>NC_139147.1:13794245-14407543 GCF_964270905.1 Leucopleurus acutus | reverse complement strand
CCTATCTGTGGATCTGGCTTCTAAACACCAATTTATTGAATGTCTAGATCTTTTGGCAGAATGACAACTTTTTTTTTTTTTTTTTTTTTTTTTTTTTTTTTTTTGCGGTACGCGGGCCTCTCACTGTTGTGGCCTCTCCGGTTGCGGAGCACAGGCTCCAGACGCGCAGGCTCAGTGGCCATGGCTCACGGGCCTAGCCGCTCCGTGGCATGTGAGATCTTCCCAGACCGGGGCACGAACTCGTGTCCCTTGCATCAGCAGGTGGACTCTCAACCACTGCGCCACCAGGGAAACCCCAAATGACAACTATTTTATTCTCACAAGAAACAACCCTCTTCATGGTCCCCAAAGACTGGCTGTTCACTCACTCTGCAGCCAGCCACCCAACCTAACTTACAGATTTGGTCTTGTAGAATGTAAAACTAAGTAACAAACCTAAACTTTAAATCATATACCTGCATTGGTGATGGAAATCATTCAATTATTAGATATCCTTCAAAATTTAACAGTATCTAATTATCTTAAGTAAATAAACACATTTATTCTGGCATCCATATATGTTATTATTATTAGACAGTACAAATAAACATCTCAAGAGCTATAAAAGCCTTGTTCTTTAAATCCTCTGTGTCCATGTGTCCTCATACCTCTCTTCACAGGAGAAGAAAAGCACAAAAGTTAATGGATATGTATGGAATGCAGAGAGAAAGAATAAAATTTAGATATAGTTCTAGGTTTGCACATAAAACAAAAATTAAATCTAACTTGTGTCTGTATATTTTCAGAAAATACTAAATATAAAGCTTAAATAACTTCTATTAAGTTCATCCAAAGTTGGTTGGTAAAAGTGACCGACTTTTTGAATCTCAGTAAGTACTTTTCCATGAAAGTCATTTTTTTACAGCATGTAAGAAGGAAGCCAATTATTCTTGTTGTGAAGAATTTTGATTCAGGATGTGTGAGTTTTTATCTCTATGCTTTCCAGTGGCTCAGGCTATATATGGCTGAGAACCACAACCTTTATGTCAGCAAAAAATGGATATCCTTTACTTTTACTTTTTTATAGTCATGTGCTAATCTTTTTTATAGGACACAGATTTCAGAAAATGGTACATTGCTGTTGGACACATTTTGAAAAGGAGACAAATCTAATAAAAAAGGGCATTATCTTTGTGTTGAGCTAAATAAACGTTCAAAGAGATTTTCAAGTCATTATTTCTTTAGAACTTTAAATAGCACTCAGAGGAACATAACTTTTGTGTGCTACATGTTTGTTTGTTTGTTTGTTTTTTAAACATGAGGCAATGGAAGTTCAAAGGAACTCAAGATCCGGCCAAAGATCCCAGTCTTACAGAGAAATTGATGTTCACAATTTTCCTAAAGGATGGAACATCCTATTAAAAGCAAAAACAGAAGTAGTATAGGATAGAATCGAAAAAGTTTGGAAAAATAAAATGGAATGGACAAAGCAGAGAGATATAAAGTTACCTGGTATGTTCAGGGAATATATGGGCAATTAATTTACAATGGGCAATTAAGTAATTTGGTAAATAGGTTTAGATAGCATTTCTAATGGCTGCACATTGCTCCATCATTTTGAAGTTTGAATTTTGAATGACATTAATGACATTAATCCTAGGTTTCCTCTCCACCTATTAAATTTACTGGAACCGACTTCCAGTGATAATTCTCACACCAGATTTCTTGTCTATTCTAAATAATTTTGCATATATTGTAAAATAAATATTTTTACCAACCATCCTTATATATAGAAGTGTAACATGATATCATTTACCAAGTATAACTTTTGTCAGCATCAGAGTGGGTAGTTCAAATCACTACTAGAACGCTAGTAAAACTGGATAAAATAATCTGTGCACAAACACTGGAGCATTACCAGGCTAAGAACTGCTAGATCAAAATTAGGAGAGGTTTTAAGTCAAAAGAAATATTGGTATTTGGGCTGATTTCTTCCTAGAGTTGCCCACTAAATCCAAAAACGTCAATGGGCTCATAGTGTGAATGAACAGAATTAGACTCCCATGGCATTGTAAGGAACTGGGGATATTGGTAAACATTCTAGGATTTTAAAACATTATAGGATTTTAAAACTCCACTAGAATTTTAAGGGTATACAAACAGAATATGTTTCACAGGAACTGAAGTCAACCTTTGAATTACATCCATCTTGATGATATGACAATATTACTAATCTTACCCTAGCTTGGTACCTCCAGAGTAAATTCTTCTGCAAATAGACCTCTAATTACCTATAGTAATTGATTAAAAACTATCAATACTGCAAAAAAAGCAAGACAAGAACAAGAGACAACATAGAGTACAAACAAGTCTACAGGAGATCCAGATAATGAACATATTAGAAATATACACAAAAATAATTGTGGTTATTTTTCTTAAGAAATTAAAGACAAGTTTAAGAATTTTGACAGAGTGCTTGAATATATAAAGATGAAAATGAAAAATGCAAAAACTGTAAAATACAGTAACTAAAATGTACAAAACTCAAATGACTTCAAAGGCAAACTAAAACAGTTTGAAACTATGGGCCAATATCCCTCCCAGCTGAAATAAAATATAATAATGAGCTCAGATGAGGGAGTGTCAGAATACCTGGTCAAAGTATAGGCAAACTAGAGGGTCAATCCAGCTGATTAAAATTAGATGACATATATACACTAATACGCATAAAATGGATAACTAATAAGAACCTGCTGTATAAAAAATAAATTAAATTAAATTAAAAAATTAAAAAAAAAATAGAGACGGTGCCTGCCTAACTCAGTTATTAGAAGAACATTACTGATAAGCCCTTAACCCATCTAACATGCAGAAAAAAGCACTTACATTCTCTTGAAAACATTAAATCAAAATATTTTCATATATATATTTGTGTGTATATATGTGTATCAATTACATAATTATATAATCATATGTGTACCAAAATATAAATATTTATACTACAAGATACACTGTTCTTTTATATACAATGTCATAATGCAATAAAACAGTACAAAAAAATGTCAGAAAGTATGTAAGTGTTACTGCCCCCATCAAAAGAATAACAATCAATAAGAGGAAATTCACATTTAACACACTTATTAGAATTAGTTGGCTAAAATGCTCATGATGAATATGTGAATAATTTAAGAAAAAGATGGATATAACTAATAAATATATAGGGAATTTTAAGAGATATGTACATTTAAAAACAACAACAACAACCTAATGGATATTCTCAAACAGAAAGTTAAAGATTTAAGTTTTTTTAAAAAAGTCAGCCTATATCAGTTCAAAATATCCTTCAAAAATAAAGAAAAAATAAAAATGTTTTCAGAAAAATTTTACCCTCAAAAATTTTCTGTAAAATAATTAATTTGACCCTGCCTGATTTGATCAACAATTTCCAGAAGTGGGTGCAGTTGAAAAAGTACTATAATCTATCAATAACACTTCTTATATCAGAAAGAATTGGATCCATATCTAAGGAATACAGACTCACAAACAAAAAAACTTGCAAGTCAATATTTCCACGGTAAAGACCACACATATTTTGGAAATGCCCAGTTTTATAATTACGTTTTTTTCTTAAAAAAAAAAAGCTGCCCCTGGAAACCTACACTGTACAGAATAATCAATACAAGACTGGAGCTGGGTTGACCAGGTTCTGAGTTCCTGGGAAGTCTCCTTCAACTGATAACCCTCATCATTCACTTTAATACAAATGTAGAATTAAAGATGAAAATAAACTAGTAAAGAATGAGGCCATGAGCCTCTTTGATTGGTGCAGAGGTTATGAACTAAGATTCTATACCCTTTGAAAACAAATGGATTAACTTTCCACTTTGTCTAAGAGTAGTTCTGCTCCCCGCTCATCCTGTGGTTACTCTTAAATTTGCCAACAGGGCTATTTTGAGGAAGTGTTTGGAAAAGAGGGAGAATGAGGAAGGCTAAGATATTTACCTTGCCTACTGGAAAAAATGAAAAAGAAATTAACTGCTTTGGAATATAGAAAAATAAATATTTTTCCAAATAATTATTTAAATTTTGTGAAGCTATTGGTTACTTCTTTTCTTATATGATGTTTCTTTTAAAAATTAAAATAATTGATTTTCTCAAAATCTAAATTTTGACCTTGTTTTTTTTCTCTGTTTTATATTTAACTTCTATTTCATTGATTTCTGTTCTTTCCTTTCTTATTTCTATCTTAAATTTACTTTTGGTTTAAATTGCTATTTTTTTTCTAAGTTCCTCATATAAAGTACTAAAATAATTGATTTCAAGCTTTCTTGAATTGTTATATATACTTTAAAATCTAAAATTTTCCTTCTAAACAGCTGTACCTCTCAAATTTTACTGGGTTATATCATCATTATGCATTTTAAAATATTTCCAAATTTTCATCCATTTTTTTCTTTGATGTTTGAATTTTTATGAATGGTGTTAATTTACAGCCATATGAGGTTCTTTTTATTTAAAATTTGTAGTTTATTTTTATCTGATATCTACTGATTTCTCACCTTTTAAAAATGTATTGCCAGCAGTAAACTGAACAATAAACCAAATTTAACGTCTAATGTCACCATTTGTGATATAATTTATTTCAATAGATTTTCTCCTCAAAATGAAATTCACATGAATTAAATGTAATAAACCCCTTAATTCAAAAACAATGTGGTGGTTTGTAATCTGTTTATTTTCTAGTTTTGTTCTCTTGTCCATTTGTGGGATTAAAACAAAAGATCAATATTCCCCTGTGAATGGGCTTTGAAATCCTAACTCTGTGCAAGGTCTAAACTAATGTCTTCAGAATTTTAAGTGTCTTAATATGGTAATTTCCTGGAATTTCACTGAAGGCACAACTTTCTCTGACTATAAATCTCCGAAGCAGAGGAGAGCTGAATTCACTCATGAACAATTGACTATGTGTTTGTATCTGCAGAAGGACAGAATTAGGAAAAACAAGGAAATAATTTAGTTCATATGTTCCAGTTCATATGAAAAAAAAGTAAATGAAGGACTAGTATACATTTGTAAACTTGAGAAAAAAAATGCTTATGATCTTTCATTAACTATCATTGAATTAGCCTCATTTTGGTTGGCAAAAGTATCTGAATTTTGCATTTCAACAACCAGTTTCTAGTCTGATTCATTTCTCTTAAGTGTATGTAAGGAGATTATGTCTAAACCTAGGTGAGATAAAACCAAAACAGATACATGGGCTGCTCTAGAAGCTCTAGAAGGGTCAGGTTCAGAAGGCATTTGTTTCATCTCAATGCCTTCCCAAGTCTCAAACTCAAAGCAGCTGAAAATGAGCTTCTAGAACTGCCCATATGTCCATTTTGGTTGCCTCTCACCATGAAATTGGATACTGTTTGATTTTTTATGTTTATTTTCTAAGTTTTTATAAATATACATATAATTTCAGGAAATAATAAGTTGCTAAAAAAATAACTTGCTGTAAATGAGCCAAACGTAAAAATAAAATGCTATCTTTGTGTAGAGCCAAGGAATCTAAAGAAATTTCCTAAGCGTTAGTATTTCATTATACCCTCAAGCAGACCTGCGAGGAATTTGCTCATTATATTTGAAGGTCCTTTTAGCATTTAAGAAGAGAGTGGCTCAAAGAGAACCAGACTTGCCAAAGATGGCATTTCTTTAAGGAAATGAAAATGTCTCACTCTCTTCCTAAGTACATTAAATATGAGTGACACAAGTAACTGTATAGATCCCCAAGCTGAACTTACTTATTGTACAGATGTAGAACTTGAGAACTAGAAGCATTCGTTTCTTGGTCTCTCAGGAAGTTAATGGTAAAGCTAACAACAGAACTCCTAATTTCTATTTCATTTTTTTTTCTTTTGCAGTACGCGGGCCTCTCACTGTTGTGGCCTCCTCGGCATGTGGGATCTTGCCGGACCGGGGCACAAACCCGTGTCCCCTGCATCGGCAGGCGGACTCTCAACCACTGCCCCACCAGGGAAGTCCAGATTGACAAAATCTTTAAGGGGCGATATCAATTCATTTTGTTTTGTTTTGTTTTGTTTTGTTTTGTTTTGCGGTACATGGGCCTCTCACTGTTGTGGCCTCTCCCGTTGTGGAGCACAGGCTCCAGACGCCCAGGCTCAGCAGCCATGGCCAACGGGCCCAGCCGCTCTGCGGCATGTGGGATCCTCCCAGACTGGGGCACGAACCCGTGTCCCCTGCATCGGCAGGCGGACTCTCAATCACTGCGCCACCAGGGAAGCCCTCCTATTTCATTTTAATGTAATTTCAGTTGTGCCACGCAATCTCATCTTCTCTCCCCTTCAGTCATTTCTCTCTCTTCTTCTCCTCCACATCATCATCACCATCATCATCACTATTAGAATGCTTGGGAAATATTCATGGTTTTTAGACTATTACTGGGAAATCTAAAGGGATCAAAATAATGAGAGAAAATATAGAAATTTTATTTGGCATCCCTGACAGAAATTGAAATAGTAATATCAGGTTGCTCCCCTATGAACATAATCATATTTTGTTTATAACTTCCAAAAGTTTTGAAAATGTGATAATCCAAGTTATCCCCATATGCAAATGCCCACTTTGGTTAAGTCGGAGCAGCCTCTGATGATTAAAAATTACCTGCATATTTCAGATGTGAAAGTGGTTCTCTGGCCTCCGGAAGTACTCTAGTTAAAAAGCAAACTTACTTTTAAAGAAGAATCAGGGATAGTTTCAATAATATTTATACAGCCATAAAGTGAAGTACTCACACACAACTAGTAATTATAATGTTGGAAAGAATAAATTTGTAATATCACAACTGGTGCTGAAGTTAAATATAATAAAGTCTCATTTAAATATATAAGTATCAAAGTATAAAAACTTTTATCATTATTTCTCAAGAAACTGTCCCAATCCCATACAACAATCTAGAAACAGCCAACCCCTACCTCTGAAACTGAGCAGGGCCCTGTGGAGTTCCTGGGCACAAAAGCCTTTCTGTGTCCCCTTTCCTGAGTTCCAAAGGGTAGGTTCAAACCGTTGCTAATCAGGAAAGGGAGGGGATGCAGAGATAAGGGAAGAGCAGTCAAGAAACATCGGGTACAGACTTGGGGCAGAGTCCTGGTTCCCCCTCAAGGGAAACACATAACAATATATTTGAGCTCTTCTGCAGAACTAAAACCACCACCAAATGGAAGATGTTAACTAGTTGATGAAGCATTCTTCCTTCCAGAGAAGGTCACAGTTCAACCCTCATCACCTGACACCAGATGATCTCTGGATTGAGGGAATGTGGGCCCTGCATGCACCACGGTCCCTATTAGTAACCCTGCCCCTTGATTATAAAACTCCTTACAGCCACTCCCCTCCCCCCCAGTTCTTGGGACACACAGTTTTGAGGGCACTAGCCTGCTGTGTCTCCCTTTGCCTGGCAAAGCAATACAGCTATTCTTTTCTACTTCACCCAAAACTCTGTCTCTGAGATTTAATTTAGTGTTGGGATACAGAGGCTGGATTCAATGCTTTTTTTTTTTTAACATCCTTATTGGAGTATAATTGCTTTACCACGGTGTGTTAGTTTCTGCTTTATAACAAAGTGAATCAGCTATACATATACATATATCCCCATATCCCCTCCCTCTTGCATCTCCCTCCCACCCTCCCTATCCCACCCCTCTAGGTGGTCACAAAGCATGGAGCTGATCTCCCTGTGCTATGCGGCTACTTCCCACTAGCTATCGATTTTACATTTGGTAGTGTTTCTATATCCATGCCACTCTGAATTTATCAGGATCAAGATAAGGTTCTCCCTATATTCCAGCAACAGGGATTCTGGGTCTTCAGTTCCTTACAAAAGCAGCCCTACTCTCTACCAGATTCCCATTATCTCCTTCTTAGATCCTGCCCCAACTAGATTTCTGATTTCCTCCTGCTGCATTCCTTGTCCCTCTGTTACACTCAATGTCCCTATGAAATTTGAACTCAGGGGTTCAGCTCCCAACCTCCTCCTGCCAAAGCAACTTTATTTCCAGGAATTGCCAGTCATCTTTTTACCAGCCAGCATGTGGTTCTTACTTCTGGGGATGAATGTATTTAGTTTCCCAGGAAACTCATCATGAGTCATTTCCATGCAATTGATTTCACCAATTTCTATTTATTTATTCTTGTCACATTACTGATTATAGGTAACAGCTTTGTTCTCCCCCCCCCACCCGGCCTTAACTCCCATATTTTTTATTAGTCATGCCTCAGTAGTACCTTGTCAAACATCTTGTCAGCACCAGTCCTCAAAATAATATTCATTTAGCTCTGTTCTTAGGGAATGCAGGATGAACAAATGTTCTATTACATTTTTTTTTTCAGGGAGAATGCATTCATTCATATACTTCTCTATATTAAGAAAAATTTAAAACTGGTTTTTAAGTGAGATTCCCATTTCTCTGAACTTACCAACTAGCAAGGTTAACCAAATAATAATTTAATTACAACAGTAAGTAAAGCTGTAAAAGAGCTGTTCTTCAACATATAAGTACATTTGACAATGAGACCTTAATAACAATCTGAGATGTTAACAAAGCTTCCCAGAGAAAGTATTTTAGAAGCTAAGTCTGGAGAATGAGTAAAAATGGCTTGATCCAGGTAGAAGCTGGAGCAAAGGTACCCAATTAGATGATTGTACCAATCTGAACAGAAATAAAAAAACCTATCATTAATGAAGGCAGCATATCCACATGTACCCATCCTACATTGCTCTCTCTGTCTCTCATTTCTACATAAATTTCTCCTTTTAGTATAAACCAACTGAACTTCAATTCTTCCCTGAACACGTGTGTATTTTTCCCCTCTGCTTTGGTCATTTCACTTCATCTTCATTTATTTCCCCTTATCTATTCTCATAGCTTTCGTGTTTTCGATATTTAAGAGAATCTCAACTTTTAGATTCATTTTTAAATGCCATTTCCTTTATAATTCTTACATCATCGAATAAAAGTTTTCTTTCCATCTTCTGATATTGGAACTGAACTGAGTTACAGTGAAATTTAAAGAGTGAGGTAATAGGGATAATATGGTAGAGTGAGTCTGGCAATCTTGAATTAGACATTTAATTAGTTAATTACTATGTGTAAAGACCCCATTTCCTGATCTCAGGAGAGTTTGAAAATGGAATTCCCAGGCTCATGGGGATAACAGAGCAGGGATTTTGTTGCAAATGCCTTCTAAATGAACTAGATTAATAATATCAGTCATTTTTCACTCACTCCCTTGGTCAGATATACTTAGACACTATAAACAACAGGTTCGTAAAACTAAAAAGATACATATTTATCAATTGTGAATAGAGAAGGTAGCACACTACTTACTCATATAAACACGCACAAAATCAGCCACATTACCATATTCCCACATTTCCAGTCATCATTGTACTATAGGTCTTAGCCAGAGCAGTAAATAAGAAAAACAAATAAAAGGCATAAATATCAGCAAGTGAATAAGAAAGTTGTCTTTATTCACAGGTATAATGATTGTCTACATAAAAAATCCTAGGAATGTACAAAATTACTACAGAAAACTCTATTTTACTTCAATATACAAACCAAAAGTACATGAAAAATTAAGTCTAAAATATGTTGTAATGACAACAAAACATACAATCTAAAAATACATTTCAAGATTCTAGATTCCCATATTAATACTTATAAAATACTGCAGAAAGAAATTAAATAAGACTCAAATAAATAGAGATATATCACAGATTGAAAGCTGTTCAATATCCCTAATTTACAGATTCAATATTCTTTTTTAAATTAATTAATTATTTTTTTATATCTTTATTGGAGTATAATTGCTTTACAATGGTGTGTTAGTTTCTGCTTTATAACAAAGTGAGTCAGCTATACATATACATATATCCCCATAACTCTTCCCTCTTGCATCTCCCTCCCATCTTCCCTATCCCATCCCTCTAAGTGGTCACAAAGCATGGAGCTGATCTCCCTCTGGTATGCAGCTGCTTCCCACTAGCCATCCATTTTACATTTTGATTCAATATATTCTGAACAACAATGCCAGCAGGCATTTTAATAGAAATTGAAAACCTGATTCTAAAATTTATATGAGAGCAGGGAGAGGCAAAATAATATTTAAAAAGAGAATTAAATGTGGAAGTCTTTTATTATCTCATTTCAGGACTTCATATACAGATATATTAAGAAATTATGGTACAGCAAAAAGTATAGGTGATTATTCGGGGGAACAGAATAGAATTCTGAAATAGATTCACAAGTATACTGTCGATTTCTTTTTACAAAGATGCCAAATCAATTCAAATACAGAAAAATGTATTTTCAACACATGGTATTAAAATCACTGGATACATTTAAAGAACTAAAAAAAAAAAAAGGGAAAAATGTGTTGTGCAACAATCTTATACCTCTGCTTAAAACCATTCAACAGCTCTTGTTGCTTTTAGAAGAAAGTGCAATGTTGAATTAGCACTAAAGACATGGGGAAAAATGGCCCCAAAATTTTTCTGGTCTAATTTCAAGTCATTCCTTCCTTTCCCCTCAATGACCAGACAAAATGGCTTTTAGTTTTATAATGCACATATCAAGACTTTGGTCCTAAAAACACTTCTGCAAGCCCCACCTATCTATGCCCTACTTATTCCTTAGACCTGTTTCAAATGCAGTTCCTCTGGGAATCTTTTCTTGACTTCTAAGACTAGATGAGGTGCCCTTGATGTATGTTATTGTAGCATCAAGGACTCATTCACAGCTCATTATTTTATATTTGCTTTCTCTGTTAGACTTTCAGTCCTGTTAGAACAAAGAGCACACATTTTCTTACTTTATTTTTCATTATGGAGTAATACACAAAACAATTTTATTTTAAAAGGTATATTCAACAATATATTCCCATAGCAGAGATTTTGGCTCATGGTAGAGGTTTAATGAAAACATTGTGAAAATAGTAATACTGGCAAAATGTTTGACAATGTGTTCTGAGGTGTGACTAATTAAGAAAACAAAAACAAAAACATGGGTACAGGGAGTTGGGAAGGATAAAGCTGTTCTCTGTAATTACTAATGAGATAAACATTGATAAATAGAAATTGTTATATCAAGTGCCTAGAAATGATTCATGAGAGAATTTCCTGGGAAACTGGGTATATTTATTCTTGGAAATCAGAACTGGAAGCAAGTTGATAGACAGACAATCAGCAGCTTCTGGAAATTTAGTTGTGTGGACAGCAGCTTGGGACTCAAACCCCTGGGTTCACAGTCCATGGTGTTAGCCATCTGTGGAAGCATGCACCAGGAGGAATTCGGAAGCTAGAAGCAGGATAAGTGCCAGCTGGTGTCCTCTTAGTTGTGCAGAGTGGGATTAAGTTAATGAAATCTGGGTGACCACTATATTATTCACTATACTATAATTAACTGATGAAATAGAGAAAGAATAAAATCTTTACTCTGGGAAATTTATAATGTGCCAGAGACTTGGAACAGAGGAAGATGCAGTTTTCTGAGTGGTAAAGGCAAGACATCAGTTCAGGAGTTGTGTTTCTTGTTGTAAAACTAATACAGTTTTCTTATTTTGACTATCTACCTGAAGTGGGATATTATATTTAATTTCAGACATAATTGTAGTATTATAAATTCATTGTCTCCACCATTGAATTTTAGTGTTTATTTGTGATCACTTCATTATACTTCTAGTTACACTTAATAAATCTTTGAGCTGTTTTTATAAATTTGCTTGTTTACTAGTTTTGGTAGGGAGAATAATGGCCCCTTTTGAATATGTTGTTATGTGACAAAGGTAATGAAAGTAGCAGATGTAATTAAAGTTGCTAACCAGTTGATGTTAAAATAGAGATTGCCAGGTGGACCCAACATGATTATAAGCATCCTTAAAAATGGAAGAGAGAGGCAGAAGAGTAGGTCAGAGTCATACACTGTAAGAAGGATTTGACCCACCATTGATGGCTTTGAAGATGGAGGAAGTGGGACATTGGCTAAGGAGTTCGGATGGCCTCTAGAAAACAAAAAAAAAGGTAAGTAAATAGGTTTTCCCCTAGATCCTCTGGAAAGAAATGTAGTCCTTCCAGCACCATGATATTAGTCCAGTGAGACTGCCTGAATTTTGTCCTACAGAATTATAATAAATTGTTGTTTAAGCTATTATGTGTATATGTATATGTACATATATATATATATATGGCTTATTTGATATAATTTGTTATAGCAATAATTTAAAAACTAAGATATTAGTATATTCCTAAAGTCAGAAAACTTTCCACTCCTGCATCTCAAATTGAGAGACATTAATAGATGAGGCATCAGCTTGGCCAACAACTTCAGTTGTTTCTCAGGAGTGTTCTGCAGTTGCTTATGTTTTGAAGTTTAAAATTTGATTATTTCTTTTGTTGGAGATTATGCACATGAGATGACCTTGAATCATTAAGATTCATAAGCAGGACACTTTACAGAGGATTTACTGTTTATCATTTAAATTTTTATAATGCAGTGGCTGATGAATTTTTTTCCAATTATTTTTCATTATTCTTTTATTTTTTTCCTTCTAACTATACAGTCACCATAACTAGTTCCTAAACATGGGGGAGGAGAAGGAAGACGGATAAGAAGGTGAGGCAGAGAAGGAGCATATGAGGGAAGAGAAAAGAGAGAATGGTACAGTTGGATGGAATAAAGTCATTCTACTTCGTCACTCTACTATAACTTGCTGTGTAATCTTGTAAAATTCTATTTAACTCCTTTATGTTTTATATTTTATCACGTTGGTCGTAAAGGAAGAAGTAAAGAGAACATGATGAGAAGACTGAGAAATACTTATAAGACTAGATTTTGCTAAGCCTCTCATACCCTGCAACCCATTTTCTAATTTCAGGGATGTTTGAGAATCTTATAAAATAAAGATAAGAAAAATAATTGAACATTATTTATTTTATATGGATATTAAGTTTCCAGTTATTATTATATTATGTCAGTATGTTACTTTGTGTAACACTTGGATGTCAGAAGAATGGCATAAAATAAAGAATATCCAATTTTATTTCAATATACAATTGAAACATTCATTTTTGATAATATTAAAGCTTTCTTGTTTGCAGTTAGATTCAGTTTCTATGTTGGCTAAGAACCCAGGTGCAACCTCACACCTGCTGAGCCTAGTTCCTTCCCATCTAAGTTTGTTGCCTGCCTTCTTATACAAATGTTGATAATTAGAGCAGACTGAAAATAGTAACTGGGGTACAGGGATTTAGTCAATTAAAAAAATGAGAAAATTTCCACCACTGTGATTATCTAAAGCTCAGAGGTGCTCCTAGTCTAAAAATGTACACCCACACACTAGTCTTCCATTTTAATACCCTTTATGCCCATGCCTCATCATAGAAGTCTAAATTTTCTTCCTACACTCTTAAAATCATTCTCATACATAATACCTTTAGAGATGCATGGTCCGTGTTTATTGTGTGAATAAAGGTATTCAAATCACTTGGATTTTCTTATAGAGAAAGTCTGTACCAAGAAACTGTGGGCATCCGGGGAAAACTCTTGCTTAAAAAAAAGAAAAATATCTAAGCCTAATCAAAACTAGTGCATAGTCCCCCAAATCTGACCTTACCAAAGCCCATTAAAAGAAGCAATGACAATACAAATCCTAGCTGACACATTACTAGTAAATAACAATATTCACAGCATATTTGGATAGCAGAATAAAGAGTTTATTAAAATCAAATTATTTGATTTTTCATCTATCTTTGGGAGAAGTACAAAACCATAAATTCTATCAACAATTCAATTTGAATTTCTCATTAATTTTGTAGGTTGACAGAGTTAATCTATCACCCAGTGTTCGAGGGCTGGAGAGGTAAAGAGTTGCCGGTTATCAGGGAACATTAGAATACTTTGCAATGGAGGAAATTAAGATAATAGATAATCACAGTACAGAATCTAAATTTCTTAATGGATTTGACTCTTCTACAAATTAATCAGTAGAAGCCAGATCTACAGATTGGCCAGTAACAAGATGAACGGAAACTCCGTGATTGGGTGCCAGAATCTGGATCCACAGCCCAGAGAAGGGAAGCCACAGACTCCATAACCCAGGGGTCTGAAGCCATGGGATCCAAAGCCCATTGAGTAGCAGCTTCTGTATCCAGAGCTCAGGGAGAGGCAACTGCTGGACTTAAAGCTCGGACACCCAGCATAAGTTGTCCAGCAGGAACTGCAGAGCCTGGAGGTCCTGGGACGGTAGCAGGATGTCTGGCAGGGAAAGGACATCACACGAGATGTCTGGAACCTGATGGGCTCATAGCAGATCTCCTGACAGCTTCGTAATAGAGAGGAGCCCAGCAGGCAGGTGCTAGGAGAGCAGAGGTCAGTGCTGTAGACCAGGTTGCTGGGCTGGAAGGAGCCTGGGCAGCGCAGATAGCCTCCAAGGGAGCAGGAGGGGAAGTTTCCAGGGCAGCCATTGTAGGACATGCTGACAGGAGGTATGAGCTCAGTTGAGTTACAGGGAGAAGATTCTGAGTTTGAATTTAACCTTCTGGACAGGTGTGTATATATATACTCTCAGCAGTAGGTGTGGTAACCTATAGGGTCATTTTTTACATATTTGTGCTCCCTTGTTTACATGTGTGTAACTCAGTAATCTTCTCTGTAATTGCAGTTGGAATCATTTTCTCCATATTGTATTTATGGGTGCTATAATTTTGGTGTTATAGCCCAGGCCAATGAACTACACTATGTCAGAAATGCTATGACTGTTTCACACTAATGATTATCCCATCATAGTCAGGAAATGGTGAGATAAGCATCATTTTCCTTTTCCTCTTGTCATAATCCTTGTGTGTTTTATGTCTGGCAATGATGAGAAAACACTTTTCTCAAATGGTGGTTAAATAAGATAAAATTATATCTCTTCTTTGTCAATGGATCAAAGGTGCAACTTTGGCTTGAATGAGGAATCTACTAAATACTGACCTTACTTGTCCCTATGTTTTCTCATTCTCCAAAATTATTGCACATCTATTACATTCTATTACACATGTGTCTCAGATACAATGGAGAGGAAAAAATATCAGCCAGGACAAATTGAATATCACTGATGGCTACAACCAGAGAGAAACTTGGACAATTATTTGGAGACATAGTGACAGTGAGGGACAGAACCAAGACAGAGTCACAAATGCAGGCCAGTTTGGACCCTTATGAAGAGAATCAAAGAGCAGGCCAGTTTGGACCCTTATGAAGAGAATCAAAGAAATATTGAGATGAGGGAAGGAAAAATTGAGTTTTAGATTCAGTGTATCTGATATGAGACCTGTAGTCTTAACAGATTCTCATCTGTATGTGTAGCAGTCCTGAGAATTTACTTCTCAGATCTTCATCTGCAGGAGGCTTGATTGACCAAGGGCCCCCCTCCATGCTATGGTCTGAAATCTAGCACTTCATTGGCATGGAAGTCTTCCTATTCATGTGACTGCTGCCAGGCAATGACTGAGCATAGCAGAGACACATGGAATCCTCTGATGGCCAACAACTGAGGATTCTCCAATGGCCTTGAGGAACTATCTTTAATCTGTGGCTACCTGGGGCATGTCCTTCCCTCTCTTCTTCACTCTGGTCAGACTAGTATGGAAGTCTGACATCTCCTAGCCTTCTTCACTCCCTCTCCCAGCTCTTTTCTCCCACAGACATTTCCCAATACAATCCTTGTACCTTTAATTCCATCTTGGTGTCTGCTTCATGAATGACCTGTACTAACACAGTAAGTTATGGAGTGACTTTTGCCAGCCAAACTATGTCTCTTCCAGGCCTTACGGATTTGTTGCCAAGAATCTATCTGGTGTTACTGATTCTCCATTTCCTTATTTTTTTAACAGTAAATTCTGCCCTTTTGTTAGTTCACTCTTTTGCTTAATCTGGGATTAATGTACTTTCCAATTTTCACTCCTTAGTGTGGATATGGATTCAGTGATTTTCAGCCATTCTTATAAAATGTATGCATTTAAGGCTATAACTTTCCTACAAAGCACAGTTTAATTTTGATATTTTATATTTTATTGTGTTTTCTTCTTTGAGGATGGATTGTTTATAAGCATAATGCTTAATTTCCAAATATATGAGGATTTACTAGTTAATTCTGTTGTTCTAGTTGCTATTTCTTCTTAGCTTATACCACTATGGTAAGCATATGATCTATTTTGGTAAATGCTTTGTGGACATTTGAACATAACTGATATTCTGAAGTTTTGACCGCAATGTTTTATGCATGTTACTTAGGCCATATTTGCTAATCATGTCATTAATATTTTCTATGCCCTTATTGTTTGTTTGTCTGTCATCTGTTTCAGAAGTGAAAGAAGAGTATTAAATTTCTAGTTGTGATTGTGAATTTGTATATTTCTCTTTGTAGATTGTCATTTTTTTTTGGTGTGACAGTGTGAGCCATCTTTTTCTTTGTATTTATTGTGTTTGAAATTTGTGATGGTTCCTTAATCTGTGTGTCAAAGAATTCCCAGATGCATTTCTCTGTTTTGCATGTTAAACATTCTAAATGCTTACTTTAAATGTAAGGAAGACAGTCATTAAACTTTGTCTTAAAGAAGCAAAGGCAAGATAAGATTTAAAATACAAAGGGTAGATTCTGGTGAGGGAAAAATGCAGGTAATCTGAGTATGTTGAATCTTGTTTACACATTTTTGGAATTAAACTAATTGGTTGGTGGGTAGTAAAACATTCAGACTGAACATTCTGTCTTGTACATGACAACCCAGGTTAACAAATAAAATTATTTCAGTTATTTAATAATTAAAGAAAACTGTTTGGAAGTTCAGCTTTGGAGCATTTGTTGCAGGCTGTCTCTGCATAACGTTTGCTAAAGCCCATCATCTTTCAGCCATCTCAACCTTAGGCCAGCTCTTCTTATTTTCCTCATTACTATTTCACATGTGAGATGATGTCTTTCATCAATTTTGATAAATTGTCAACTATAGTCTCTTCAAGTATTTTTTCTGTTCCATTCTTATTTCCTTTTTTCCCTGAGATTCTAATTATAAGCAAAATACACTATTAAACTATGTTATATATGCCCCTTACAGTCTTTTCTCTCTTTTCAATCTTTTCGTCTTTTTATGCTTTACTTTGGGAATTTCCTTCTATTCCATCTTCTAATTCACTAATTGTCTATTCAGCAATGTTTAATCCCCTGATAAAACATATAAATTAGGTTTTCCAAATCAGTTATTATTTTGTAAATTTCTAAAAATTTCAATTAGTTTCTGTTGTTTAGTTTTCAGTTTTCTGTCAAAATCTTCAATCTTATCTTTAATTCTTTAAACATAACTATTCCTTGATAATAGTATTTTCCTATTTCCTATTGTTAAATTCTTTACATAGGTATTTTAATGTCTGATTTTGACATGTCCATTATATGGATTGTGTATTTCAGATTCTATTTTCTGCTGTTCTGTTTTGTTCCAGTCTTATTTTCTCATATTCCTGTTATATTTTTAGAGTAATAGATATTTCATATATATTTTAAAAACCTGGGTGACTTTACCTCCCTCCAGAAAGATTTGCTTATATTTTTGGAAAGCTGCTAGGATAAAGATGTCAGAATTCTAGATTATTTTAATCCAAAGAGGGATTGAGAGAATTCAAACCTGGGCTTCAGTTCTTATAGGAAGCTGTCTATTAGCAACTCAGTTTTATTTCTATGAACTGGTTCTCCATGGTCTGGGATATTTTCCATGGTCCCAACTCTTTGGTAAGTCCAAAATTCTAATTTTATTTCTCTAGCCCTGTTAGTTTATGAAAATTCTCTCAGCTTCTTAGTCACTACTTCCAAAATCAACATATAATTTGAAGGGAATAGCAAACTCCAGATATAGGCTCATTTCTTTTGATTTCAGTTCTGACCCATATAGTATCCCTGTGACTCTGGAACATTTTGATATGTCTCTGAAGTTTTCAAACACAGATTTTTTTTTTAATTTCTCCAGCTTTTCTATTCTCATTGAAAGGAATTGTTCAATGTTTTAAACAATGTTAGCTTGCTAATTTTATGTAATTTTGAAAGGTTTATTTATGTTTAGAATACATAAGAGCATTTCAAATAAGGGAGTAGCTACAGTGAAGGTGACCATTTAAAAGTCTGTTACAGCAGTTTAAGTAGTAATAGATGACACCAGAAGTCATGGAATTTAAAGCTGCTGTTGTGAGTATCAACCTTTCTTTCTAACCCTGTCTCCCACCCCCGTACCACTTCCCGTGCCTTACACTGTTACAATATGGCCTACACTCACCACGTGCCTTCATACCTTTCTGATTTTCTCATCCCGTTTTAACCTTCCAGACCTTATCTTGTTCTGTTCCATATTTATTGCATCTTTGCTTTTCTAAGTGACACCCCACTACCAACGGAAGCTGTCCACATCCTGCCTATGTCTCCTGGGTAATCATCTGTATATTCTGAAGGCTGATTCTTCAGCGCATCTGTAAAGCTCTGTCTAAGGACCTTTTCACTTCCCAGGGCATGCTGAGCCCCTGCACAGGGAATCCTCCACTAGAACTGAGCTCCTGATGTCTACAGTGGTGCCTGGCTTAGTAATGCACACTGTATTGCTTTCCTTCCATTCCCTGTCAATCTTCCCACCCCCTGCAGGTGTTTACTGTGATCACCTGCCAAGTAAAAAACTTGCCCTTGAATCCATGTTCTCAAGCTTTGTTTCCAGATAATTTATAGAAGAAAACTTGGATGCCTCATTAATACATTTACTGAAAAATCTTCGATGTTTCTCCACCTTGTAAAATTGTAATTATAACACAAGGAACTATACTCAATATTTTATAACTTATAAGAGAAAAAATCTGAAAAGGAATATATATATAATATGTACATTATAAGTGAATCTGTGCTGTACACCTGAAACTAATGCAGTATTCTAAATCAACCATAATTTAATAAAAATAAATAAATTGTAATTTTAAAGTCCTAGGGAAAAATACCAAGAATATATTACAAAGGGAAATGTGCTTTAGTATTGCATGTGACACATTTAAGAAAGGCAGCCATGATATCTTTGTTCAATGAATATATTTTTAAGAACACAGAATCCAAAAGACTTCTAATCTATGTTGGATAATAATAAAGAACATAGTTTGTGGCTAATAGGTAATAATAGATAGTGATTAAAGGGGATCTTTATATAAGAAGTATTGGCTTTTGTTTATTGTTTCAAACCTAGATGATTAATAAAAGAAAGATCCCCAGCAGGTTAGTGACAAGTTGACTGGTAATTTGGAGAAGAGTAGTAGCTGGGTGCCGACCATTGTAACTTTTAACTATGGATGAGATTCTGCTGGAAACACACCTCATATATCAAAACAACTTTGTTCATAACATAAGGGTTTAGACTCTGCAATTAAAAAAATCAGAAGTCACAGGATCACAGCTCAAAGTGTTAAATCTTACATGAAATATATATCTCATTTTTTGTTATAAATAACTCAGTTTAAAAAAAAAAGACAAAAATAATGGTGGAGGTTTATGGTACATAGAACAAACAATATAATCTCTGGGCTTAATTTCGTCCACGATTAGGGAGTTTACAAATTCTTCTTGAATTTATATTAATTTAAGGTAGATGAAAATTTAGCAATTTAGAGCAAAGGGAAGAAAAGAATACCTCTTCTCAGGGAATAGTCCTTGAACAAGGAAACTGGAGTAACTGAAGACAAATTCACTCAATTTCCCAGTTTTGCCAGATAAATTTATGCTCCCCTTTTAACTCAGGCATTTTATATTCAAACATTTTAAAAATTTTGTCCAGCTTTATTGAAGTATAAATGACAAATAACAGTTGATATATATAGTGTACAATGTGGCGTTTTGCTATAGGTATATATTGTGAAATGATCACTGAAATCAAACTAACATATCCATCACTTCATGTGGTTACAATTTGTGTATGTACGTGTGGTGAGAACACTTAAGATCATCTCTCTTAGGAAATATCAAGTATACAAAATAGTATTAGTGTTATCATTAACTATAGTTACCAGGCTGTACATCAGATCTGCAGAATGTGTTCATCCTGCATAATTAACATCTTGTACCCTTTGGCCAATATCAGAATACTTTTAGAATTATGTTTGAAAACAGAAAAAATGGGGAAGGAAGAGTGTCCACAGTATTGTATCAATTAGACATTTTACCTACTTGCTGAGGCACAAAGCAAGGAGAAATGAATTCTGGTCTTGAAGAACAGAAAATAAAGGACTCACCAAGTAACTATTGGAATTGGGTGTATTTACTTCTTTCCTCGGTCCTCTTCCTTCTATAAGGTCTACATTATGTTACTTTTAAAGTTGCCATAGTTTTTTTTTTTTTTTTTTTTGTGCGGTATGCGGGCCTCTCACTGTTGTGAGGCTCCGGACGCGCAGGCTCAGCGGCCATGGCTCACGGGCCCAGCCGCTCCGCGGCATGTGGGATCTTCCCGGACCGGGGCACGAACCCGTGTCCCCTGCATTGGCAGGCGGACTCTCAACCACTGTGCCACCAGGGAAGCCCAGTTGCCATAGATTTTATTGATAAAATTCAATATTTTTAACATTATTATTTTTTGTAAGTTTATAACAGTTTTATTAGAAAATAAAATAGGAAAATATTGCCATCAACCATAACACTATATTTCCTCGAGTCTGGAATATAATTTAACTGGTTTTATTCTAACATTAAATATTTTGTGAATGAACTAGAAAGTATCTGTTTATACTCTCAGAATATGAAAAATCTAGCAAATTTTGTTTTTAAGCTTATAATCTGTAGTTAAGTAGAGGCTATATATATATACACATATATGTGTGTATATATATATGTGTGTGTATATATATATATATATATATATATATGAAAAAACAGAAGAGAAAGTCTAAGTTAAGCACAGAAAAAGGAGGAAAGAAAAATGCTACTGTGGGAACAGAAAGAGAGAAGAGAGAGAGATTCATACGTTCTGCAGAGGAAAAGAGAACTGGAAAGAAAAAAAAAAAACCTTCAAACTGAGCTTCCCTGGTGGCGCAGTGGTTGAGAGTCCGCCTGCCGATGCAGGGGACATGGGTTCATGCCACGATCTGGGAGGATCATGCCGCGGAGTGGCTGGGCCCGTGAGCCATGACCTCTGAGCCTGCGCGTCCGGAGCCTGTGCTCCGCAACGGAATAGGCCACAACAGTGAGATGCCCGCGTATCGCAAAAAAAAAAAACAAAAAGAAAAAACCAAAAAAACACCTTTAAACTGCAGCTCTGCAAAGGAACAACATATGAAAATTCATAAAATATACTAATTTTGAAAATTTTAATTAAAAAGACATTAGGAAACAGATAGTAATTTTAGTGCAATAGAAAAAAAAAAATCCTGAGCCTTCTCTGTTTCACTTTGATTTGTTTCCTCCCCTCATCAGACTATTCCTTCCTGGCTGAATAGAGATGGGCCCAGATTGATCTGCCCTGGTACTATTTCAACTGAGCCGTTTTTGTTTGTTTGTTTTTGTTTTGTTTTTTTGTCATCTTATCTTTACATACACAGCAAAGTGTCTTTCAGTTTCTAGCCATTTCTCTCTCAGTCTCTGTTTTATTTATGTTTGGTCTCTCTTCATCAGATTAAAGACCAATGTAACTGTGATACTTGGTGTATTAGTTTTCTATTGCTGCCATAACAGATTACCACCAAGTGATTTTGGAGAATGGGAATGAATGTTGATAAGGCAGATTATTCCAGGAAGGATTCCATCCAGCTAGAAACTGTGCCTCTGATCCATTGTACCAGAAGAAAATTGATTTTGTCTCACTCCCCACTCTTAGGAGGAAAGCATCTACCAGCAAAACCAGATGTGGATACACAGGAATCAGATTAGCATAAACCAGAGGAAAAGCTTTCCTGGTCTTGTTGCTTTCCTGGCCATGATGGGATGTACATTAATGTAAAAGAGTCAGCATTTCTGACACAGCAGTAGTCCATTGGCTTTGGCTATAACAACAAAATACAGCACCCATAAAAACAAATGCGGAAAACTATTCGAATGCAGCTGCAATTACAGAGAAGACTATCGAATTACACATATGAAAAAGAGGAAATCTAACGTAGGGCCCATGATCCCATAGATGTCACCCCTATTGCTGAAAGTATATAAATGCCATAGTGCAGGAGTGACATTCAAACTTAGAATCTTCTCACAGTAACTCAGCTGAACTCACATCTCCTGTCAACATGTCCCATAATTGCCTCTCTGGAAATTTCTCCTTCCACTCCCTTGGGGGCCACTTGTGCTACCCAGGCTCCTTCCACCCCAGCAACCTGGTCTACAGCACTGACCTCTGCTCTCCCAGCACCTGACAGCTGGACTCCTCTCTCTACAGTCAGGAGACCTGTTATGAGCCCATCAGGTGCCAGATGTCCCTTGTGGTGTCCAGTCCCTGCCAGACATCCTGCTACTGCCCCAGGCCCTCCAGTCTCTGCAGTCCTTGTTGGACAACTTATGCTGGGTGTCTGGACTTTAGGTCCAGCAGCTGAAGTTCCCTGAGCTCTGGACCCAGAAGCTGCTACTCACTGGGCTATGGATTCCATGGCCTCAAACCCCGGGGTTATGGAGTCTGTGGCTTCCCTTCCCTGGGCTGTGGATCCAGATTCTTCCGTCCAACCAACTTTGCCTCCAGTAGCTGCCGATCATCGTGTTACAGAACAACATGTGGATTTGCTTTCTATCGTTCAACTTGTTGAGGGTCTAGATCCTTTCGAGTATTGAGATCAAAGTCTCTACTCAGTACAGCCATCATTTTCATTCTCACCATTTACCACTGTTCTTTTATTCTAAAATCATCAGTTTCTTGCATCATCAACTTTTGAGAGACTCTGAATTTAATGAATAACCCAGTATGAAGTCCTAATATCTGTACTATTGATAGAAAATATGCTATTGGATTTTCTTGGAAGAGCAGTTGAAAATGAAAACCTTAATCTGATAAATTTATATTGTCATCTAGCACCGAAATATATTGTTCGGCTTATTATTATTTGCCTATAGTTTATTTAGGATTTGGGAATTTAAAATAAAGACCAATATGACTCTGAAACTGGGTTTGGGAACACACATTTTGATAGATTTGAGCAAATTTCTTTTGTCAGTGCATATGTTCCCTACTGGGAGTATTTATTTCCTGGAGGTCCATATTTTGTATGTCTCAATATCAGTGACACTTGCCTGAGAATGGAGGCATGGATTTCTGCTGATAAAGGAAAACAGAGAAATTGGCACAAAACTAGAAATGCAGGCAACAAGAATACAATATAACTTATAAGATAAGGTTACACATAGACCAAAAACGTACCTGAAAGTCTAGTATCTGAGTGTGGATTTTCAGCTAAGAGAAAAGATGAGCCTTAAACAACTGCTAAGATAGATGTTTTGCTCCCTGTTGCTTGGCATAAGTGCCATGATCCTTCCCTGAGCCTGGTCCCTGAGCATGATCCATTCATGAGCCGTCCCTATGAACATATGTAAAGAGATGCACAATGACCTTAAGTGGGGAGTAACTGGGTTAAGGCGGTGTGGGAAAACCTCCTGATGCTTCTCCAAGGTTCAAACTGCATCAACTAAGAGGAACACACCTGAGCAATGTTGAACAAACATTTGTATCCATTAGTCTTAGCCTGAACCCCTCTCTCCCCAAAAGCAGAGCTGAAGTCAAAACCTTGGGTGCAGACAGTGTATTTGCCACGAGACCCCAGGGAGCTAGTTTGGGAGACCATGGAAGGTGAAAGAATGAAAGACGAAAATTTCACAAAGGGACATATTTTTTGGTTGACTTTATGGTGGGCACTGGGGACTCAATCGTTCAGGGCCTTTTTAGGAATGTATAGAATGACTTTTGGAATTGTCCACCCCAGGATCTGATCAACAGGGGGAAGCATTTATGCATCAGCTTCTGTTTCCCATTGCTAGAATGTTGTCCCTGATGTTTGCCACTTTTCTGGAACGTCATTACCTGTGCAAAGAGGATTCATAGTGTGTTCCTTTTGTTTTCCTGGCTGTGCCCTCTGAGAAACCCAGATAGAGAGTGAAAGAAAAGTTGTCTATGCATGAAGGGAGAGACTGTCTGTGCAAAGAGGGTTGAAACCTGCATGAAATTGTTCACCATAGCTGTGCCTGGGATCATAGGTGAGAAAATTAGGATATAACAGAGAATACAAAGGTACCAGATATACCACTTGCATTTAATGCTCAAACATCCTTGTGAGAAAGACAGATATTGTGTCATATAGATCTTTCTAGGCATGAAGGAATGAAAAGTCAAAAAGAATTAGAATCTTGCCCAAGGTTATACGTCAAAGATCTATATACATATATATGGAATTTAAAAAAAAAAATGTCATGAAAAACCTAGGGGTGAAACAGGAATAAAGACACAGACTTACTAGAGAATGGACTTGAGGCTATGGGGAGGGGGAAGGGTAAACAGTGACAAAGCGATAAAGAGGCATGGACATATATACACTACCAAACGTAAGGTAGATAGCTAGTGGGAAGCAGCCGCATAGCACAGGGAGATCAGCTCGGTGCTTTGTGACCGCCTGGAGAGGTGGGATAGGGAGGGTGGGAGGGAGGGAGATGCAAGCGGGAAGAGATATGGGAATATATGTATATATATAACTGATTCATTTTGTTGTGAAGCTGAAACTAACATACCATTGTAAAGCAATTATACTCCAATAAAGATGTTAAAAAAAAAAAAAAAAAGATCTAGTAGAATCCAATCTCTTGAATTAATCTTTTCTTGTTCTTTCCTGACGCGCAGGCTCAGCGGCCATGGCTCACGGGCCCAGCCGCTCCGCGGCATGTGGGATCTTCCCCAACTGGGGCACGAACCCATGTCCCCTGCATCAGCAGACGGATTCTCAACCACTGCGCCACCAGGGAAGCCCTGTTTGTTTTTACTTCCACAAGAAAACTTAGGATTTAACACGAGTGAAAATGATTTAGAATAGTTATGTGACCTAAATGAAATGTATGCATCAGAGTGATATATTAACACAGCTTTTGCAACTACTAGTGATAAATAATTATCTTTGGAAATAATCGTCTTAAAATTTCTATCTTTTGAAATAGATACTGATGCTTCTTCAGCAAAATTGCCTCTTTTATTTTTCATGTGGTAAGTGATATTTCTGACCCCAGTGGTGGAGAGTTAATGTTATTGGATTGCTGTACAAGTCATATATTCACCATCAATTTGCTTTAGTAATAGATATTAAGTATTCACATTTTTAAATTAAATATAAACTTTTAGCTTTAGCTCTTTGCTCCTAAAAAGATATTTTTTTGCAAAGGTTAAAGAAGAAAGATGTTCCCAAACAATTAAATGAGTAGTTGTAGATTTAAACAATACAACATGTGGCCAAGCCACTGTAGCAAGAGCATTTAGATTAATACTTATATGCTGTGTGCCACCCTCAATTTTAGGCCCATATTTTATGTACACCTAATCAGTAATTCTAAATTCCCCACTATCTCCACCAACTGGTAGTTTGGGGTGTATTATTGCATCTTGCAGGCTGTGGAAAGAGCCGTAGCAGTACTGGCTAGGTTAGAATGACAAATGACCCTCCAGCAAGATTTGAACATGTGAGCTGTCCTACCGCTTGTATCTGAGTGTAATTCGTTTTCCATGGTCCCTCTGCAATAAAAGGAGTAGTTCCATTTTGTTCAGGCAGGATGACCAAAGAAAGGATAGGATATGGCTTGTTTTCTTTCAGATTTAACACTGGTTAAAGTGAAAACTCTGTACACTATACATGTATGTCATACTCCACTAGATGAAACCATAGGAAAAGCAAAGTGGTTTCCTAAACTGATCATCACTTATGTTAACTCAATTATTCATTATAAATAAAAAGTGAAAAATCTAAGACAATTACCAAATGGGACTGGATGCTGAGACAAATGGAATAAACCAAGACATATGGTTACCCTGTGGGTGAGAATCTAGGTCATCTGTATCTTTCAGTAATGTTGTTCTTGACATAATGGATAAAAGTTTGGAGCATAACTGCTGATTCAGGAGTGATCAGCTCCTTAAACATTTAGTTGAATGTTGTAACAAGAGAATATTTGCATTGTTTTTGAATTTCATTTTCTTTTTGTTTGTTTTTTTCCAAACAAATGTTATCAACAGAACTAAAAAAATAGTAGCAATTGGGACTCCATCAAACTTGTATAACAGATTGTATGGAAAATGTTGGGCTTACTTGCTAATAAGTGCTGGAATGTGTTAGATGTTTCATTTATAAATCAATTAGAAATTTCATTTGATTTCTCCTGTAAAGCTGAGAGAACTGGAATTCTCACCAAATCTAACTCACTAAAATCTAAGTTCTTACTGAATATCCCCATTTCAATTTCTCAAATATTTTAGAATGTATTTATGATTAACTTTCCTTCCAGAATTATATGATGTAGTCAATTTAATATACCTTACAATTTGTAACTATTTTATATAAAAATATTCATTTCTAATGCACGACAAAACCAAAGGTCACAGTTATTTGTTTGTAGTCTTAAAAATGTATTTTCAGGTTTTATCATATGAAGGTATTAACAGATGGAGTAAACATAAAAGATGAAATAATTTCTTCCAAACCTAAAGGACACTGGGCAATTTTACATTTTAAAGTAAAGATTTTTTAAATGATGAATACAAGATACAGAAATATTCAGCCAGATATTTAGAAGTAGTTTTGAAGACAAAAAGTAAACAAATAATGTTAAAGCCAATATGTGGATGTCATATACCACATTTTTTTTTTCGGTATGCGGTCCTCTCACTGTTGTGGCCTCTCCCATTGTGGAACACAGGCTCCGGACGCGCAGGCTCAGCAGCCATGGCTCACGGGCCCAGCCGCTCTGTGGCATGTGGGATCTTCCTGGACCAGGGCACGAACCTGTGTCCCCTGCATTGGCAGGCAGACTCTCAACAACTGTGCCACCAGGGAAGCCCTACCATATTTTTATTTAAACTTACAACACTTTTTTCTACTAGTAATACCAATTAGTGGTATTCAAATTATCCCTAAGCCATAGTAGGTAACAGTAGAAGTCAAATTTATAAGCTAAATGTAGGACAAAAGGTCAATAAATCGTATAGATATTGATATAGCAGGTATTGTATTAAATTTCTAGATGTAGTAGGTATTGTGTTCACGCATAATATTAGTAGAAGCCAGGTCCACAGGTTGGTTGGAAAGAAAGAGACTGGCAGCTCCTAGAAGAGAGGTAGGTCAGAAGGTAAAAGCTGGATCTACAACTTAGGGATGAGAAAGCACTGGGACCACAAACCGCTGATTGGAAACCACTGGATCCAAAGCCCAGAGATGGGATGCCACAATCAAAAGATTGAAAGTTACTTGGAGCCAAAGCCCAGAGGCCCAGAGACACAGAGTAAGTCATCTGGCAGGGAATGAAGAACATGGAGGTCCTCCGGTGGTAGCAGGACGTCTGGCAGGGACTGGACACAACATGGAATGTCTGGCACCTGATGGGATCACAGCAAGTCTCCTGACAGCCAGTGTAGAGAGAGGAGTGCAGATGGTAGGAGCTGGGAGAGCAGCGATCAGTGCTTTAGACCAGGTCTCTGGGGTAAGAAGAGCCACAGGAGAAGCCTGAGTAGCGCAGGTGGTCCCCAAGGGAGCGGGAGGAGAAGTTTCCAGAGCAGCGGTAGTAGGACATGTTGACAGGACATGTAACTTACAATGGGAATACTCTAAGTTTGAATGTCGCTTTTTCAACAGGGGCATTTATATAATCTTATCCTTGACTGTGTCATCCACATGGTTTATAAAAACAAGTCATCTTCCTCTTTTTAAATGAATTGGAAAAGATCAGCATAGTTATACATATGTAGTATTTGTGTTTTTACAACTGGAAAGTGCAGTCATGTTTGTGCCTTGGAATTCAGGTAATTGGAATCAGGTAATAGTATTGAATTTTCAAAGCTCTTAGTCATCCTTCTCTACCAAAGGTCACTGAGCAGATCACTCAGAAAACTTTAGATGTAGTGTCTGGGCTGAGGGAAGCGGGCTTAATTAAAAATAATTGATACCCCTTTCAAAGTCTGTCTCAAAATCGTTGTCATCTGGATAACAAAGTTGCTAACTGATCTACTCAAAGTCATTTTTTCAAAAGCAAAAACATACATTGACTGTTACCAGGAAGTGGAAAGTTTACCTAATGGACAGTGCCATCAGGAAGCAGCAATGGTAACATGCAGATGTATGAGGATTATTTTTTTACATCGGATCTTGATTTTAATGGCTTTAGTGAAATATTAACTGAGAGATCCCCTTATTTCTGATGTCCCTGCTTAAAATTGTATGCAAACTAATGAGTCAGTCTTAGTTTTTCTGTCTTCTGTGTGTGTCTTTACTGTAGAATGAGTTAAGTATTAAATATAAATTTCTTTATATTAGTTTGGAATGTTAGAGGTTATTTATCTAAGATGCTGGAAAAAACAAACATTAAAAATGTGGCAAAAATGCCTAGTATTTCTCTCTCTAATCAGAGGCAATGTTTACCACTAAAAGGATTCCCCAGAATCTGAAAAATGCCCCTGTTCTATAGAAAGTTTATAAGGTAATTACCTTGAACTTTTGGAGCAAAGGAGTCATCTTAAGCAGATTCTTCCTTTGCCTCAGAAAGCGACATATATCACTTTGACTTAAATTGTTTTCAGGTGTTTCTGACAAGTATTAGAAAATTTCTAGAATAATCGTCATTTTTTTTGTTATTGTTCTATGACTTGTATTCCACCTCTGTGTAGTAGGCTAATGAAGACCGACAACCTTGAAGAAGAGGAGAGATTAAGAAGGTTTATCTTTCTGTGGTTTCTGTGCTGTTTGATTTGTTCATTTCATAGAAAAACATTTCCCTTCTACTTTTGAACAAAAGTGCTTGGGTACACAAACCTCCATTTTGTTGAGAAAAGGATGTTCAAAATTACTTAATATCTGATCTCATAGAATATTCTTCCACAGAAATCGCTTATATAAGAGTGGATGACATTGAAGCAAGCAAATTCAATTTGGCTGAGTTAAATATTTATATGGATGTTTTGATGTTCAATAATTTATTAACAAATAAAACAGGAAGGTTTGGAATCTACTAGAATGTTTTTTCTATTCATAATTAAGAAGCCTAATAAATAAGAATTGTTTATTACAGAAATGGAGCACGTATTATGTTACCTAGTATATGCAACATGATTGAAGACCAATTTGTCTACTCAAAATGTTCAGACTCATAAAATCTACAGTTTGGAAGGGAGTTTTGCAATTACCTTCAGTACTCAACCATGTTGGAATCCCATTTACAATACCTCTTTAGGTGGATATCTAAGAAGTGCCCCCAAGATGGAAATCTCACTTACCTGCAAAAGTACCTTGTTTTAGATTTTTAGCTGAATCTTTCCTCAAAACTTCCACTTAGTAATTTCAAGTCTTCATAGAATGAGTCTCAGCTCATTTCCATTGGACAATACATCAATTTTTGAAGATAGATGTCTTAAGAGATTTGCCTATACCCACAAGTTATCTTAAGCCATCCCTTGTACCAGGCACTACTCTATTTACACTTAACGATGATGAACTTTATGAGAGAGTCTAGAAAAATACTTATACTAGTCCTCTAGGCAGAATATATATACGTCATTTGATATATTTACCACATCAGAGGTCCCAAAAGGATTCATTCTCTTTTTTACATTATCATACATTTTGATAACCTCCACTCTCAGTTCAATTTATAAAGATCATTTGTAACTATGAATTTTTCTAACTTGATCTTTCGGTGAAGTTTACCCGGGGTAGACACTTTCCTAATTTCTTGATTTTACTTACCTTCTGTAATAAAAATCCCACTCTATGAGTGAAAACTAAGGAAATAAAAGCCCATATTTAATGTATACTGCTTATCATTTACTTCTCAGTAACATCAACACCACCAAAAGTTACTTAAACTTTATGGGGATAGAGATTTTTTTGAGAATTAAATTTATTGATGAGTTCTTTCAAGAAGCAAATCAACTTCAGAACAAAAATTTCTTGACTTAAGTATTTTTATAATGTAATCTTCAAAGCACTCCTGCAAATACTGAACCTTTACTTTTAAATCAAAAACTCACGCACACAAGAGCAGCTTGGGTACCTGCTATAAGAAAACTAGAATGTAAATGTGTTAAACACTCATCTAATGTTTGTACCAATTGAGGATTGTAAGTAGGTTATTTCTTCTATAAGGTACACAAAATTTGGGAGATGGAGCAGATATTGAGGGTTTCTTTTTCTCAATCTGGTTGCTAAACTTTGAACTAAATAAATGTCCCCTCCAGAATACAAAGTATTTTTTAGAGCCTTAAACACAACAAAATTCTCACTGTGTTACCCATTCAATACAATATCTTTAAGGATAGGATGAATAAAACACCAATCTTATAGGTACAATTATAGTACAGTAACATTTTTGCTTCATGAACAATTACTTTAAAAAACGAATGCAATTCTTTCATTTAAAAGTCCACATTCATAAAAAAAGGTCTTTGAAGGTTAATGTATTTCATTTGGACTAGAACCTAATTAAGTGTTCTTATTAAAATGGGCACATGCTATCACACCCATTGCTAGAGTACAGTATATAACTGTCCACTATAGAAGGTAATGTTCACACTCACAAACTTCCCTCTGCAACTCAGTTGAACTTAGAACTCCTGACAACATTTCTTTCAACTGCAGCTCTGGAAACTTCTCCTCCCTCTCCCTCAGAGGTTACCTGGGGTACCCAGTTGCCACCTATGATTCTTTATACCCCAGCAATATAATCTACCCCCACCCCAGCACTTTCCAGCTGGGATCCTCTCTCCACGGGGGTTGTCATGAGACCTTCTTTAAGCCCACCAGCTTCCAGACACCCTGGGCTGTGACCAGATCCTACTAGAAATCCTACTTCCATCCAAAAAATATCATCTTCCACAGTCCCTGGCAAACAAATTACACTGGATCTCTAGGTTTTGGAAATACTGGCCTTGGATCTTTTGATTATGGAAATACTGGCTTGCAGTCTCTAGGGTGTGGATCCAGCTTCTGCTGCCCAACTTACTTTCCTTCCAGGAATTGCCAATCATCTTGTTACCAACCAGCCTTTAGCTCTCGTTTTTTTGCATAAATTTACTGAATGTCTCCCGTTACCTCATGGTTATATCTGCACTTTATGAAACTTTAACACTCAGCCTCTCCAACGTCTTTGACTACTGACCATCTTCAACACTAGGACTCGCTGTCACAGTCCTCCCAGAAGTAACAAAGTAACCTTGGCCTGTAACCTTTTCTAAATCAGACATGTGAGATGTATCTTGAATTTTCATTCCTATACCAATGTTCTGAATCATTTCTGTTACTATCTTAATAAGATTCTTATTTTCCTCCTGAGACTCTTTCACTTAAGTGTATTTCAAATAGATATGGCATTTAAAATAAACTTATTTCTCTAGCATGAATTATGACATTCCATTTTTTTATCCATATGGTACATTTAGTGAATGCATCCAGTAACTTCAACTGTCTTCATTAGCTAAACATCTTGTTGTTTTCTTTGTTTCATATGTTTCATTAATATTTTTCTGGGTAGAAAAGAGGAAGTTTAGAGAATCTAAATATATGGCATATCTTATGTCTTAACAGGTTTATATTCCTCAATGGGTGCATTTGTTCACCCAATTGCTTTAGAAAATTTTGTTTTTAGGTAGGCATTCGTTGAAAAATATTTATTGTGTTCTGGTGCTAGACCAGGCATTTTTGCTGAATGAAGACATAAATTCCCTGCCTTCACGGAATTCACACACACACTATTTTAACTCACTGCCATGTAGCAAGTGCAAAATGGTGATAAAAACATGTTTCAAAGGGAACACAAAGAACAGAAACTTCAAAGAATGGTGAGAATATCACATAAAACTCATTATTGACAATAGTAAGTGTAAATTACCAGTTCATATAAAAATATAAATCTTGCTGTTCTAATGTGTTAGTTGTGGTCCTTTGAGAAATAGCTGCTCTCTAGGATTTGACATGACAAATATTTATTGGGGAAAATATCTGTCAGTGAAAATGGGTAGGTAGCTGGAGAATTCTGGGAGATCCAGCAGACAACAATGCAGGTCTGAGCTCAGTGAAGGAAAGAGGGAAGGAAGGAAGGAAGTTTGCATTAGAATAATCTTCTTCAGGCAGTTCCAAGAAAGTTTTGGTAAGTCACCCGCAAGTCACAGAGATGGGCCTGCCTGAGTATCCCTGCCAAGCTCAGTCACTGGCCAAGAACAGGGCACAGCATGACCTTGGCATAAACGCTGGGGTAGATTCAGAGACTGGCAGCTGGGACTGTAAGTCAGTTATGCTCCCTGAAGTGGGAGATATGAGAGCTACATTTTTTTTTAAATTTATTTATTTTTGGCTGTGTTGGGTCTTTGCTGCTGCCCGCGGGCTTTCTCTAGTTGCAGCGAGCGGCGACTGCTCTTCGTTGTGGTGCACAGGCTTCTCATTGCAGTGGCTTCTCTTACTGCAGAGCACAGGCTCTAGGTGCACAGACTTCAGTAGTTGTGGTACGTGGGCTCAGTAGTTTTGATGCATGGGCTTAATTGCTCCACGGCATTTGGGATCTTCCTGGACCAGGGCTCGAACCCATGTCTCCTGCATTAGCAGGCGGATTCTTAACCACTGTGCCTCCAGGGAAGTTCTAAGAGCTACATTTTCATAGTTTCCATGTTCATGAAATTTATTCTGATTTCAAATAAGCTGAAATAATGACAAATAGTATAATAATAACTGAAAAAAAAGACTTTTCCATGAATTAAGTTCAATATACTTTATTTTACTTTCATCAATCAAAAAACTTAATTCCTATATTAGACCCTATTCCTATATTAGACCTATATAATTCCTATATTAGACCCTAGACTTTCACTGAGTGAAAGTCAAACCTTACAATTGAATGTGAGAAACAATTCAGAATTATTGGATGGCCATCTTTGATTTTAAATGCAAGTGATGTATTAAACAGATTGGACCCAGTAGGGTACCATTAGGAAAGTGCTTCATTTTTCTCCTGCTATGGAACTTCACTCTTGACCTGCAGACTCTAACTTCCCTGAATTTCTGAATAATACCTTGTGCAGATCTATGATCACATTAAGATATTAAGAAACATTTTATTTCATATTAGTAGTTAAGTTTACTCCAGTATAAATTAAGAACCAGTCTTACAGCCATATTAAAGCCTCCTCCCTTTATCCTGAGTTCAAGCCTGTCATGTGATTACGTAGACCGCCTGTGACTTGGAGGAGCCCAATCATTTTATTTACCTGCTTTGATCTCCCTTGTCTTCCATTAATGTGCTCCTCCTGGCTTCTCCTCTTCAAGCCAAAGAGAAAGGATGGGAGGAAAGGAAATGACAGCTGAGGCCATCTGTCTCAATCTGCTTTAAACCAACTGTGTCAGCATGAGCTAGTTGATTCAGGAAACTTTTCCTGGGAAAAGATGAGACTAAACCAATAAATCATTTCACTGTATGCTTCAGGAAACTCCTGTAGTATGAATACAACAGTCTGCAGACCTGAAAAATAGCTCTCTAATTAAGCAACAGTTAACTTATCAAGAGACTCGTGTTGGTACCCTCTCTTTGCCATGCCCATCAATTCTAAACTATCAACTAATAAATTTGCCCAGTGCTGGTCAATTCTGTGCCTTGAAACCATCTGAGCCCAAGATCTCACTTCTAATGTCTGTCTATAGAGACGCAGCCAAATGCCTCCATGCAACGGTGTTCCCTTTTCTGCAGGAAGTTTGAATACACTTCATTTTGCTTAGTTAACAGATTGTCTGGTGATATTCTGAGATGTTCAAAAGGGACATCAAAAGTCTTTCCACTTAGCCAGTGCTAAGTGTCCCCTATGGTTCTGTCTTTGCTGTTGAATATCCTCACTTATCACTCATGTCTGAATACTAGCTCTTTTCTGGTGGTATGTTTTCCAGAAACCACCGTCTTACCACCCGCCCCACTCCATGGGACCCTCTGCACTGAACCGTTACCCTGACAGCACACACACTTCCATAACTTCTCCGTAGGTCCTCACCCTCAGTTCCTGCCCACCAGCAGTGCTGCACCCACCCAGCTTTCCTCTGCTAGGATCCACTTGTTGTGGAGCCAACCCTCTTAGCCTAAAGGAAACACACACACACACTTGCTACACTACTCATGCAAGCAGGGTCTGGCAGCATGCTTTCGATGGGCAGAATGTCTTCTTCTCTGAAGGTCTTAATTGGTTGAATGAGCCTGCCCACATTAGTGAGAGCAATCACCTTAAAGTCAATGGATTATAAACGACAAATTCATCTGGAAAATGCCTTTACAATGAGAGCAAGACTAGTATTTGACCAAACAACTGGGCACCATAGCCTAGCCAAACTGACACATAAAATTAACCATCAAAGTCTCTGTTTCCAAGAAAATCTGGGCTCACAGTTTCTGTTTCATAAAAAAATATAGTTTAAATTATGGAAAGACTGAAAGTGAGAGTAAATCAAAATTTTACTTATAAGCAATCTTCCTCTCAGTTTACAAGATTATTTTCATACTTTTTAATAATCAATTTTTCAGATTCTTATGTCTAATTTGTAAGAGAGATTTCTAGCACAATTTCATGATCACTCACTAGAATAACTAAGTCTCAATAAAATGTCTATATTTGTTCACAAAAATTATTTCTTTTCTGATAATGAGCACTCTGGCCTCTTTAGTGTGGTTCTGCTAAGAACACAACTCTGACCCAGCTGTGCACAAGAGACTTATTAGGGCAGAGGGCAATGTTCAGAGAATTTATTTCCAAGATCATTTTTAATCTATTTGCTCAACTTATGCTATTTCTGTCATCATATTTCTCATATTTGCTTCATTAACTTCTTTCATGCCCCCATTGTTTGTCATGCCTTTCTTTTATCATTTTCTACTTTCCTGCTTTGTTTCCTGTACTTTATACATGTATTCATTCTCTTCACAGTTTCCATAACTTTTGGCACTATCAACATTTAGGATGGATACTATTTTGTTAGGATAGGGCTGTTTTGTGCATTGTATGATGTTTAATAGCATCCCTGGTCTCTTCCCACTACCATCCCCTCTTCACCCCAGTTGTGACAAACAAGTATGTCTTCAGATATTACCAAATGTCCCCTGGAAGTGAAATTATCCCTTGTTTAGAACCACTGATTTAGATGGGTATTCTGAGAATGAGATGTTTTGGATAGGGCTAGAACATTAAAAATGCAATAGTACTTTATTCCATGGATTAATGAGGTGTTATGAATGATGACTACCCAATAAATATATTTATACTTCATAAATCTAAAATAATGTTGAATACTTACTTGGCAAATATTATTCCACTGTTGCACATAAATATAGTAGTTGTGATTATGTTTACAATTATTACAATTATAATGATCTGTTCAAATGCAATTAGAGAAAAGAAAATGGTATGTTTGTGACAAGCTTCTCAGCTCTAGAATGTCTAAGTTGTCTGTTGGGATCACACCTATTCTGATCATCCCAGACCAAAAAGTAATAGTAAGACTTAGTTATCTTCTCACTCTGTTTCAAATAGTCAAGACTAATTGAGGCCAATTTCTGGTTTATAGACTCTACTGCAATATCTCTTGGACATTCTGAGAGCTTTCTTCAATTTATCTGACTCATTCTGTGTACTCCACAAAAAAGACTTCAACTCTTTTAGTATGTGCCAGCAGTGATGAAGTTGATCATAAACTACATTTCTTCAATTTGAGGCTTTGAAGCTGACATCACAAGTTTTACTCTCTAAGTATCTCAACATTTCAATTCAATTCATCATATGGGTACTTTACTATGAACTTCTTCAGTTGTATCTACCAAATATTTCATGCTAAATATTTCATATACCCAAAGAGATTAATATTTCAAATACAAGAAAACAAGTTTATTTAAACAAACATTTATTTGTTCCTGCTATATGCCAGGGTTTATACTAGGTCCTGGAGAAGACAAGTTTAGGTAATAGTGTAATGAAACTGACACACAGCTATCAACAATACTGTAAACTAACTATAATTTTAGTTAGACTGATTTAATCTCACAAGACAAGACATGAAGATTGGAAGACATTTCCCAGAAAAAAGTAAAGCTCAAGGTAGGACTTAGAAGATAATACATTTGAACAGGCAGATTAAAGTCACAGGAAATAGGACAAGTGAAATAGGCAAAGAGTATCTATGAGGATACTCCCTTGCCTTTGTGTGTGGAAAAGAAGCTTCAGCTTGAACTAGAAAGGTTATTTGGCCATGGGTATCATAGTTACAAATTTAGATTATATTATATAAGAAACTGGAGATCAATAGAAATTTCTGAGTAATAATTTTAGAATTTCATTCTGTCATCTCAATTTAATGTGCATTTTGGGGGGCAGATTTTTAAATGAGAACTTTCATTTGATTATTTTAGTCAATAGATTTTTTGCAATATATTTGCAATTCACTTTTTTTTCATGTTTTATCATTTGGCATCATTCTGGCCCGAAAGGTATTAGAAATATTTTGTAGTTAGAGGGTTATATCCTTTTTTTCCAACTCTTGCCCACTTGCCTGAAAGGAAGCCCCAAGATAAGAACTGTATCTTCTTCATAATTTGTTACCTTCAGAGTATCATTTAATAAAATGCTAACAATTGAGTCACTCTTCTTTTAAGGGAGCACAGCACTTTAGTTATAAATTATTTATTAAATGTAGAAAACTACCTTGATATCTTTTGTCCCTCAGAAGTTGTCTTGATCGACAAAAATCTCTGTTATTTCCTGATGTTTCTGACATGTATCTTATTATGTTGCAGACAGGTCATGTTTCCTGATGAACAGTAGAAAATTTTGGAGACAGAGCAATCCCCTCAAAGGAGCTGAATGTTCCATCTCAGAAGCAGCACATATTTCTTATTAATGAGAATTTCAAACATGCTTGTGTGTAAGGACGTTTTGAACAATGTCGCTCCATTAATACCAAATTATATTGTTAGGCTTTTATTGCTGGCTGAAAAAAAGATCACAACATTTAAAAATTTTCATTGTAGACAAAAATAAAAATTAGTTATCACAATTACAGTCATTAATTCATCCACTTTTATGTTACTTTTAAAAGCAGTAGTCTAAATTTTGAGGGCTTTCATTTTTAATAATATATGTTATAACAATATACTCTTATAATCCATAAAACAAGACAAAGAGTTGGGTTGGGTATTAGTTCAGTTTTTTTGTTTGTTTGTCTGTTTGTTTTTGTGTTGTTTTTAAATAATGTACAAAGAAGTCAATTTGTCCAAGATCATACAGCTAGTTAGTGATGTATTATAAACTCAGCTTTACTTTTAAAACTTTATCTTTTTAACATATCACCCAATGCAAGGAGTAATAATTAATTAATTAATTTAAAAAGAACACATCCTGATGATGGTGAAACATCACAGTCTTCTAGATAATAAAGTATCTATTTTCCTTGTTGATATTTTCTAAGCTTTTGACATCAAGGAAGTATTGAGCATTACTTTTTCAAAGGCCTTGAAAAATGTAGCATTTTGTTATTAAGAATCTATGCCATTAACAAATTGCATTTCTTCAAATTTATTTTGTAAAGGCCAGTAAAAGGTAAAATGAATGCTGAAAAACACTCTGAATAATTATAGCCATATGCATGATGGGTATCTAAGAATATTTTTTGAGCAAGTGAAGTACAAATTGAGAAATGATGACATGAAAGAAATAGTGTGGAGAATTGGACAAAATTGCCTGCAATTGAAGAGAAGCTCTATTTTACTTAAATTTTGACACCTCTACACAAAGACAAGGGTGTTCATGCAGAAGACCCAAGCAAAGAGCAGGCTTTCTTACATATTGCACAATGCAGTCTCATTAAACACATGTGGCTACCACGTTCTCATAACAACTAAATTAGAGATTTCCAACTATTATGAGATCAAGTTAAGTAATCAGATTTCACATTAATATAGAAGGAACACAAGAAGTACCAACAAGAAAATTAAAATTATGAAACATTTTAATTTGCTCTTTTGTATGTCATGCACGGAATATGTTTTGCTGCCTTTTGAAACAGAGGAATGCAAGTCTGTAATGATAAATTCTAAATTGCTTAAGTTCATAGTACCAGGCTTCTGTGAAGCAGTGGTCAAGTGAATGCAAATTCATTCTAGCCCCTTAAAAATTATGAAATAGGCCAATTTTGTACAAATTCTATTATGAGGAGTTAGGATTTATTTAGTTTGTTGATTCTTCACCTCAACCCCCAAAGATGACTTATATTTCAATGAGTACATATAACTATTCATTATTTGTCTATGGTTCTTATTCTGTTGCATATACAACAATTTAATATATACAACCATTTTATATTTATATATAAAATGAGCTCTATTAAGAATAAAAGTGTTTTCCTTTTTTTAAGTGTTTTCTGAAACTAATAACACTAAGTAATAGAGAGAGGCTGTTTTTATTGAGAAACTGAGATCCTGAATATCCTCTGAGCTCAGTTATGGTGGAAATATGACCCATCTCAGTTTCCACATCTTCTTCTTGAGAAATCTACTTAATTTTTTTTTCCTTTTAAACTTAGTTATCAGGGGTGACTTTTTCCTGACATACAAACTGGTGACTCTTGGTGACTTACCTCCTAACCTCAATTTCTTCATTTTTATAATTGAATAAAATCTTGTATTTGGCAGGTTTAGACTAGGAATTAAAGGAGACATTATATAAAAAAACACTTGTTATCCAATGGAAGGTGGCCACAAATGTGAGGCCCTTTGATGTATTATTTTTACTAGTTTTAATTTATATGTCCTAAAGCATGGAGATTTCTTCAGTGGATACTTAACCCTGAATGTCAACAGTGTAGCAGTCACTGTTCTGGCCTTGGGTTTACAAAATGAAGAAACATAGTTCTTACCCTCAAACAACTTACATGGCAGTTAGAAAAACTGTAGCAGAAAGAAAGAAAATCCCCATGTGTATTTAAGTGCATTAGAAACAATAGACTCCATCTAGCACAAGAAGAAAATTGTTTTCAAGTGCTGGAAGAGTAAAATGGACACTTTGCATAGGAATTTTACTATTTCTCTTTCTATGTATGAGTCTTTAAAACTGTATCCAGAACAGTATCCAGAACTGTATCTGCTCTTCTACTAGAAGATTTTCCACACCATCCCTGACACAGTGGCCTTCACTATGCAGGCAGGGCAATGGGAGACAGGGAAAGTTCTTGTAATACCAGAGCCTTTCAAATATGTGTAACCCTGACCAATACTGAGAAACACATTTTACTTCAGAACCTATTTCTCCTACTTTCTTTCTCTCTCTCTCTCTGTATGTGTCTCTGTGTATGTGTGTGTGTGTGTGTGTGTGTGTGTGTGTGTGTGTGTGTGTCTTACTCTCTCTTAAAAAACAAACTTTCAGAAAAAAATGTGTGAGATAACTCTGAAATTTTTTCCCATCCCATCCCATCCCATCCTATCCTATTCTATTATTCCTCACTAGAAGAAGTACTGGTCACCATCAAGAAATAGATTTTGTGACCCATTAATTATACAAAACTCACATATGGAAACTTTTGCTAAGAATATTACCCACATGAGAGTTACTGAAACAGCTAATTCCATGTCCTTCTACTTAACCTTAACTCGAACATTTTCCATTATTTTATATAACACCGCACTATCTCTCTCCCAGTAAGTGGAACAAAATTCCTAATAAGCAATGGTTCTACCATGGGTCACTAGATGGTCATAGAAGAAATCTTAGATTTCTAGACATGTTTTTTCAGTTGAAATTACAAAACCTTAGATGGAAAGATGATTTAGGACAAAATCAGAGTTGCTATTCTAAAAGGAATAAATAACAATTAGGAAAGTATGTTGATGCAAATTTAAATCAATTAAAAAATAACTCACATATATCTCTGCTTATATTTGTAATCAAAACATATTAATCAAGTACCTATTCAAGTTTGAATTATTTCAAGTAAAACTCTTAACAAATTTTAATGTTCCTTAATTTTCATATAGTGTTTTACAGTTTATATGGTATTTTAATACATTACATTGTGAACACCATCTATTGTACTATAGAAGATACAGGTATTTACTACTTTCTCAAAGGTATTGTATTACAATGTCCTCATAATAGAGAATTTGCAGATTGCTAATATTCAAAACCAGAAGAATCCCAACAAAAGGGCCAGCACATTGATTGGTAAGTCCCACACATTCAGCCATAGGTTCTGGACACTCATGTATCAGTTGCAAGGTGACCAGTTTCTCCACCTGGTGAGATATCACAAGGGATCATAACTTAAAGATGGAAATCCAAGGAATTCTCTGCTCAGATGGTAAACTCCATTTCTGTAATCCCACTACCTGGTATAAATTCTTTGTCAAGAATGAGACAGGGAGAAAGTTTTGGCTGGATACACAGGGGTTGAGCACAGATAGTGAATGGCATTGCAGAAAGAATCATGGCAATCTTCATGGATTTGAGAGCCATCTTGAAAAGCATGAAGAAGAGAATTGAGTAGCTTGGATAGGAAGAATGAAGGAGAGAAGCTAAAGGTATGAGGAAGAGAATAAAGTGACTTGGATAGGAGGAATGAAGGAGAGATGCTAAAAGGAACCCTAAGGACCTGACTGAAGTTTCCAGAACGTCAGTTGATAATTGTTCTGATGCATTCGTTTTTAGGGAGTGGTCTGAGAAAGTATTGCACCCAGTATTCTAACCTTTGTGCCTTACTAATGGTTGTGATGTCCAACCATGATATTTGGATGAATCTATCACCTTAATGAAACTGCAGGCAGAAATGTCATGATCATTAATATTTAGTTGAATTTCCTAGGAGCTGGTGGTGAGAGAGATTTATTTATATATTATAAATCTAATAAAATACTTCATTTTCAGAAACGTTTTATCTTTTTAAAGTAATTATTTCACATAATTTTAGACATTAATTCTCAAAACACTGAATTAGAGTATGTGCCATGACTAAGCATCTAGGACAACCTGAGCTAACTGGATGCCTAAAAAGTAGGCCTTTAAAAATAGTCTGATAATACAGTTTATCAGATATTTTTCACCTTATAATTTAATCTAATTGTCACCCACCCTTCTGGAAACCATTTAAGAATATCACATATCTTCAAAGTAACTGTGGGAAACCAAAAGAATTAAAAACTGACACCTCTCGCCATTAAGATACTTAGAATCCAATTAAGGAAGTAGATATGCATGTAAAACATTAGAGCAAGTGAGTCAGAAAGGGTTTCTACATCAATCAGTCAACATCTTTTGACCCATTATGTGTCAAACAGGCTGGGTATAGAGTGTTGAACAAGATAGGGAAGATTCCTGACTTCGGAGAGCTTACATTCCACTGACATTACCAGGTTTAGTCACTAGAACAATAATAATTCAAGGCGCTCATGCAAATGCTGAGTTTACAATCTAGACTGACTCAAAACAATCACAATACAACTCATCAACTTGTAACAAATAAAAAGTGTAACGTTAAATACACATATCATGAGAACAGAGAAAAAATGAACAAGTTGGTGAAATCTGATTGCCTGACGCAGCCCCTTCCCCTGCCTCCATACTACTTACATGTCCCATCCCCATTTTTCACCTCCATGACCCTTACCGACATCTACAAACAAACTTTCTTTTTATTTTATTTTTTAGTATTTTCTTATTTATTTGGCTGTGCCAAGTCTTAGTTGCGGCACATGGAATCTTTGTTGCCATGTGCAGGAATCTTTAGTTGCGGCATGTGTGCTCTTAGTTGTGGCATGCACACGAGATCTAGTTCCCCGACCAGGAATCGAACCTGGGCCCGCTGCATTGGGAGCACAGAGTCTTAACCACTGGACCACCAGGGAAGTCCCTACAAATAAACTTCATATTTGATGTCTCTTCTTTTTCTTACCTGTTCACTCTTTGTTGGCCACCGCCACTTCCTCTCTGCTGAAATGTTGAGTTAGTGGTCACCAATGCCCTGCTAGTGATCAAACTCAGTACTTTTCTTCTCATTCTTAACTTTACCTGCCCTTCCTAAACTGTGTCATAGGACTATTTTTCTACATTCTCTTGAAATTCTCTCTTCCTTTGAACTTCTCGTGAAGCTATTTATTTGATTCTGTGTCATTCAGATCTCTCACCATGCACCTCACCATAAGTTCTCCATTCCCATGTCCTTCTATCCAGTCCTCAAATGTAGGAATCTTGCAAGATGGAGTACCATGCTCTCTCTTTTTTTAAGCTCCATATTCCCTCCCAGGACAATTGCATCTTCTTTCATGTTTTCCACTATCAAAGTTGCAGATAATTTTAAAATTTGAATTCAAAATCTTAACTACTTTCCTAAGAAAGTCTTGAAAGTCACCTAATTCCTAGATATCTCTTATACCTCTTGCTATGTAGTTTTTCTTATATATATATATATATCTTTTGATGTGGACCTTTTTTTTTAAGTCTTTATTGAATTTGTTACAATATTGCTTCTGTTTTATGTTTTGGTTTTTATGGCCCCGAGGCATGTGGGATCTTAGCTCCTCAACCAGTGATGGAACCCGCACCTCCTGCACTGGAAGGTGAAGTCTTAACCACTGGACCACCAGGGAAGTTCTGTCTTGCCATGTATGTTAACCATCACTATCTCAAATGCAGCTTGTTAAATTTGAACTCATTGTTATATCTTATTTCTATTAAGATAAACCATTACTTCTGTAACCGAGTCTCAAAAATCTTGATATTTGTTTGATTTTTATCTTTCTCTTAACCTTCATTAACAACAAATCAGATTAGTCTGTACTTTAAAATGTTCTGAATAGCTACCATTTCTTCTCATTTCTGTCCTACTCTCTTATGGAGGCCTGTGTGACCTCTTGTCAGACAATATTGCAAGAACTTCCCTGCGTCTGGTTACTTTCCACATAAATCTAATCTCTGCATTGAATAAAACAGAATTTAATTGATAAAACAGAGTTGAATAATAAGACAGAGTTGTCTTCTTAAATCAGTTCAGATAATATCATTTCTTCCCTTAAAGATGTTCAGTGGTTTGCCAATGATAGTAACAAGAATAAAGATTTATTGAGAACTATCTGTTGGCATATATGATACATACTTTACTTCAGAGTTCAAAAACTGTGGGCCACATTGGTCCTGCATTCATTTATTCAATCAATCATTCATTCATTCAGTCATCATTCATTCATTCAATAAGTAGTTATAGAGAATCTCTGTATGCCAATGATTCTTCCAAGTTTTGTTCAACTGACATAATGTTGATTGCCCTAGTGTTTTTTGTTTTTTTTTTAATTTGAATAGGTTTTCAAGGTTTTAAAAGGGAGAAATTAAAAGATATCTTGCTACTCGGATTTTTTATTTTTAATCTGGTAAGTCTCAGACTGACTCCTACAGGACAATAGATTAAAACTGTAGATATATTTCCTTTTATCCTGGGATATGATCCTCACTTTGCAGCAGTTCACCTCTTTCTTTTAAACTGAGAACTAATGTGATTAGAATTTTTTAATGTACTTGCACTGTTTTCTATCATACAGTAAAATTTTAAAAGCGGTGAAATATTTCTTGAACCCTAGTCTCTATCAAAAGTGAAAAAAATACTGAGAGGTTTCTATGTTTTTAAAAATATTAAAGCACATACTTCTTTGTGAAAGATTATTTCTACATACTGAATACACTAACCACACTAACCAAGTGTGTTTGTGAGAAAAAAAAAAGGAAGCTAAGATACCATTTGAAAAATGATATACTGAATCCTTATGTGTGGCTCTCTTGTACTTATTTATATAAAGTGCCTGGCTCTCATTGCTGTTTAAATATGAGGTCTCATCTTGCCATGAGGTACCTTAATTCTCACAACTCTGTGCGGTTGGTACTAGAAGTCAGGGAAAACAAATAATATGCCCCAGGGCACACAGGGTTAATAACTTTTGGAGCCAGGATTCTTAGCTCAGTCTGAATCCAAACTCATCTTTTCAGTACAGTTCTTTCACATAATAATCTATGATTTGGCTCCAACCTACTGTTTCCAGTTTATTTCTTGCCACACTCCAAATTATTCATCAGTTCCTCTTATACTATGCTTTTATATACATTTGCTTTTGTTTTTGACCTTGCTCTGCTTTTTATATATTGAAATACTCGACTCTTTCTAAGCCTGTTCTTACTTTCACCCTCTCAGAAGTGTTCCTCTGTTCTATGATATTGCTACTTATGACAACCATTTTTCTCTTTGTATTGGGAAATTTATGTATGTTTGTTTCCTACCATTTGAGTACATACTTCATTAAAAATCTAATACAGCATCCAACCCAGGTTTCTATTTTTTATTGTTATATACTAGAAATTTCATTTTTATTTATTTCATTGGACTTAATGTAATTAGAGAAGGCTACCTAGACAAACAATGTTTTAAACAGTCTTAAACAATGACCCCTACAATATTGCTCTTCTTTCCAATTTTATGGCCATTAAAAAATATGGAAGTACTATGAAATGGTAATCATTTTATTTGTAATCTGCTACTTCTTTAAGAGATAATGGATGTTGTTCTGATGAGGTGAGATATTGACATCACATTTGGAGTGCACACTTAGCTTGTAGCAGATGTTCCCCAAAATGTGAATTCTTGCATGAGTAAATAAATATTGGAACTTACACATAAACATCACTAGTTTAGCATCAACAGTGGGGTCAAAAGTGTTTGTACCTTTTTCCAATTTTCTCACCTTTTCACTAAAGGCACTGGAATATGGTATACTCACAGTGATGACTTTCTGAAAGGTTCAACAATTGTTTTTTTCCTTATGAAAACCATGTTGCTAAGCAACACTTGTGCATTGGTATATTTATTTCCACAACCTTCTATCATGAGAACAGTCCAGGGTTTTTTCACTTGTAATTACCAGAGTCCCCTGAGAAATAAACCACAACACAGCCACTAAGCTTTGCTTCACATTTTGCATTGATTTAATAGGAGATGAGTATTCCACTTGATCCCCGAATGCAAAGGTTGTTGCCAGCAGAGACATTTCCAAATTGAAATAGAATATGATTTATGGCATGCCTCAGAAACCACGTCAGATGCTGTTCTCCATTATGTTGCTTAACTCTGATCTGTATGAGGGATTCACCTTACAGAGACTGTGCCTTGCAAGGCAAATTGAAAATCATGTTTTCTATTATTGATACACAGCCTCTGTTTCCTTCAGGTTCAAGTGTTAAAAATCAATTGGCTGAGAATGCTCGTTTTTTATATTCTATTTTACATTTGCATTTCAATTTGTCCTGAAATTGTAATAAAGGTGTGTGTGTGTGTGTGTGTGTGTGTGTGTGTACAGAGAAAGAGCAAGTGAGAGAGAGAGAGAAATCTCCTTTTCTTTTTGTTGACAAAGGCAAAAAGGCTGCAGTAGTACCTTCTGTACACCAAGGATTATGGTTCAGTAGTTTCAAAAATCTATATACTCTTTAATAACTAAAAATAAAGGATTTTTGCTAATGAATATTTTTTCTTTAAGAAGCATTAGACAGTATTCTAGGACTTTTTCTATGTGTCCTTAAGTATCACTAATTTTTCATTGATTTTCATGGGAATTGTTCTAAGTAAGGTCAGAAAGATCCTCAGCAAACTAGCAATGGAGTACAACCATCCAAAGCATGTAAAACTAGGTCGTGCTCTTCCTAATTTGCAGCAGTTTCTACCTCAACAGAAGTGTCAGGCTTAATAGAACAAAGAATTTAGGCTTTGAAATAAAGAAAGTTTGAAGAGATTTATTCCAATCTTAAAATGTCTCTCAGTCGGCCTATAAACGACACTTGCAGTAGAAACTCCCAGCCAGCTTCAAGGTCTTCAGACTCCAGGATAAAATTAGAAGAGACCAAAGGCAGTCTTGAAAGATAACCAAATGATCAATGAGCTGATGAGCAAGAGAGGGAGTGAATGAAAGTTCTGAAAATTACTTCCGAAATTTCCTAAGTGGAAAGTGGAGAGTAAACAATGGTGACATGCCCCCTGGTGGACAGAGGTACCTCTGCAGCCGTTTGCCTTGCTTAAAGAAAAAGATGTCTGCCTGTATCAGGGATTTTTAGAGGCTCTTCAATCTTGAGAAAATCAAATACAGTCTTTCCACAGCCATGATTTTTTTTTTTACTTTCAAATATTACTTTATTTACAACTACATTTAATTAATGCTTCATTTATATGACCTCTGCTGTTCAAACCATCTGCCCTCTAATAATAATCCAACCACTCTTAGCACAGAGAAGCTAGACTTTATGTGTTAGGCAACATTGCACATTAGGAAAATGTTCCATGAAGAGAAGAGTCCATCTTCCCTTTTCTTGAGAATCTGTGCTCCATTTGGATTATACTTTCAAAAATTCTCCTTCCAAATACCTAGGCTACCTCCCACAAAATGTCTTATTCCACCTGGGAGAATATTTGCAAAGTTTCCCTTCCTTAAAAGTTAGGGTTTGAGACATTATATATCCCATGGTGAAAAAGAGAGAGTAACAGGAGGATGAAGAAAGATTAGAATCTGCTGCTTACATGACTATTCTTCCTTCACCCATATCCCACTAGACCGAGACCCACTGTTGTGATCCTGAGCCTTATGAACTTTCCTCTATTTAAGTGATTTTCTGTCCATCCTCTACTTAAAATTATAGGTCTTGTTCAACAGCGATACACAAAGTATTTATTAATATCTATTTCAATTTATGTAAAATTTGATATGCTAAAACAAAACACTATAGAAAATTACTCACAGTTGGCTTATACTAAAGTTTCCTAAATTTTTCCCAGGTATATGCCAATGAAAAACTTATGATCTTAAGCAAAATTCATTTTCCCTATTTTTTTCTGGTTTCTAAAACTCTATTGAGTTTTACCAATTAATGCTCATTATAAATTAACCAGTGAAGACTACAAAATCAATATCATCTCTCGCAGTCCACAATTTATCCCAAATATCACCACTGGTGCCTCTCTCTGGCAACAGCAGGGTGTAGCATAAAGAAAAAACATGGGTTTTGAATCCAGATTTAAATCCTAACTTTACCACCTACCAGCTGCTTGGTCTTGGACAAGTCACTTCCACTGTCTGATCCAATTCCCTTATCTTTACAATGGGGATAGTAATTTTTTCAGAGTTTATGTAAGGTATTCAAAATGCCTGACTTAAATTAGGTAATTAATAAGTGATGTCTATAATATTTTTGTATGTTATATTTCTCCTATTGTACTTGTCTCTTCTAAAGTTCTTAGCATCTTTAATGCTAGCTAATCTTATATCTTTTCTTCTCTGCAACTACATTTTTCTCCATATTAATTTTTTATAAGGTCAATGCTTTATAAAGTCACCCATGGAGACTTCAGTACCTTTCACTCAAAATAGAAATAGCAGTATCTGCACTCCCATGTTTATTGAGCATTATTCAAGACAGAAGCAAACTAAACATCCATCTCCAGATGAATGGGTTAAGAAAATGTGGTATATTCATACAATGATACTACTATAATACTGTTTCTCAATCTTTGTATGACAAGAACTAAAGCAATTTAGCAAAACATTTCTTCTCTTTTCTCTGCACTTCTCATTTTGATTTCTGAAGACTCAATTCTTTTCCTTAAGAGACTCATAGAAAAGATATGGAAGGTGATGTGTTTAAAATTATGTCTTCACAGTTCAGTAACACTAGCTGATGAACACTCAGACTGAAACAGCCAACTTTAATATTTTATCAACTCATATTAAAAGTACTTTCTCTTTTTTTTCTGCTTGGAGGTTAGATGCTCAAAAACCTTTCAGTTATATTCAAAATTGAATGTATTCCTCTTAAAATTGATGCAGATAAAGATTAATACAAATTTCATTTTAAATAGTCTTCAAGACGGTCCTCACATATAGAAAGTTCAAAATCTACATATGCATTTGTTCAAATGCAAACACATACTTGATATTTACCCCAAAAAGGGAGCTGTTTTTGATATTTATAGTTTCTGTCTAATCTGTCAAGGGATGATTTAGTTGATTCTGTACGTTTTTCTATTATTTCCTTTTAATTTAGAGATATAATGTAGGAAGAATTTAAGGAGGTAAACATGTTGGAAAGGAATTATTTTTTGTCTTTTGCAGTAAAGGAAACGTTTGGAGAAAAGAATGGGAAATTTGGACAAAGGTGATTAAAAGTGACCTAAAGAAAATATAATAAAGGAAGAAATTGAACAAATAAAAATAAGTTGATGAGTCCAAAGGTACTTTTGACAACTATTGCCTTGTAAGGAAGGGAATAAAACCTTAGTGAATTTTATGAAAGAGAGGGGTTTTCTTTCTTCCTCTTCCCCATCTATAGATATATGAGGAGGATAGAATGTTTAGTGTGAAATGGCACATTTAAATGGCAACTTTTTTCTAGCTTTATAGAGGTATTATTAACAAATAAAGACTGTATACATTTAAGGTGTACAACGTGCTGTTGTAATATACATATACATTGTGAAATGATTACCATAATCAGGTGAACTAACATATCCATCATTTCACATAGTTAACTTCTTTTTTGCACTTGAAATTTACTCTCTTGAAAAATTTCAGGTATAAAATACATTATTATTAGCCACAGTCCTCATGCTATATATTAGGTCTCCAGAACTTATTCACCTCATAACTGAATGTTTATACCATTTGACCAACATCTGCTCACTTCCCCCAGCCCAAAGACCCTGGAACCACCATTCTATTCTCTGTTACTATGAGTTTGACGTTTTTAGATTCCACATGTAAGTAATATCACACAGTATTTGTCTTTCTGTGTCTGGCTTACTTCACTTAGCAAAATATCCTCCAGGTTCATCCATGTTGTTGCAAATTATTCAGCTTTAAATGGTTGATTTTTTATTAAATTAAATTCAATTGATCCCAGGTGATTAAATTTGAGGCCAGCCAGACTAACTGCTAAGCACTGTAGCTCAAACTCATCAAAAAGCATATGCTTACTTGTTTTATTTTTAGCAATAAAAATCAATTCGTGAAGGGTAAGAAAATATCTTGAAAATAAAAATCAGTTAACCCAAGTTATTTCAAGTCATGAAATTAAATTCTCAGTAGATTCTTTAGTAAACACTAAAGAGCAGTTATCTTTTATGCCTTTGTACATTAGGTAAAGCTGGAAACATATTTGGCTTGAATGTTGTAGCACTTTCCTTGCAGATTTTATAGGCTCCCTATTAGATAATCAGACAACTAATAAAGACAAGGAATCTCAACTTGGTAATAATAATAGTAAAAATAGTGTCTATTCATATTTATTATGTGCCAGAAACTTTAGATGTATTAATTCATTTAAGACAATCATCCTGTGAGGTAGATACTATTATTACCCCCATTCCACAGATGTCACAGAGCACTTAAGTAATAACATGCCCCAAGGCATCACAGCTATTAACTGCATAAGTTGGTTTTGAATTTAGCTAAGAGGCTTGAGAGCTTATCTGGTTTTCACTTGCCTGAACTGCTGATTTAGAGAGCCCCCAGAAGAGAAATAAGATAGACACTTCTTGATGGTGTTTCTACAACACACTTAGAACAAGTAAAAGCTTGGGGCATAATTTTTGTAGAGGTGATTGATCTTTGGTGACTTCTCTTCCTTTTGGTCACTGTCTCTCACCCCTGTCACATCTGTTCTTAGGATCTCCCTCACCAAATTCTTTTCCCTGAGTTTGTCGACTGAAAAAAAAAAGCACAACCTAAAAATTGAGAACTATGTTTTATTTGGAGAACTTTCTGAAGACTTCAAGCTGGGGAGACAGCCTCTCAGAAGAACTCTGAGGGACTGTTCTGAAGAGGTAAGGGAGGATCCAGGATGTACAGGAGTTTTTGCAACAAAGGCCAGGTAGTCGGAACAGCAAAAGATTACTATTAATTAAAGAAAACTAGATACCTCAAGTTAATGAATTTAGCACTTTTCTATGTATGGGAAGACGCAAGAGTCTGGTCTCATTGAAATTATCCCTTTAATATACACCTTAGCTATCCAGGGTCAGTATCCTGTGCTTTCTCATCCTGAGTGCCCTTGGGGTACACCTCTGGAGAGCTGCAGTGGCTGAGAGCTTGGTGGTGCGCAGCCCATTTGTCTCCATCCTGAGTTCCCTCAGGGCTCACTGCTGGGGATGACTGTAGTGGTTTGATGGCTGCAACCTCCTTTGTTTACTAATATGGAGGGCAACATTTTTCATTCACAGGTTCCAAGGCTCTCACTGTGTCACTCCACATGAGTCTGCCCTCTTGACACCATATCTCTTGCTCCAGATTTATCTCTTTGTTTTCTTCTTTCCTTTTCCTCCCATTATTTTTGTGTCTAGTGTTTCAGGGACAGGTGGGGAGTAATGTACCACCTGTGCACTCAAACCCTGGGAAATAAATTGACAGTTCTAACCATGATCACATGTCATAACCTTAAGTGCTAAGTGGTGATTTGATTTGATTTAGGGAAATTTTCACCACCTATAGAAAACTGGAGGAATTGTTTGGAAGGTGCATCTTTGGGGCCTCCAGATAAACTGAAGCAATAGTGTATATATATATATATATATATATATATATATATATATATATATATACACATACACACACACACACACACACACACACACACACACACACACACACACACACTGAGGCTGGAAATTCAGGCAGGACTTGCTACTGCAGTCTTAAAAGCATTCCAAGTCCTTCTTTGGGAAACCTTAGTTTTTGCTTTTAAGGTTTCCAATTGATTGGTTTGGATCCACCCACATTACACAGGTAATCTCTTTTACTTAAAGCGGACTAATTGTAGATGTTAACCACATCTCAAAAATACTCATGGACTTGAGGACACGAGGAGGGGGAGGGGTGGGCTGGGACGAGGTGAGAGAGTGGCATGGACATATATACACTACCAAATGTAGAATGGATGGCTGGTGGGAAGCAGCCGCATAGCACAGGGAGATCAGCTATGTGCTCTGTGGACACCTAGAGGGGTGGGATAGGGAGGGTGGGAGGGAGATGCAAAAGGGAGGGCATATGGGGATATGTGTATACCTATGGCTGATTCACTTTGTTATACAGCAGAAGCTAAGGCACCATCGTAGGGCAATTCTACTCCAATAAAGATGTTGGAAAAAAAAAAAGAAGAAGAAATACTCTCACCATGTAGTGTAAACCCTTGACATTTGTCTTGTTTTACTTTTTTCTTTTTGTAAGTCAAGTGCCTGACTTAAGCTTTGATTACCCAGGCATCCACTTCAAAGAGACATCCACTTCAAAGAAGGTATCTCAAATAAACACATTTCCAGCCATATGATTAGATAAAGAGAGTCAAGTCACCTTTGTTTTAGAGCTCTTGGTTGATTTCAATAACTGACCATTTGGGCCATTTGTTTCTTTTTCTCTTCCTGCACTGTAAATTCTCACTCTTATGTATTAATTCACCAATAAAGAGTAAGACCATGAAACCCTAGGTCTTCACCCTCAACCTCAATAAAAGCAGAACCTCAGACCCATGCATTCCCTCTCTCTCCCCTTGACCTCGCTGTGTGACCCCAGGTGTGTTGTGTAATTTCCAGGTCCTGTAAGTAATAAACCTTTTCTTTTTTCCCCAAAGTTTCCTGATTATTGCTAATAGTTTCTAACAATTATAAAAACCACAGGGCAGGTCCCACCACATCAGTCCAACTGTGACAGTAATGGATAAAGTGATATTGTAACAAGACTATTGCTGTAGCATTGGTTTGGTTGCTATTCCAGCCATCTTTACATCCCTGGATCCTGTATGGTTTGTTAAATTAATCTCCCAGCTTACCAACAGGTTCTTTGAGTTACCTGTACTATCAATAAATTTATTTTTTAAGTGGTTTCCATCTCTTCCAATCAAGAACTATGTTATATATATCCAATTTCTCCTTACATTCTTTACTTCTGGAAGAAAAGTACATGATGAAGACAATGATAATGACTTGGTAATCTTTCTTTTAACTACTTCCTTGCTTAGTAAATAGTGCTTTCCTAAGATCTCTGAACAGAACCTTGGAGTAGACAGGCAGATAGAAGAAGTAGACTGGTGGAGAGAACGTGGGTTTGAGCCTCTTCATATGGTACAAATGACTGTTGGAATGTGGGTTCTGATAATTTAATTGTGCATTTACTGTCTACCTAGGAAGCAATGCAGTGTTTTATATGGGCTGTTTAAATCTTTTTAGCAAATTATTTCAGTTCTCATTTTAGCATAAAAATATAGCATAAAAGAAATTCAACTTATAATTAGATCATATCAAGTTTAACTTATAATAAGATCATATCAAGTTTAAGAACCATCTGGTATTACAGTCTTAATAGGAATCTAGTATTACAGCAATGAATGAAAAAAGAAAGACATCTCACTGTATGAGTCTGTAATGAATTTCAATGTAGCTGCATTAAACTTGAGTAAATCTAGACTTCAATGAAGGAGCTCACTATTGAGCAGGGGAGAAAGAAAAGCAAACATCACATTATAAAATAAAGGTTGTTGTGAAAAAATAAAACACATGAAAAGAATATAGTTGAGGACAGATTTTTTATTTTTATTTTTTCAGGACCATGATGTAAGAATAGTTTTTATATGCTAAGCCTTACAGGATAAGGAGGTGCTTCTATGGAATGAAATAGAGGAAAAAGGTATTATACAGCAATGAAAGTATTAGAGTAATAATTATACCTATAGCTCAAGTCTATTGTTTACTCTGGCCATTCTTTGGGCTTTACAAACATTAGCTCATTTAATCCTCACAACATTACAGGGAAAACAATGAAATCATCTTCAATTTTCAGATAACAAAAATGAGACTTAATGAGGTAAAATAAATTGCCCAAGGTAATAGAGTTATTCGACATTGACATTGTAACCCAAGCGGTCTGACTTCAATGGATGTAAAAGAGAATGTCATCTTAAGATGTGAATGGAGTAAAAGTTGATTTAAGAAGACTCTTAATGGAGAATATTGTGATGAAGAGATAAAAAGATGTCAAGTAACGGAGAAGAATTGGTGATGAAGAAGATGAGATCTCTTTTAGGAAGATTTAAATGGCAGAATTAAAGATAAATCAATGAATGAGGAGAGGAGACAAATTGAGAATTATTTTTGTGACTGATTTTTCAGTCTTGTAGTATTAGGTGGATGGAAATACCGGAACAAAGGGTCTGGAGGCAGAAAGGGTACATGTGTAAGAATAAACTATTAGACCATGTTGAGGTTCAGTTGCCTACATAGACACACATTTGGAAACATTCTCCAAGCAGAAAAATATCAGAAGAAAGGCTAGATTAAGACAGATACAATATAGTGCAAATAAAAGCACATAGTGATGGGCTTCCCTGGTGGCGCAGTGGTTGAGAGTCCACCTGCCAATGCAGGGGACACGGGTTCGTGCCCCGGTCCGGGAAGATCCCACATGCCGCGGAGCGGCTGGGCCCGTGAGCCGTGGCCGCTGAGCCTGTGCGTCCGGAGCCTGTGCTCCGTGACGGGAGAGACCACAACAGTGAGAGGCCTGCGTACCGCAAAAAAAAACAAAAGAAAAACAAAACAACATAGTGCCAGTTAAATTTGAATTTCAGGCAAATGATTTTTTTTTTAGTACAAGTACGTTCCATTTGATATTTTGCACATTCCTATTTTTAAAATGTATTTTTTGTTTATCTGAAATTTAAATTTCACAGGTTGTCCTGTTTTTAATTTGGCATCCCTACAAACTGTAGATATAGATTTGAGAGTCATCAGCTTGCAGAGAAGAGATCACTGATTGCCTTGAGTAATGACATTACCTAAGAAAAAGAATTCTCAAAGGTGAGGGTAGACAATGATGTCCTTGATAAAATACAAAGTTTTGCCCCTTTTCTCATCGACTCTCTTTGCCTTATGACTTTTTAGTGTTCTCCCAGTCTGACCCCTAGTTCAGCCATATAAGATGCTTTGACCAAGAAAATGAGATAGAATTAATGGTGTGTCAGTTCTGGGTTTGGGTATCCAATATCCTTGCAGGTGTTTATTTTGCTCTCATACCCCTGACATTTGCATGAAAACGCATCTGGTCTAGCCTATTGGAGTATGAAAGATGTGTGGTGCAGAGCCAAGTACCCACACCAACCCCCAGTCATGTTAGTGAACCCAGAAAATCTATTTCATTTCCCCCAGCTCTCGGATGAGCGTTAGACTTATTTTTGTATAGAGTTGAGGTTTGTAGTCATTAACCAGCAATGTGATGGCAGCATGAAGGTACATTCTTATAACCGACCATCTTTACTACATGTATACGAACTTGTGCTGAGGTTGAAAATCTTTTACTTTTTAATTTATCATTGATTATTATTATCTCACAACTCACTATTGTGTGATTTGGGATAAGTAATTTAGCCTCTCAAACTATCATTCCCTCACTTATTACCCTAGAATAGCAACAATCTCTTAAAATTCTGAAGTTTAGGTGTGACAATGACAGGCAAAGTAAGAACACAATAAATATGTTATTATTACTAGTAGTTATATTGATGTTGGCTTATGATTATGCCTTTGTACCAAGCAGAGTGCTTAGCATATTGTAAACGGTTAATAAATATCTGTGAAAAAGATGATGAAGCATGATGTTTAAAATAAAAATAAAAGTTTATTTTTCATTTTCATCAATAGAATCATATTATTATAATAAATGACTTCCAATTTAATGAAGAATGTGACATAAAAAATAATTAATAGATTAGTGCTAGCAGAGATTTATTCAGTACATACTTTATGAAATACTTTAAATGGATCAAACATTGCTCTAGACACTGAAGATTCAGCAGTAAGTAAAACATATTAAGTCTCTGCCCATATGGAGTTTACACTTCCTGGGGAAGACAAACCATATATGTGAATAAATAAGCAAATATATAATATCCATTGGTGATAAGTGTTATGAGGAAAAAGCTACATAGGGGAGTAGAGGCCAATAAGGTAGTCAGGAATGGGCATTTGTATATGATGTTGTTGGGTGCCTTGTGGAATACAAGAAGGCATCCCAACAGAGATAATAATTAGATTGATATTTGAAGATGAGTAGGAGCTCATCATGAAAAGAGAAGACCATATCATCTGAGGTGAGGAAGGAGCTAGGACAAACGCAATTATTTGAGAAAGATTATGGATTATTTAGGTAATTACACATATTCATTCAGACAGTGTTTACTGAGCTTCATATCTGGTGGACCAAATTTATGATCCATGTTTTTCTGCAAATTGATTTTTAATTGAATTCTTTCCATATCAGCACATTGGGAGCTGAATTATTCTCTTCATAATAGCAGCATAATATGTCATCCCAAGACAGATAAGAAACCATTTTAAACAAAGGGCTTTCAACAAAGGGACCAAAGGATGAAAGGAGGCTTTGAGGGCTTTCCTGGTGGTGCAGTGGTTAAGAATCCGCCTGCCGATGCAGGGGACACGGGTTCGAGCCCTGGTCCAGGAAGATCCCACATGTCACGGAGCAACATGTTGTGGCCCGTATGCCACAACTACTGGGCCTGCGCTCTAGAGCCCGTGAGCCACAACTACTGAAGCCCGCCCGCCTAGAGCCCACGCTCTGCAACAAGAGAAGCCACCACAATGAGAAACCTGTGCACCACAAGGAAGAGTAGCTCCTGCTCGCCACAACTAGAGAAAAGCCCGTACGCAGAAACGAAGACTCAATGCAGCCAAAATAAATAAATTAAATTAAATTAAAAAAAAAAAAGAAAAGAAAAGAAAGGAGGCTTTGAGTCCTGGAAACCAGACCTAGAGACTGGTCATACAGTCATACAGAGTGAAGTAAGTCAGAGAAAATGAAATATCATATAATATTGCTTATATGTGGAATCTAGAAAAATGGTACAGATGAACTTATTTGCAAAGCAGAAATAAAATCTACTATATAGCACAGGGAACTATACTCAATGCTCTGTGATGACCTAAATGGGTAGGAAATCTAAAAAAGAGGGGATATATGTACGTATAACTGATTCACTTTGCTGTACAGCAAAAACCAACACAACATTGTAAAGCAACTATACTCCAATAAAAATTAAATTTATAAAAAGAAAAAATGAATAGATGAGAATGTATAGCCATAGCCCAAGAGACAAACGATAACTATAGACTTTAAAAAATTAGTAAACTGAAATACATACATTAAGTAGGCAGCACAAAATGGTTACCAATTGGATATGGATGAGAGAAAAGACATGTGAAGCCTCTCCAAATTCTGACCAGAGTGGCTGTATGGATCACTGTGCCATTATCAACAAACTGGACAATAGAGTTCACATGGTTTCTACAGCCCATAGCAAGGTGTTTGGCAAGAACATAACTAAATATATGCCAATATTAAGCCTCAGAATCTCCAAGTTCATAGCTACAGTTATAGGCGGATTCATAGATTTAGCCTAGGCCCCTTCATTTGGAGACCAGCAATTATATTTGTTAAATATATTTAAAAAAAAATAAGCTTTGATTCAGACTTGGAAAATGGACTAGGTATACTGAACTTTTATTCTATACATACATATGATAAAATATTTACTAAACTGCCCTTTCATATTAATAGAGTACTTTTCATTGATTAAAGAGTTTTTATATTTATTTTTATCATTAGATTTCCTGTGACCAATTTAAGCTGTAATGAGTTGTGATTATGAATGTTATGCCTCTAAAACCCTTTTTAGTGGGGGTAAGAAATTTTACTTTTTGTATCCACATTTCAAGAAATTACTCTCCCTCCACTCTATCCTTTAACATTAATCTTGGATCCTAAATTATGCAACCTTTATTTACTAGCATACCAGGGATAAAACTAACACTATTATGCTTTCTTCAAAATTAGGACCTTATTTTTAATCAAGAGATTTCTCCCCTACTTATTTTCTAACGTATTACGGACATAATAGATATAAACAAAATTCTCTCAACAGAACTATTTAGTGATCGCAATTTTAAAATGTTTCATGTTCCTGGTTTCCAATTCTTTTACAAGCTAACCAAGGACATAAACGTCACTTTTGCAATATGCTTCTAAAAGATATGACACTCAGGAGAATCACTAATTATGTTTGGGCACAAATCCAATTTACTAGCATCTAGACAGTTCAAAAAATCAGAAACACCTTCAAATAAGGCCAATATTTAAACATAACATACATGGTATACAAGGTCATACTTAGTAGGAGGTACTATCTGTCTGGAGAAAATTAAGTTGAGCAATCACATACTATATATTCCAAGTAATAGTCCTCTAGAAGGCTCATATGTTTTGTATGTTTATCAGAGTACATACAAATCAATTCACATATTGTTAAATTTTAGACAATAGAAAATGAAAATCAAAGATATGAATCATACAGAACAAGAACTACAATTATCATCATTATTAATCTACAAGGATCATTCCATTGCCCTTTTTAGTTAAAGGACAAAATAATTATCTGAAGAACTCTTCTATTTTATCCAAGGGATTTAGAACATACTAAGCTTTATGCATGAAAATACAAAGCTTATATATCACTAGCAAGGTTAAATGCATACAAAGGGATCTTCTGGAGATTCTTTGAGTTGACGCCTTCCAGCTAATAGCACTGGGTGTGTGTTCACTCTGAGCTTCATGTCATCCCCATGATGTAAGCCATCTTCTATGTAAGACACTGAGCCCTTGATCTATGAATTCTTCTTTTTCATTTATTTTTTTTTCTTTTGCTTCTCATGTTTGTTTGTTTTTTTTTAATTTGAAATCTAAACTGCAGTGTAGGTTAAAAAGTAACACTTTTTCAGTGGGCAATTTTTCATACAGTAATGCTCTTCCTTTAGATTTACAAAAGGATGAAAAGAATTTCTCAAGAGGCAAGCAATAGTGGTCCAAGTATGAATTTAAGTGGATTCAGACATGTCTGGTCATGTTGGACAAACTGGTGAAACAGGCTGCTCTGGCCTTTTGGCTAAGAAACCCTCTAGAGGAGGATTCAATCTGTGTTCACTGTTTTTGTTCCAAAAGGCTTGTTCCAAGTGGTGAATGATGAAATAAGCTAAAAAGAAAGTCCCTCTAGAGAAACTGAGGAATTTTCTGGGAGAGAATAAATCTTGAAAGAAGAAAGAGCCAACAAATTTTCTTGACCTTGACAGAGTAATGGAGCCAGAGTTGACAACCATGAGAAACTCTTATCAGCAAAGCATCTTTTGTGTTACTCAGGTTTGACTTGTACCATCATCCATTCATGAGAAAATGTATAGAATATTAAGAACACTCTAATAGAATGCAAAAAGAAATGAGAAAAGATCCCCCACCCCTATTTTCCATAGAACACTGTACCTCTATGATCAAGTGCATCCTGGCAGTGCTAAGTGGATCAGCCTTGTAAGGGACAATGGCCTTCAGTAGATGCCAACTATAGAAATGTAGTTCCTTCCCAGGAAATGAGTGATACTTCCCCATCACCTCCCCTTGTCCAAGAGAAAGTTTGGAAATAAAGCAAAGGCATGTCTGGCCAGTGGTACCAAGAATATATTCAGTGGGAGAAAGGATGAATAAGAGTAGCATAGAAGAGATTTAAGAGAGTGAAAATATTTTGTATGATATTATAATGATGGATACATGCCATTGTATATTTGTCCAAACCCATAGAATGTACAACACCAAGAATGAAACCTAAGGTAAACTATGGACTTTGAGTGATTATGATATGTCAATGCAGGTTCTTCAGTTGTAATCAGTATACCACTCTAGGGAGATATTGCTAGTGTGTGGGAGCAGAGAGTATGTGGGAAATCATAATACCTACTTTTCAATTTTGCTGTGAGCCTAAAATTGCTCTAAGAAAAAAGTCTTAAAAAAAGAAGATATTTAGCTAACAGCAATGTCACACAGAAGGATGCACTTGAATGCAAATATGAGAACCCCAGAATCCTTAGTCATTCTAGGAACATTTGAGGGACATTTGAGGGGGCTGATATCCTAAGTGAGTAAACAGGGACACGTTAATTTCATTTAGTGTTAACTGACACCCTAGGTGTTCTCAAGCTTATATAATGTGGTGAACTAGAAACATTTGCATCATACTATAACATGTAACCACAGCTCTCACTGCTTCACAAGTAAATTTTTTAGATTAGTTTCAAAAGAAGGAGTTAAAAAAATAAAAGCATCAGAAAGAAACATTTATATTTTATTAAAGTATCAGTTTATTAGACAAAAGCAAAATACAAGTTTTCTCTGTGGTCTTGCTAGAAAGAGAACATCATGGTAATGGTGGCAAGAAGAGTAAACCAAAATGAGGATATCAAACTAGAATGGTGATACATATTGACTATGCATTTAGATGGCAGCTTCAGAGGTAAAAAGTCACCAAATATTCATAGCAGCACTGTAACCATTGATAAATGCTATTAATTGATCCTGGATAAAATAGGGTGGATGTTTTGGGGATGAAAGCACAAAATAGGACCAAACAAATTTGGAGGTTTTCCCTCTGCATCCAATTTCCATTTTCTTTAGTAAAAACTAAGGAATCCATATCCTCCATAGCACGATGGATGGTGACAGCAGCTGTAACTGTAGCTTCCATAACCAGAGCCATATCCATAGCCTCTGAAGCCACAGCCATGGCCCAGTCTTCGGAAGCTTCCATGTCCACAGCCATGTCCACAGCCCAGGCCAACAAAGCCTCCATAGCTGAAGCCCAAGCCTCCATATAGTTGCTGTAATGACTCATGGTATCAGAGGTGGTGAGTGAGTTTGCTGTTCCATGCAAGACACAGAGTGTGAATGTCGACATCTTTACAGGGAGGCTTATATACCCTGGTCAGAGAATGTGATAAAACAGGTGGCCATCCTTTGGTTTCATTCATGAATTATACTTGCCTAAGAAAACTCCTTAATCTATGATGCTCTGACCATACTCATTAAGAATGTGTTAACCAGCTTGGCTCCCTAGTTAGGTTGTTCCTGAGATAGGTGCATTAATTTTCTTAAAATGAATTGCTCTTTCTTTAAAGTATAGGCATACCAAACCTTAAATTGAATTCTTTATCACCAGTCACTTAACATCAGTTATATTAAATGTTGTTGAATTTCTAATTATCTTCTCATCACAGGCATTTGAGGGTTGTCATAACTGATTCTAGGAAATATCAAGACATTTAAATTGATTAATTTTGTCAAAAGGCACACATATTTTGCAGCATGAGACACAAAGGATGAACCTTTCTTCAAAAGATAAAAGAATATTCTAAGTCCAGAAAGATTTGGTTCACTTGCTGTGTATACCAGAAAGCGACAACAAAAGCTCACTTGATTTCTAGAGTTTTAGAACTTTGACCATGTACTATGATAGATTTATTTTTGGTTTTACACACCAGCATACTTGTTTTGGTTTAAAAACTAGCAGAATTGGACTCAGAAATGGAGAGACTATCACAGTGATCAAAACTCCATCTTGTGAAAAACCTTCATGCACAGTTATTTTTTTTTAATATCCTGAACAGTTTCCCCAGAATAAGTTCTAGTCTCACTGCTGCTCCAAATGCAGATTATACTCACCTCCACACATTTTCTCTCTTTCTCTCCTCTTCATCATTTATCCATGTACTTTACATCTTTTTCGAATTCCATTTTGAACATCATCCAACTTCCTCCCTCCATGATTCATTATGCATCCAGGTAAAAGTGTGAATAGAGAAAAATGGTTTGGGCTCTAACCTACATACTCAAATCAACACTGCATTCCTTCCATCTAGATCTCATAGGCAATATATTACATTTGCCTTTGTCTTCTCTTTACCTAGTCTGTGCCAATTTTTTGTTACTAGTCTTTTCTAAAATATCAACTAGACCTTTCTATAAGATATTGATACTTGTTTAAAACATATTTCAACTCCTAAAATCATCTGAATTTTAAAAGGACTTGTACAATCTGGAATACTTAAATTATCTAAATATGAAGCATAATTTTAAAAATGGACAGAGAATAAGGAGACACTCTTTGGAAATGTTTGGCCTGATATTCACAGAGTTCCTCACCTCAGCCCAGAGAGGTAGTTACTAATACCCAAAGTTGATCCCATACCTGAATAAGCCCTAGGTAAGTGTGCCCATATCTTGAAACTTGAGATTCACAAAACATGTCTTATATGACTATAACCATATTGCTAAACTTTTGCTGAGATCTATAAGTAATATTTGGATGACATATTTTTTGACAGGTTTGTTCATTAAGCTGACCCTAGTATCTAAATAAAGCATAGCAACAGTTATTTTTTAAAGAATTATAAGACTTTAATATTAAAACAAGGAACATGCATATCATAACCTGAGCAATTCACTGGCTATTCTAGAAATATTTTAAGTTTGACATGAGTTCCAACAGGCTTTCTGGTTACAGACTAGCATTTAATCCAGTATAAGGCTTTAAACTCCATATTACTCTAACCCTACTTTATTCCATTTTTATTCCTCATTTCAGAAAATCAGCCAATTGAAAATAAGAATCTTTTTATTTTTAATGAATAATTTACAAATATGAATAAATTACATAACATTAAGGATTTCACATTCTTCTTGAGTAACTCTGTCAGAGCATGCGACCATGATTAAGAGCTATTTTTTTAAATGTGTAAGACTGTCTCTACTTTATATATGGAAAGAATATGGGATATAAATGAAAATCTTCAATAACAATAATGCTAAATGTGTTTTCAAAAAAGAAAACATGTGACAAAGGTATGCATATTTCATAAATGTCCATTAGTTGCAAAAGCAAGAAAAAACAGTTTGAAAAATATGGAACAAATCTGTATTTTTTTCCTCCACATGCACAAGAGAAAAAGTCATGTTGGAAATTTCTTTGGGGAGTTATTATTTTTCTGTCCAATCAGTGGATCAAAAGCAGATTTGGATTGTCATTATATTTTTTAAAGTTTTAACTCATGACCTAAGTTTCAGTTCATGGAGTGAAAAATGTTCTCACATTTTCCCTGGAAGTAAAGAAGTCTTTTGTTATAAATTCAAAACATTTTTCTCCCACCTAAGACATAGATCAATGCAATCTTAGCACAGAATTATGATAATATTGATTATACTAAGAATGTCAGCAACAATAATAATACTGTTTGATTGTATTGATTATTTACTCCTTGTCAGCCCCATGGATACTGTCCCTAGAGTTATTAACCAAGTGAAAGGAAAATAGAAATTTTGTCCTCCTGGGTCAAAGTACATAGTCTGATCCTTCAGTAGAGTAACTTGTCTTTATTTCTCCTGCTCAGCCCACTGTGAAGCTACATACAACTTTTAGGTAGCAATGACTAAAAGAAGAAGTCATGGGTTTTTTGTTTTGTTGTGTCTTGTTTTTACTTAGACTTGAGTTTTAACATTGCTCATTGTTTAGTTACATTCAACAGCAGATAGACTAGAAAATTATAAGTACAATCTCTATCTCAGAACAATAAAAATGTTAAAGAAGCACAGGTGTTAATCAAGGTAAAGGGACCAATCTTCAAAAATCAGTTGTCATAATTTAGCTCCTCTTGTAACCATGAACAGAACATTTTAAATGGTCTATTTGACAACCTTCAAAGAGAAAATACATAAAGAGAGACTCAACATAGTATAGTTGTCCTGGGACTCAGGACAACAGGGTTCAGACCCTAGTCTTACCACTAATTTTCAAGGGAAAATCATTTATTCTGAGATACCCTGCCTGCAAGATTATGAGGCAGCATTAGAGAGTTCTAATATCCCTTTCAGTTTTTTAACTCTATGATTTAATTTTAGTCCTTTTTTAAAGTTATATTTGCCCAGTTTATACCAAATATTATTTGGTTTATATCATTACCTGAAGATATCATTCAGTTTTAGGAAAACTAGTTAGGAAATCTTGTATTTTACCTATTCTATTCCTTATTTCTTATGTTGCAATAAAATGATTGTTTTTGAAGAGATAATGTTTGACTGAAATTCATCTTTATATAAATTTAAAAAAATTACTGAATGGTAATTTTGGTCAGTTGAAGGTAAACAATGTTTTGCTCCTTGATGATATGTCCATTCATTTATTGTTCTTACTGGATTACAAATACTTCAGTGTAGTAATGATGATGAAGATGAAGGACAGTGTTCCCATAAAAGGATAAATGAGATGAGTTGCGTGTCCAAGTTCAGATTTTTATTATCCAATTTGTCAATGACTTTTAAGTAATTTAAGTCAGTCTTATCTTACATGCATAACAAACTAGATGAAAGCAGATTATGAATAAAGGAAGATAACATATAATTCAAAGATTCACAGAAAAGCAGAGCTTACATTCTCTAAAAATTTAGAAATATGTATTATAATATGTGTGAAATGCAAGTATGCTCTGACTACAGTTTTAATAATATGGATGGCTAGCAACTATAAATAGGTGTGTCTAACATGACTTGTTTTTATAAAAAAAAATTAAAGGAGATAATCCTTGTATTATAATTGACAAATAACAAAAATACATATAGGTATGTACACATAACTGAGTTAAATGAACCCCAAAGAGCTATATTTTCTATTTCAAATTAGGTCATTTATTGGTAGTCAACATACATCATCTGTTAGTGCCCAAGCTAACAGATGCCAGAAGACATAAGGCAGACATGCTTACAAATAATAAATTCTCTGAAATTCTTGTTTCTCTTGCTAAATAGGTCTAGGGTAATCTCAATTCATTGACTGAATAATGTTGTGTCAAATCCACTCATGGTAGCAGGTACTGGATTACTAGGGCCATAGTTCAGTAGAAGCTAGAGAATCCATAACCTCCATAGCACAATGGACCACAATGGCAGCCAGATCTGAAGCTTCTATAACCAGAGCCATGTCCGTAGCCTTTGAAGCCACAACCATAGCCCAACCTGCAGAAGCTGCCACATCCACAGCCATAGCCATAGCCCAGACCACTGAAGCCTCCATAGCCACAGCCCAGGCCTCCATAGTAGTTGCTGTCAGGGGTGGTGAGTTTGGTTTGCTGTTCAAAGCAAGAACCTAAGTGTGAACATCAGCATGTATAGAGGGATGCTTATATACCCTGGTCAGAACATGTGGTAAAACATGTGGCCATTCTTTTGTATCATTCCAGATTATTCATTTACTTGAGACAAATTGTTCATCTGTTTGCTGACACAAGGAAAGGCACACACTCATTAAAATATTTGAACTTGGTTAGCTGCCTGGTCAAAAGGCCCTTGAACTCATTACAGTCTTTTTTAATGAGAAAAAAAAAATCTGTCTTCAAAGTCACAAAATAAAACTTCCCTGAATAGAATTCTTCATTACTAAGCATATTACATCATTCATATTTGATGGAGTTTTCTCATTAAATATTTTCTCATTTTCATAGCATTTTTTGGATTGTTGTGTATTAATTCCACCTAGATTTAAATACGCTGATCAAGATTAAAGTTTTTTGTTTTTTGTTTTTTGGCAGTACGCGGGCCTCTCACTGTTGTGGCCTCTCCTGTTGCAGAGCACAGGCTCCGGACGTGCAGGCTCAGCGGCCATGGCTCACGGGCCCAGCCGCTCCGTGGCATGTGGGATCTTCCCGGACCGGGGCACGAACCCATGTCCCCTGCATCGGCAGGTGGACTCTCAACCACTGCGCCACCAGGGAAGCCCAAGATTAAAGTTTTTAAATCTATAAAATTCTCCAAATAAATATCAAATTTATTTCCCATTTGTATATACATATAAAATATATATACATATACATATATATCATATATATATACACACACAAGACAAACTCACTTTCAAAACCAGTCTGAAAACCATTAAAAAATATTCCCTTTACACAATTACCCACTTTTCCAGAATGGACAATACCCAAAATATGATCTAAAAATGCAGATGATCTTGGCTCTATGCTACACAGTTACCATTTTTCTTCTCTTCTCTATGCTTCTTTGTAATCCATATATCATTCTCTTATTAAACATCTCTTTAAATCTCATTCTACGTTCATTCCCAATACATGCTTGCACCAGCTAGGTCTTTTGTTCTTACCCACTTTTTCCAATCAATATTTTATCCCTCTACTCACGTCTCTAATTTTATCATAATAATTTTGCTCTTAAATTTTTCTTTTCCAATTCTGTGTATACCAGACCCTTACTTTTTCTCAGGTAATCAGCAAATATTTTTTTCATAGTTACTTATTCATTAAGGTTTTAAATTTAAGAGATATATATATATATATGTTTGTATGCTCTTAAAATCATACAATATTTTTTAACAGGGCTTCTTAAAATCCTCTTGCCTTGAAATCTCCAAAAATGAATGTGCAGTGATGAAATGACTGAGACAGGAATCAGGTATATGAAGTAGTGGGCCAGTCTTCTGCTGTTTCTCAGTTTGCTCTGTGAAGACAGTAAACCCATTCCAAGTTTAAGCCCCACTAGATGTGCCCATATCTTGGACACACATATATATGTAACACATTTTCTTTATCCATTTATCCATCACTTGTCTCTTAGGTTGATTCTATACCTGGGCTATTGTAAATAATGCTGCAGTGAACATGGGAGTGCAAATGTCTTTTTTTTTTTTTTTATCCTGCTGCACAGCTTGCGGGATCTCAGTTCCCCGACTAAAGGTTGAAACCGGGCCCCAGCAGTGAAAGCCCAGAATCCTAACCACTAACCCACCAGGGAACTCCCCGCAAATATCTTTTAGAGTTAGTGTTTTTATAACATTTTTGATAATACATTTCCCTAACTGGATTTGTTTACTGTTTTTCCAAACAAAAAATATTTGTTGAATTAATGAAAAAATAAATTCTGCATGACACACAACTTGTAATAATTCTCTAAGTTGAATTATGGACTCAAATGGCTTTCAGGTTTTAAAGGAATATTTAACTCAAAGGAATAATTAATCCTACTGTTAAATCCTGTTTTTTCCTTTAGCAAACGTTATTCCATCTTTATTTTTTATTCTGAAAAAGAAAATAGTTGGCAAAAACTATCTTTTTTCCTCAGTGAGTCATTTTGAAGTCAAATGATCACAAATAAATCTAACAAGTTTAAGAATCCCATGAATGATTAAGTAAATTTGCTAGATTGTCTGTGATGAGGGCTAATTTATGTTCTTATTTCCAATGAAAATAGCTATGCTCACATGAGATAAAATCCAATAGATTTTACAAATTTTTAAAAAATCTCAATAATGAAATATACCATGACTTATTTGTGTATTTTCAAAGAAAATAATATTATCTCAATATATAATTAAGAACAAAAAATTGTGAAACAATGCTGTGAAATATATGAGCCAAATATTTTTTATTGACTTTTTTCTGGGTTAAAAAATAAAACAATTATAATATCCTTTAGATACTAATTATCTTTGAAAACTGAAAAATGTTTATTTCTTTTGAGATTTTTTTTGTGTTTTTTTTTGTTGTTGTTGTTAGTTCAGTGGACTCAAAGACTTGCACAATTCTTTGTTAATCTTTTTGGGAGTTTTCTACAAGAAGACAATCAGTTGATTGTGAAGCTCAGATCCTGAGTTGATGTGCTAAATGATGAAAATATATTCTTCCACTGGCCAAATTGTAGCTTTTATTAGGAAGCTAAGGGCACTTCTACCATGAATTCAAAATGTGTTTCTTAGACATAATTAATTAAATCATAAAATAGGATGTAATAAAATAATGATAATGTATTTCACTAGGAGTATCATGCACACTAGATTGTTTCCCAGTCTAATGACGTTGATGGCTATTTTTATTTTTAGACCTATAAGGCATGTCCATAGACTGTGGAACTATTACCTCATTAAGTGTGCAAAATGGAGCCACACAACTCTATCTCACCTGCTCTGTACACTGAGACTCTACAACACCCAGACTGAATTGATTGAAAGGATAGGTGATAACTAATGCCTGAGCAAATTTCTCTTTATGTAGGTTAAGTATGTACCTTTCAAATGAAGACTTTGATCTTGTATAAATATAGGTATACATGTATAAATATAATAGATATAGATATAGGTGAAATCTAGATAAAGCTAACATTGAAACTGAGTTTTATTTTTTATATGTTCTATAAGAATAAAATGTTATAAAAATGGTAATTCTATCTAAGAAGGTGAATCCTCTTTCACATCCCCCATAAATTCAGCTAAGTTCATGGAAGCTGAGCAAAGCTTTCAAGATACTCCATTTGCTTGTATGAATGGGGAAAATAAACTGAAGAAGGCAGCTGCATTCTGGCACCTAGATTCAGAAGATCTTGGCCTTGGTCCTGATGCTATCACTAGAGTTAATATATAATTCTATAGAAACCAATTACTTTTCTGAGATTTTTTTAAGCTGAGAAATGCAGTACAAAGCACTGCTGACATTTAATGTTTGTTTATGATACGGCTATCTGACTGAATCAAATATATTTGACCAGTTTAAACAAAATATCCCCTCATAGATACAGAGAATAGATTGGTGGCTGCCAGAGTGAGGGGGTTGGGAGTGGGCAAAATGAGTGAAGGAGGTCAAAAGCTGCAAACTTTTAGTTACAAACTAAGTAAATCACGGTGATATAATGTACAGCATAGTCATTATAGTTAATAATACTATATCGCATATTTGAAAGTTACTAAGAGAGTAATGTTAAAAGTTCTTATCACAGGAAAAGAAAATGAAACTGTGTGTGGTGATGGATGCTAACTAGAATTATTGTGGTGTATACAAATATTGTATACAAATATTGAATCATTATGTTGTTTACCTGAAACTGGTAGAATGTTATATGTCAAGTATACCTCAATTAAAAAATCTTAATTTTATATTATTACCTGAATATATCATTTTATTTTAGGAAAAAATTGGTATTTGCTTACATATTTTTCTTATTTCACCAATGAAATGTCCCCTCCTGTCCATTTTTATAAGGGGAAATTCAGATTTAACTGAAATTCAGATTTATAGGAAAGCTCTTTGGATATAGCTGTGCTTGTTATCAGCTTAAGATAAAAAATAAATTAGTTCACGATTATGTCTTTTTGTTTTTTTCCCTTCTTAGGTTGAAAAAATGGCCAATATAATGATGGTAGTAAAGAAGAATACCATGTCAAGTCATGAAGATTCAGTAAGAATATAGGAAAGCTAACAGAAAAGTCTTAGTTAAAATATTTTCAGTTAAATGACCTCATATGAAAAACGTTACCCTAGTTCATTATTTACTTATAGATCAGCTGCTTGATGAAAATATCAAAGAAAATAATGTGTAGAAGACTATGATACACAGGGTGGATTATACTAAATATAAAAAATTTGGAAAGGTCGTTTACTTTCATAGCCTAGTGATGGTTTGATCTATTACCATGTATTTGCATTTACAATAAAAAGCCAAATAGATTTTGAATAAATGGAAGGATTCATTATGCATTTGGACTGAATTGAGAAATGTGAGTTAAGTTAAATAAAACACATGTATTTGATAAATAAATATATAGATATGTTAAATCGGCATTGCTTTTTGTTGTTGACTTAAATCTGAATACTATCTAAACAAAAGCAAGAGATGTAAAAATATTAAATCACTAACAGTTTTGAAAAAATCTTTTCATATTAGTCTAGAATTAGTCTTTATGTCAGTCTTTCTATCTGTATGGATATTTGTGAGGTATATGGAAGAAAAAATGATTCTAAGCCAAGGAGATACCATCCCTTACTGACAATTGAGTAGAATGGAACCATCATCACTTCCATATAATTGAGTTTCATGAACAAGACAAAAAACATATTTTGTTTTCAAATTTAATGTTTTACTGAAAGGTAAACAGATAATCCAGTTAGCTTTAAAACAATATTAGAGGAGTCTAGGATTATGGTGGAGGTATAGGAGTGTATTGAAAAATTGTCCAAAATTCTGAGAAGCTAGATACTTCTGTGCAGATAACTCCAGTATGATCTTTGTGGTCCAATTTTTGAGATCAGATTTGGAAAGCCCCATGTAATTTCAGATATAGGGCTCCTAGGGTAAGATTTCAGTGGAAGCTAGAAAATCCATATCTATCTTCCACAGAATGATGGGTAGTGATGGCAGCCATATCCAAAACTTCCATAACCAGAGCCATATCCATAGCCTCTGAAGCCACAGTCATAGCCCAGTCTGCAGAAGCTGCCACATCCACAACCATAGCCATAGCCCAGACCACCAAAGCCTCCATAGCCATAGCCCAGGCCTCCGTAATAGTTGCTGTAATGGCTCTTGGTGTCAGGGGTGGTGAGTTTGGTTTGCTATTCAAAGCAAGAACCTGAGTATGAATGTCAGCATGTGTAGAAGGATGCTTATATACCCTGGTCAGAGCATGTGATAAATCATGTGTATACCCTCCTTTTATGTCATGTTTACATTATATATATACTTGGAATAACTCATTAATTCTTTGTCCCCTGACACAGGGAGAAGGCCTCACACTAATTAAAATATTTGGGATCACTTTGTTACCTAGTTAGGGTGTCTCTTAAAAGTTATTGCATCACTTTATTAAATCATCACTTGGCACACTTTAAATATACACAATTATATTTGTCAATTATACCTCAAGAAAGCAGGTGAAAAAAGTTATTGAACCACTTTATAAGAAGGAATGCTGTATCTTCAAAGTCTAGACATATCAGACCCCAAATACTATTCTTCATAGACAGGCATACCAATCAGGTTTGATTGTGTTGTGGTTTTCAATTAAATATTTCATCATCTCTGGTTTTCTTTAGATAATTCACTTAAGAAAATTAAACCAAAGAAATTGGTCAAAGTTCTGTAATCAATAATATCCTTTTAAAGCATATTTTCCTCTGTCCCAAAACTGAATTATTTATTTATTTCAGAAATAAGAAAACAGAAACATTTGAGAGCTGGAAAGAACCAGTTTGACTGTTGTGAACACTAGTAAGGAACTTTAGAAAAATAAATCTACTTTTTATTTAGTTTTAGAACATTGACCATCATAACTGACATACTTTTTACTTTTCATGCTACTTTAAAAAATAAAAAACATTTTTGATTTTTATGTTAATGAGCCAATAATGACATAATTATTAATTAAAATCCATAGTTTATTCTTCATTCTTTGTGTTGTACCCTTCTATGGGCTTTGACAACCATGGGATAAAATTGTTCAGAAACTGATGGCAAATCACAGTAATCAAAAATTTATTTCAAAAGTAGCTTTAAAAGCATATTAAAAGTTATCTTCTCAAATCCTGACCCTATTCTCTGGCATGTCATCTACCCAAGTTGCCTCCAAAGTATACATATTCCTCCCTGTCTTTACATTCACCATTTCCTCCTGTTTATTCACCCATATATCTATCTTATACAATATCCTTTTTTTAATTAATAAATTTTATTTGAAGAATAGTTTTAAGTTTTCAGATTAATGGAGCAGGAAATACAGAATTCCTATATGCCATACACACACATACACACCAATATTAATACATTAATAACTAAAATCTGTAGTTTAGATTAGTGTTCACTCTGTGTTGTACTGTTCTGTGGGTTTTGACAAATGCATAATGTCATTAACCTCTATTACAGTACCATACAGAATAGTTTCACTGCCCTAAAAATCCCCTTTGCCCCCTCTATTCTTCCCTCCCTCCTTCCAAACTCCTGCAAATACTAATCTTCTGACTGTCTTCATAGTTTTCTCTTTTCCAGAATGTCATAGTGGAATCATACAGTATTTTGCCTTTTCACATTGACTTCTTTCACTTAGCAATAAGCCTTTATGATTCCTCCTTATCCTTCTGTGGCTTGATAGCTCATTTCTTTTTATCCCTGAATAATATTCCATTGTCTGGATGTACCACAATTTATTTATCCATTCACCTCTTGAAGGACATCTTGATTACTTCCAAGCTTTGGCAAATAGGAATAAAACTTCTATAAACACCTCTGTTCAGGTTTTTGTGTGGACATAAATTTTCAAGCCATTTGAGTAAATACCAGGGAAAATGATTACCGAATCTTTTCCATAAGACCATTTTTAGCTTTGTGAAAAACTGCCAGACTGTCTTCCAAAGTTGCTGTACCATTTTTCATTCCCATCAGCAATGAATGATAGTTTCTGTTGCTCCACAATCAAGCCAGCATTAATTGTTTTTAGTGCTTTAAATTTCAGCCATTCTAACATATACGTTACTATCTCTTTTTACATGTCATCTAGCCTCTGTCCTCCAATTAGCCATTAGGCTATGGTGGCTAGGTAAAATTGTGATGTACATAAAATTTCTCTCTGGCACCCATCAATTTTCACTCAGTCTATAGTTACGTAGTTAATCTCTTCCTTTTTCTTCTTCTTGTATCTTTACTTTTATGAAAACTGTTTTCCCTTTTATTCCCTTTGCTTTTTCTGTGCTTTATTTATTTATTTTTTTGGTCCCCTTATTCTCAGGAAGCACCATACTAGTCTCACTAAGATATTAAATGTTTGTTAAGGTTTCTGATGTTAAAAAATAATACAAATCCAAGGGCTCTATCAAATTCAATAAGATACCATTAACATCGGAAATGTCTTCAGCATCTCCAAATTGTAGATGTTATGTTAAAAGATAAGGGGTGGAAAAAGACAATTGAGAGCAAAAGTCCCTCAGCTGACTCTAAGAAGTTAGTCACTTATAGCTGAAGCTTATCCCAAACCTGGTTAAATTTATCTAGTTTTGCGTTTAACATTTGGCTCTAGTCCTTAAATTCGTGTGAACTTTATATAAATGTATTGTTCAGGTTCTTTTAGTCTTTTAAGTAATTTTCAAATGATGAATTCTCCCAACTGGATTTATTTACCTCTCTTAATAGCTACCATGTAATAAGAACACAACAAATATGTGTTGAAAGGATGAATGAATTCTAAGGTCTTTAAAATTAAGCATCACGCTTCTGACAGGCATGGGTAACTCTGTGATGGCATCTAAACAATAAAGATTTAAAGGAGGAATAAGCTCAAATGGCTTTCTGAATTTAGAGGAACATATAACCATCATTTTATTTGCACTGGTTTTTTTTAAAGCATAATAATGAATTATATATTATATATAAATTTCAGTGTAAAATTTGATGAATTCTTATAAATAGGCATACACTACCCATACTAAGCATGCCCTAACACCTAAAGTGTCTCTATGCTCCTTTTTTTTTTTTGTCCTCACTCTCTAGAGATAACCATCCTTCTAGATTTTGACAGCAGTTTTTTTAGATCTTATCAATAGTTTTCCAAAATGATTTTCAGGTTTACAGTCCCACCAACAATGTAAGAGAGCTCCACTTGCTCTAAATCTTTGAGAACACTTGCTATTTTCAGACTATTTAATTTTGATCATTCTTGTGGGAAAGTAGTAGTAGCTGAGCATTGTTTTAATTTGGCTTTTACCTGATGAGTAATAACACTAGGGACCATTATATACATTTATTGATCAGCTAGATAACCTTTTGGAAGTGGCTGTTCAATTATTTTGTTTATTTTTAATTGCATTTGTAATATTTTAGTATTGATTTGTAGAGTACTTGGGTAAAAGTATTTTGTCAAATCTGTTTTAAAAGTATTTTCTCTCTATATGTGGCTTGTTTTTGCACATTAAAGTGATGTCTATGTATGAACAGAATTTCTTAATAGAATGAGTCCAGTTTATTAATTTTTAAATTTTATGTTTAATGCTTTTTTGTCTTAAAAAACTCTTGGCTACCTCACCTCTTATTTTTTAATTCCTTTGTCTTCTCTCTTCAGAACTTGTTCCATTTTTTATTGTTCATCCTACATTAAAAGACAGTTGTTAATTTCAATATTTCATTCTCATTAAGTCAACAGGAAGCCATAAAATCAGAAATAACTCAAACAGGTTTAATGATGTCACATGCTGACCATTTAATTCTGCCATATCTTCCCTCAGTTGTGGTGCTGATGATCCTGTGATGCATTTTCTCCGGACCAGTAACAGCTTTTCCCTAAAAGAAGATTTTGGAGTTCTTCTGTTAATTCCAACACAAATCAATATAATGTACCAGTAAGAGGTATAATAATAAAGCTGCATTATACTAAGAATGCTAAGCAGTTTCTCCAAATAGTTATACTGATTATAGTTTTTCTTTAGCTACATAAAGTCTTTCTTTAGACTATGATTCTATTGTCCAGTTAGGGGGTAAAGTATTTTCGTATGAAATTATGTTTTATTCAGTCAAACTGAAGATTACCATCCTCCAATGGTGACACTGAAATATATCTACCCTGACCTATTTACTATGAAGCTACGATTCCTCTCCTGAGTTGAATAAAAGGATATGATCTGGCTGAGTAAATCCATCCATATGTGCAGTAAACAAGTCTAAGCTTTTCAAATGCATTATAATATTTTTTTAAAAGTAGAGTTGGCTTTAACACTATTTACTAGAACCTATTTTTACAAAGAAGCTCAATTAGAAATTGATAGTTCGGAGGAGTTTCAAGATGGCGGAAGAGTAAGATGCGGAGATCACCTTCCTCCCCACAGATACACCAGGAATACATCTACATGTGGAACAACTCTTACAGAACACCTACTGAACGCAGGCAGAAGACCTCAGACCTCCCAAAAGGCAAGAAACTCCCCACATACCTGGGTAGGGAAAAAGAAAAAAGAATAAACAGAGACAAAAGAATAGGGATGGGACCTGCACCTCAGGGAGGGAACCATGAAGAAGGAAAGGTTTCCACATACTAGGAAGCCCCTTTGCGGGCGGAGACTGTGGGTGGCAGAGGGGAAAAGCTTCGGAGCCGTGAAGGAGAACACAGCAACAGGGGTGCACAGGGCAAAGTGGAGAGATTTCTGCACAGAGGATGGGTACCGACCAACACCCACCAGCCCGAGAGGCTTGTCTGCTCACCTGCCGGGGTGGGAGGGGGCTGGGAGCTGAGGCTTGGGCTTCAGAGGTTGGATCCCAGGGAGAGGACTGGCGGTGTGAACACAGCCTGAAAGGGTTAGTGTGCCACAGCTAGCCGGCAGGGAGTCCAGGAAAAGGTCTGGAACTGCCAAAGAGGTAAGAGACGTTTACTTCCCTCTTTGTTTCCTGGTACACGAGGAGAGGGGATTAAAAGCGCTGCTTAAAGGAGCTCCAGATAAGGGCACGAGCCGCAGCTAACAGCACGGACCACAGAGATGGGCATGAGACACTAAGGCTGCTGTTGCAGCCACCAAGAAGCCTGTGTGCGAGCACAAGTCACTGTCCACACCTCCCTTCCGGGGAACCTGTGCAGCCCACCACTGCCAGGGTCCCGGAATCCAGGGACAACTTCCCCAGGAGAACGCACGGCATGCCTCAGGCTGGTGCAACGTCATGCTGGCCTTTGCCAGCCGCCGCAGGCTCGCCCGGCATCAGTACCCCTCCCTCCCCCCGGCTTGAGTGAGCCAGAGCCCCCGAATCAGCTGCTCCTTTAACCCCGTCCTGTCTGAGCAAAGAACAGACGCCCTCAGGTGACCTACATACAGAGACGAGGACCAAATCCAAAGCTGAATCCCAGGAGCTGTGGGAACAAAGAAGAGAAAGGAAAACTCTCCTAGCAGCCTCAGGAGCAGTGTATTAAATCTCCACAATCAACCTGATGTGCCCTGCATCTGTGGAATACCTGAATACACAACGAAACATCCCAAATTGAGAAGGTGGACTTTGGGCACAATGATATATAATTTTTCTTCCTTTTACTCTTTTTGTGAGTGTGTATGTGTATGCATCGTTGTGTGATTTTGTCTGTATAGCTTTGCTTTTAACATTTGTCCTAGGGTTCTGTCTGTCCATTTCTTTTTGTTTGTGTTTGTTTTTGTTTTTTATTACTTACAAAATATTTTTTCTTAAAAATTATTTTTTATTTTAATAACTTATTTTATCTTCTTCTTTCTTTCTTTTTTTCTCCATTTTTTTGGTTTTGTTTTGTTTTGTTTTGTTTTTGTGTGTGTGTAGTACGTGGGCCTCTCACTGTTGTGGCCTCTCCTGTTGCAGAGCACAGGCTCCGGACACACAGGCTCAGTGGCCATAGCTAATGGGCCCAGCCACTCCACGGTATGTGGGATCTTCCCGGACTGGGGCACGAACCTGTGTCCCCTCTATTGGCAGGCGGACTCTCAACCACTGCACCACCAGGGAAGCCCTTTTCCTCCCTTTTATTCTGAGCCATGTGGAGGACAGGCTCTTGGTGCTCCAGCCAGGCATCAGGGCTGTGCCACTGAGGTGGGAGAGCCAAGTTCAGGAAACTGATCCACAAGAGACCTACCAGATCCATGTAATATCAAATGGCAAAACTCTCCCAGACATCTCCATCTCAACGACCTTGGAGTTGAGAGTTGGAGTTGCCAAGACCCAACTCCACTCAACCACCAGCAAGTTACAATGCTTGACACCATATGCCAAACAACTAGCAAGACAGGAACACAACCTCATCCATTAGCACAGAGGCTGCCTAAAATCACAATAAGCCCACAGACACCCCAACACATACCACCACATGTGGACCTGTCCACCAGAAAGACAAGATCCAACCTCATCCATCAGAACATAGGCACTATTTCCCTCGACCAGGAAGCCTACACAACCTACTGAACCAACCTTAGCCACTAGGGACAGACACCAAAAATAATGGAAACTACGAACCTGCAGCCTGCGAAAAGGAGACCCCAAACACAGTAATTTAAGCAAAATGAGAAGACAGAAAATCACATGGCAAATGAAGGAGGAAGGCAAAAACCCACCAGACCTAACAAATGAAGAAGAAATAGTCAGTCTACCTGAAAAAGAATTCAGAATAATGATAGTAAAGATGATCCAATATCTTGGAAATAGAAAGCAGAAAATAGAAGAACAGTTTAACAAGGACCTAGAAGAACTAAAGAGCAAACAAACAGTGATGAACAACACATTAAATGAAATTTAAAATTCTCTAGAAGGAATCAATAGCAGAATAGCTGAGGCAGAAGAATGGATAAGTGACCTGGAAGGTAAAATAGTGGAAATAACTACTGCAGAGCAGAATAAAGAATGAAAAGAATTGAGGACAGTCTCAGAGACCTCTGGGACAATATTAAACACACCAACATTCGAATTATAGGGGTCCCAGAAGAAGAAGGGAAAAAGAAAGGGACTGAGTAAATATTTGAAGAGATTATAGTTGAAAACTTCCCTAATATGGGAAAGGAAATAGTTAATCAAGTCCAGGAAGCACAGAGAGTCCCATACAGGATAAATCCAAGGATAAACATGCCAAGACACATATTAATCACAGTATCAAAAATTATATACAAAGAAAACATATTAAGAGCAGCAAGGGAAAAACAACAAACAACACATAAAGAAATCTCCATAAGGTTAACAGCTGATCTTTCAGCAGAAACTCTGCAAGCCAGAAGGGGCTGGCAGGACATATTTAAGGTGATGAAGGAGAAAAATCTACAACCAAGATTACTCTACCCAGCAAGATCTCATTCAGATTTGACAGAGAAATTAAAAGCTTTACAGACATGCAAAAGCTAAGAGAGTTCAGCACCGCCAAACCAGCTTTACAGCAAATGTTAAGGGAATTTCTCTAGGCAAGAAACACAAGAGAAGGAAAAGACCTACAATAATGAACCCAAAACAATTTAGAAAATGGGAATAGGAACATACATATCGATAATTACCTTAAATGTAAGGTGGACTAAATGCTCCCACCAAAAGACACAGATTGGCTGAATGGATACAAAAACAAGACCCATATATATGCTGTCTACAAGAGACCAACTTCAGACCTAGAGACACATACAGACTGAAAGTAAGGGGATGAAAAAAGTTATTTCATGCAAATGGAAACCAAAAGAAAGCTGGACTAGCAATTCTCATATCAGACAAAATAGACTTTAAAATAAAGAGGATTAGAAGAGACAAAGAAGGACACTACATAATGATCAAGGGATCGATCCAAGAAGAAGATATAACAATTGTCAATATTTATGCACCCAACATAGGAGCACCTCAATACATAAGGCAAATACTAACAGCCATAAAAGGGGAAATTGACAGTAACACATTCATAGCAGGGCACTTTAACACCCCACTTTCACCAATGGACAGATCATCCAAGATGAAAATAAATAAGGAAACACAAGCTTTAAATGATACATTAAACAAGATGGACTTAATTGATATTTATAGGACATGCCATCCGAAAACAACAGAATACACATTCCTCTCAAGTGCTCATGGAACATTCTCCAGGATAGGTCATATCTTGGGTCACAAATCAAGCCTTGGTAAATTTAAGAAAATTGAAATTGTATCAAGTGTCATTTCTGACTGCAATGTTATGAGACTAGATATCAATTGCAGTAAAAAAAAAATGTAAGAAATACAAACACATGGAGGCTAAACAACACACTACTTAATAACCAAGAGATAACTGAAGAAATCAAAGAGGAAATCAAAAAATACTTAGAAAAAAATGGTAATGAAAACCAAACAACCCAAAACCTATGGGATGTGGCAAAAGCGGTTCTAAGAAGGAAGTTTACAGCAATACAATCCTACCTTAAGAAACAAGAAACATCTCAAATAAACAACCTAACCTTACACTTAAAGCAATTAGAGAAAGAAGAGCAAAAGAACCCCAAAGTTAGCAGAACAAAAGAAATCATAAAGACCATATCAGAAATAAATGAAAAAGAAATGAAGGAAAGAATAGCAAAGATCAATAAAACCAAAAGCTGGTTCTTTAAGAAGATAAACAAAATTGATAAACCATTAGCCAGACTTATCAAGAAAAAAAGGGAGAAGACTCAATTCAATAGAATTAGAAATGAAAAAGGAGAAGTAACAACTGACACTGCAGAAATACAAAGGATCATGAGAGATTATTACAAGAAACTCTATGCCAATAAAATGGACAGCCTGGAAGAAATGGATAAATTCTTAGAAATGCACAAGCTTCTGAGACTAAACCAGGAAGAAATAGAAAATATGAACAGACCAATCACAAGCAATGAAATTGAAACTGAGATTAAAAATCTTCCAACAAACAAAAGCCCAGGACCAGATGGCCTCACAGGCGAATTCCATCAAACATTTAGAGAAGAACTAACACCTATCTTTCTCAAACTCCTCCAAACAATAGCAGAAGGAGGAACACTCTGAAACTCATTCTACGAGGCCACCATCACCCTGATACCAAAACCAGACAAAGATGTTACAAAGAAAGAAAACTACAGGCCAATATCACTGATGAACATAGATGCAAAAATCCTCAACAAAATACTAGCAAACAGAATCCAACAGCACATTAAAAGGATCATACACTATGATCAAGTGGGTTTTATCCCAGGAATGCAAGGATTCTTCAATATAGGCAAATCAATAAATTTGATACACCATATTAACAAATTGAAGGAGGAAAACCATATGATCATCTCAATAGGTGCAGAGAAAGAGTTCGACAAAATTCAACACTAACTTATAAAATTTCTCCAGAAAGTAAGCATAGAGGGAACTTTCCTCAACATAATAAAGACCATATATGACAAACCCACAGCCAACGTCATCCTCAATAGTGAAAAATTGAAACTATTTCCACTAAGGTCAGGAAGAAGACAACGTTGCCCACTCTCACCACTATTATTCAACATAGTTTTGGAAGTTTTAGCCACAGCAATCAGAGAAGAAAAAGAAATAAAAGGAAACCAAATTGGAAAAGAAGAAGTAAAGCTGTCCCTGTTTGCAGATGACATGATACTATACATAGAGAATCCTAAAGATGCTACCAGAAAACTACTAGAGCTAAACAGAGAATTTGGTAAAGTAGCAGGATACAAAATTAATGCCCAGAAATCTCTTGCATTACTATGCACTAATGATGAAAAATCTGAAAGTGAAATTAAGAAAACACTCGATTAACCATTGCAACAAAAAGAATAAAATATCTAGAAATAAAGCCTACCTAAGGAGACAAAACACCTGTATGCAGAAAATTATAAGATACTGATGAAATAAATTAAAGATGATACAAATAGATGGAGAGATATACCATGTTCTTGGTTTGGAAGAATCAACATTGTGAAAATGACTCTACTACCCAAAGCAATCTACAGATTCAATGCAATCTGTATAAAACTACCACTGGCATTTTTCACAGAACTAGAACAAAAATTTTCAAAATTTGTATGGAAACACAAAAGACCCTGGATAGCCAAAGCAATCTTGAGAGAGAAAAACGGAGCTGGAGGAATCAGGCTCCCTGACTTCAGACAATACTACAAAGCTACGGTAATCAAGACAGTATGATACTGGCACAAAAACAGAAATTTAGATCAATGGAAGAGGATAGAAAGCCCAGATATAAACCCACGTACATATGGTCACCTTATCTTTGATAAAGGAGACAAGAATATACAATGGAGAAAAGACAGCCTGTTCAATAAGTGGTGCTGGGAAAACTGGACAGCTACATGTAAAATAATGAAATTAGAGCACTCCCTAACACCATACACAAAAGTAAACTCGAAATGGATTAAAGACCTAAATGTAAGGCCAGACACCATCAAACTCTTGGAGGAAAACATAGGCAGAACACTCTATGACATAAATCACAACAAGATCCTTTTTGATCCACCTTGTAGAGAAATGGAAAAAAAATAAATAAACAAATTAGACCTAATGAAACTTCAAAGCTTTTGCACAGCAAAGGAAACCATAAACAAGACCAAAAGACAACCCTCAGAATGGGAGAAAATATTTGCAAATGAAGCAACAGACAAAGGATTAATCTCCAAAATTTACAAGCAGCTCATGCAACTCAATAACAAAAAAGCAAACAACCCAATCCAAAAATGGACAGAAAACCTAAATAGACATTTCTCCAAAGAAGATATACAGACTGACAACAAACACATGAAAGAATGCTCAACATCATTAATCATTAGAGAAATGCAGATCAAAACTACAGTGAGATATCATCTCACACCAGTCAGAATGGCCATCATCAAAAAATCTACAGACTATAAATGCTGGAGAGGGTGTGGAGAAAAGGGTACCCTCTTGCACTGTTGGTGGGAATGTAAGTTGATAAAGCCACTATGGAGAACAGTATGGAGGTTCCTTAGAAAACTAAAATAGAACTATCATACGACCCAGCAATCCCACTACTGGACATATACCCTGAGAAAAGCATAATTCAAAAAGAGTCATGTACCAAAATGTTCATTGCAGCTCTATTTACAATAGCCAGGACATGGAAGCTACCTAATTGTCCATCGACAGATGAATGGATAAATAAGATGTGGCATATATATACAGTGGAATATTCCTCAGCCATAAAAAGAATGAAATTGAGTTACTTGTAGTGAGGTTGTTGGACCTAGAGACTGTCATACTAGTGAAGTAAGTCAGAAAGAGAAAAACAAATACTGTATGTTAACACATATATATGGAATCTAAAAAAAAAATAAAAAATGGTCATGAAGGACCTATTGGCAAGACGGGAATAAAGACGCAGACCTACTAGAGAGTGGATTTGAGGTTACGGAGAGGGGGAAGGGAGAGGGGGAAGTGTAAGCTGGGACAAAGTGAGAGAGTGTCAAGGACATATATACAACTACCAAATGTAAAATAGATAGCTAGTGGGAAGCAGACACATAGCACAGGGAGATAAGCTCCATGCTTTGTGACCACCTAGAGGGGTGTGATAAGGAGGGTGGGAGGGAGAGAGATGCAAGAGGGAAGAGGTATGGGGACATGTATATGTATAACTGATTCACTTTGTTGTAAAGCAGAAACTAACCCACCATTGTAAAACAATTATATTCCAATAAAGATGTTTAAAAAAAAAAGAAATTGGTAGTTCAACATTCTGTGTCGGAATATTTGCAAATCAAAATAAATAGAGGTGGTCCACCAGCTGTGATAATTTATCTCTTCAAAGACACATGGCCAGAACTTTCAAGATGTTTTATTTGATAACACTTAAAAGGGAAGTGCTCAAGGAATGGGATAGGAAGCATGGTGAAGCAGACTGTCTAGTATTCAGTAAAACTGGTTCTCGTCTTAGTCTGTCCTGCTCATGCCATTTTTGATCATTAGCAATTCATTTTACTTTTTGGAGGTACTTTCCCATCTAAGATGCTGTTTTGTTAAGTTTTACAGTGCCCCAGCCAGCTTCACAATTCTGTCATTATATTATTGCCTTGGTTTTATTGAATTTAATAACTCAAACAAAAGATATTCACTTTTGTTTCACTACCTAAATATATAACTTTTTTTGGGAAAATGCTGACATTTTTTTATGTGTTTTTCACGGTCAAATATTTATTTGAAGTACTAACAAGAAGTGACCCACTTTTTGAAGGTCAGCATTTTAAGACACTTGCTAGAATGTATAAAGCTTCAGATCAGCCATAACCTCAATACAGATTTAAAAAAAAGGACCTATATACACTACCAAATGTAAAATATGTCCTGATCAAATGTCATTCCCAAGGAATGACAATGATTTTTAAGTTTCCCTGATGAAGTGCAAAATATTTCAATGTGCTGATAATACTGAAGAACAATGTCATGTCACACCATGGCAGACCATGAGGAAAACATGATAGAGATTCACAAAAAGAAGTTCATTTTTCAGTGTATATTTAGAGAGAAGTTTTATTCTATCATCATGTTTTCCTATCACTGAAAGAGCTAAATAAATATCAATTTTGGACAAAACAGAAGAACACTTATTCTTCATGTTAGCTTCACTTTAAATATGAAAATATATAAAGTTGATATTTCAGTGCTGGTTTTAAATACCAATGTTATCTAAATAAAAGCATTGAATAAGATCTGGTTTAGCATTCAGAGAAAAAGACCTTTATTTCAACTGAGGGTTATGGTTTATGTTTATCTATCTAGCCATATGGGTGAGTGTAAGATCTCCTATTACCTTAGCTCTTCATGGAGTAGTTTAGTTTTTTCATTGTCAATTAGGTGCAATCACAAATAATCACATTGATATTGTGAGTTAAATAAAAAAAATAATAGCCATGTATGCTGTCTTAACTTAGGAAAATTTATTGCAAAAGAATTAGATAAATCCCACAGTTAAGAAAGAATGAATAAGAGACAACAAGAAACATGAAGCAGGCAATTATGAAATGATAAATATTCCTAAAATCTTAGACACTAAATACTTTTGATCTTGGCTTGGTCCTGGGTGATCTTGTTTGGTATAGTTATTTTAGTCAGACTTAGATAATTCTTTTATGGCCTCAAATATTGGGCTCCTGGAGTAGGATTTCAACAGAAGCTGGAAAATCCATATCATCCATAGAAGAATGGGTAGCGATGGCAGCCATATCCAAAGCTTCCATAACCAGAGTCATAGCTATAGCCTCTGAAGCCACAGACATAGTCCAGTCTGCAGAAGCTGCCACATCCACAAACATAGCTATACCCCAGTCCACCAAAGCCACTATAGCCATAGCTCAGGCTATGGCTATAGTATTTGCTGTAGTAGATCATGGTGTCAGAGGTGGTGAGGTTTGTTTGCTGTTCAAGACAAGATCCTGAGTGTGGATCTCAACATGTGTAGAGGGAAGCTTATATACCCTGGTTAGAGCATGTGATAAATCATGTGTCATTCTACATATTACCTGTATAGCCTTCCTATGTGTCATTCGGCATATTACCTGTAATGTTATAACTCATTAATCTGCTGTCTCCTGACACAGAGAGAGGTCCTCATTCTCATTAAAATATTTCAGGTTACTTAGCTTCTTATTTAAGATGTCCTTGACCCTGTTGCTTTGATTTTATGGGAAGAAATGTCTGACTCTTCAAAATTTGTGCATTCCAAACTCTAAGCTAAATTGTTTATTATCAGGTATACTACACCATTTACATTTGATGACATTTCTTTTATAATTAAACATTTCCTCTGTTCTGTCATCTCCTGAATGAATAACTCCATCTCCAACTAAATTCACAAATATTTGTTCAATTTACAGACGTTAAGTCTATATTTTTTAGAAAGTAAACTTATGGGGTGAGGACTGAAGAAAGTGCCTCTATTTAGAATATATGAAAACATTTTATTTTTTTTTAAAAAAGCCATATGTTGATTTTTAACATTTAACTCATAATAACCTTTATAATTTTTGGCTTTACACACCATCTTCAGAACCTTTTGGTTGCAAAACATGAAACAATTAATTTCAGAAATTGAGGGCACAAAATCCAGCTTTTAGCCAGCTTATCAGAGTAGCAGTTCAATTTTCATTTCAAATCCTAAAACCTTCCTCCATAATTGGTTCTATTCAAAGTCCTACTAAAATTGCAGATTGCATCTGCATCTATGTTTTTGCACAAGCCAGCTTATTTCTCCTTTTCTTTACCCTTCTTCAGTTATCCATATATGATCTCTATTTTCCTTCTCACTTTAGCTCTCATTCTTCTTCCCTTCCTCTCAATACTCATGAGGAACAACCAGGTAAATTTTTAAAGTTGACAATTATTTCCCCCTACCCCAGTCTTCCACTTGCTATTCCAATAAATGTCTTTCTTTCTATCTCTTCTTTATATTTACCGTAATATCTTTCCATTTGTTTATATGTGTGTCCTGTACCCATTCATCTTCAGGCGATTTCTTACCACTCACTACTAATCTGTTAATTGTTCATTAGGGTCTTATCTTTTAAAACATACAACAAACTCCTAGGTCCTTCTGATTGTTAAAATAGTATCTTAATATTGAAAATATCTTCAAATTTTTAAAAATGAGAACACAATGTCAAAATAACACAGAACCAAGAAACAAGAAATATATGTGAGGACTTTCGTCTTGGACTTCATGGAGTTCCTCTGCTAATTTCACTGAGTTAGTCAATGAGGTCCAAGGTTGACCCTACACTGGATTAATCTCCATGTAGCACCTGACTCTTGACTTGGATCAGTAAAAAGTTATTTAATTTACACGGTCTTGAACATATAGTTGAACTTTTGTAAGATTTCCAAGTATTTTATCGAAGATTAATTTCTTCAAATAGATGTTTTCAATTCTAAACAACAGAGTAGGGAATTAAGAATTGTTTATAGAACTAATAAATAAAGTATAAGTAAATTACATTTACTATCATGGCTACCACAATCTGTGCAACTCTCTGACTGCACCTTAGCAAGCTACCTTTTGAAGCCACAATATGACTCAGTATGCCATAATCCATTTGCCATGTGTTTTTTATCCAAATACTGTTTCATGACTTCTCATTCTGAACTAGAAAGAGTTGATAAGCTCAATTTTCATTCTCAGTGAGTCCTTTTGAAGACATAGAATCACAACTAATTCAGACTGAGTTAAGGATATCACATTTTGCCCATATAACTCAGCCATATTGTGTGAGAGTGATTAATGGAGAGTCTTGTTTGTTTGGAATAAAAAGGATTCATCGTCCTGAGATAAAATACTAAACAAAACATAAATGGAAAACTTCAACAGTCAAATAAAAATCAAAATAGTTTCAAGGAATAAAATGTGAGAGTTTTGCCCAAAACCAATTTGATTCATGATCATTGGCAATAAAATATCAACACTAAAATATTATAGACTCTATGGAACAAATATTTGCCTTGTTTTTTTCCTAAGTGAAAAAAATGATCAAAATGAAAGTATCCATTGGAAAATGAGATGTATATATTTCTTTAGAGAAATATTGTTTTATGCTTCGTTGTTAGGCCCTAAATAGACTGAATGATGATCTTTTTTTTTTCCTTCATTTCACTTTTAGGAAGTTTCCTTTGAAATTTATTTTAAATAATTCTATGATAATGGATGGCAAGGAAGAAAATGTGTTTGCTTTTGGGGTAAGTAATGGTCTTTACTTATATGTAATGGAAACTTTTGTTATACATTCCATAGTTTTCCTTAAAATTCAGACACAAATCAATAAAGTATGAAAATGTAGGTTACAAAAATATTATATTATACTAGGAGTGCCACACATGCATATTTCTCATTCTAAGTTTTTTTATAATTATTTCTCTTTGCAACTTTGCAACAGCTTCCTCAGGTTGTGAAGATACTGACCTGTGTGAGAATAGAATAGTTTCAAATGAAATTTGGTTATATGGGTCAAAGTTCCTTTAACGGAATGACCAAAATTTAACTAGCATAACCTCTCCTATGAAAACATAACATATGATTGGACAAGTGACCAGAACTGGCCGAGTTTTATTTTTTTCTATCTTCATATAGTTTAAACAAATTTAAATCTAATAAAAAGTCATGATCTTGAGAACTGAGCTTTAAAATTATTCATTCTTCATTTGCCTCGAAGCAAAACTAAATTAGAAATTGAGAAGTAGGAGATTACATACAATAAAATAAAATTGTAACAATAAAAATGTAAAAGGAAACACAATAAGAGGTAGTTAATCTAAGAGGAAATTAATCCCCATAAATTTAGCTATAAAATTATAGCTGTTCATGAAAACATGATGAGAACTTTCCAGATGGTATTCAAATTTTTAAAATATACAATGAAAAAGAATCAGCATGATGGAACAGAACACCAGAATTCAGGCGAACTGTTTTCTGATCTTGGTTCTGACTCTTGGGTTTGTGACTCTAGGCAAGCCATTTAACCATTTGCAGTTTCCCTAGTTGCACTATAGGGAGCAGCACTATACAACCTTAATGCTAGGTCCAGTTCCTATTTCTGTTGTTGTCCTTGTTAGATTTCACCAACTTAAACAACAAAAACAAACTTCACTGTACATGAATTATTCATATTCATATTATTTATATTACCTGAAAATGCCATTCAAATTTGAAACAATATATTTATATTGTATCATTTATATACCCAATTATGTGAAACACCAGCAATAAAATGTTTGCTTTTTGGTGTGTGTTAATTGGTTGAAATTCCACTTAAAAAAAAAAAAACTCTTTCGACGATTCTCTTCAAGTAAAGCTGCAGAATAATATTTTTATTGGTTATAACTAGGTATTTGCATTCATTTATAGTTGCAAAAGAATTTAATGTCATGATGATGGTGATGATAGTGAAAAAGAATATTGTTGCATGCCACAGAAAAACAGTAACAATAAAAATCTAAACCAATTTATATTTTTAATACTACATATATTTTAATTAATTAGCTTGTAACATTTTTAGTAAGATTATAAAGTAACTATTTTCATGAGAATACCAAGTGAAATAACAGCAAATAGAGAAAGGTGATATATATAATCAAGAAATTCATTTAACAAATATTTTTCTTTCCTAGAAGTTTGGAGTCTACCACTGTTCTTTAATTACCACAAAAGGACATATTTTGAAAGAAGGGGTGGATTATTTACATATTTTGGACTGCATTGATAAATAAAATTGCATCAAATGTAAAACATATAAATCATTTTTATTTGTTACCGTAGATATGTTACTCAAAATTGTTAAAGTTGAATTTTTTATTGTTGTTGAAATAAACTCTAAGTATTATCTGATTAAAGTCAAGGAAATAAAAATTCAAGAAAGTATATTAAAATATTCCTTCAATGTTGACTAATATTTATACTGAGTTATATGTATATATAATTGAGACTAAATGAATTAAACCAAAGCTATATTTGCTGTTTCAAATTAAGAGTGCTTATTAAGGAAATTGAGGAGACCTGATGTAATTATAAATGTACTAAAAGTCTTTGGCACTAATTATATTGAACAAATGGACCGAGCATAATCTTGATTGGCCCATGATTGAAATCAGATTAAGCAAGTCTACTTATGGAGCCAGATATTAGATCCATAAAGAAGAATTTTAATACAAGCTAGAGAATCCATATGTTCCACAGAAAAATGGGTAGTGATGGCAGCCATATCTGAAGCTTTCATAACCAGAGTCATATCCATAGACTCTGAAGCCATAGCCTAGTCTGCGGAAGCTGCCACATCCACAACCCTATCCATAGCCATAGCCCAGGCCTCTGTAGTAGTTGCAGTAGTAGCTCATGGTGTCAGGGGCTGAAGTCTTGGTTTGCTATTGAAGGTGTGTTTCCTGTGTATGGATCTCAACACCTGCGCTGAAGTTCTTATACCCTAAGTTACAGGTGTAGTAAATCATTCAGAACTACCTCATTTTCATTCCTCAGAAGAAATTTTATGAAACTAATGTTATTGGCTATTTGTTTTGTTTAATATGCACGGAGTCATCGCCCATCATAGTAAAACTTTTAAATTAACTCTTTAGCTCAATTAGGATTCCTCTGATTAAATTGTGTCTATAATAAGAATTATTATTTGCAACTTCAAGACTGTTCTAACATAAGGACTGGCATAACCTCCACCTCATTTAGACTTTTGAGAATCTCTCCAGTCCAGTTTAGTGGCTGACAACACCGTGAAGATGACTCTCCTTTGCTGTGAAGGCTCTCTGTCTTTATTTTTCCATAATAATGACTAGTTCTTATCATTTGAGGTAATCAAGGCACTAATTATACTCCTAAATCCATGTCTCATTTGAAATTAAAATCACTTAGATGTCAAATATCTAAAAATACTGATATACAAACAACTTCTACTTGATTGTGTGCAGTTTGAAGCCAACTTAGAACCAATCTTGTTTAAAGTGTCCAGCATAGACCGATTTCTTAATTTTTAATGGACAATATTTAAAACCTTGATGCCTCCTTAAAGAAGGCATTTCCAAACCTGAGAAGATAGAAAGAAGAGAGAGAAAACAAAGCAAATAAATGTTCCTTTCCCCCTATATTTAAGCCTAGTCAAAACCAACAGTGCCCCAGTTAAATAAATGTTGACAATCCTTTGCAATAATTACCTCAAAAAACTCAAGAGGGCATTCTGGAAATTTAGGACTGGTTTCTGGAATCCAGGATTATGATAACATGCTGAAAATAAGTAAATGGCTCTATTGATCTTGTGCAGAAACTGGGAAGAGGAACAGAGTAGTAGACAATGTGAGCCTACAGTAGTGATTTCTTTCAGAGATTAATTATGGATATCTTTAATATTACAGATCTTTTAAAAAATTTGGACACATTTTTAAAATTCATCACCATCAAAGGATGAACAAATGAAGGAAATATTTGTTAAGGGTTTACACATAATGTTAATGGGATATTTGATATTCCACTGCCTGATATCCATGTGATTCATTTTTGAGAACCTGCTACTAAATGACTAGAAACATATTTGAAGTTCTCTGAGGTGAGATTACCACAGAGCTTCAAGATAATTATGGTGACTTAAAAAGTCACAAAATACTTCATGCCATTGCTTTATTCTACTGTCTCAATTTTGGATTTTATTGAGCTATATCAATATTATGATTATATATAGAATGACCAATTGCTCAAAACTGTTTCCACCCAGGACAGGACTAATACAATAGAAAACAAACTAACCTGATTTTCCAAAGGCTTTCTTTTTTTAAAATTTATTTATTTATTTTTGACTGTGTTGGTTCTTCATTGCTGTGCATGGACTTTCTTTAGTTACGGCAAGCAGGGCTACTCTTTGTTGCGGTGTGTGGGCTTCTCATTGCAGTGGCTTCTCTTGTTGCAGAGCATGGGCTCTAGGTGCATGGGCTTCAGTAGTTGTGGCACACGGCCTCAGTAGTTGTGGCTCATGTGCTCTAGAGCACAAGTTCTGTAGTTGTGACTCATGGGCTTAGTTGCTCCATGGCATGTGGGATCTTCCTGGACTAGGGTTCAAACCCAAGTCCCCTGCATTGGCAGGCAGATTCTTAACCCCTTGTGCCGCCAGGGAAGTCATCCAAAGTCTTTCTTAATACCAAATAAGATAAAAATCAAGCGCTCTGTACTGATTTCTAAACTGCATACTGCTTGGAAGAAGTTAAAACATTCTTCAAAATAAAAAGTTTCCTAAAACTGAAACAAGAAAAAATAAAGACTTTAAAGATTATATTTCTTAAGAAAATAAATTTGTAGGAAAAAAAATAGACTTCTAATAAGAAAACACTAAGCCCATATTGCATTAATGATGAATGTTAGCAACTATCTAAATAATTCTAATTAGTGCAATAAATAATATTAATTTTACACTAATTATTTTATAAAATAAGCCCAAGTTTAATTATATACAAATTAATAATACAATTATACATGAAAAATTGGAAAATAAAATGTAAAAATATCTTTGAAAAAATAAACTCAATCTACAAATCCAGTATGAAATTATACATTAAAAATTAGAAAATAAAATGCACAAATATCATTTAAAATATTATCAGAACACATAAAATAGTTAGAGATTATTTTAAAGAGAGATGTGCAAGACCTGGTCCTTGATAGTTACAAATTAATGCTGGAATAAGTTAATAAATATATATATGTTTATATATAATGTTTGTGTATTGACAATAGATTGAATACCTCAAAATTATATATTAAATAAAATCTTAATCAAAAAGCCTGTACAAAATATGTATTTACAAAGTATTCTAAAATGTATAAGGAAATCCTAGGGACCTAGAATATCCAACACAATCTTAAAAAAATTGCCTTAACTGATTTTAAGACATTAAACTAGTATAATCAAGAATGTGTGATATTCAAGTGAGGATACACAAATAAAAGAATGGAAAATATTAAGAAGTCTAGAATTCGACTTTTTCTTCTACAAAGATTCCAGAACAAAAGACTTTTCATTAAATAGTACTGAAACAATGAAATACTCATATGAAAACAGAAAAAATGGCTTAATTTATTCATAGTATACATAAAAATTAATTCAAAATGTATTATAAACCCAAGCATAAGAGCTAAAATTCTAAAGCCTCTAGACATTTTTGTTTTGATTTGTTTTAGATGCAGAAAGCACTGACTATATAAAAATTGTGAAATCTACGTCATCAACAGCAATCCACAGCCTGGAAGAAATAAAATATAGATAGATATACATATAGATATAAATGATATAGATATAGATTAGACACAGGGAATAGAGATACAGATAGAGATCGATATATTCATCAAAAGATCTCCTACAGCTTGAATGTCCAAAGATAAAACATCACTAAAAACCTAGGCACACTGAAACAAAGACATACAAACGTCCAATAAGTAAATGAAATGTTTGACATCATCAGCTATCAGAGTTATCAGGAAAATGCAAATTAAAAACCACAATTATATACTCATCCACTAGAAGTGCTAAAATGAAAAAAAAGTTATGTTCTTTTTACTCAATGGACTATGATTTAGATTAATTGTGATTTACAGAAAATTTCCTATCAGGTTAATTTTTAAATGTTTCTAATTTAAATTAGGGTGACTTTCAATTAATTTCCCAATTAAGGTTTTGGTGCAGAGTACCAAAAAGACTCTGTGAACATGCTTTTAAAAGGTGGAAATAGCAAAGATTTGGAGAAAGAAAATCAATCAAAATTTCTAGCTGATGAGCAGCTTAAGTAGTCCTCACCCTATAAATAAGTCGTGAGTCAGCTAATTAAAAGACAAATAACAGGGTCTGTGTGATAGGATGGGTAGACTCTTTGATTCAGTGGTTCAGTATAAAGCTTTCACACAGCTCATTGATATCAATTTCCCTTTGGTGATTCAGAATACTATCTGTACATATACAGACAGCTCTTAAATCTTATGCCAACAAGTTGTAAGCTTACAATTCATCTTCTCGCTTGTTACAAGCTGGAAATAGAATTGATAGGATGAAACACTTGAAAAGTTTGATGTTGTTGTTGGATCATTCCCCCAAGAATCTTGGGTCCTAAAACTTAGTAGAAACCAGAGGTGTCTTCCATGACAAGCTGGATGGAAGCATTCATATCCACCACCACCTATTCTCAAAAGCTGCCACATCCACAGATTAAAAACACCACTGGTCATGGAAGCCACAGCCCAATCTATTTTATTGGCCATTAATTTTTCATCATATTAAATGAGGCAAATGATTTCTATCTCTTCAATGTTCAAGACATCTCTTAGACCTGTTAGTCACTGAAGTTGCAATGCTAATAAAATTATAATTAATTTAACATGACAAGAGGGCAATTATTTAGTAATACATATGCTTTTTTAATATTTATTTCATTCAAATTTTGTAAACTATCTGATGCTACATTTTACCATTTATTTTCTGCATCATGTTTTAATCTTTTGATAACACAAAAGTATTTCATGAGTGAGAATTTTGATCTGGCATTTTAGTAGGCAATCAACAAGACCAGCATTTAATATTTACAATTATGTTCTGGTAATAGCAAGAAATAGTATATTTTCATATTCTTCTGTCAATACTACTTTAATTTCTTATATCAAAAAGTTAAAGATTACTTGTAATCCTAATTACAAATAATTACAAGTAATTAAAGATTTCTACCAAAATCTATCTTTACATTTGTAAGGCTAAATAATTTTATAATTGTATTGTGGTTTCTTGGTTATTAAAGAAAAAGTTACTTTTTAATGTATACTTTATTTACACAGAGCTATCCCTTCCTTCCTTCCTTTTTTCTTTTTCCTTCCTCTTTTCTTCTTTCCACTTTCTATTAACCTCATTCTTATATATATATATATATATATATATATATATATATATATATATATATAGTCATGGAATATTTAAGAACTATATGATATTTTTGGACAATAAATGATGAATAGTACCTAGTTTTTACTGTAGTTATAAAATTCACTATTATGGAAAATAAATAGAAAATGAAATATATGTTTTATAATTCAATATTGTCATAGTTGTAGAATATAAAATCTCTTAAATTTAATGAGAGTATTAAATTTAAATATTTAGGAGAGCAGAACATGGAAACAGGTGGGGTGACCAGTTGTCCTTGTTTTCCTGGGACTGTGCCAGTTTGGGCACTGAAAACCCTCAGTCTCAAGTAAATTGGGATGGTTGGTCACCCCAGAAGTAATTCATATCTAAAGAAGCTCAAACCAGCAAACCTCCTATAAACATGATTGCATATGTATAAGTTTTTTTCAGAAAGAGAAACTAAGAATTTAACAGGTAGAAGAAAAAAGGAAATATAACCTTTTATACTGAAGGAACTTTAAGTAGCATGCTATAGAACCACAATACTTCATAATTTGTATATAGAATAAAGTTTAATGATGTTGGAATAAAAAGCAGCAGGGGTGGGAGGTATTGATATAACATAAGGTAAAAAAAAGAAAACCTTTATTTCTAAAAACTTTACATGCCCAATAAAGTATTTTTATTTTATCTTTTAGGTCTGATAATATAAAAACTATAGCCCATGGGCTAAATCCTGCCAGTGTTTGTAATTGTAAACAAAGTTTTATCGAACAAGTACACTCTTCATTTGTATATTTTCTGTGCCTACTTTCCTACTACAACAACAGAATTGTGTAGTTGTGTTAGAGAATATTTGACCAGAAAGCCTAAAATATTTACTGTCTGGCCCTGTTTGTTTGTTTAAGCTTAGAGGAAATAGCAGTAGTTTAATAACATACTTCAAGTCTGTAATTTAGAACCAACATGAATAAGGATAACTCATTTGAACAAAGGCAATTTTGAAAGTATCTCAAAACTTTTATCAAAGTTAATTGCTGTAGGAAAAAAGCATGTGAATATTCATACCTAATGTGGGATCCATTTGATCTCCTAAAGAGAAAACAACTGAGTCAACCTGTATAAAATAACCCAATCTTAGAATCAATATATTGAGAAATGGAATATCGCCTGCCATATGATAGGTACAGAGTAAAGGAACAAAGTAGGTATTTAAATAGTTAATCCCACTAGGGGATTGTAAGTAAAGAAAAACGTATAGGAGACCCCTGTAATTGACGATTACTCAAGAAAACAGGTTTACTTAACCACAAAACAAAGAAAGCTTGCTTAGCAACAAAAATCATGTGACAGAGACAGGAGACATGCTCCCAAGCAATAAAACAATGGTGGCATGAGACCCACATCCTGCCCAGTAAGCTCAGTAATTTAATGACCCCTAGGACATACTCTCTGCACACATAAAAAATAATAAGTTCCATAGTGCCATGACAGTCCTGGCATGACCATGTAGGGACAAGAAACCCAATCTAGAGGAAGAGCTAATGATGAAAGCATGATGTCTACTCAAGAGTGAAGAAGAAAATGATCTTTGCCCCCTTCCCTCTCTTCCTTTGATTATAAAATTGTAGCCCACTAAGTTTTCCGGGGGCAGCACCTTCTCGCCTGCCCACTTGTGAGACTCACAAGCATCCTATTCTAATAAATCACTTATCTATCATTTTGCCACTCACTGAATTCTTTCTGCACTGAGGCATAAAGGACCAAGCTCCTCCAAGCGACACCTAACCATTTCAATATCAGTAAACAAAGGATGTCACAGTCATTAGAGTTTGCAGCCACCAGCCGAAGGTGAGCTGGTGAGCCTGAGGGAACTTAGGATGTGAAAACACAGGATACTGGTCCCAGATAGCTGAGGTACATATCAAACGAATGATTTCCGTGAGCCCAGACTCTTGAATCCTTCCATACAAAGTGCTAAATTCCTTAACTTGACGCATCTGGTTTTCTTTAATTAACAACAATATTTTGATGTTCAGACTACCTGCCCTTTGTTGCAAAACTCCTATATATCCTGGCTCTCCTCTTCGTCTCCTCAGAGCAGTTCTCTCAGGCTTACTTGAGATGCTGTGCCTCGGGCTTGAAGCCTTAAAAATTCCAGCTGAATAAAGCATAACTCAGTTTCTAGGTTGTGAATAATTTTTTAGTTGACAGTCTCTAGTTTCTAATGATTAAGTTTCTTACCTGTTATTTATCAAGTTGAAGAAGTTCTACTCTGTTCCTAGTTGGAGGTGAGTTTTTAAACATAATAGAGAATTACATGCCCCACATGCATTTACATGACCATGTGGTTTTGCTTCTTTGTTTATTTGTTTTCACCTTGATGACAGATTGAAATCATAATGGGATAATCATAGTTCAGGCATTCAAAATGGAGTCGGGCAGCCACTGAGTTTCTGGTCTCAGATACATTTCTGCACCACTGAGAACTTGAACTTTCTGAACTATACCAAACCCAAGGCAACCACCAGCCATTCTTAGTACAACATCTGTTAGTTATAACCTTGTTGCAAATATGCAACCATTTCAGACCGCAACTAATCCTTGCTTAACAAGCACTCTTACTTCTTGCCTCTCCAATAATAATTCTGGACAAATAACATGTAACTGGAGCCTTGCAGTCTTTGCCCTTATAAGCTTCCTCTATTTTGTAGTCCAGTGAACAACAATTCAAGTGCTTCTTGAACCTATGCTACTGGGCTGCAGTCTTAACAAACCCCAAATAAATGTCTCTTTATTTCAATCAAGTCTTTTTTTCTGAAATTTTGTTTAACAGTTCATTGATATGGTGGACTACATAAACTGATTTTCAAATGTTAAACCAGCCTTACATACTTAGAATGAATTCTACCTCATTCATTTTTTTAAAATAAATTGTTAGATTAGATTTGCTTGAGGATTCTTGCAACAAATTCCATGAGACATTGTTTTATAATTTTCTTTTCTGCTAATATTCTTCTCTGATTTTGATATTAGGATAATGTCCCAGCAGAATGAGTTTGTAAATGTTTTCTCAGATACTATTTTCTGGAAGTGATTGTGGAGAATTTGTAATATATTTTTCCATATGTGTTTGTTAGAATACCCTAGTGAAACTGGAAAAGCACTGGGCCAGGTGTTTTCCCATTTCGAAGGTCTTTAATTATTGCTTTAATTAATTTAATAGATATAGGGCTATTTAATTATCTATTTCTCCTTGTGTGAGTTTTGATAGTTTGTGTCTTAAAGTAATTTGTCCATTTTATCTAAATTTATGGGTATAGAATTGTTTGTAGAAAACTTATTATCATTTTAATATCCATTGGATCTGTGGTCATGACCCCTATTTCATTTCTAACGTTAGCAATGTGTATCTTATCTTTTTTTGTCTTGGCTAGAAATCTATTAATTATTGAACTTTTCAAAAAATTAGCTTTTGGATTTGTTGATCTCCATTTTCAAGTTTATTGATTTCTGCTCTAATGTTATTCTATATTTTCTTTTGCTTACTTTGGCCTTAAATTGCTCTTCTTTCCCTAGTTTCCTAAGGTAGAAGTAAGGTTATTGATTTAGACCTTTCTTGTCCTCTGTCATATACATTTAATGCTATAAATTTCCCTCTAAGTACTGCTTTTGCTGATTTTGCACCTTTTAATAAGTTGCATTTTCATTTTCATTAAGTTAAAATATCTTTTCAACTTCTCTTGAGACATATTTTTAATTTATGTGTATTTAGAAGTATGCTGTTTACTTTCCAAACATGTGGGATTTTCCAGCTATCTTTCTGTTATTGATTTTTAGTTTAATTCCTTTGTGGTCTAAGAACATAATTTTTTATGATTTCTATCCTTTTAAATGTATTAAAGTGTGTTTAATGGCCCAGAATATGGTCTATCTTGATGAATGCACATAGCAAGCTTTAAAAGAATATATATTCTGCTTTTAATGGATGGAATATTTTGTGAATATGAATTGTATCAAACTGATTATGAAAAGATATGAACATATGTCATCTATATCCTTATTGTTTTTTTTGTTTGATTTATCTATCAGTTATTGACAGAAGGGTGTTAAGTTCTCAGCTACATTACTTAATTTGTCTATTTCCCTTTTAAGTTTTATTGGTTTTTGCCTCATATATTTTCACATTCTTTTGTTAAGTGCATACAGTTTAGAATTATGCCTTCTTTGCTCTTGATCATTTTCCTTGTTCTGAAGTATTTTTGCCTGAAATTAACACAGGAACCCCAATATTCTTTAGATTTGTGTTTACATAGTGTATTTTCTCCATACTTTTACTATATCTGAGTCTTGATACTGAAAGTGGGTTTTTCTTTGCAGATAACATGGAGTTGAGTCTTGGGTGGTGTTTTTTATTTTTTTGTTTGCTTTTAATCTGTGTTGACAATCTTTGTCTTTTCATTGGTGCATTTATATCATTCACATTAAAAGTACTGTCATCCTTCTAGACCTTGGTTTTCCCTATGTACCCCTCCTCAGAGAGAATCTGTGTATTACACCCCTTTCAGTTTGAATCCATTTTAATTTATTACACTGAAGCCCTTCAATGTATTGCATTGGCCAACAGTTTTGTTTGTTTTCTGTAACATCTTACAGAAAAACCCGAACAAACCTTTTTGGTCAACCCAATAATAGTTTGGTGATAAGATGTGGGGAAAATGATCATTCTACAATCTTCTGATTAAGTATCATTTTTTTTTTACAGGGACTGGTCTTAGTGGTATGACCTTCTTAAATTTTTCTTCAGGTATATAGTTTCCCTACCACTTCTCCTTACTCTCTTCCTTGACTGCTGCATCCTTGGAATTAGATCTATTTCCTTCATCTATTTCTTATTATTTATTCTCCTCAGTCTGCTTTAGGTAAGGCAAGAAGGTTGGAGGAAGCTGTAGTCATGAGAATTTCTTTCCCTCATCTGGGGTAAAGTTTCAGAATTGCACTCTGGCAAAGTTTTTGGTTTTGAGTTTTTGTTTATTTTTCTCCTGGAGATTAGGCCTTTTTTATCCAGAAGACTCTGGGCATATATTACTATGGTTACTCTTCCCTCTCCCTTCCAGAATCAAAAAGAGTTCTTTCCCGTTTTCACAGTGAAAACCTGGTGAGGTTCTTGGAGGGAAACCCAAAAATAGTATAAGGACTTCCACATACTGTTCCCCCAGCAGTTTCTCATTTATGTTTGTATAGAAATTCACAAAAGTATCACCATTTAACTGTTCCCATCAGTTTATGACTTGCTCAACTTCTGCTCCATGTAAGAAGATTTTGGTAGCTGTGTTTTTCTGAAGGTACACGTCTTTCTAGTTTTGGGGTGGTAGTTTTCCCAGTAACTTTAGTTCTCTGAAGAATCTAAGAAAATTAATTGAGTCTCAGTTTGTCTGAAGACTTCCAAGCTCTTTACATGCCAGAACTGAAACTAGGTGTCCTGTATATCACAGGATATTTTCCAAATAACTCACCTGAAGGTCATCTGACTCTTTAGTGGAATAAAACTTTATTTGAATAATGCATTAAGGCCCAGCATTTTCCAACTATAAAACTGAGGAAGTGTGATGAGGCTGTTTTCATGAGCGTAGAGAACTACAAAGATTACTGTTTATTGCCCATTTGCAAATTAATCATTTTTTGATCTAACTTAGCTATCTCAGTATTTCTTTTGTTCACTGCTAATGAATATCTTGGTTTTTCACATATTCTTTTGAAGCAGTTTTGCCATTCTGTTGGTTCCTTGATTAATGCATATAGGAAAATTTTGTGCATGCTTACTGTCGCTTTTTATAAAAATTACAGTCTTTAACCATTATAGAACCTATGCTTTGATGGTACTTTGGTGTCAGATTGTGGAGGGCTTTATAATATGATCCAAAGGATTACAAATTTTATGGTGTACTTATTGATGAAGAAAGTTATACTATACCATAATTATACATAATAATTTGCATGGCTTATGCCTGTCTGGACACCATTTCTCATGCTAATAAGCACGTCTTATTTCTTTCAACCTTCTTATTTGCCAAAGATGAAATACATTTTTTAGTACTTAACTGAGGCCTCACATCTTCTTTTTTTTCATGCATATATCTTCTTTTTTTTATTGAAGTATAGCTGATTTATAATATTGTGTTAGTTTCAGGTGTACAGCACAGTGATTCAGTTATACATATATGTGAAGAGTTTTCATCCAACGTTAAGGTTAAAAATTATTGCATTAAAACAGACTTTTCTGTTATGTATTTTCTCTCCTCAAAAATTGCATAATATTTAAACTTTCTTGAAATAATGGATTTTAGCTTGTTCATCTTAGGAGTCCCAGTAGTTACCATTGTTTTTAAAATGCAGTAGAAAAAATGTAAAGTGTCCAATAAATTGAATGGCATACAAAAATAACAGAATGATGGTCCTGCCTCAGCATGTTTCATTCCAAATAGATAGATAAATGAAGAAGAAAATTTGTTTTAATAGATGTCAGTATGTATATGTTTAATGATATAAGCATAGATAAAAATATACTCAAGTGTAGAGGAAGGTATAACTTATAACAAAGAAAATACTTAGGGCTTCCCTGGTGGCGCAGTGGTTGAGAGTTCACCTGCCGATGCAGGGGACATGAGTTCATGCCCCAGTCTGGGAAGACCCCACATGCTGCTGAGCAGCTAGGCCCGTGAGCCATGACCACTGAGCCTGCGCGTCCGGAGCCTGTGCTACGCAACGGGAGAGGTCACAACACTGAGAGGTCCACGTACTGAAAAAAAAAAAATTAATTAGAGTCCATTGAGGGAGCAGATGTTGACCTGTTTTGAGACGTATAGACACTGAGAAGAAAAGTCATTTAAAAGAGAGAAAATAGTAATAAAGAAAGTACTGAGGCACTCAAAGAATGTATATGTAAGACAAAATACATTTTTTCCACTAAATTTTACCTTTAATTATTTAGACCAAGTAGTTCTAGAAGTCAATACTAATAAAAATACTATATAAAATGGGAATCAAATAATAAAAACTTTTTAAATGGTATTGTAATTGAAAAATTATTATATGCAAGAATTTTACCTAGAAGACTAATAAAAATGGAGCATTTTTTTTGCTATGTGAGCTAAGGATATTTTTTTTTTATTAATCAGCAGAAAATTCACACAGGAGACCCCTGTGTTTAAGAACAGTTTGACAATGATAGCATGGTAGAACATTTTCCCAATAGTGCAATCCATGAATGTGTTTGAGGTGTGAGATCCTGCTAACACAATTTGTACTAGCATTTATTCAAGAGTACACATTCTTCATCATTAGGCTTGCATGTGACAAAGATTCTTTTCTTGACCAAAATTTATCCAGGTTCCTCTGAGCTCCCTTCAGAGCTAAGCCTTAGACTTGACTTATAAGAACTGCAACTCTCAGCCTTCCTAAACTCAGCAGTGCCCAAAGAAGTTGGTTGTTCCAGCCAAAAGCTGACCATAGGTCCCTGACCACCCTTTTCTTAGAAGCATTTACTTTAACAAGTTGTGACTGTAAATCCCTTCTCTGTCCCTTTTAGATGTATCTTCTACAACACAGGACTGTCTCCTCCTGGACCTGGGAGTCATCTCTTTGAAATGTAAACCTCCAAGGTTTTCCGTTGCCTCTAGTCCTATAAGAGGGTAAGGGCTTAACTTCACTGGGTGCCCTGATACAATTTGCAAAACTACCTCTTGCGATGAAGATTTGAAAAGTTGTTTTTCCTTCAGATAGCCCAATGAACAAACCCAGATGGCCTAATCACATTAGTGAACCTCTCTTCCTGTTTTTTTGTAATTTTCAATTGCTCTGACTCTGCTCAAGGCCATGTTTGTTCCTCTACCCTATTCCCTCATTCGCTTTCTAAAGCACCCTGTCATTTCTGCATAGATTGGAATTCAGCTCGGTTCTATGAAACTTTTCCCCTACCTCAGTAGTAGTGAATAAAATCATTCTTACTACCTTTAATCAGTGCCCAGATTTGTTTTTTTTTGTTTGTTTTGTTTTGTTCTGTTATTTTTGTTTGTTTGTTTTGCCACTGGATGCCAAATAAATAGCTACAAGCCAAAGAAGACAAAACAAATATGAGGTTTATGATACAGAAGAACATGCAAGTAAAGGTAACACATGACTGTGTGTAGCTTCTAAGGGCCTAAGAGATCAGCAAGTTCTACAGAAAAAGTAGAACCCAAAGGACCAGTAATTTCCATCAATAGAGGAAAGGTAGTAGTAGTATTACAGCCAGAACCACTATAGCCTCCAAATCCATTGCTGGAGCTAGAGACATAAAACAGGCCACCAACACTAAATAAGGCCACTGTAGGTGTTTCCATAGTAACTCATCATATCAGGAGTTGAAGATTTGGTTTGATGGTGAAATAAATGTCCTGAGAATGAAGACTGGAAAGAAACCAGTTCATTTTGGCATTCTCAGTGAAACGTGTGGCAAACCACAACATGAGCTTCGTTGTCTTTGAAAATGAATATCTGATTAAAAAATAATACCACTTGGACATAACTTTATTACTAAGGGTAGTTTCAAACATGGATGAAGTCAATTTTTCCTTTGAATTTATTTAAATAGTGTGTCTAAGACCCAGTCTTTATATAGAAGAACAGGTTTTATGTTCAAAGCTAACGACTACACCTATTTCTACATTTAAAATGTAATCATCAAATCCCTTACATCAGGCAGCTTGTTTCTGTCGTTTTCTGAGAGTTTGGATTTGTCAAAAGATATTTCCTTCACTTTGCCTACAACAGAGTTTCAATTTGTACCAAATATCATGTTTTCTTTCTTTTAAAAATTGAATAAACTAGCATAACAATTATAAAACTACCATGCATAATTATATAATTTTAAAACAGGAGAGCGAATTTATCCAATATTTGACCATCCTTCTGTTTGCCTTTTCTGCAAGACAACATTCTAACATCCTGCATATTGTGTTGGTCAAATTCTATTAGATTATATTCAAGCCTAACTTTCTTCTCACTGCTACCTTTCATGAAGCATCCATCCTATATAGAAGGATTATCCTATTGTTTCTAAAACTGCAATTTGTATCTATAGTCAAAGCTTGTTCTTACACCTTTCAACTAAATGTTTCTACACTTCCTACACCTGTGGAATATATTCTCCTTATAGTCTCTTTTAATATTCCAGACCACAGTCATCTATTGAATTGCTCTCTTTTTGTATTACTGAATCCCTATCATATAAAAGGTAATTTATCATACTTTTAGACAGGAAGATGATAAGTGAGAAAAAAATAAATGATTACTTCATGATCTTAGAAAGCTTACCCTTTCATTATAGACCCAAGGGGTGCTTGTGTGTGTGTGTTTGTGTGTGTGTGTGTGTGTATTCTACATGTGTATGTGTTGTATGCAGGTACAAAGCTAAATATATGGAAGTAGAAAATTAAAGGAAGCTAAAATTATTTAAGTTTTTTTAGAGAAAGAAAATCTATAATGGGCTGGATTGTCCTGTAAAAGAAATTCTGGAGAAGGTTTAAATTAGGCTGAATCAAAAATAAATTATAAGAATTCAATAGGGAAGAGAAGAGGAGACTTCCTCAAGAGGCCATGGTTTTAACAAATGCTGAGGAGGAACACTAAGCAAGATGTGCATGTAGACAGGACAGAAAACTTCTGCGAAGAATAACTGAAGATTAAGAAGTACGTTGTTTCCAGATCCATGGGGATCTTTGCATATTCCCTGCTGAATATGGAGAGTCAATCATTCTATGGTTATATCCAGGGTACTGCCACAAAGATATGACATTTTAGGAATAATTATTTGATGTCAGGATTAATTGCTTGTAAAGCCCAGAATAATTAGATATTTGTGTGGTCTTTTGTGCTTCCACATGAATTGCACAAGTTTTTTTTTTCTATTTCTGTAAAAACGACATTGGTTTTTAATAAGCATTGCATTTAATCTGTAGATCACGTTGGGTAGTATGGCTATTTTAACAATATTACTTTTTCCAATCCATTAACACAAGATATCAACCCATTTGTTTGTGTCTCCTTTAATTCCTTTCATCAGTGTTTTGTAGTTTTCAGTATATGTCTTTGTCTTTCACCTTCTTGGTTAAGTTTATTCTTAAATAATTTTTGTACCATTAAAACCCATTTCTTGGGCTTCCCTTGTGGCGCAGTGGTTGAGAGTCCGCCTGCCGATGCAGGGGACACGGGTTCGTGCCCCGGTCCGGGAAGATCCCACATGCCGCAGAGCAGCTGAGCCCGTGAGCCATGGCCGCTGAGCCTGCGCGTCCGGAGCCTGTGCTCGGCAATGGGAGAGGCCACAACAGTGAGAGGCCCGCTTACCGCAAAAAAAAAAAAAAAAAAAAAAAAAACAACAAAAAAAAACCCATTTCTTTGCATTTCAGTTACTAAACTACACTTCTAGAAATCTTCAAATATACCTAATTAGGGAAAACTTACTTATCAAGTTGAAGATTTCCAAATGCTATATTCAGCCTAATTATCCAATATCAAATGTTGAAATTTAGTTTGCTTTTTTATTTTAAATTAAAAATTTTTTAAATATAACATATCCATTTCATATTCAGAAAGCATCAGCTGTTGTGTCATTTGTTATGCCTTTGATCAACTAGTTCATGTCTCAACAATTTTGTAAGGTTCAGATAAACTATATTCTCCTCTGATTACTTAGTTTGGTATGATCTATCTATCCAGGTTCTTCAAGTCCTGTAGTGCATATTTTTCCATGATAGAAATTTTAATTGGGGTACAGTTTTCATATACTTTTCATGGAAAAGTACATAGATTATGTAATAAACCCATAAATGAATGTCATTCATCCTCAGCTATAATCAATTCATTGCCAATTATCTTTCATTTATACCTATACTAATGCCCTGTTTTTATAATTCTGAAAAAAATCCAGACATCATACCATTTTATCTAAAGGCATGTGTGTATATAATATATATGGAACATGGAAACATAATATACAGAACATAAGGACAAATTAAAAATAATGGAACCAATTACAGTTGTACTTTGATCTTTCTTATTTCCTGGTAAAACAGGCTTTCATTAATAGGGTCACTTTTTAGATTCTGCTGCAGTGCTGCATAAATACTTGCTACTGAATTGGGTGAAAAACTTCAATTCTCTGTGGAATTGGTGAGTATCCCTCCTGTAATCATGCATAATTTCTCTAAGTTATCAAAAGGAATCACTACTGACACTCTTCTTTCTTGAATTCATTGCTGAATTATTTTGAGAATAGATTACGACATATGAAAACACAATAGGCTCACAATCGAGTGAATGGTAGGTCAGGAGGAACATTGTGTGAGATCGAGGGATAAGAAGAGAGATCTGAGGAAGCCAAATATGAAGCAGAAGTTCACGGCCCCTCTCACAGATGAAGCCAAAAACCAAGGACAAGATCTCGGAAGTAATTCCTGTCAAGTTTTAGACAACGAGAAAATAGTAATTGAACAGCTGAAAGTCACTAAGAGAATTAATCTGACTTAGAGGTGATGGGGTTTAATCAATACATCATAATGCTTTTGGCTTCTAAGAAGACACATTGCATCAAAGTATCCTGAAGACACAGCAATTGTTCACAGCTACCTGTTTTTTGCACCGCTTAGTAATTCAACAAAATCTGATGTCACCAGGAAAGGCATCCCACATGTTACAGCACTGAAGATTCTTAGTAATGCATATAACAATATTGAAAATAAAACAGGTGTTCCATGGACTGCTGAATTTTGTAGAGGAAAAGTATCTTCATTGGAATTCAGAAGGTCTAAAACTATTTGGTTCTGTGGGATTTCCAAACAAATGGAAACATGAACTAAGCAAAACATGTATCACTGGAAGGAGTTATAATCTTAAACATCAGTGAGTGTCATGTATAAGGGAACATAGTAGGAAGTAAATAATTCCACTTGGAAAAAAATTCGATGAAAAAACATTATTATTACAAAGCTTGAAAATCAGTTATGTCAAAATGAATGAAAGAAAACAAACCCAAGTTTTTATGCTTGCGAAAAATGTTTATTAGAAACTATGCCCAGAATTATCACAGAATAGATTATGAAAGAAGCTACATGTCAGTAATGTTGCAGGAATGAGAACGTCCAGCATGAGTGATGAAACTCTGGTTTAGATTCATATGTCTCCATTGATTTAAAGTGTCAATCTTTATTGCAATATCTTCAATAGCCTCTCAAAAATTTCACTGCTTGCTTTGAAGGAAACAAAACAACTAATTTATTTAAAAATTATTTAAAGGGCTTCCCTGGTGGCGCAGTTGTTGAGAGTCTGCCTGCCAATGCAGGGGACACGGGTTCGTGCCCCAGTCCGAGAAGATCCCACATGCCGCGGAGCAGCTGGGCCCGTGAGCCATGGCCGCTGAGCCTGCGTGGCCGGAGCTTGTGCTCTGCAATGGGAGAGGCCACAAAAGTGAGAGGCCCGCATACCACAAAAAAAAAAACAAAAAAAAAAAATTTAAAAATAATGAATAACAGAAAAAAAAATCAGAAAAATCCAGAGAACCAGTATCTTCTATAGAAAGTAGGATCAAAGTAGCCATAGCCATAACCACCATACCCTCCAAGACCATAATAGCCCAGGCCTCCAAAACCACCAAAGCCATAGCCAAGGCCCCCATAGTAGTTGCTGCAGTGGTAGCTCATTGTGTCAGGTGTTGAAGCTTTGGTTGGATGTTGAGGGTGACTTTCCTGAGAATGAATATCACCAGCTGCACCCTGCCTTTTATACTCCCTCCGTGTGGGTGTGGTAAACCACAACACACAACTGTCATTCTCTCTGAAAATCCATCTTTGGTGAAAACAGTACTATTAAGCCATACCTTTCTTTAAGAAGGGTAGTTCCAGAGATGCACAAATATGTTTTTTCTTTGAATTGAATTGAATTTTCATTCTTCAGAAACAGGCTTTGTGTTAATAATTATTTTCATGTCTTCAAAGTTTATGTTTTTACATATTTCTATACCTACATCATAATGATCACTCTCCCTTATTTTAGATAATTTGAGATTTTGATCTTTGTCAGTGATATCTCTATTTTGCCTCAGATAGGGTTCTCTTCAATGATGATTGTTCCTTATTATTTATGATGAAATAAACTAGGGTAAAATTATTAAATAATCCATAAATGATTGAGAACACATATTTTTAGAAAGGAAATATGCACAAGTATGTGGCTTTTCTTTCTTGTTGCATATTTGTATGATAACCTTCTAAGCACCTTCATACGTGTAAAGATATTCCTAAAACATCACTTCTCTGAACCCATAGCCTGAAACAAAACTATATAATATAATGTATGGCCCACCCTGCAGGTAAGTTAAAATGCTTCTCAACCATCAATTATTCTTTATTTAAACTCTGTGCTCCAACCACAATGTTTTCCTCATTGAGGACACACCTTGCTTACCTTTGTATCTGATCATAAGCCTACTTCCTCCAGTTTCTTGCCACTACAAGTGGCAATAAACCTCCACTCTACCTAGGTGAGTCCTCTCCAATTGTTTCTTGAAACTTCAGTTGCCTTTCTCACTCTAAGCTTTTTATCAGACATCCTTTCTCACTCTAAAATAACTCCCTCTCCTCATAGCTTTCTTCAACAATTCTAGTCCAAAAACGCCTACAAACATACATCTACTCTTTTAAGTTGACACTGCCTCTTACAAAATTTTTCATTTTTTGACTGGTTACTGGAACTGGTCTAAAAGTACTTCGAAGGCATGAAGCTGACACCTAGCACAATACCTTGTAAAAGGAAACAACATACGTATTTGCTGATTTTTTAAAATTTATTTTTTCCTGAAATGCAAATTCATATTGTATGAGTTTTTTGTAAATAGAGAAGTATGTATATGAAGGGATATAAATATTTATATTTATATACTTCAAATTGTAAAAAAATCAATTAAAACAAATATACTCAATAAAATATTCATATTTACATTATATTATGAGAAAGAAACAATGATAAGCCTTTGGGAAGGGAGATAATAGATGATAAATATATAAATGATGACTCCATTTACTTTAAATCCCACAACTTAATTGTATTCTCAATTGTATGTGTGCTTGTGTGCTTGTCTCTTTGTTGTATGTATGTGTGTGTTATTTGGTGTATGTGAATGAAGACATATGTGTTTTTTCTTATAAATACCATAAAGTAGTATAATGGAGGAGTAAAGTGATGGATAGTTACACTGATTTCAAGGGTAATTTAGAGGAATTAACTATTATGGTGGCTGCAATGTCTTGCAAGTAAGAATTCTGTAGAAATGTATAATGAACTGCATCTAGAGGATGTGTATAAGAATTTTACAAAGTGAGAAGAGGAGTTTCCAACACAGAAACTGGTTTTAGCTTATGATCAGATACAAAGGTAAGCAAGGTGTGTCCTCAATGAGCAAAGCATTGTGGTTGGAGCACAGAGTTTAAATAAAGAATAATTGATGGTTGGGAAGCATTTTAACTTACCTGCAGGGTGGGCCATACATTATATTCTATAGTTTTGTTTCGGGCTATGGGTTCAGAGAAGTGATGTTTTAGGAATATATATTTTCTCTGAAATGTGGATTGTATGGTGAATTCTTGAAAGCAAGAGAACCACTTGAGAAGCTCTTACAATATCCCGTCATAGTATGAAATAAGAAAAATGGACTAGAAAGGATGAACATAAGGTATATTATTAAATATCAGTAGTATTTGTGCAGATTTTAGAGACAAATATGAAACTTACAGGACATAGTTATTATTTTTCCTTGTTTAAATGTAATGTGCTATCCTCCTTTAAGTTAACTTTATTAAAAATTAAATAAATAAACAGTATCAGGCCCCAAATTTCTCAGTACCAAATAATTATGACAAAATCCATTTCCTTGGAATTCTAGTCAGTCAACAGCCAATTGGAGGGGAAATATATTTGTAAATACCTGGGAATGAGAACACATGAATGCAACCTAATTATAACAATAAAAAGAAAACTCTAAAAAAATAAATATTTTGGTGCCAAGACCAACTTTGGAAAGTCACTTTGATTCCTTTACTCTGTATTTAAGATGCAATTATCTGCTGTGCAGAAAGGAAATTTTGAGGCATTTCTTCATAATTACAAATAATTTATAAGTGGAAATTACATGATGAAAACATCAATCATAATATTCTGTCAACAAGGTATCTTCATTTGGCAATCAAAGTGTCAGTGTAGATGCAAATATTCTGAGGTCAAAGCTTCTTGTCTTTTACTCATACATATGTCTATTTCTCTGCTCGTAAGATCATGAGCAGGAACTTTATTCGGCCTCAAGCCCTGAAAATGTGAACACAACTCACATTCTTCTTCTTTATCATCATTCATATGATCAGTATGCATGACATTCTTTTTTTTCTAACAACTCTCCAAGAAATTTATTTTAGCATATGCCATATATTGATATAATTGATATAATAATTTTATATGAAGAGAACCATTGCAGAAGTAACTAAGGTGGTGCCCTTACAAGGAAATAAAAGAAAGGCAATAAAGAAATTCTTCCATATAAAGACTTTCGATCTGCATCATTTTTTTCAAAATATAAAACCTTAATATTAGAAGCAAAGAGAAAAAGAGCAAAAAAACAATAAAACAGAAGACCAAGGATAAGGAATTGCTCTATGCAGATGTTTGGCATCTGTAGTATATATGTATGGAATGAGTTATAATAAAAATACTTATATATTATAGTCAATTTTCATATAGAGTTAGAAACAGCAATTTCCAATCAAGCGTGATTGGACTGATATTTTCTCAGTCTTCAATTACATGACAATTTACAACTGTATAGCAGTCACTTCTGGTCAGCAGTATCATGATAAATCTTGATAAGATATAATTTTTCTCCTTGTTCACTTGTAAAAATTGGTGCCTTTTTATAATGTTCTACAAGTTCTTCCACGGTGCTGAATTTACGCTGCCCAATGCAGTAGACAGTTTCTTTTAGTTGGACTTTAAAATGCTTATTTTTCCCTTGTGCTTTTAGTGATACTGAAAAATCATTTGGCGGAGATTCACTATCATGAATGAGGAAATCAACTTCATGCCCTCTTTCATTTAATGCCATTTCTGCTAGGTGCCTGGTGACTTTCCCATAATACCATGGATTGCCAGCAAACTTTCCAGTGAGTGAAAGCCTAATGTAATCACACTGTGGAGGCGATGGTTCCAAACCTGAAGTTAATGGATTATTCTGCCTAATGGTAACATAGTTTTTCAGCACCAGAACAACCATTCCATTGATCTTCCTGCATTTCCACCACTCAGGGTCATTTTCAAGTTTTTCAATAACAACCATTACATCGCCTTTCTCAAAATTAAGTTCTTCATCATTGGACGACCTGAATGGGTAAAGAGCCTGTACCAGATGTAACACTTGCCCAGTATTTATGTTACTGACAACTGCTGCTAATTTCTCTGACAAAGAACCCACATGGTCAGCCAAAGGACTGTCACCTTCCTCAGTCACGTAGTTTGAAGGGAACCATCCAACATGTCCATTATAGCTACCCCACCACCACCCATCACTGCATTTCTCCATGACGATCATCTTTGTCCCTTTTATCAATGACAATTCATCCTCTCTCTCTGCCATGTCATTAAATTTTACATAAGCAGGCACGTTGAGGTCATACAGACGTTCCCCTGGGTCAAAAAAGCTATCATCAGCAGGAGATGCAGAATCTGGCACACGAGGTTTTCTTTTCACTCTTCCAATGCCTAACGTATCCTTTAGGTTTTTTACAATGGATGCTTTCTGAGCACTGTTTTTCCTTTCCACGTAGTTAGAAGGCACCAAACCCATTTTATCCATGGAATTTTGAACTCGCCACCAGGACTTAGAATCATCCAGAAGCCACAATCTCTCATTCTTCTTGATGTCCAGCTTTTGTTCTTGTTGGGCCACATAATCAAATTTGGCTACTACCACCACTTCTTCTGCCATTTTTCAGCAGCTTCTGCACTGTTCAAATCCGTACTTACTGCTCTTTCATCTGATAATCAGCGTTAAGGGAACTGTCTTTATCACCTTAGGAATCCCCTTTGTCTCTCTAGAATTTGATTTCCTGTTTACTGTATTCTGCATGACATTCTTGAAATAAATCTCAAACTGCTTTCCTTTCTAGTCCAGACCCCATATATGGGCACAGTGTTTGAGCTGGGACTTCTTGAGCATGTGCCAAGATTACATTATTTTATCTGCATTTCAATTATTTTCTTTTAAACATTTTTTTCTGTGACACTGTTTTTTTTAATTTATGGCATTATGAAATGAAAACCATTTTCATTATTTAAAGATGTCCATATACTATATTCACTCTAATAATCCAACAATGACCCTAAAGCTCCAATTCCTTCTTTATCTTATGGAACATATTTTTCTTCTCCCTCCCCATGACAATGCACATGCTGTTCTCTTCAACTCTGCCCTTCCCTAATTTGTTTAAAATACCATTTTGGCAGGGGGTACGTGAAGTAAGGTTCTATTCAATACATCTCTCCACATTCCTTAAGTCCTAGAGTCCTTCTCACAAAATAAAACATTTAATTGTTTCTGAAAATATGGTTATGGAAAAAAAATTAAATACAGAAATATAGTAATACAATATAAAAAACTCCCACCAATCATTCATTCATTTTAATGAATTACCAAGTCAGGGTCAATTGTATTTCAAACATAGCCTCACATGCTTCCTTCACTGTTGCATCATTTTGAGATGCCCTGCTTTTTAGGTCCATAAATATTTCAGTATATACCTGATAGATATAAAGATTCTTTCTTTTAAAAAAGGTATTGGGTGTGTGATTTTTTTAATTATTATTTATTTCCTGGAATTTAAGCCCCATTATTTAAAATGTCCTGTCAGGTTGGATTTAGTGCTATGTAGGTAACTGTTAATAACTGAATTGAAGTTTCTGATTTCTAGCTTGAATCAATGAAACTCATCCTCCAAATCATTTCTCCATTCACTAAATCACAAAAAAGTCAGCACAACTATTAGTTTATTAACACATTACTGAAGTATTAGTAAGAATCACTGGAGATCCATGAAAACTTGTGCAACTTACCTAATTAAATGAGAGTTATATTGGGAGTCCCATCATGTATAATTTAAAGATGAAAGTTAGGGATCTTAAGACCCTAATTATGAGAATATGAAATAAAAATCCATAACAGTCTCAGGTTTGAAGGAAGCCACCGCCCCAAAAAAAAATCCCTCTCAAGACTTAAATGAGGAACAAATACTACTCAATCTGAGTTGGAAAAATTATAGAAACATTGATTCAAACCTCAATTTTTTTAACTTATGAATAAAGTAAGGTAAAACCTGAAAAGTTACATATTAAAATGTTAAAATAATAAGGAAAGTCTGAACATAGAAAAAGAAAACACAGGTTTTCCAATTTTTTATAAAAATTGAAGCTGCTGGGACTTCCCTGGTAGCACAGTAGTTAAGAATCCGCCTGCCAAGGCAGGGAACACCAGTTTGAGCCCTGGTCCAGGAAGATCCCACATGCTGCGGAGCAATGAAGCCCATGTGCCACAACTACTGAGCCTGTGCTCTAGAGCCCGCGAACCACAACTACTGAGCCCATGTGCCACAACTACTGAAGCCCACCCGCCTAGAGCCCGTGCTCCACAACAAGAGAAGCCACCGCAATGAGAAGCCTGCACACAGAAACAAAGAGTAGCTCCGCTTGCTGCAACTGGAGAAAGCTCGCGTGCAGCAACGAAGACCCAACCAACGTAGCCAAAAATAAATAAATAAATATATATTAAAAAAAAAAAACACAAGGCATACTTAAAAAAAAAAGATTGAAGCTGCTGGAGTGTGCAGTGTGTATGTGTTTGGCAGCAGAGGATGGGTAGGGGGAAACGATTCAAACAACATGTATCCCTGTCATTGTTTTCTAAGGAGGCTCCTAGTAGAGGGCACATTGAACAAAGACTGAGCAAAGAGGTACAGACAGCTCTTCCTTACAAGCTCATAAACGTAACAGTTTCTAAAGAGTATATAGGTTTAAAAATATTCTTTCCCTGATATACTGAGAATAAAGTAGTTATTATATTAAACCAATACCTTTACAAAGGAAGTGTTATTATATTCATAAGAATTAGTTTATGCCTAAATATTCTGTTTTTATAGGATGTCAAATCTAAAAAAGAACAATATATGAGCAAGTTATCACATGAGATGTAGAAGTTACAGGCTAAAAGTTAATAAGATCACTTCTAAGGAAGTAAATAATTGTATGGAAAAAATAAGTTTCAACCAAATATATTAATCAAATATGCAAAACTTATGAATAAATAGCGCATTTAGGTAGGCAAAAATAATGAAACAAGGTCCTGAATGTTGACAAATTTTATTGGAAAATACTTCCAGAAATATCACAGGAGGGATGAAGGAGGAAGCTTCATGTCAGTAACATAGCAGGAGTGAAGATAGGCAGCCTGTGTGGTGGATTCTGGATGGGGGAAACAGACCATTGTAGATGTAGAATGCTTTCAGTAAAATCCAGATGACCAGTATCTTCCATAGAAAGAAGGACGGAAGTAGCCACAGCCATAACCACCATAGCCTCCACAACCATAGCTGGAAACATAGCCATAACCCAGGCCACCAAAACCACCAAGGCCATAACCAAAGCCATCATACTAGTTGCCGTAGTAGTAGCTCATTGTGACAGGGCTCGAGGATTAGGTTGGATGTTGAAGATGGCTTTCTTGAGAATGAATATCACCTGCTGCCCCCAGACTTTTGTACTCCCTCCATGTGGGTGTGGTCAACCACAACACACAAGTGTCATTCTCTTTGAAAATCTATCTTTGGTGAAAAACAGTACTATTAAGTCATAACTTTCTTATGAAGGGGAGTTTCAAAGATGCATGAAATGTTTTATTTTTCCTTTGAAACATTTTTATTTTCCTTTTGTCATAACTTAAATTACATATATTCCTACAGTTAAAATATCAGCCTCCTTCACAATAGATAGATAATTTCTGGTATTTCCTGAGATCTTTGTCATTACCAGACAATATCTTCTTCATGTTTTCTTACACTCAATTTTTGTCTATTTTAAATATCATATTTTCTATCTCTTTTTCTCTTTGGCTTTCAATAAATCAGGGTACCAAGTATTAAATAATCATGAATGGTTGAAACTAATCCAAAAATAGAAGACAAATTATTCAGAATAAAAACTACATTTCAGTGACTCTAATTTGTAAAGACAAACTCCATAGAAGGATATTCAAGTCACAATTGAGATAATACTTCTGGTATTAGTTTCCTAGGACTGTTATAAAAAAATAACCACTCATTGGTAATTTTTTTCCCAAAACAGGAGAAATTTAAGTTCTCATAGTTCTAAAAGCTGGAAGTCTAAAACCAAGATATTTACAGGGCCATACTCCCTATGAAGGCTCTGAGGAAAAATTATTCTTTGCTTCTTCCTAGCCTCTGGTGGTCCCTGGTAATTCTTAGCATCTCTTGTCTTGCTGCTACATCATTCCAATCTCTGCCTCAATCATCACAGGGCCTTCATCCCGTCTTGCGTGTGTGTGTGTTCATGTGTGTGTGTGTGTGTGTGTGTGTGTGTGTGTCTAAATCTCTGTCTTTTTATAAGAACACCAGAAATTAGATCTGAGGCCCATCCTAATCTGGTATAAACTCATCTTAACCTGATTACATCTGTGAAGACCCTCTTTCCAAATAAGCTCACATTCACGGGTTAGAACTTTATGATTTCTTTTTAGGAGACATAATTCAGCTCCTTAACACTGCCTTTTTGATGAAACATACATCTTTTGTCAGATTGTAGTTTGAAAATTAAGCTAAATTGAGATGAGTTTTCAGAATATCACCTTCCTATATAGTTATAGGTTAGTTAGGGTGGAAAGAAACATTTTGCATGAGATTTGGAAGGCAGGAAATTAAACTAAAGCTTAATCTCTCAGCCCTCCCTTTTGTGAGACAGGAAAACTACAGGGGAGTTGAGTGAGAGGGAGGCCCTTTTCCCAGGGCTCGGAGACAAGGCTCTGCTCATTCCCCTTGAGTTGAGACCTTTCCAATTATGGGAAAGACTCTGGGTATTTTTCACAAAGCTTGCTCTTCTTCTTCCATTGCCAGAGCAAAGAAGGGATCTTTCTCAAGTTTTCACGGTGTGAACCTGGTAGAATTCCTGTAGATAAAGCCCATAAAAGTGTAGGCGCCTCTAAGACAAAAGCCCCTTAGAGTTTCTCACTTTTGCACGAATCCATACTCAGCCTCTAGTAACTTGTCACAATGAGAGTTTGAGTATTTGTAACAGTTTATGACTCCAGAGGCTTCTTCTGTTGGTAAGCAAATCTCAGCTGTGACTACAGATTCCCCCATTTCTCCAGATTTTAGGAGTGGTTTGTCCTGAAAACTCAGTTTTCTGCTAGATTCTAGAAAAGTCATTGATCTTTAGTTTGTGCAGCTTTATCTTGTTGTAAAGACCAGAATGACAATTTCTAAGCTCTTGCCATGTCAGAGCTAAAACAAGAAGTCCGAAATTTTTATTTAATGGAAAATAGAGCAGTTATTTCATTATTTAAAGAATGGAAGACTTTAAAGTTTAGGTTGCACACAGAAAGGAGTACAGGTGAAATGAAGATTCATTCAATCAAACGATAAGTTTGATTGAATACCTGGAATATTAAAGTTATTTCACTTTGCTTTGAACAAAGTATATGATAAAAGGGAAAGATATAAATGGCCACTCATGGTCTTAGAAAGCCTGCCCTTTAGCTGTGGTCTAAAAATATCTGTGTCTTGTGTGTCTATGATTTTCTGAGTATTGTAGCCTGGAGGCAGGGTTGAGGGTGAGGAATAGATTGAGCCACATGAGGGAGTATAGAGAAATGTAAAATGAAAGGTAGCGACTCCTATTTCTAAAGCAACTTAAAAGAGCTTAAGATTTCCATGGGCTAGGTTCATTCATCAAAGAATTCTGGAAAAGGTGGGGCACACTGGATGTGAAGGATGTGTAAGATTCATTGAACATCAAAGAGAGAGACAGAAACTAGAAAGAGGCAATGACTTTAGCTAATGCTCTGAGGCAAGACTTAACCACATGTATCCTCGATGTGAATGTGTAGATCAGTGTATCTGGAGCAGAGTTTATACACAGACTAATTAAATTTGGGAGGTACACAGATTACAGTGCAAGAAGGGTCTGGACAGAGAAAAATAAATACTGTATGATCTCACTTATATGTGGAATCTAAAAGAGCAGAATTCATAGAATAGAATGGTGGTTACCAGAGACTGGGGGCTGGAAAAAAATGGGGAAATGTTGTTCAAAGGATACAAGCCTCCACTTATAAGATGAATAAGTTCTGGGGATCTAATGTAAAACGTGGGTATAGTTAACAATATTGTCACATACTTGAGAGTTGCTATAAGGGTAAATCTTAAATGGTCTCACCACACACAAAAGTGATCATTATATGAGGTTATGGAAGTGTTAAACTAACCCTATTGTGGTAATCATTTCACAGTATATATGTGCATTAAATCATCATGTTGTATTCCTTAAATGTATACATTCTATTTTGATCATATCTCAGTAAACCTGGAAGAAGTTTAAGTAAAAGAAAAGAAAGGCTTCGGATTTGGGATTGAAATGTTTGTCATTTATGGAGTAATCTTCTAATTTGGGGCCAGGGAAGTACTATAAGAAAAGTGAAATTTTAAAATACTTGGTTTTTGGTGCAAGCTGGGTGGTGTGGGGAGATATGGAAAGTAAGGAGATGAGCTAGATAATACATCAATAATTATAGTATAGTATGGTAAGAGCTGGAATTAAGGTTTTTGTAACAGGGATGGCTGGGAAAGGATGGATATAAGATGCATAGTGTTAAAGGAATAGCACTCATATGCTTCATTGACTAAAAGTAGAAACATTACCAAGCTACAAGTTTGTATTCTTTATATCATTTTATTTTTAACTTTTAAATGAATATAAGCTGATAAAAATGGCTTTCCTGTCAAGAGTAAAGAGCATTATGACCAATGTTTGCTTTTTAATAAAATGAGTGAAATACTTCATGTGTGTTTTAATACATATGCAGAAGTCCACTGCATTTTATTTATTCAGTAGCCCATAATTTTTGAGATAAAAGCATTTGAGAACAATAATAAAAAAAAACCATGTTTTTGATAACAATCTATATTTCACAGTGGAAGTCACCGAAAGGCAACTTTAAAAGTTCAGTTATTTAGGGCTTCCCTGGTGGCGTAGTGATTGACAGTCCGCCTGCCGATGCAGGGACACGGGTTCGTGTCCCGGTCCGGGAAGATCCCACATGCCGTGGAGCAGCTAGGCCTGTGATCCATGGCCGCTGAGCCTGCGCGTGCGGAGCCTGTGCTCCGCAACGGGAGAGGCCACAATACTGAGAGGCCCGCGTACCGCAAAAAATAAATAAATAAATAAAATTTTAAAAGTTCAGTTATTTAGAGATAAATAAATATTTCATCTCAAGTCAATTTTTGGAACTTTACCATGACTCCAATTACCAATACTCTTCTCAAATTATGAAGGGATATTTTGAGATGTTTACTAGTGAACAAAATGAATATTAAGGTAATAATTATAAACCATAAAGCAAATAATATATTCCTATCTGACATCTTACCTTTGAAATTTGAGTGGTATAACTAGCATATTTGATAGTAGCATCAGATCATTCCTCAATATAACAAAATTATATTCAGTAATAATCATAAAATAAACAGTTATAATGGCCAGAAACAAAACACAGATGACAAATATTGTTTTATTAAAATACATCTGTAAATTTTATAAATTATTGTCCATTAAGTAATCAGTGAATTTAAACAAAAATAAAATACCTGTAAAAAATTTGCTTTCACCAAACAAAAATATTATATTGTATAGTTTCACAATGTTTCATTGTTTTGAATTTGAAACACACACACACTCACATACACATATACATACACACTGCTCTAACTGAGCCATGTTACTACAGACTTTCTTTCTCTCTCTTTATTCCTCCCTCCCTCTTTCTTTCTTTTCTTCCTTTCTTCCTTCCTCCTTCTTTCTATCTTTCTTTCTTTCTTTCTTTCTTTCATTCTTTCTTTCTTTCCTTCCTTCCTTCCTTCCTTCTTTCTCTCTTGCTTTATTTTCCTCTCTTTCTTCCTTTCTTTCTTTCATTTTCTATCTTTCTTTCTCTCCTCTCTGTCTCTCTCTGTTTTCTTTTTTACTGGAGAAGCAATATGTCTGGATAACAATGTGATTTTCTAAATTTAGTTTTTCTTTCCTATCTTTCGCTCAAAGTCAACAGAATATGAAGAAGTCAAATATCTTTGTCAGTCAGTTAAAGCTCCCTATAAGCTGTATTCTTTTTAATAAGCCAATATTTCTCCTCAAATGACAATCTCTCCATTGTTTCATGGATACTATGTTCTCTTCTTCATGCCCGTGACAATGTCATATTTTCTAATGAATTTTATTATATAAACAGTTAAGTAAAATATAAGAATAATATGGTAAAAGGAATCATTATATACATAACTCATCTTCATAAATTATCACCTTGTGACAAATCATATTTTCTCTGTACTTCTGTCTTTTTCCTTCTTACCAGCTGTGAAATTTTTAAGCAAATCCCAGGAATCATACCATTTTATCTATAAATATTGTCATATGACTCTCTAAATGATAGAGACTTTTAAAAAGCACTGTCAGTAATTTTTTTAATCTTATTTTTGAACTGAAATAGATTTTTCAAGTAAGGTTGCAAATTAGATTTATTTTGAGATTGATTGAAAAGTTAAACCTTTATTCAGAATCTGTGTGATTCAGCATTCTCAGCATTCCTAATTTCATAAGATCATTAAAAGAAATGGAAACAAACTTTACACTAGAAAGATTTTTCTCTTAAGCACAGTGCTGGAAATACCTGTGGGACTTACTGGAGACTCATGAAGGCCCATGGGATTCACCGAGTTTATTGGAAGTAACACCAGTGAACATCTTTACGTAGGACTCAAAGGTGAAGCCTAGTATCCAAGGAAAACAAGACTCCACACAAAAGTCAATGACCCATCTCTGGAATAGAATTCTGATCAAGGTATAAATGAAAAACAAAATCCAATCCCAAACTAGAGTTGGAAAAAGGAGTAGAAACATTAATTTAGAGTCAATTTTTAAGTTTTAAGTGAGTTTAAAGAGAGTTTATCTTTAAAATTGATTTGTATATGCTATAATACTGGGATAACCAAGAATGCTAACTATGGTGAATTCTCAGGTTTTTCTCTCTTTCATAGAGTAAATGAAGGCTATCAAGTCACATGTTTTCCCACATTTAAATTATACAAGGAGGCACACTACTATATATAAAATAGATAACTAATAAGGACCTAGTATACAGCATAGGGAACTCTACTCAATACTCTGTAATGGCCTATATGGGAAAAGAATCTAAAAAAGAGTAGATATATGTATATGTATAACAGATTCACTTTGCTGTACACCTGAAACTAACACTAAATCATAAACCAACTATACCCCAATAAATTTTTTTAAAAAATAAATTTAAAAATAATAAAATTATACAGGGAGGAAACTGACAGAAACAGTTGGAATAGTGAGCTACAAATCAAGGACAGTACTTTCTTGATGAGCTCAGAAAAATAGGAGTACCTATTGGGTGAGTATAGCACCAAAAAGAGCCTCTTCATACAGTGCTGAAAGTCTCCTGACTTTTCATTAAATGAAAGAGAGAATAGATGGTCCATCAAGCTTCACATATTTACATATTGTTAATGAAGGACATATCTTCATAAGTATTAGTATATATTTGGTTCCATGGGATTCCATATTTTAAAAAAGAGGCATCAATTTAGCAAAATAAATAATCTAAATGAGTTATATACTTTGTTGAACAGTAAGGGTTATTTCTAAGGAAACATGAATGCAAAGTAAATATGTTCCATGGGAAAATATTTTTCAATACAAAAATACTACTAAAATTTTGGAAAACATCTAGTGTTTTGAAATGGTTGAAAGAAATAAAGTTTGATAGTTAATGTTCACCAAAAAATATTTATTCAAAAGTAAGTCCAGAAATATCACAGAAGTGAAAAAGAACAAAATATAGGTCATTTTCCAGCAGAGTTGACTATATCTTGGTAGAGCATTCAAATCATTCATCAGAAACATGAGTGTCTGCTGATCCAAAAAATTCCAAGTGCAGGGTGATAATGTCTTTGAAGAAAAGTAATAGATAATAAAAATTAGACAAACATTCTGAATCCCAAAATAGTGATCAGATCTTTCAGAAGAATCCAGATGACCAGTATCATCCATAGAAAGAGGGACAGAAGTAGCCACAACCATAACCATCATAGCCTCCAAGGCCATAGCTAGAACCATAGCCATAGCCCAGGCCACGAAAACCACCAAGGCCATAGCCAAGGCCACCATAGTAGTTGCTGTAATGGTAGCTCAATGTGTCAGGGGTTGAAGGTTTGGTTGGATGTTGAAGGTAAGTTTCCTGAGAATGAATATCACCAACTGCATCCAGATTTTTATACCCCCTCAGTGTGGGTGTGGTAAAGCACAACACACAAGTGTCTTTCTCTTTGAAGATTTATCCTTGGTGAAAGATAGTACTATTAAGTCATACCTTTCTTATTAAACATAGTTCCAATGATGCATGAAGACATTTTTCCTTTGAATGTAATATAATTTTTCATAACTCAGAAGTAATATTTGCTTTTATTATGTTCATCATCAAAACTGATTTTTTTTGTGTATTTCTACTTTAAAATTGAATCTCCAAGCTTTCTTCTATGAGATAGACAATTCTTGGCATTTTCTGAAATTTTTAATATTGCCAAGTGTTATTTCTTTTTTCTACCTCAGACTTTTTTTAATCTTTTCCAAAAACCTGTTTTCTTTACTTATTCAATAATTGAATCACATAATTGTTAAATTTAATTATGAAAAATAAAACATATGTTTGTCATCAATTAGATAAAAAGATGCCATTTATTTAGAAAAATTTGGACAATATTTTATTATCTTCCTTATTGGATATTCTGTGTCACAACCTTTTAACCACCTTTATACTTGAAAATAACAAATTCTGTATGAGGAGTGACATGTCCTAACACAAAATGCATGATTTTCTTCTGTACCCTTACAAAGAAAATCTCTCCTAACCATATGTGATATACCAATGTTTCCTGAAACTGGCAGTTGACATCTTTTTCATATACTTTTTCCTCACATGTATTGAATACTTATTCTCTTGGAGAAAAAAAATTGTCTCTTGTTCTTATGCCATTTTTACCCATTCTAGTCCACACTCCTACTAGCCTACGTAGTCCTTCCCCCTTCCACTCCGCCACCTAGTGACCTGATTTCTTTATTTTTATGTTTTATTAATTTATTATTTTTTCCCTTTTACCCTATTGTTCCCAGGGATTTATTTATTTATTTATTTTTAACATCTTTATTGGAGTATAATTGCTTTACAATGGTGTGTTAGTTTCTGCTTTATAACAAAGTGAATCAGTTATACATATACATATGTTCCCATATCTCTTCCCTCTTGCATCTCCCTCCCACCCACCCTTCCTATCCCACCCCTCCAGGTGGGCACAAAGCACCGACCTGATCTCCCTGTGTTATGTGGCTGCTTCCCAGTAGCTATCTACCTTACATTTGGTAGTGTATATATGTCCATGCCTCTTTCTCGCTTTGTCACAGCTTACCCTTACCCCTCCCCATATCCTCAAGTCCATTCTCTAGTAGGTCTGTGTCTTTATTCCTGTCTTACCCCAAGGTTCTTCATGACATTTTTTTTCCCTTAAATTCCATATATATGTGTTAGCATACAGTATTTGTCTTTCTCTTTCTGACTTACTTCACTCTGTATGACAGACTCTAGGTCTATCCACCTCATTACAAATAGCTCAATTTTGTTTCTTTTTATGACTGAGTAATATTCCATTGTATATATGTGCCAAATCTTCTTTATCCATTCATCTGATGATGGACACTTAGGTTGTTTCCATCTCCGGGCTATTGTAAATAGAGCTGCAATGAACACTTTGGTGCATGACTCTTTTTGAATTATGGTTTTCTCAGGGTATATGCTCAGTAGTGGGATTGCTGGGTCATATGGTAGTTCTATTTGTAGTTTTTTAAGGAACTTCCATACTGTTCTCCACTATTAATTTATTTTTCACCCTACTCCCTTGTCAGCATTTCTGTTCTTTGAGAATCAAACACTATGACGGAGTTAGGAATATCGAGGAGGAGCAGGAAAAGAGAATAAGTAGGACTGAGCAGGGGAGCTGTGAGACCATAATACAGACCCTACAAATTCTCTGACGGCCCAGCTGGAACTCTGCAGAAAAGATTGCTTTCAGAGGAGGCCTATGTTAAGCAGAAATGCTGTGCCTAGTTATTGGCTGCCCTAAGAATAGTGCAACCCTGACTCAAGGGCTGAGGTAGACGTTGACAACACTGACATCTTGTTGTACTCTGGGTAGAGACTCCTTTCTGGAAGAAAGATTTCAGAGATCGATATTCATGTTTGCCACATCCTCCAGTTTGATTATAAACAACTTGAAAGCATGGACCATGATTTAGTATGACTGAGGCTTAAAGTGATGTAATATCTTATAAAATAATGTGTATATATATATATTTAATATATTTGTTTTAGAAATACTATTTTAAGACCTTAAAATGTTATATTAAAAAATAACAGGTATGTCATATAGGATACCTCAAACTTTATTTTTCAAAGGAATGGGATGATGATTTATATCATTTTCTTTAAACAAATTCTTACCGAATGCCTGTTACATGAAAATATTTTGCTATGCATTTGACCAGAGAGATGATGCGTTGGAGATATATAAGAATCTAATCCCTATCCTTAGAAATGTACCTTTTAATTTAAGTCATAGTTGTGTGTTTGTGGTTTGTCTGTGGGAGGGTATGTTCCTGTGTGGCAAATGCATCGATTATATTTGTGTATATGGATAATGTAAAGCAACTAAGCAACAGTAAAATAAGAGGTAGTGAGATTTATTACAAAAACAGTAAAACGTTAGAGTGGGTTATATTGATCTGCAAATAATTTCTTAAAAAGGTGGATTTAAGGTAGGCTCTTGAGGGACAGAAGTTATTCAACAGAAAGAGAAGAAAAGAGGAGACAGCATCTTGATGCAGTGAACAGAAGTGAGACCAAACAAGGTGTGTCTTCCATGCACGGAGCAGTATGGATATAGTGGAAGGTTTGCAAAAAACAGTAATTGAAGGTTGTGAAGACATTGGATCCCATCAGGAGGGGACTTCATTGATTATTAGGATGAGAATTTTATATTTAGTTATGTCCTGTTTTTATTCAAAGACAATGACATGACAGAAGTAATATTTCAGAATTACTTTCTGGTGTTCAGAATAGATTATGTGGGCAGAGCTTGGGAGCAAGGAGATCAGTTCAGTGGCTATAACATTGTCCTGGATTTGATTAAAAAGGGATGGGAATAGCTTTTTAGTGAAGTGAATGCCAGGACATAATGGACAGAAAGTATACTAAAAAAATTCAAGAACAGATATTAGGGGGAAATAACATTAGAAAAAGAAAAGAAAAAGTCACCTAGTTGTATAATCTTTGCTGTCCAAATATAATGTATTTTACCCATTATAAAATTATGATATATCATAGGTAAACAACATCACACCATATGCTTTCTCTTGAATTTTGTTTGAAATGTTTAAGACCTTCAAAAATAATTTAATATATATGCTTAACTCCATTGCATTTGACATTTACTCAGTTCATAATCACTTAGAGGAAAAAATATTTGAAAGAGTTAGAAAAATAGGTTTGGGGTTTAACAGTATTTCATAATAGAAGGCATCAAAAGACTGCTTTAAATAACTGGTAAATAAATATGTTGGCCCCAAATCCAGTTTTGGAAAGTCTTTATTACCCCCCAAGTTCACAAGCTCTGAGCTGCTCATGAGGCAGTGTTTGAGAGGCTTTCTGAATATATTCTGAAATGTTTACAATGAATAGATATAAAATAATTTGACTGAAACATTAACAATATCATCTTAAAATATTTTCATTTGGCAATCTAATGTACAATAAAAATCCAAATTATCTGAAAATGAATTTATTTTCTTTCTATGTAAATGTGTTTCTTCTTCCAATAGTCTTTTCATTACCAGTCATACTAACTTTCTGGAAAGTCACTGAGCCCCAGCACCTTCATGCTACTTTCACATCACTTTTATGATCAGACTGATTAACAATTTTGGACTGTTTCTCTTTAAAACCACCTTCTTTTTTCTTCCAACCATCAAACCTCACTAGAAGGAATGAGGTGGGACCTGATTGCCACATGTCTTGAACTCTACACAGCAGCTTTGCTGGTTAAAAGTTATTTTGTAAACACAGTCATGTTCTTGTTACTCCTTCCTCCAAAAAATCCACACAATATGAAGGGAAAATATCCTTTTACATAATGTCTGAGGTTTACCAAAAGCTGTTTTCACTCTAATAAGTTAACATTGAACATCAAGCTTCACTTTACATTATTACAGTATACTCCTTGTCCCCAGGAAATGCACCTGTTGATCTTTTTACCCATTGTGCCTTAGGCTGCTAGTTCAAATTTTAACCTTTTTCAAGGTCCACATGAAATAATAATTTTTAATATTACTTCATTCTTTCCTTTTAATTCAATTGTCTCTGTTCTTTATGTCCTACAGACACATAAAATGACACAAAAAAGAGTTGCTTGTGTCTGTATTGTGTAACTATTTTGCTATGGAAAAAAATATATATGTAAAAAATAGAATAGTATATGGTATCTAAATGTCCTGTCTTAAACAACTGACATCTCATTGCCTATTGTGTCTCCTTTAAACCCTTTACCACCCTCTACTCCTGTATTATTTTGAAGTAAGTCTCAAGTATTATATAGTTTCATCCAGAAATATTTAAGTATATATTTTACATATGAACTAAGGCATAAATACCATTCATTAAAGCCATTTGGTAGTGAAATACTTGCTTCAGTGTTGATTGAAAAGCTTAAGTTTTGGGTAAAAACAGCAAGAGAGAACTACCTTAACTTTCCTAATTACATGGAATCATCAAAAGTGATTATCAAAAACTGTTACTTTAATACCCATTTTTTTGTTATCTTTGAATCCAGTGTTAGGAGTGCATGTAAGAATCACTTGAGTACCAAAAAGACCTGTATGGCTCATCCAGTTGAATGAGGCTTTCATCAGTGCTTGCACTTGTGATAGTAGGGGTATTCAGAGGTGATAACAGAGGTATGAGGAATTCAGAGGTGATAATAGAGATATGAGAAAGCTGATAGTTGAGGCAGGAGTCAATAACCAATCTCAGTATTGATTGCAGGAGGTCAAGGACAGGGATTAGAATAGAATTCCTAGCAAGGTTTAAATGAGTGACAAATGCCAGCAGCCATCCAGACCAAGAGCATTCATTCTAAATCCATGTCTGTAAGTGAAGAAAATGAAGAATCAAATATCAAAAAGTAAACATATAAATTACAGGGCTGAAATAACCGAGGAAGAGAGAGCACAGAGAACTCTCAGGCTTTCTCCTCTTTCGTAGGAGAAGACACTACAGGAGTCTAACAACTTTGACTTCTAAAGACACAGGGGCACTGAGATATTCTAAAGACAGGGAAAGATCCAGAAGCTGCCTTTTTTTATACAACTAAGAAATATAACAACAACCACTTTGGGATACAACACACACATAAAAATAAAACTCTTTTTTTGCTTCTTACATACTGGAGATTTCTAAAAACTCAGTGTTGTACCTAATTCAGAATGAATGTCACCAGTGGGAAAGAAAGAAAGAAAAAAGGAAGAGGGAGGGAGGGAGGAAGGAAGGGAAAAAAGAATGAAAAGGAAAAAGAAAGTCTTCCTGAAAAAGAAGAGGAAGAAGCCTAATTTGTAATATTTGCTGATTTCTGTGGTGTCAGCATTCTCACCATGGTCTCTTTCAACCAACCAAAGTGAAACCACTAAATATGAATTTGAAAAGAGATGCCCAAAATTGGCTCTTGTGAGTTAGTATGAGCCAGCTCCAGCCCACCAACAAAAAACTGTATATACTGGAGATGTCAAGTGTATATGTAATTAGGAATGTCTAAATTATTTACTTCCAATGAGTGTTATATGATAATGAAAACCTGGTCTGAGTAAATTCATGGCAACTAAACAATGTTCCTGAGAATGAATATTACCACCTGTACCTGAATTTTTATGCTCCTTCAATGTGGGTGGTGTCCCCTCCATAGATATTTCTCATTCCTATTTGTTTTCATAAATGGGCAAAACAGCCCAATTATACCTTTGCCTTTTGATTTTAAAAGGTTTAATGTTACTCATGAATAATTTCAATTACATATTTGCTTCATCTATGCATCTTACAGCTGGAATCTTTTAATAAAAGGCAATTACTATCAAGTCTTCAAAGCCTATGACTGTGCTTAACATAACCTACCTAGACTACTGGGTGCAATCTACCCACTTCTTGCATCACATCTAATTTTTCTAGTCTTTGGCTTTTATTTTCTTCCTTTAGAAAGAGCCAGAGCTCTCCTCCTAAGCCAGAAATTTATGTTTTTTTATTTACTTCTTGGAATGTGCTTTAAGGTGTTGGAACACATTGGTTGAGAGCCCAATATATGGAGCCACACAGGCCTTTGGTTCAAATCTTGGTTCTCTCCATTAGACATTGTATGGACTTGAATTTCTCACTCTCTTAAAAATATTAATTTTCACAAAGAGAATAATAATTCCCATCTCTGTTTTGACCTTTGCAGCAAAGTTCCCTAAGCATTGAGTAACAATCCCTGTGTGTTTTACTCCTCTCTCAGATCACAAAAGTAATTATGTCAAAGGAATAAAAACAGAACCATGGAAGATTCCCTTCTTAGATACCTTCAAAGATGCTTAAAGGTGTACAATCAAACTGAAACAACAAGAAAAAGAAGACATGTGAGAGTTCTTATCTGTAAAATGAAAGGGCAATACCTTTGTCATTTTGGGGAAAATCTATACTTAATTAGTTCTGAAATATTTGAATTATGACAAGATTGTATCATTTTAAGAAGGAAGGACATATTATAAGGAAGCTTTATTTAAGTCTTTTATAAGGAATCATTACTAAGAAATATAATTCAAAAGGAAACATATTATTTACTGTAAAAATACTGGCAAAACTTAAGTGAAAAAACTCTGTTTGGAGAAATAAATAAAATTTAAGCCACTTTTGCTGTGTCAATAAAACAATTTTAATAGAAACACACACAGATATTTTCTCCATGGAATAAGAAAGTTAGAACAATGTTATTAATGTGGCAATGATATAAGAAATTCTCTCTAGGGGGTAGAATTCTAAATAAGAGAAATAGGGTCTCCTATTTCACATGTCCTGAGAATGCAGTCTGCAGTGTGATTGCTTCATTAGTGGTCCATGGTAAACTATCAGGAGAGCAATTGCAATAAAGAGGTCAGGACTATTCATGATTTGCCTGACACTGAAGAAACAAAGGAAGAAATAGACTACAATAATAAAGGTCCAAAACACTGAGAGATCAACAAATTTTGAATGCAATGTAAAGAAACTATTTGCTCCATAGAAAGAAAGTAGTTAGTGACCATAGCCTAAATCAATAAACTGCCCATTTTAAATCCAGGCCATCAATACATCAAGAACAATTATAGTCTAGCCTGCCATAGTTGTTTACCACAGTAGATCACAGAGGCTAGAGCTCAGTTTTGATGATGAAGATGTACCTTCTGCATCAATTTACATTCCCACCAACAGTGCAAGTGGGTTCCCTTTTCTCCACACCCACTCCAGCATTTACTGTTTGTAGATTTTTTGATAATGGCCATTCTGACTGCTGTGAGGTGATACCTCATGGTAGTTTTGATTTGCATTTCTCTAATGATTAGTGATGTTGAGCATCCTTTCATGTGTTTGTTGGCAGTCTGATATCTTCTTTGGAGAAACATCTATTTAGGTCTTCTGCCCATTTTTGGATTGGGTTATTTGTTTTTTTGATATTGAGCTGCATGAGCTGTGGAGAACAGTATGGAGGCTCCTTAAAAAACTAAAAATAGAATTACTATATGATCCAGCAATCCCACTACTGGGCATATACCCTGAGAAAACCATAATTCAAAAAGAGTCATGTACCACAATGTTCACTGCAGCTCTACTTACAATAGCCAGGACATGGAAGCAACCTAAGTGTCCATCGACAGATGAATGAATAAAGAAGATTTGGCACATATATACAATGGAATATCACTCAGCCATAAAAAGAAATGAAATTGAGTCATTTGCAGTGAGATGGATTGACCTAGGACCTGTCATACAGAGTGAAGTAATTCAGAAAGAGAAAAACAAATACCGTATGCTAACATATATATATGGAATCTAAAAAAAAAAATGGTTCTCAAGAACCTAGGGGCAGGACAGGAATAAAGATGCAGACATAGAGAATTGACTTGAGGACACGAGGAGGGGGAAGGGTAAGCTGGGATGAAGTGAGAGAGTGGCATGGACATATATACACTACCAAATGTAAAATAGCTAGCTAGTGGGAAGGAGCCACATAGCACAGGGAGGTCAGCTCGGTGCTTTGTGACAACCTAGAGGGGTGAGATAGGGAGGGTGGGAGGGAGACACAAGAGGGAGGAGATATGGGGATATATGTATATGTATAGCCGATTCACTTTGTTATAAAGCAGAAACTAACACACCATTGTAAAGCAATTATACTCCAATAAAGATGTTAAAAAAAAAAAGATACACCTTCTGAGTTCAAAGGACACCATCTACAGAGGGATGTCTACAATTCAATCTTGAAAAGAGTAGCCAGCATTACCCTGTTATTTTTTATTAATTTCCCAAGAAAAATGAACAAAAATATTTAGCTGCTTTATGACTTTAAGCTTGGTTTAAATTTTATTACAATTTATTTTATTTAATGCATTTCATAATTGACATTCCTCATTCCATATTCTTTCTAATTCTTGCTACTGCTGTACCCTTGTTAGCTGACTTTTAGAAAATACTTACCCTATTTCTGTTTTCTTATCTTTATGTTGATAATATTTTTTTCTGAAAGACTAAGTTGTTAATGGTTTAATTAAATAAATGAATTTTCAATAATTAGAAGCTAAGGGGGAAAGCAACATTTATATGGATTTTCTCTAGTTGTATACAGCTGCAATGAATTTGACCTTACTTGATGACAATTATTCCCAACAAAATTTCAAAAAATATGGCAAGATAGTGAGGGCAGGACTCTTGATAAAGTGATAAGACCAGTGAAAAATCTGTGTTAGTTTAAGTGGCCAAAATAAATTATATAACAATGTTTTCTTAGCGTTAGTACCAGAGTCTGCAGTTCTGTGTAATTTATGGAAAGGAAGGAGAAATTATGAAGATCTAAGTCACAGTAGTGAAAGTCAAGGAAAGTAACTAAATTCAAGTTTTAAGGCATTTTCCAAGCCACATACCTAAAATTAGAATACCTGTCAAGGGTGTGAGGAGCACAAGCTCTCTTTCAAGAAAATGTCTCAGCTAACTTGTTCTGAGAAAAATTTCTAAAGAATTCTTCCTAAGAAAATTAATCCTGGAGGAAAAATAATTGCTCAATATGAAAATATGTTGCTTAGATGTTTCAAAACTTACATAAAACATGTTCATCTTAATGCATGGACAAGAAATCAAATTTGCAATGGTAACAAAATAAGCTTATAGGAAATATGATCAGGATTATTATCATAAATAAGGAAGTTAGTACCATGCTAGTGAGCCGCAATAATGAGAGAAATCAGTCCTTTATATGGAAGCTATTTCCAAGGTATTTTTTTTGTTGAGTTTTTACCTTTTGTGGCCAAACGTGGGCTCCAAATAAAATAGTTAAAATTAAATAAGTCCAAAATGAAAATAACATTGAAAAGATTGAAGAACTCAGTAGAATAAATAATATTGTGCAAATGATATAAAAGATCTGATCTTCTTAATATAAGTTTTTCAGCAGAATAGAAAGGAAAAATATCTTTCAAAGAAAGAGGAAGAGTGGAAGCTGAAGCCATATCCATGATGGCCATCAATCCATAGTTAGGGGCAGAGACAGAGAGAGACAGGGCTCAGGCTATCATAGTAGATTTATAGAAGCTCATAATTCCACCGTCTACACGGTGCTTTTTATATTCTCTCATGAGTGGGAGTGGCCAACCCCATATCCAGAAATTCTTATTGAATTGGAATAAGGTCAAAGCATCAATATTTTTAAAAGCTCCCAGAAGATTCTAGAATGTAACAAGAGTTGAGAATTAACAACTTAGTGACATGACAGGATCCCAACTGGATTCCATCAGTTTTCCAATAATTATTTATTTAAAGCTCCCTTTATGCCAATGTTCTATGTTAAAAGGCAAAGCTTAAAATAAAAAAAAAAATACCTGTCCTCATTAGGATTACATTCCAGGGAGAAGGCAAAAAAAATACATTATGTAATAGAGATAATGTGTATAAAGGAAGTAATTATATACAGAGTGGCAGCATAGGGGGAAATGTCACTAACATGAGATGATCAAGAAAAGTCCCTTTGAAGAGATATTTGGATACAAGGATGAAGTAAAGGAGATACATTTGTTAAGTGTATAAGTCAAAGAACAAGCTAGGCTGAAGGAAATTCCCATCTAAATGTTCTAAGGTGGGAATTATTTTTGCATAATGAAGCAGTGAGAAAGTTATTGTGGCTAGATTACAGCTAATAAAAGAGAGAGTGTGGGGAGATAAAGTCAGAAAGTTAGGCAGGGGTTAGATTATCCAGGGCATTCTGGGGCTTGATAATGATTTTTAATGGAATTTTAGGTGTAATGGAAAGCTATCAAAGATGTTTAATTAAGAGCAGAAGGTGATTCGATTGACATCTTGCTACTTACTGTGTGGTGCATGAATTGTAAGAGCTCAAGAGTGGAAGCTAAGAGTCCAAGGTTATTGCAGTAATTCAGGCAAGAGATAGTAGTAGACTCTATAAGGGCTTGCTGGTGGGTAGGATTTAGATGATGAGTAGAAATAAAAAAGGAATAAAGGGTAACATTCTTGGTTTGAGACTTAAGAATTTGTTGGATGTCTGTGACATTATATTTAAAGGGAAGCCTAGATGGGGGAAGAATGTTAAAATATCAAGAGTTATGATGTGCATGTATGAGATGTCTTTAAAATGTTGAATAGATAGTAGGATATGTAACATCAAGCTACAAGGAAGAGGTTAGGAGAGAAGATATAAACTGGAGAGACAATTATTAAAACGGTGTTTACAGCATGATACCGCATGGGATAATTGGAGAGAGAGTAGTTGAGAGTTCAGCCCTGGGGACTTACAGCATGTAAAGGTAGGAAACAGAAAAAGAATCCAGCAAAGGAGACTTGGCATCCACTGCGCAAGTGGAAGAATAGCTTTTAGACAGGTTAAGCTTGTCCATGCACTGTAATATGTAGAAGGTAGATTATATGTTGAGAAATGATTGTAGAGGACAGAATTCTAAAGACATACCATAAGCGTTTTCTATCTCCTGGTTATTTAATTGAAGATGATTCTAGGTACTGCTGTGAAAGGACTTTGCAGATATAATGTTTTGTTTTTTTATGGCCACACCATGGCTTGCAGGATCTTAGTTCCCTGACCAGGGGTCAAACCCTGGCCCCGGCAGTGGAAGCGGAATCCTAACTACTGGACCACCGGGGAATTCTCTTTGCAGATATAATTAGTTATTAATCAACTGACATTAGAATAGGGATATTATGCTGGATTATCTGGGTGAGCCCAATGTAATCACATGAACTATTTTTTTTATGGAAACAAATTTTTTTCAGCACTGAGACAGTATTTTTTTAATTGAAGTATAGTTGATTTATAATATTGTGTTAGTTTCAGGTGTTACAGCAGAGTAATTCAGATTCTTTTCCCTCATAGGTTATTACAAAGTATTGAGTACAGTTCCCTGTGCTATACAGTGGGTCTTTGTTGGTTATCTATTTTATATAAAGTAGTGTGTATATGTTAATCCCAACTTCTTAATTTGTCCCTCGCCAACCCTCTTTCCCCTTCTGTAACCATAAGTTTGTTTTTGATGTCTGCGAGTCTGTTTCTGTTTTGTAAATAAGTTCATTTGTATCATTTTTTTTTAGATTCCACATATGTGATATCATATGATATTTGTTTTTCTCTGTCTGGCTTACTTCACTTAGTATGATAATCTCTAGGTCCATCCATGTTGCTACAAATGGCATTATTTCATTCTTTGTTATGGCTGAGCAATACGAATGTTCATTGCAGCACTATTTACAATAGCCAGGACATGAAAGCAACTTAAATGTCTATCAACAGATGAATGGATAAAGAATATGTGGTATATATATATGCAATGGAATATTACCCTGCCACATGAACTTTTAAAAGCAGGAGAGAAAGGTAGAGAAATCAGAGAGATATGTCAAAAGAGGAAGGCAGAAGAGGCAGGTCAGAAATGGAGCTCAAGTATTAGACTTCTGAAGAGGATTTGATCTGCCATTTCTAGTTTTTCAGATGGAGGAATGGAATCTGTGAGCTAAGGAATACCTGCAGCTTCTAGAGGCTGAGAAATGAAATGGGGATTTAAACCCTATAACCACATGGAACTGAATTCTGCCAACAACCAGGCGTTTTGAAACAAATTTATCCCCAGAATTTCCAGAAATGAATGCATTTCTGCCTTGTAAGACTCTATACAGATAGACACCTGAGCTACTCTGTACCTGCACTTTTGACCTACAGAAACTGCAAGATAATAATTTGCATTATTTTAAACCACCAAATTTGTGAGAATCTGTTACAGCAGAAATAAGAAACAAATGTAATGATGATAGGTAGATGTTTAAATCTCTATTGTTCCTAATTTTTTGTGACATTTGAAACAAGCCATAATTGGATGAGGAGTAAGGCAGGTTGTGTCAGAAGTTTGAAAAAAGATAAGGCATGAAATAATTATTTTAGAGAGTGGGAGAGTGAATTTAATAGGAAAATAGGGAAGAATTTCTGGGGAAGGCAGAATGCCTAAATAAGATTTAATATAATCAATTTAACATAAGACAATTCAATAAGGCTGTATTTCTCTAGCCCAAATCCCCTGAATATGAGCAAGCAGAGTAGGCAAAGAGTTGGATTTCAGCAAGGGTTTGAGTTTCAAAAAACTGATACCACTGGGAAAGTAAGGCAAGGGATATAAGGATGTAAGTAAGTGGATACTCTTGTGGTAAAAGTAGAAGTGAGAACAAGGATGATGTACAGTAGAAATTTGATGTGGTTCATAGTTTATGGTTGTAATAGGGGAAAAGAATTGTTTAAAAAATGAGGTTATTTACATAAATCCCTAAAGTGGGAAATAGAAAACAAAAGCAATTGAAAGTTGAATATAGGGACCAGAGCATATCAGAAATCTGTCAAGGATATATTGAGAGGTAAATACCAGGGGTAAAAAATAAGCAGAAAATTGATTCAGCATCTAAATCCAAATGTATGAATAAGAAAAAGTTTCAATAAAGACAAAATAGCTCTCTACTTATTGTAGTGGCATAGAAACAGGACCTTAGGCAGGTCAACAAGTGAAACTACCTTCAACTCCTAGAAAGACAAATACCACTCAAAACCACAGAACACAAAGATGTCTCCCTTTAGGAGATGTAGGTAAGTCAAGAAGAAAATGTTTCACAAAGGAAGACCCCTCTCCTGTATAGCAATGAAGATTAATAGTCATACTATAATTATACTAAGACTGGAAAATGATAAATTAAACTTTATAGTTGTGGCATGAGAGGGCAAAATTTCAGAGGATATGAGGAATATTTGTTTGTCGATTCTCTTGGATGTCAAATCAGATAGAGAGCATCATTCTGAGCAAGATATTATAGAATAAATGTTCATTTTAAACACTTCTGTGAGCATAACTTTTAGAGAAATATTATTAATAAAAAACATATCTATAGACATAAATATTAACATATAAATGTATGTTTCAGAAAATTATACTTAGGTTTTGCAAAGAAAACCCCATACTTGTGTGTATATAAAAATCTTTAACAGAAACAAATAAAAATGAAAGCAACATTGCAATGCCAATGAAGAAACTTTATTGGGAAACAGGCATAGAGCTGTCACATGGAGATCAATGAAGTAGCAACAGTTCCAAAGTGCAGCCATTCTGAAAGGAAATCCAGTTTCTTTGATGACATTCTTCTGAGAGGAGTGTCTTTTTGCTCTGATTTCTTCAAAGGGCCTTCCATAATGGTGTGTGAGATTAGTAGCCTTTGCAGTTAATAAGGTTAAAAATGTGCCTGACTTTGAAGACAGAAAGAAAAAAAAAGAAGTTCCCCAGTTAGAGTGATAGAAATTATCTAATGTTTTAGTGATTGAAAGATTTTTTAGTGGACCCCAGAGGGCAAATATATTCTCTAAAAAGAAGGACCATAGCAGCACTAACTGAATCTACCATAGTCAATATAGCCAGAGTCATTACCACAGCTACATCGTAGGCTTCCAAAGACATTAAGGCTATAGCCAAGGCCACCAGGGTAATTGACATGGCAGCTTGTTGGTAATATGAACTTCAAATTAAATTTGTTTTTGTTTGTTTTTGTGTTTGTTGTTTTCCTCGAGGTTCAGGAGCTTTTGGACAGAGTCCTGTATTACTCTGAGGTTCTTGGGGAATCTGGGGTTATTCTTTACTCTTACCTTGGGACATAATCCTGCTCTTTTTGTACTTTTGCTGCTGTTGTACTATGCTGGCACAAGACTCTTCTCTATTGGAAATAGTAGAAAGTGAAGTAGCTAGTCCCCTACACTTCAATTGCCCTCACCTCACCTTCAAAATTTAGCCAATTAGAAAAAGGTGAGACATTGGATCCACTTTCATAGAGCCATTAAAGTATAAGCTCAAGCCACATCTCTAAAAATTTTCCTCATTCCTAGTTTAAGGTAGTTTATGAGCTAGGTAGATTTTTTGTTTTTTGTTTTTTGTTTTTTTTAACAAATTCACTTCTTTGTATGTTAGTATATTTTTAATTGAATGTACTGCACAATTGATGAAAACGATCTGGGGAAATATAATACCTAATTTATTTATAGGATAACTTATTTATAGTATAACTTGATTCCTTTAGTTATTTGCTTTTGTTTAACCATTGCAATCTATATGATCTTTCTACACTCGTTGAAATCTATGTGATCTTTCTACACTCACTTATTAATTCTGAAGTTGTTTGTAGATACTTTAGGATTTTCAGCATACACAATTATGAAATATATGAACAGGGACAGTTTTATTACTTTTTTCTAACACATATGACTTTTATTTCATCTGCCATATTTTACTAAGTCTTCCTGTTTGATATCTAATATGAGTACTGAAACTGGACATTTTTCCTTGTTCTTAATCTTAGGAAGAAAACATTCAGTCTTTCACCATCAAGTATGATTTTAATCAGGATTTTTATAGATACATTTTTCAAGGTGAAACTGTCTCCTTCCTAATTCACTGAGTCTTTTTTATTAATGTATACAGAATTTTGTCAAAATATTTTCTGTATCAATAAAAATGATCATGAGGGTTTTCCCCCCTTCTTTTGCCTGCTAATATTGCTTTCATTAACTTATAAATATTGAACCAGCTTTGCATTCCTGGGATTTGTCATGGGATATTATTATTATTTAGTAATTTATTTATTTATTTTTGTTGTGTTGGGTCTTCGTTTCTGTGCGAGGGCTTTCTCTAGTTGTAGCAAGCGGGGGCCACTCTTCACCGCAGTGTGCGGGCCTCTCACTATCGTGGCCTCTCTTGTTGCGGAGCACAGGCTCCAGACGCGCAGGCTTAGTAGTTGTGACTCACGGGCCTAGTTGCTCCGTGGCATGTGGGATCCTCCCAGACCAGGGCTTGAACCCATGTCCCCTGCATTAGCAGGCAGATTCTCAACCACCGTGCTACGAGGAAAGCTCTGGGATATTATTATTTTTATAGACTGATGGATTGCTAAAATTTGTTGAGGATTTTTTCATCTAGTTTTATGTGAATTGTTATTTAGTTTTCTTGTATTGTACTCTCTCTTCAGTCTTGACATCAGGGAAATGCTGACCTTATAAAATGAGTTGGAATGTGCTCTGTCCTCCTTCCCTTTTAATATCTGTGAGATCAGTAGTGATTTCTCATCTTTCATTTCTCATTTTTGTATTTGTGTCTTCTCCCTCTTTCTCCTCCCTTGTTTAACATGCCTAGATATTTATCAGTTTACTTTATGTTTTCAGTGTACCAGATTTTTGTTTCATTGATTTTCTCTATTGTATTTCTGTTTTCAATTTCACAGATTTTTGCTCAGATTTTTATCACTTCCTTCTTTCTGCCTGTTTGGGGTAAATTGCCCATTTTTCTATAGTTTCCTAAAGTGAAAACATTGATTTATCATTTTAGAGCTTTCTTCATTTCTAAAATATTCATTTAATGGTAAAAAATGCCCTCTAAGTATTACAATAGCTGTGTTCCAAAATTTTGGTATATTGTATTTCCACTTTTGTTTATTTCAAAATATGTTTAATTTACTTTGAGACTTCCTTTCTAACCCATGGGTTATTTAGAAGTGTATTGTTTAATTTAAAAGTATTTGTTGATTTTCTAGTTATTTCTTTGTTTTGGTTTCTGCTTGATTCTCTTAGTGTTTGAGAACATATTTTATATGATTTATATTCTTTTAAATGTCTTAAGGTTTGTTTCATGGCCTAACACATTTTTTTGTTGGTGAACATACCATGCACACATGAAGAAACTGGGTATAGTGTTATATAAATATTAGGTCAAGTTGGTTGGTAGTGGATATCTCTATATCCTCACTGATTTTCTGCTTATGGGATCTGTCAATTATGGAGACAGGAATGTTGAAGCCTCCAGCTAAAATTATGCATTTGTCTGTTTTTAATTTTGAAGTGACCCATTCTTCATTATGTAATGTTCTTCTTCATCTCTGATAAATTTGCTGTGCTTTCTCCACAACTTTATTTTTTATTTTATTTATTTATTTATTTTTTGGTACGTGGGCCTCTCACTGTTGTGGCCTCTCCTATTGCAGAGCACAGGCTCCGGACGTGCAGGCTCAGCGGCCATGGCTCATGGGCCCAGCCGCTCCATGGCATGTGGGATCTTCCCGGACCGGGGCACGAACCCGTGTCCCCTGCATCGGCAGGCGGACTCTCAACCACTGCGCCACCAGGGAAGCCCCACAACTTTATTTTTAACTTATGTTATTCTCCATATTTAAATTGGGGTTTTTGTTCACAGTACATGGTAAGATCTTGCTTTTTTCATCTATTGTGACAATCTCTGTTTGTAAACTGGTATGATTAGACAATTCTTAAAGAACTTTTAATATAGTTTGATCTCAATCTGCCAATTTTTTACCTATTTTATGGTGATTGAATTTTTTTTTCTTTGTTACTTGTTTCCTCTTATTCTGTTCTCTCTGGTTTTTATTGAGTATTATTTTTGAGTACGTTTTATCTCATCTATTGATTTGTAATTTGTGCTTTTTGAAAAGTCTACTTATTAATCTTTCTAGAGTTTACAATATTCATGTGTCAGTAATCTGAATCCACATTCAAATAATATATACTGCTTCACGTATAATGTATAAGTCCCTACAACAGATACTCCCAATTCCTCCCTTCCATCTTCATGTCATTGTCATATATCTTACTTTTACAAAAGCTATAAATATACAATGCATTGTTATCATCTTTGCTTTAGTCAGTTATCTTTAATAGAAAATAAAAATAAGAAAAATATTTTAAATACATTTTTACCTTTATTTGTTACATTTTTACACTGTTAGTTTTTTTGTGTGTGGATCCAAGTTTCTCACCTAAGTCATATTCCTTCTGCATGGAAATCTTCTTTGAAAAATTCTTGACTTTCCTCAGTTTGTTTTTGTTGTTGTTATTTTAGTTTTGTTTTTGTTTGTCTGATTTTTAGAACGTCTTTATTTCTCCTTCATTTTTAAAGTATATTTTTGCTAGACATACATTTCTAGGTTGATAGTTTTATTTTACTTTCAACATTTTAAATATTTCAATTAATTTTCTTGCTTGTGTGGTTACTGATGAGAAATAAGCTGTAATTCTTATCTTATTGCTGTGTAAATAACCACCCCTCTCCCAGGGTGCTTCTAAGGTATAGTTTTTCTCTCTTTCTGTCTCTCTCTTTCTCTCTCTACTTTTCATCTGTTTGAGTATGCTATGCCTTGATACACTGGGGGTTTTGTTTGGTTTAGTTTGGTTTAGTATTTATTTTGCTTCACATTCTATTCTTTAAGCTTCTTGGATCTGAGGTTCAGTGTCTGCCACTAACTTTGAAAATGTCTCATTCATTATTTTATCAAATATTTCTTCTGCCTCATTCTCTCTTCTTCTGGGTTTCCAGTTATGTGCATGTTACACCATTTGATATTGTCCCACAGGTCTTAGAGTCTCTATTCTTTTTTTCTTTTTTACCTTTTTTCTATGTGCAGTTCAGTATTTTTAGATTTGGTTACATTCTCTTCTAGCTCACTGATTCTTTCCACAGCTGTGTTGAGTCTGCTAACAAGTATGTCAAAGGTAGTCTTCATTTCTGTTGTATATTTTTTATTTCTAGCATTTCCATTTGATTCTTATATTTTCTATTTCCATACTGAAAGTACCTATCTGATCTTGCATTTTGTCCACCTTTTCCATTACTTCCTTTTACATATTAATCATTACTTTATATTTCCTCTCTGATAATTTCAACACCTGTGTGATAACTGTGTCTTGTTCTGATGATTGCTTTCTCTTTCAAGATTGTAATTTTTCTTTCCCTTTGGTATGCCTAGTAGCTTTTTACCAAAAGCTGGACATATTGCACAGGATTGAAGATACTGTGGTAAATGTAGGATTCTTGGAGATAAACTTGTTTCCTTTAAGGCCTTTAACGTGTAGATTTGTGTTAATATAGGCCAGTTTAGACCTGTGTTTGAACATATTTTTTGTTGCTCTAGTAACCAGAGTGAATATTTGTTATTGATAATAGCACCAGAGTCTTCAAATTCCTTCTATTTGTGCCAACATTTGGACTTGTGTCTTCCATTTGTGCTGGTCTTTAGAGTATCTGTTTTTTTCATTTCTTTCAGCTGTATTCCACTGTTATTTGTACTCAAGTTTTGTTAGTGTGGCTGTGGGAGTGATGAAAAAGAGTGAGACTGATGTTTTAATTACTGACAGATTTTAGAGTCTGGGTCTCAGGGGTGTGGCCTTCAGAAGAGACTTATCCTTCTTTAAATGTGAAGCTTCTCTTTTTTTAATTGTTTCCATTCTTTTCTCCTGCATGCAGTGGTTATCCACAAATGTCCTTTAGCTATGGGTTTGAAGTACATCCCCTTGAAGATTGAGGATTTTCTCTTTTACCTAGGGGTGATTAAAAAAAAAAAGTTTGGGGGTAGGATTTTGGTGATGTCTTCATGTTCTTCTGGTTACAATGATGTTCCACTAGTGTGCTCAGAGTATAAACCTCCTTGTTCTTCTACCAACAGGATAAGCCTTTTATTCATCTGCTGTTCCCCCTTCCCCAGGCAACACCATGGGGAGGGGGAGCGGGAGGGGGAAGGGACAATCCTTTCTATGGATTCTCCATAGTTCTCTGTAATTATCATGAAATTCCTGAAAGAAAAACAAGCAACATTGTTTGAACCCCCTATGAATGTGACATCCCAAACTTCATACTCTTAACCTAGCCCACACTTGGCCTTAGTCAAAACATCTGATTTAATCTTCTACTGACTTAAATGCATCCTGTGGTATCTTCCCAAGGGATGAAAATGCCTGGAGCTTGTTTCTCTCCAAAGGCACCTATCTCCAAATTTCAGGATCGTCATTTGACTTACAACTTTAGTCTCTAATAGGTCAAGAAAATTTTGGTTTTCATAGTTTCTCACTTTCTAACCTTCTACATCTCTAAACTAAAATCAGGAGCCTAAAAATTTAATTATTTTTAATTTAATTTTCATTAAATTGTCATATATTAAAAGTATTTTGTTTTATTTTGGTGTGTAGATCTGAGTCTTTGACATGTACATATTTGTATAACCACAACCACAATAAAGATACAGAACAGCTCCATCACTCCCAAAACTCCCTTGTACTATAGCTTTATAGTGACATTATCTTCCTGACCATATTCCTTGTCAACAACTACTCTGTTTATTATCACTATAGCCTTTACATTTAGAGAATCTCAAATAAGAGGACTCGTATGCTATGCAATTTCTTAAGATTGGCTTTTCTCATCCAAAATTATGACTTTGAGGTTTGTGCAATTTATTGAATTTATTGAATCTTTTCTTTTTACTGTAAGTAGAATTCCATTGCATGTATGTGTCACAGTTTATTCACCATTTGAAGGATATTTAGGTTGTTCCAGCATTGGGCAACCAAAAATAAAGCTGCTATGAATATTTGTGTACCTAAGTTACTTGTAAATATTTTTAAACACCAAATTTACCCTCACTAGAAAAACATAGCTTCATCACTGAAAACATTCCAAAATTGTAGAAAAATTATGATTACAGAAAAAAATCAAACACACTAGCTACATATCTATTTAGTACCTCAAAGGAAAAACGTATGCAGAAGTATATAAATCAGTATGTATTTATAAAGCCACTATTAATATGACATTAGAGCCTAATATTGCATGCCAAATGGTACTCTTGGCTGCATCAAAAAATGGTTCTACGTTGGTTCCATCAATGAGTTCTTACTTGGATTTTATAAATTACACATGTATTCTTTTCCTGATGGTTTCCAGTATTACTGCCTGATGCCAAAGTAGCCTCCTTTCCTTTAGTCCCATTATCAGAGGAGCCAGAGTAAAATCAGAAGTCTCTTACCCATTAGAGTTAGTCCACAGATAAGAGTCAGACCTTTAACTATTGTGCACATAACTGAAGAAAAATAATATAGTGCATTATAAGTGGTTTTAAAATCCTGCTCATTCAAGTAAGGGAGAGAGAATACCCTATTTCCCTTCCAGAAGCAGACTCACAGGACACTAATATATTTCTTCCAAAATGAATAATCTGGGGCTTCCCTGGTGGTGTAGTGGTTAAGAATCCACCTGCCAATGCAGGGGACACAGGTTCGATCTCTGGTCTGGGAAGATCCCACATGCCGCAGATCAACTAAGCCCGGGCTCCACAGCCACTGAACCTGCACTCTAGAGCCCGAAAGCCACAACTACTTAGCCTACATGCCACAACTACTGAAGTCCACACGCCTAGAGCCTGTGCTCCACAACAAGAGAAGCCACCACAATGAGAAGCCTGCACACTGCAATGAAGAGTAAGCCCCACTCACCGCAACTAGAGAAAGCCCATGAGCAGCATCAAAGACCCAATGCAGCCAAAAATAAATTAATTAAATAAATAAATTTATAAAAAATAAAAAAAAACAATCTTTGCAAAATCCACATTCACACTTTCAAACCATCTGTCTCTATTTTTTGTTGAGCCATTTGATTGATTCTTGGACACAAACTGAAGTTACTGATACTTAAAATATCACATTTATTATATGATGGTCCTTCAATAGAAGCTTTTAACCTAACAATTCTATCTTACAAGGTTGGCAGCAGCACTTATAGTCACAGTCACCCAGAGCTATAGCTGTAGCCAGCAAAGGAATGGTCCAGGTCTCTAAGCTTTCATATCCACAGCCATAGCCCAAGAGACCACCATAATTGCTCTTAGTAGCTCATTTTGGCAGGAGTAAAAAAATGAAAATAATCTGTTGAAATAAATGAATGGAAGCAAAAGCCATGTTTGCTTACATTTTTTTTAAACTAAGTGTCTTTCTTATTAAAGAAATGAAACATAATGGTCATTTATTGCTAAGTCCTATAAACATCACATTTTTATTTAAAAGAAACAACTCAGTTAAACATCACAATTCCATGATTAGGAGCCACCTCTAGTTAACTGTCAAAACCGTATGAGACAGGCACTGAACAAAATTTGCAGAGGGGAAAATGAAAGCATATAGAGATTAATTTGGTCAAGTTCACAGAGTTAAGGAGTAATGGGCCAGAATTTGAATCTATCAGGCTAATGGTGACCTTGTAGTCTGCAGTTTACTCTGTCAAGTCTGCTTCTGGTAACCAGTTATCAGGTAATAATGACAGTAATTCTGTAGAAGCCAGGGAACAAACAACAAATTGTATGATAGCCACCATACACAGAGGCACATCCATATACCAGTCTACAGAAGCTGCCACATCCATCTCTACACTCATAACCCAGAACTCCTTAGTAATTTCTATTGTAGCTCATGATGTTAGGAGCTAAGGATTTAGTTTGATAGGATTGTCTACATAGGGTAGGTGAAGAAAGATGTGGAGAAAAGCATACATAATCTAAAAAAGCTGAAATCTTTTTGGCAATGAAAATTTGGGGAAAGATCTTGATTTACATCATTAATTTGAACAACTAGTGAAAAATCACAAACCCGTTCTCTGAAATCAATTATAAGCTGCCTTGGGCTAATACCTCTGCTTTTGCTGATGAGGCTGTTTCACTGTACATATTTATGAGCGGCTATAAATTAAACCACAAGCTCTCTAATGGGCAGTTATAAATGGCTGTCTAATTGTCAGTTTAAACACACTCTATTCTAAATCAAAGTCTTCATTTTCTCTTCTTAAATGTCTTTCAGTTATAGGAAGAGATGCTTAGAATTGTGGAAAGAATTATAAGACTGAAATCAAAAGTCTTATGTTGAATTATCTGTTTCTATTCAATCACCTATTAATTACATGATCTAAATAAAATAATGTTAAACAGAATATTGATCACTATTCTTGGTTAAACTTTGCCCCCCCCAAGATATATTCAAGATGTAATCTGCCCCTTCATACCTGTGGAAGTGACTTTTTTTGAAAATTGGGTCTTTTGCAGACTTAACCATCTTGAGATGAAGTCAAGATCATTAGGGTGGGCCCTAATTCAATGCTATTATTTAATGACTATTGTCCCAATTAGAAGGGGAAATTTGGACACAGAGACAGACATTTATAGAAGAAGATGTAGAAACACAGAGGGAGAACACCATGTGATGATGCAGGGAGAGATTGGAGCTATATAGCTGCAAACAAGGGACGCCAACAGCTGCTAGCACATCACCAGAAACTAGGAAGAGGCAAGAAATGATTCTCCTGCAGGTTTCAGAGGGAGTGTGGTCTTGCTGACACCTTGATTTTGGATTTCTAGCCTCCAAAACTGTGAAAAAATAAATTTCTCTTGTTTTAAGACACCCAAGCACTGGTACTTTTTTACAGCAGTCCTAGGAAATTAATACAATCACCTACTGTGTCTTATGCACCATAATATACTAATTTGCTTGCATGCATGTGTGTGTAGTGTAGGGTAGGTTTATTTTAAAACAGAATTTTAAAATAAAAATGATCATCAGATTTGATTAATTAAAAATATATCAAAAAAGTTAAGAAACTTGCCTTATATCATACAATTAGTAGTAAAGAGAGGATATAAATCCAAGTCTCTTTGCTCACAGACCTGTATTTTTCCCAATATTCTAACTACTTTTTAAAGTTGTTTGAAGATTTTTTATACTTTTACAAAGAAACTTTGTATACTTCACTTCCTATGTTTTGAAGTATTATGAAAATCAAACAATAATAAATATATAAAACACCTTGCAAAATATCTCACACATAGTAGGTCAGAAATTTTAATTGCCTCCCCCTTTCTCACTAATCAGTTCTCTTATGCAACAGATATTTATCGAGCTCATGTTATGGTTCAGAGCAGCTGAATCTCAAAAGCACCTGCAAAGGGCTTCCCTTCAGTCTTTGGTTTTCCTTTAGTTCAATCATCTTTTAACTAATTCTATATAAATCTTCAGGTAAATAAAGACCAATAATCTCTCTCACCGTTATCCTATTATGGCTTATGAGAAAGAAAAATAAAACACAGTCACATATTATAAACAGTCTAGGAAAATCTTTGTCAAATCAGTGTTCTCCCTTCTTGCTGAACTCTGAGTTACCTCAGGTGGTCAGAGCAGCATCTGAATTTTGATGGAAATAGAAAGACTTGAAAGAAGAACAAACAGTAGGGTTGTATTAGAATTCTAAAGTCCCAAAGCACCAGTCTTTTTTCTTTTTCAATAGATGCCAGAGAATTGATATCCTTCATAGCACAAGGGGTGGCAACAGTTGTATCTATAGCCTCCCTAACTAAAACCATAGTCATAGTCTCCAAGGCCATATCCTAAGCCCTAAGCCTCTAAAGCCACCAGAGGCACAGCCATAGCTCAGGCCACCATAGTAGTTGCTACGGTTGGAGATATATATACATATATATATATATGTATATATATATATATGTAATGTGAATGTTCTTTTTCAGGTATGAATTTTATTATCTGCCCATAGACTCTTATAGACCTCAGAAAAGGGTGTGACAACAAAACCAGACTTGCATAATTCTCATTCCATGGCTCAATGACATGAATAAAATCTCATTAATCTTTTGTCTTCTAAATTTAAGACTGTCGACACAGATTCCAATGAAATGCTCTGTGTCTATGCTGACAATGAATGTGGTATCATCAAAGACTACACATAAGATGACTGATATCTGTAAAAACCTCTAGCCAGGTATCATATCTCATTACTATTCAAAATAATGGGTACACTCTTCACTGGATGAAGTCAATATCATAGGAAACTATAGCAAATTTTCCAGTTTTTAAGATTGAAAAAATGTTGGTGGTGCTTGTTCAAAATCCCCAAGTATGCCACTTTTCCACTTCACTCTACTCCATTAAGAGTTTGAACAATTTATTTTTTTCCTACTAAAATCGAGTTGCTTAAAAGTTCAGCCATAATCAAGTTTCTCCTCTTTTTATAAAATAAATTGTGGTATTATTTTTGACAATACAATTAATAGTAGTTTCCCAAAGGCCTGACAGTGAATTTTGCATTGAATGTCCATTCAATTTACTTGATTTGTTGGGGTCATATGAGAATTCAGCACAATTTCTTTTTTTTTTTTACTTTATTTTATATTTTTTTAACATCTTCAGCACAACTTCTTTTTTAACACTTGATCTTCAGTTTACAAAATCATCAGCAAAGGAAACATGACAAAAAAATCATCCTAACACAACACTCTTGTTTAGATATTTTAGGAAAATGGAAATGGAATGGTGTGTCCATTTACCCTTATGTAGTATTTGTCTGGGAATTGTTGGATATGTTTGTGTCAAAGGAAATACAAATCAGTGAAAAAAATCAGTGTCATTAAGGATAATTAGGTTTCCTCTGATAATTGTCTACTTATTGGACCACAGCTCCAAATTTCATTTTATAATAAAAACATCAAGGAGACAGGATTTGAATTATTTAGTAGATATTAATTATTAGTACTAGAAAGATAAAACAAAACAACAGTTTTATTGCTGATGGGTCAACAGGAAACATTTTTATATTCAAACTATAAAATGTAAATTTAAATTATGCATCAGTTATTTCAGAAATGAAATGAATGTCCTTTTTTCCTTAAATGGTAGACGTGTCAACAATATAAAGCTTCATCTATCTAAGACATCTGTAAGTAAGCCCTCAAATCTTTGACCTTTTGATCTTCTAATGTGAAAAGTCCTAAAACGGCACCAATTATATCACTTCCTGCAGGAACTCTCAGACACAGGATTAACCCAAGGTGAAACACATATGATAAAGAGCAAATCTCTTTGACCTACTAGGAAATCTAGAGATCAGAATTTTCATTTTTAAAGGTAGCAGAATTTCATTTGAAAGATATACTTAGTACAAAATTTTTTAAACATCTATGTATTTTTCTGAATAAGCTACACCAAAAAGGCTTTTGAAAAATAATTTATTTATAAAAATTAGTAATTTGAAAACACTTTCACATGCATATCTTCCTCTGACCCTATCAATAGCTCTCTGATTTTTGCTGAGAAATATTATTTTCTTCTTTTTATAAATATACTTTGCTTTTGGAAGTAGAATTTTGCAACTTCATAATCATTTATGAAAGGCCTTAGCCTTAAGGTTTTCTTAAAGTTATATAAACAAAGAGGCTTTAGTTTGATTTGTATCACTTCACTCCTGATTCAAATTATCTGAAGGGAATATACCAAAAATCAACTTTTAAGAATCAAAATATTCAGTTAAAAATACAATTTGGTTTCTAAACAGGATGTTGGAAATCAATTGTCAATGCCTTGCCCATTCTTCAGCTAGTACTTTAATTCTGTCATTCGAGATCCTATTCAGTAAATTATTTGGATCACAAAATTTTATTTTTATATATATATATATATTTAACAAATATTAATTAGGCACCTCTCTGTGTTGGGTAGTATATTAATACAAGGGGTTCATACAGACCCTGACCTCAAAGCCTGCTCTATAATAGAGATATTAATTGTCCATCCCACCAATCCACAATTACTATGAAAGGCACTAACAAAAATGTTCCATATTTCTCCAATCCAGGGAATAAACATGGAATAGTTTGTTTTTAGATCCAAATTCACTGCCTTAATAAAAAAGGTACAATTTTATTTCACAACAATTTGACACACTTATCTATTAAGTTAAGAAACAGCATACATTTTTCAGCATCTAAATGTCAAGAGAAAATGCTTGTTTATTTTATTAAAGGTGATTTCCTTATTTTTGTACTTGAAAGAAAATGATCAGCAGTAACATGAAGTCTGGTTGAATAATGAGAAATTATTTTGCCAGTTTTATTTCCAATTTTACTTTACTAAAAAGATTAAAAGTAAATGATTTGCGGGCTTCCCTGGTGGCACACTGGTTGAGAGTCCACCTGCCGATGCAGGGGACGCGGTTTCGTGCCCCGGCCCGGAAAGATCCCACATGCCGCAGAGCGGCTGGGCCCGTGAGCCATGGCTGCTGAGCCTGCGCGTCCGGAGCCTGTGCTCCGCAACGGGAGAGGCCACAACAGTGAGAGGCCCGCGTACCACAAAAAAAAAAAAAAAAAAAAAAAGTAAATGATTTGCAAATTCACCAGGAACCCAGTTTCCCTGATAAGCATGTGAATGTTAAAATTAAGTTTCAGACAAATGCCTCCAAAAGCTCATCAAATAACCATCTTGTAGAAAAAGGCACTTAAACAAGAAACCATAATACAAACTGAACAGTTTGATTTCCATCTTTATGAAGAACTTGTTTGAAATAAATACTCCATGAACTACCCAGAGCAATATGATGAGAAACTTCAGTTTATTATTTTGTCTTTTAATGTAATTGTCATATCAGATCTCCCCAGATCTTCTTCCAAGTGTACCAAGTCATCTTACTAGCTTTTAGAGAACATGCTTTTTGAGATGCAAAGCATCTGAAAGCTACCACAAAAATGTTGTTCATGGGAAGAGGATGAGGGTAGAAAGTGATATCTAGCATTGCTATAGCATAAGAAATTGAAAAGATCTTGGATACCACCTAAAACAGTGATTTGCCAAGAAAGTTTTGACTAATAGAAAGTCTGAGGATCTAAACAAATTTATTAAAACAAATTATCTAAGAGTATACCCCAGGAAACTAAACTGGTAAATGCACTCCAGGAGTTTTAAATTTAGACAGTCCTAATGCTTACTTTTGAGAAAAAAATACCTTTTAAGAAGTAAGACCCTCACTATATAGGTAGGGAAACAGGAAAGCCAATTAAATCAGTTAACTTTTAAAGGAAGCAGAGTAGACTTGTATACATATATATTTATATATATGAAATATAAAATGTATTTCTTTCAAGATAGAATTGACCTGATTATACATAAAGAACATTAGAAATTTGAAAATTCTTTGTTGTGTACAGGAATGTTTTTAATCACCCTTTGTACCTTTCATATTACTATAAATATTATTTTGTATCAGCTTAATGTTTTATTTTAAAAATGTTTTCTTTGGTCACCATAGATTTACCATGCCATAATAAACCTGAGAGTAAAAACGATGACTATTGGAATAAAGTTTGCAATGTTATCATTTTTTAAGTAATAGAAATAATAGTGTACAGATGATTTTATAAAAATGAAATCACACACAAAATACCCTGGAAACAAATGAAAGATGGGACACATGAAAGTACAGGAGTTTAGTCCATCTTATTCTCCCGTATCCTCAAGACTCAAAACAATGCTCAGGACATGGAGACAGGAAGTGAACATTTGTTGAATCAAATTCATTATTGAATCAAACATTGTTGAGTCAAAACACCAATTCAAAGAAAAGGAGGGTAACATTCTGATTGAAATCCCATATATCCGTTAGAAATGTACTAAAATGAATTGATACAGTCATGATCCCTATGCCAGTTAAATATGTTCATTTAAAAATTTAAAATACAGGTTACACTTGGTCACAGCTGATGTTAGTGACTAAATAAAAATCAAGAAAGATTCCAGGTTCTTCCAGAGGAAGAAACTAGTTCCTTTGGAGCAGGAAGCCAAAAAATTATTAATATTTTCTAAACTTCAAGAAAAATGTTCACATTACTGAAAGATATGAGTAACAGCATGGGAATAGAAAGAGTCTGAGGATCTACAAGTTTCTAGTATAAGCCAGAAAAGCCATATCCTCCATAGCATGATGGGCAGTAGCAGCCATATCTGTAGCCTCCATGGCTACAGCCATGGCCCAGTCTGCAGAAGTTGCTGCATCCGCAGCCATGGCCATAGCCCAGGCCACCAAAACCTCCACAGCTGAAGCCCAGACCTTTGCAATAGTTGGCATAGTAGCTCATGGTGTCAAGTATTAGAGATCTGATTTGGTGCTGAAGAGGAATTTCCTGAGCATGACCATCTCTACCTTCCCCGAATGTTTTTATACCCTCAGTAGTGCAACTGGTAAACAATGACAGGTGATATTATTTCCACATAACAGAATAATGTAAAGTCTTAAAATTACTTTAAATTGTTCTTTTCTTACTTGCCAAAAGGTCCAAATTTTTGTTAAAGGAATTTTAGTAATAATAATTATTTTTTAATGAGTTTGCATTCCTAAAAACAGAATGTTTCCAAGATGAGAAATGATTATAGCCCCTTCAGAGGCCATACTGCACTGGTGTTCTAGTTAAAATTGTCTAATCTAGTTGATAGCTTCCAGTGGTCCTATAATTACATAACCTCAGATTGCTTCTCATTCCATTGTCTTAGCTACTGATCATTCCCAGAACCCAGGACCTTTTATCCATGGTGGTCAGGGCATAGTCACAAAGTCATTAGTGATTTCCAGATAGTCAAATTAAAAAACAAAAAAAACAAAACCGAGCAAAACCTTCTTGGTTTTTTATTTTGTTTTTTGTCAGTTATTTGGTTTGTTTGAACCTTCTTTGGCATTTGCCCTCCTCACCCATTCATTCTTCTTTTAAAGCTTTCTTCCCTTACTTTCTATGGCAAATGTTCAATTAGCTTTCTCTCTCAATTTCTTATGAGTCTTCTTCCCAATTTCTTATTCCTTTATTAACTCTAAAAGTGCCCCTTTTCCTCCATCTTCAATGTATACACTTTTCCCATGGAATTTCAATAAATATTGTGTTTAATAACCGTGCTTATACCGATTACTTTCAAAAGGCTTCTCTAAATATCAGCTCCATCAATTTGACTATTTACTGGATATGTCCCATTTGAATTGCATTCAAATTTCATGTTTAGTAGTAAATTCATTTTTTTTTCACAAAACTGCCTCTTGCCTGTATATTAGTCATTCAAATCACATACCAGAGTATGATCTTGGAATTAATTCTCTTTCATATTTTAGAAATATCTTCCCTACTCAGTGCATATTGAACCACAGCAACTCAACCATGTAAATGATAATTCATTAATATTTATGTCTGTTCATTGTTTTCACTTAACTCAGTCCTCCACCACTTTTTCCTGGATTAATGTAAGAACCTCCCCACCAGTCACACTTCCCCAAGGCAGGGCCCTCATCTGATCTGTTCTCCATACTGAGTCCAAATGAACATTCTGAAACACAAATCTGATCATTTCATTTTTCAGCCATTATACCTAAGTCATTAAGGAAAAGAATATACTCCTAAATTCACAAACAAGGTCTTTCATCACCAAACATTTTTCTCTATCCTGGTCTCTAACAATCTACCATATATTTCCCTTTATTCCATACATAAATAACAAAGACATTATTAATCCACTGCATGCTTTTGAGACTTTACAGGAGCTGCTCCTTCATTCTGGAATCTTCTTTTATACTTATGTACCCATCTTATTCCAACCCACCCTTCAAAAGATAGGTCAAGTGGCACCTTCTCCAAGGACATCCTAAGCTACTTCTACCTCTGCCTGATTTAGAAAATCCTTCAGAGTGCTGCTAAATGCCCTGGATAAAAGTCTGTCTTTGCATTTCATCAGATTTTAGTATACCAATTTGTTTACTGCCTTTTCCATTACATTATTTACTCCTTCAGGGCAAGAACATTTATTATAATCATATTTTATACTTTTGTGAATGGAATGGAGTAGGCAATATATTGTTAGTTGAATGAATAAATTAGTAAATGAACAGATCCATAGAAAACAAATAGCAAATATCTCTAACAGTCTCATCCACAAATTCAGAGATGCAAGAAGTGTTCATGTATACAAAGTATATAATAAAAACAACAAAAATGATTATCAAAGCATTCAACTAATAGCTTGCCCCTCCAGAAACAGAAGAAAACTTTAACGAAATACTTCATATTAAATTAAATATTAAATGTAAAAGAGATAAGAAGAAACAAAATGAGTTGAAAAACAGGAAAGAAATTTTTAAAAAGATAAAACCATATCAGAAGAAAGACCAAGTTCCAAGATTCATAAAGAAGTTTGGATTCAGATGAAAACAAATGATTCCACTGAGGAAAAGCAGGAAAATAATAAGGTAGAAAAAGTTATTTGATATTTGATTAAGTAAATGATACTAGTTGACATTCATTATTCAAAACTGAAAAATTAGCAGAAGTTTAATAAAAGAAAATGAGGAGCTAAGGACATTTTTACAAAAAATGCATAATTAATCACTGACAACCACTAAAAAAGTATCAAAACATTTCTAAATAGCTAAAGATATTTTTAAAATATTGAGTAAATAAAATATAGAGAGAAAGAAGCAGAGTAAATATAACAGTACAATAGTAATTATAACAAAAAAATAGTTTTTCAGAGCTGACACTAAACTAATAGCAACTTAATAAATATGAACTAGCTTAATTTACCTCTTAAAATATTATTTGGACTCACAAAGAGTCAACTATTTTCAAGAGAAACATTTAAAGCCATTATTAAGAAAGTCTAATAATAGAAGTATCAAAATAATTCAATAATGAGATACCACTAGACAATTATTGAAAAGGATAAAATCCCAGAAAATGACAATACCAATTGCTCACAAGAATGAAAAACAAAAAGAACACTCATTCACTGTTGGTGAGAAAGCAAAATGGTATAGCCACTATGTAAGGCAGTTTGGCAGTTTTTTAAAAAGCAAAATATCCTATAATCCAGTAACATTTCTGTCTGATATATACCCGAATGATTTGAAAATTTTTGTGTATTCAGAAACTTGTATGTGAATATTTATGACAGATTTTTCATAATTTCCAGCAACTGGAAGCAATATCCTTCAAGAAGTAAATGGGTAAACAAATACAGTACATCCATGCAATGAACCCAGCCATAAAAAGCATTGAGTTATCAAGATGAAAAGATATACATGAATCTTTTATTAAGTAAGTTTCTGACAGTGGAGAAACTTGACAAACACTGTCTCAGAGAGTTCAGAATCAACACCAACAGTGAAAAGTTATGCTGGTAGCATTCCTGATATGATGGAATGAAAATAGCAATTTACCTCTGCCACATTCCTTGCAAACACCATAATTCCACTCCAATCATGAGAAAAACGTTGAATGGATCCCAGTTGAAGGACTTTCTACAGAACACTTGACCAGTTCTGCTGGAACATTGTCAGGGTGATTGGGACTAGGGAAAGTCTGAGAACATGTCTTGTCAAGAGGAGCAATGACTAAATGCAATAAGGTACCCTAGATGCTATCCTAGAAAAGAAATATATATATTAAATAAAAACTAAAGAACTCTGAATAAAGTATGGACTTTAGTTGGTAATTATGTATCAATATAGATTTATTATTAGTTGTAACAGGTGCACCATACTAATGTAAAATGTTAATAATAGGGCAAATTGGGTGTGAGATTTATGGGAACTCTCTGTGCTATCTGTATAACGTTTTCTGCAAATCTACATCTGTTCTACAAAATTATCTTTTTAAAAATGTATAAGCAAATGTATATCAGTCAAAAGAGAATGAAAAGGCAGTTGTTTGTAACTCTGTTACCAAAGTAGAGTCTAACCAGATGATAAAACACAACAATGGAACCATCTTATAAAGTTAAAGACACTTTAAAATAAAGAAATAATGGTTACGATTGTATATGAAAAAAACAATACGGCAACCACCTTTATAGAGGAAAATATACTAGAGATGCATGGAGTCATAAACAACACAGCAATGCCAGAACAAGAAAGATAAAATGGAAAAGCATAAGTAATAATATGGAGGACCAAAATAATATAAACAATAGTGACTGACTTTAAAATTATATATAACTTTACATTTTAATAATAGAAAATAAAAGTTATTCTCAAGCACGTATGAAACATTACAAAAATGTATTAAATCACAAAGAAAGCATTAAGAGGTTCCATGAAGGAAATATTATAAAAATATTCTCTAATAATAATGTAATACAAGTAGAAATTAATAAATATAAATCAATAAAAACCCAGAAATTAAAACCAACACAAAACTATGAAATCTTGAGTGAAAAAAAGTCACAGGATTTTTAAATGGTGATAATGATAGTGAAAATTCTACATATTATAATATCTGGTATACATTACAAAGATAGCAGAAAAAAATTTAGTTTTAAGCACATATATAAGTAAAACACAAGTATGCAATAAAAGTACAAACAAGTAAACTAAAAGAAAGCAGAGGGAAGTTATAATAAAGATCAAAACAGCTATTGATCAGATAAAGCACAGAAATTTGTAGAAAAACAATAGAATACTTAATTACACAAAATTATGGTCATTGGAAACAAAAAATAGAAAACTATCAGCTAAATTAATTTTAAAAAGGAAGAAGGAAAATATAAATAAATTGAATTAATATATATATAATATAATATAAATGTAAGTAAACATATACAATTACATAGAGAAAGAGAGACAGACAGTGAAAGAGAGGGGGAAATCTTCTTTGTAGACTTTTGCTCAAATAAATTTGAAAATCCTCTCAATACTCTGTAATAACCTATATGGGAAAAGAATCCTAAAGAGAGTGGATATATGTACATGTATAACTGATTCACTTTGCTGTACTGCAAAACTAACACAGCATTGTAAATCAACTGTACTCTAAGAAAAATTAATTTAATGTTTAAAAAAAATTTTTTAATTGAAAACCCTGAATAAGATACATAATTTTCTAGGGGAAAAGTTTTACTAGAATTGAACCCATTAGAGATAGAAATTTTAAAGACTAATTTTTGAGAAGAAAAAGAAAGAACTGCTCCACACACAAAAAGCTGGAGGTTCCATTAGTTTCAAAGGCTAGTTTACCAAAAGTTCTAAGACATAATCCTTATGCAACATAAATTGTTCAAGAGCATTGAAAATGAATGAAGTCTCCAAATATGTTTTTTGAATCACTTATCTAACATTTATCTAAATTCAATGAAGAAAATGGCACACATGAAAGAAAATTACAGACTAATATTACTTCTGACTACATATGCATAAATTCTGCATAAAATATTAGCAAATAGAATCTAATACCATCATAAAAACAATACATCATAAGGAAATGGAATTTACTTGGAGAATATAAGTGATGTCGATATAAGGATACTCATTAATATAATGCATCACATTAATTGATTCAAGGAGAAAAATCATATTACTATTTCCATAAATGCTTAATAACTTTTGGCAACTTTCAACATTCATTCCTTATAAAAGCATTCAAGAAAAGAAGAATTGATGGTTAATTTTCTAACATAATAAAATTGACTTAAAGTTAGCATTTTAGGTAACTGAAACCCTAGAGGCATTTCCACAAAATTTAGGAGAAGGGCAAAGATGCCTACCCTATGCACTAGTATTAAACTTTGTCCTGGAGATATTAGCAAATGCAGTTGGGCAAAAAATATCAATAGATGAGTAAGAACTAGAAAAAGACTTTAAAAAGTAAAACAATCTCTACTTGCAGGCAGCACAGTAGCATATCTGGAAAAACCCTTGCGAATCAATGATGAAACTAACTCAAAAACTAAAATGATTCATCAATAACAAAATATAAAATTGTCAAAGAAAATGAATAGTTTTCATATACACAAGGAAGTAAAAGATATCATGATAGAGAAATATCTATTAACAAAAGTAAAACATATATAAAATATTTCAGAATACACTCAACAAAAAATTGCAAAACGTATATTCAGTGTTTTAATTCCTGAAAGATTTAAAAGTAGACTAGAATATTTTTTTTAATTCTCTTGTTTGTTGAATGGATGATTCAGTAACATAAGGATGTAATGTTAATGTAGTAGATCAACCGCTTATAAGGCTAGTAAGAAGGTTAAAAGACAAAAGTAGTAAAAAATAATTCTGTTCAGATTTTTTTATTGTAATTGCACTGAATCTATAAATCAGATTTGACAGATAATGATTCTTCTGATCCACAGTCATGACATATTTTCCTTATATTTAGACCTTCTTTAACTTCTATAAGTATGTTTTAATATTTACTATTAAGAAGAATTGCACACTTCTGTTAGATTTATTAATAGGTGTGCAACCACAAAGGTTTGACTTGTCATATTCTCATGATACACAAGTCTGACACAGCATCAACATTACTAATGGAGAGAAAAGTACTCAAAAATGCAGCAACAGTATTGTCTACATCAACATATGACAGACCTTAAACTACCAGATATGGTTTTCAGAATCCACTTTTCCACAAAAGACACACTTTTATTTCCAAGTGAGGAAAGCTAATAGGCAAGAGAAGGTTTCAGATATGTCAGCATCTAAAGTTTGATATTCACATAGCCTTCATCTGGCTACATTACTAATTTCCAATCTTCAACAGAACTGTGGTCCATAAATTTCAGATTCATTTACAGTGAACAATCTAGATAAACCATATCTAGCATTCTAGGAATGCTAAAAGCATTTACACATTTAGCATTCCTAGAATAGTCAGCTGTTGGATAGAATAACCCATTCAAAATCCTCATGATTCATTTTCACTTTTAGTCAGTAAATTCCATCACTCACCAAAGGACAAACTTGCCTCAGATACCTCTGGCCTTAAATTAGTATTTTGGGAAGAGTTTTAATCATAGATTTAATTTTTATATGAGAGAACTATTCAGATTTTTTTTCCTCTGGGGTCAGTTTTCATAAATTTAATTTATTACAATAATATACATTTGAGTTCAAGATAAATGGTTTTTGCTTCTATTTTAGATTTTTTATTTTATAAAATATTTTAAATATACCAAAAAGAAGAAAGAATAAATATTACAACAAATATTATCTACTTAACAATTGTTAATATTTTGATATACTTCTTTCATGTTTATTTTCGCAAGTGTTCTAAAATAATTTACTGCAAGCTAAAGTTTTTCCTTATCATTTTGTTTTGAAATTAACAAGATAATTTCCAAGGAATAATGAATTTTAAAAAATACACTAAAATTTGATTATCATCACAGAGCCTCTTCAACCTTTAGACATAGAATTCCTGTGTTTGGCCAGTAAAGAAAAAGATAGATATTGATAATGAGGAGGAAGAGGAGAATGATAAAATAAAGGAGAAGAAAATGAGGAAATGGAGAAGGAAGAGGTAAGGGGAAGAAGAAAGGAAAAAGAAGAAGGAGGAAGAGATAATTATGAAATAAGACATATTGGTAAATTTCTTAGCTATAAGAAGAAAACGTAAGAAGAAAACGTTGCCATGGTTGATGATTGTATTAATACATCACAGCAAGTTTAATGTGATTAAAAAATTGAAGTTTAAAACACATTTACTATGTCAGAAAAAAGTTTATTATTAGACATCGGATGCTAAAAGGCAAAGACTTGCTAGAGTATAGTGACTCTCCGTCCTATATAGAAGGAGAATCCCTGAGAGCATCACTAATCAAACACCAACATCTAGTTCATCAAGTTGTCTTCACATTAATGTCAGAAACCAGGTGGCCCAAATAACAGTTTCATTATCAAGACAGGATAAATGAAGCAAGCAGGTTATGGAATAAAGTTTTCCAGATGAATCAGAGTCTCACAGAAGACGAAGTCCACAAATTGTAAATCTTCATATAATTATTCAGTAGAAGCCAGAACACCAGTATCTTCTATAGTAATATGGATGGTAGCAGCCATATCCATAGCCTCCATAACCACAGCCATAGCCCAGCCTGCGGAAGCTACCACGTCTGCAGCTGTAGCCATAACCCAGGCCACCAAAGTCTCCACAGCTGTAGTCCAGGCCTTGGCAGTAGTTGCCATAGTAGCTCATGGTGTCAGGAGTGGTGAGTCTGACTTGGTATTGTAGGTCAGCTTTGGGACTGTGACCGCACAAGAGCATTTATATATGCTGGTGGGTGTGGAAAGCCACACCTCTAAATATCACCCCATAGAACACATTATTTGAAAACTATGTCAACTATCTTGTTTCCTAACTTCAAACCATGCCTTCCACTCGTTTCGTGACTCCTTATTTAAAAGTTATGTGACACATTTTATTTTCTGTTTTATTTGAATTCTTAGAAAATTATTTTACTGCTAATAAGACACTATTGTGTTTATAATCCCCAAACTTGTTTGGGTTTCTGAGTTTCAAGCTCCATAAACAAATTTCTATAAGCTTCCATTCTTCAAATTGCATTGCATGAGATTGCATTTACCGTCTAATTATACCCTTCCCTTTGCTGTTCCATGGCTGTTGACTCTTTTCTAAATTATGGGTGTTATCTTTCTTCTCCGAAGAATTCACATAAATTGAACCATAATTTTCTCCAAAATACTAGCCCTATGAAAAATGACAATCAACTATGATGTATGTCTTGAAACAAAGTGCTTTTAAAGTCAGCTGAGAACCCCATTTAGTAGTGCAATGATGTCATTTAATTTTTAAAAGAGCCACAAACTGAAGGCAAAGGAATTTCTCAATCATCACATTTCAGGTACAGTAAGCATGCTTGGTATATACCATTGAAGATTGCATAAAAAGAGTTCCTCCTAATCATTATAAGTAGCTTAGTTCCCTACCCCCAACTATATTCTTATTCCAGATACTAAATTCCATATTATAGTAAGATCATAAAATTTCAGGATTCAGAGAAACTTGGGGTACCATTTATTTGTGGCCTTTATTATTTTATAAGCAAGTGAGAAACCTGCAACTCAGACAAACAATTATACAACAATGATCTTTAGTGACAGTTGAGGACTAAAACCTTAGTTCATCAGGTAAATTTGAAATTTCCGCACTGCAGGTTAGGGAGTTTATTTTCCCATAGTGCACAGCTGCCTTATATTTTTGTTTATTCCCCTGTTTATTCCCACTATCATTAGATATAGATGCAAGTGACCTGAAACCCAGTATATTCAGCTTGTCCCACTTTAAAAAAAAAAATCTCAAAATAATTGAATATCAAAAATAGTATTGATGATTTTTGAACTTCCTTTACACTTACTACACTGGTTTCCCCTACCAGGTAATTAAGAGTGCAGTGTGATTAGGTGTTTCTATATTTCTATATTGATGGAACTTTCAAACTACAAATTGAAGGGAATTATTAGTGGTAAAGAACTGCTCTATTTGAATCTACTTTAGCTGGAAGAATTTAGTTTCAATGAAATTTAAGGTAAATTTTTTAAAAGACTATTGTCTTTGGTCCTGCTCATAACCCGATAAGACCAGTCATTTTGCTTTATCCTCAATAACAGAGGTTCTCATGCGATTCAACCTAGGAATTCTTCCTATGTCCAGTCCTAACCACTGGACTCCCAGGGAAGTCCCCTACTATCTGAAGTTCTTTACATGTATTGAACTCAAACTCAAAACAATCCTTTGTAGTACTATTACTATCTTGCTTAATTATCTGCACAAGGTCACACAGCTAATCAGTGGCTGAGAGGAGCTTCAAAACCAGTTTTCTGGCTCAAGAACCTGTGTTTTTGAGCTCACTATGTGGTTCATACAGGATACTGTCTCTATTGTCAGGTGAGGGTAAAGTTGTTTGACCTTCAGAAGGAGCACAACTTCAGAGAAAACTCTTAAACATTTAAACAAGAAACATTTAAACTATTTAAGCAAAATATAATTGCTTTTAAAAAGAAATAAAAAATAAATGTTTTAAATATTTTATTCTAAATCTACTTTAGTTGACTTAATAAAACAAAGCATGCTACTCATAGCTTAGCTTTTCTTAATTCTATAGAAACCCCATCATGAGTATTGATTAATGTAATACTGGCATTTAGAAATATCTAAGGGAGTTGTTAGCCTGCTGAAGGCAGCCTGCCCACCCCTTTGGGGTTAATCCATTCAACAAATATTTACCTAATGATCACTATTTCTCAGGCATTAATTTACTCAAGGTGAAAAAGGAAAACTAGTCCATGAACTTCATGGAGGCTACATTCTAGCATAGGATGAGATATTAAAGCATTGATATACAAGTATTATATAACTAGTGGACTTTGTAGGGAAAAAAGTGAATAGAAAATGAAATAAACAAGGAGCTCTCTTTGGAGGTCTGGGCAATTGTCTTGCCTGTGGTATGGTCTGGAACATAATCATGGGATATTGACTTGTTGGAAGACTGGGTTATTGTCCTTTAGCTAAATGTCTACAGAGCACTGTGTGATTCCAGATTTGTGGTTCTACCTCTCTACATCAAGACCATCTTGCTTTTTCATTGTTAGCTCTTGATATTTTCAAGTGATTTGACACAAACAAAATGATTTGCTTCTGTTAATCAGAAACTTCTCCTGCTGCTTCATCCTTCTGCACTTGAAAACTGTGTTTTCTCTTTTATCTATGTGTTCTATTTTAATATGATATTTTTAATAGTTTTCATTATTTTCTTATTTCTTTATTGATCTTTCTCTTCAAAATGTCAGTGGGACTTATATTAAAAACATACTTCTCTCCTCGGGTTTGTGTTGCATCTCATGAAATTGTAAATTGTCCCTCTAGAAACATTTACTGAGTGCCCAGTATGGTTCAGACACAGGCTATACCTTGAGTATACATCACTGAATAATGCACTCTCTTACTCCCTGCTTCAAAGAATACCAGTAGTATAACTTTCCAAATGTCACCTCTTTGGTTACCCTTTTTCCCTTCATACAATCCACAGTATTTTTAGGAACTTCTATGTCTATGACTAGAATAATAGTACAGGGAGTTTCACGTCTTAGTACTGGCTGAAAAATATCGTTTATCACATACATGCACACCTTATATTTAAATTAAAAAAATTATATTAATAAACATAAGTAATGAAATATATTAACAAATTAATTACTTTGCATTTACTCTGCATAGCTGAAAAAAGTCATCACCTCGTAAAACTCTGAAGATTAGCTACATCACAAATATATTTCCTCTCATCCCAACTGAATACTCAACTCTGCCCATAAACCTGTTTATTGGACCTTCCCCCATACCCACAGTCATGCCAAGATCTGTCTGTCTTTTAGAACACCTTCTCACTCTCCTATTCTCTCACTCTTGCCTACCACCTCTTCATTTCACAGAGCAGTCACCATCAGACAGTAACTGGCAACTCCCCACCTTCTCTCTCTCATCTGCACACTTACTCTCTTTGAAACTTACCTCAAATTCAATAGGTGAAACATTTTTTAAAGACAAAAACCACCAATCAGCTTCCCTTCCACCCATGTGGTCAATGGTTGTGTTTTGTTTTGTTTTGTTTCCCTCTTCCTTACTGTTTCTATGTTGGCTCACAACTTTAAAAATCGCCAGCTATCAAAGCCAGGAACCTGGATTTATACCTGAATCCAGCTTCTTTTTCTGCTTCCTCCAAATTCAAATTAATTGTCATTCCTTCAACAAATAATAGAGAACATTTACCTACTTATCTTGGAAACAAAGTAGTAAAAAGAAAAACAAGTCCCCCATCTCCAGGAGGCTAACAGTTTACTGGGGGAGATAGACCATCAACAAATACAGACTTAATTTAGTCATTCACCAAATATTTACCGAATGGCTACTTTGTGCTCAATATTTTTTTTAGGCACTGGAAAAGATATTTCACAGTAGTAAACAAAGCTGACAAGAGCCCTCTATTCCAGAAGCTTACATTCTAGTGGGGAGTAGGGCAAATGACCCAGCAATCAGGCAATCAATCAAAAGAGTATGTTACGGAGTGATAGTGGTAAACTGCTAAGAACAAATTATAAAGCAGAGGTGAGAGATAGGCAATGACCAATGGGGGAAATGAAGTTGTAGATAGATTGTTAGGGAGGGCCCATTCTAAATAAGTGTCTTCTAAGTGAAGACTGGAAAGGTGAGACCATGAGCCATGTAAGGCTACCTGAGGGAAGAGCATGGCAGGCAGATGGTACTGAAAGCACTCTTAGCAGCACCATTTAAGAAATAATTTTACACAAATACCTAAGGAGGTCATAGCAGGGCTTTGGGGTTGCTCTGAATCGGGTGGGAGGTGGTTGTTCAGGGTAGTATGAGAACATGTCTCTTGGTTAGGCAGCATGTTAAGCTGACTCCCCAAACCATCCCCTTTCCTGGGGTACACACCCTGCACTGCTCCCAGCACTGTGAATATAATGAGTTTTACTCCTGTGATCAGGCTATTTCATACGACACAGTTAAGAAAGGGAGATAATCTGGTTGGGCCTAACCTAATCATAAGATCCCTATAAGAGTAGAGTTTGCTCTGGCTGGTAGCAGAATAAGAAGTCATAGGCTCAGAGCATGAGGATTTGACATGTCTTTGCTAGCTTGAAGGTGGAGGGGCCCATGTGGCCAGGCATGTAAGTGACCTTTACTTATTCAGAGTGCCCTTTAGCTGATAGTCAGTATAGAAATGGGGACCCAATCCTACAAACCTAGGAACTGGATTCTGTCCATACCAGTATGAGCTTGGGAACAGACTCTTCCCCAGAGCCTCCAGACAAGAACTCAGCCCAGTTGATCCCCTTATTTCAGCTTTAGGATACTCTGTGCAGAGAACCCAGGGACACCTTGACCAAGTTCCCACCCACAGAAGTGAGAGCAAAGAAATGGATGCTGTTTTAACTTGATAAATGTATGGTTATTGTTAAGCAGCCATAGAAAACTAATATAGTGTCTTAACCTTTCTATCCTGAATGTTTTTAACACTCAAATTCCTAAAATTAAGTCATAGCAATAGCCCTAAACTTCATCATCTAAGTTTTGTCACACATTTACAATTCAGAAGGCGTTCAAGAAGAATTGAGAAAATAATATCATGGTAAATTTCGAATATTATTACTATTAGTTTCAAAAGTAAATGTATTAGAGGTTGAGCTTCTAAGGACGTGCTTTCTGACTTTTAGCATAGCTACAAAATCAGTACTGCTTTAATGCCACATTCCATCTGTCAAACTTCAAATGAGTACACTGTTCTTTACCCAAAGAAAGTTTTCTCCTCTGTACAGGTCAGTAAACCAAAGTTAAACAATTTAGCTTTTGGTCTGGTTATGTTATTTCATGTGACATTGGATAGTTTGTTACAATTTATTTTGATAACTGGGATCAAAATGGCTGTGTAAATCAAAAAGCTGTTGTAAATATTACTGAAGAAAACATAGGAAAGTGCTTTGAAAATACAATATTCTTTTTTTTAATGTATATTTTTATTTTTTTGGCTGTGTTGGGTCTTCGTTTCTGTGCGAGGGCTTTCTCTAGTTGTGGCAAGTGGGGGCCACTCTTCATCATGGTGCGCGGGCCTCTGACTATCGCGGCCTCTCTTGTTGCAGAGCACAGGCTCCAGACGTGCAGGCTCAGTAGTTGAGGCACACTGGCTTAGCTGCTCCGTGGCATGTGGGATCTTCCCAGACCAGGGCTTGAATCCGTGTCTCCTGCATTGGCAGACAGATTCTCAACCACTGCGCCACCAGGGAAGCCCAGAAAATACAATATTCTTTACTAAGTAAGAATATCCTTAAGTGATATTTCACTTAAAGAGAATCCAATGAAAGCCTAAAACAGTATATTCCTGATTAAAATCTATGACCATCAAACTAACGCCTTTCTGATACAATTGGTTCTAGAACTTTAATCTTCTTTCGACTTATAATAGTTACAAACCCGGGCACTGATTCTTCTAAGTTATCTCTCTTGGATTTCATATTCCCACTTGCAGCAATTCCTAGATAACTGCTACTATTATTTTTAACCGTTTTTTTTGTTTTGTTTTGTTTTATTTTGTTTTTTTGCGGTACGCGGGCCTGTCACTGCTGTGGCTTCTCCCATTGCGGAGCACAGGCTCCAGACGCGCAGGCTCAGCGGCCATGGCTCACGGGCCCAGCTGCTCCGCGGCATGTGGGATCCTCCCGGACCGGGGCACGGACCCGTGTCCCCTGCATCGGCAGGCAGACTCCCAACCACTGCGCCACCAGGGAAGCCCTGCTACCATTATTTCTGATGATGGTTATCACCTATGAAGTTGGAAGAGCTTCCCAGGCAATCTAACTCCACCTTCCAATTTCTAGTTTCTAAATGAAACTCTCCTGAAAATGTTGAATAAGTACATCTACTAGAGAAAACTACATCTAGTTATTGATTATGGGGAAACAAACTGCTGAAAGAATCAGGCTAACACAGACACTATGCCCAACACATTCTAAATCCTCCCTTCTGGTATATTTCTTTAATACTAAGCTCGGGCAGTATCTTTTTGGGGGGAACTTTCACTGACAACACAGACTTGATTGAATGCCCCACCTATGGGGTCCAATTGCTCCCAATACATAAATCTTTCTTAAAAGTCAATACAGAGAATTGCAATCATATATTTATTATCTGAATTTCCATCTGACCAGTAAGTTCATCAATATCCCTGGAAACTTTTTTATGTCTTTCTACCGCTTAGACTTAGTATGGGCACAATGTGATGATAATTACTCTTGTGTGGATGGATGAATAAATGCATGATTACATCTGTCATGGGAAGTGCCAGCGTGGCATCACCAAGCACAGCAAAAATTAATAAGTTAAAGCTCTTGTTGACAATTAGCAGCCTTTTCCTTAGATATCCAACACTAGTTCATCTAATAATATTATGAAATGTGGGCTAATGTATAATTATTTTGTACAGTTCATAAAAACTTTGGTATTGGCCCCTTGAACTTGTACTGCATGTGACATGCTCTATCTCATGTCTAAAATTTGTTACCAGTGTCTATTCCTACTATTTTATGAATCAACAGCTGAAGGCATGAATTATCAATATTTTTTTCGTAAGCAGAGACTGCTTCGTTTTTCATGATCATCCTGTGTTCTTGAAAGAAATTAAATATAGCATCTTTCAGGGTTTCTCCCCCTTTTTTCTGGATTTCATGTATTCTCTCTTTGGTTGGTTTGGTTTATAGACTCCAAAGCTAAGGATGTCACTGTCATTTATTAATATACATGTAGGTCAATGGTTGACCGATTTTGTGGTTATAGCTTGAATGCAGTTGTCTTTCAAAAGCTGTCATTCATTCAAAGACATCTTAAAAGAACTTTCTTCCTGATAACTGAAAAAAAAAGTACTTTAGAGAGGCAATAGAGTTCCATACAATCTCCGTTTTTGCAGGGTTTTATTACCAATGAAGCAAGTTGAATAAAAGGTGAAGATACCATCTAGAGATACAAAGAATAGGTAAACAGAACAGCCAAGGACAATGCAAGCAGTTCTGGAAGCCTAGAAACAGAAATGATTATTAACACACCCACACACCATACACTGGGACTTCTGGCCCTTTAAATAGAATCACAAACCGAATTACCTAAGTATAATTAGTTTGATTATCAAGGGAGTAAACCTAATCAAGGTAGGACATTTTGAGGAGCAAAGTTCTACAGTATGACAAGTGTCCCTTTGGGCACTCCATGCAAGGACTTGCTGAGACACGTACTCAAATATAACTTACAGCCTGTGTACCTGAAAGCAAGAATGGCAACTTAGCAAACCAATTACTCTGTGATTCTGAAGGTTGTTTGAGCTCCTTCAACTGTTGTTTAAGCGAAGCCAAAGAAACAACCCCAGTAGAAGAAATCCATTGAGAACACAGCTTCCAACAATACAACAGAGTTAGGTCCTGCTTGGAAACAGCAAAAGACAGCAGGACGTAGAATACAACACTGGCAAATGATGCAATAATGTTGCATAACGATCCCACAGTGAAGATATGAGGCTGGTTAAGAGCAGCTGCAGCTGCTTCGTTGATATACTTTTAACAAAATGTGAAAAGAATTGCTGAACAGTCTCTCTACCCTCATGGTTACATAGAATTACAGGTACGACACCACTGTCGGAGCTTTCGTGAAGAACACACACACAGATCGCAGACAGACACACGCATAAACTCATACTCAATGCTCGTATGTATAGAAATCCCATTTATGAAGGACAGACAACTAGGACACATTTAAAAGGCCAACCAAAGTAAGTTTAATGAAAGTAAATTTTCACAGATCTCACATGAACAATTTGGAATGAGAGTTCTGCCAAAGTATGTATCCAAAAGGAGAATTATTACCCAAACTATAAATCCACCCCACTGCCCCGAATTAGAATTGCAAGTTCAGATGATTTTTATCAAGTCAGTCCTGGTATGTTGAAATCTGAACATCTATCAAAGTGACCTAGGATTGGCTCATGATAATTTCATCTGAGAGAGGCACCAATGGAATGAAGTGTCCAGATGGTAGAATCAAGAAGAGGAAAATTGGCTGAAAGTTCTCAGTCATGTGTGAGGTTGAATGCAAGGTTTCTCAATAAAAGCCAGAGGAACAATATCTTCCATAGTAACACGGGCGGTAGCAGACATATCCGTGGCCACCATAGCCACAGCCCTAGCCCATGCCATCAAGGCCATAGTCCAGACTGCCATAGTAGTTGCCGTAGTAATAGCTCATCTTGTCGATAGTTGAAGATGTAGGTGAGAGCAAAGCTTTTGCTTGCAGAATATGAACTTCTCTGCTTCCTTGGGGCCTTTTATACACCCTTGTAGTAGGTGTGACAAACCACAAACCACCATGCCCTGCATTTCATCAGCTAATTTGCATGGAGACCATGTCATTAACATTGTGTTCATTTAGAGGGGAGGCCCACACCCATTAATGCTGGAATTCATTTACTGCTGCCTCATAAATTCCTGAAGATATATCATATACTTTTAGCAATAAAAAAAAAATTGGCATACTTCATCTCTGTAACCAAGCATCATGAGTTTGCGTAGCTTGAAAGCCACACATATTATTTAAGCTTACCTTGAAATAAGAACATCACCCCTCTGCAGACTTGAAGCACAGATGCACAGAGACTCCAGGTCTCCATGAGATCCTATCATTTAATCACCAACGTTTTCATGACGTGTGTTTTGGCAGAGAAACCAAATGTTTAGATAAATATTGATTTTGCTTTGTTTTACTTTTTTGACAGGATTGATTTTGACATTTGATTGTAAATAATGTTTTTAGGCTAATTTATAGCACTGTCATTCTTACTGGTTTGTATGTTTTTATGTGGTTATATGGAGTTCACTTTTATGAGCATCAACATTTCTTAAACATGAGATGTCAACAACATGTTTTCCAGTAAAAAGTAAGTATGTATATAATTTTTGTGTGTGTACAGCACCTCTGTGTGTTATAGTTAGTGTAACACATGCATTATTTGATGTCTATAGAATAAAATGTGTATATTGAGGGGTATTTTTAGTATAGTGATATCTAAAATACACTTCTCCTTTGTTAATTAATCACTTATACTGATTTGACTGATTTCCTCAATAGCTCCTAGTCAAATCCTATGTTCAGGAAAAGATACATTAAGAAGTATTTATACAATACTGCGAAGATCACATAAAACATCAACAATACAATGTGAAGAGTCAATGATGTTTTAAGTTCTAGACAAGGGATTGTAAAAGTATAAAAATAATAAATAATGCTACATTCTCATTGAGTCCTGCCTGGCAAAATAGTCCAATAGTTTTTGGGGTTTTTTTTTTAGTTTGTTTGTTCCTTTATTGCCATATACAATATCCAATTACTGTACTATTTCTGTTAATAAAATGTTTCCATTTCTATCTAGTTGTTGCTGATGGTATAAAGAATGATGATGGTATAAAGACTAATGGTATAAATATGGCAGGAAGGCTCTATTTACCATGGAAAGGATCAGGGTCTTTATGAGACAGAATTATTAGAGGCACAACACATTAATTTTCTATGGATTGATATTTTTAAAAACATCTGATATTAAAAATCTAGATCCTTTTCTTGACACAATTCAATAGTGATAATAATTGAAAAAGGTAAAGATATATCTTTTTTATTAAATAACTCTATGAACATATTGCTAAAAGAAAGCTAATCCTTCTTTATTTTTTTGTTGTCCAAGAAGATTGCTTCAGTTTAATGTACTATTAAATTGCATTATCAGTATTAAAACCATGTTTATACATTGTGAATGAACATTGGAATAAGGCAAGGATTTCCACAATTACCACTGTTATTGATCATCTTTATGTAGAGGATGTCAATGCACATGGAAAAGAAAATAAACTGAGAGATGATATAGTGGAATGTCAATATCATTATAAAATTTATCATATGGACACATTTGGAAAACAAGAAAATCAAATCAACTACTTTTGAGAGTAAAAATTATATGGAAAGTTATAAACTAAACATTACTCAAAGACTTTCATGCATATGAACAGATCCTTTTAGAAAGTATAATTGGATGATAGCTTATTCCAATTTCAATAACAATGTCAAATAGAGAAAAGGATTTTTCATAAAATATGCATAACACTGCTGAAAAACTTTATGGAAGGATATAGAAGACTTGAATGAATGAAGATTTATGCCATTCATTGTAAGAGAATATAAAATACAGAAATGATCACTATCTTTCCAGTTTAATTCATAAAAATAATAGGTTCCTAATCAATATCACAGAGTGATATTTGGTGAACTTTCCAAAATTATCTTAATATTTATCTGAATAAAGAAGATAGTTTTCCACATTAGAACTTTTTCAGTAGATATAAAAATATGGAAAAGAAAACAACATGGCACCATCATTAGAATTAATAGTTTATGAGAATACAATAAAAAGTCCAATTTATCATTATGCTTATTTCTTAGTGTTTTATTTAGGAATTTTACAAATATAAAGTATTATTCATATAAATGAATTTTGGTCACCTTTTATGGTATACTTTTTAAGTACAAAAATAATGTTAACTTTACAAAATGTATTTTCATGTTGGTCTATCTGATCTTTGAACATCTGGAAAAAAATACTTTGGAAAGATTTATTGGGAATACTTTTACTTGCTTTCATAATTATTGATCCAATTAAATTGTCCATTCCTTTTTGAAGTATTTATGGAATAAAACATGACTATTATTCAGATATTTTCAGTTTCTTAGAATGGAACCTGAATGCTGTTGTACTATTATTTGAAGGGAAAAAAACCCTTCTGTTGCTATGTTATATCTTCTTGCTCATGTTTAATTTCATTACGCAAGAAACACACACAGACACAACATTTACATCACGAGTTTTTTTCCTATTTTCTTGATTTTTCCAAACTACTGATTAATTTATTACCCCTACAAATCTTCTATACTCTAATTTTTTACCATTTGCTTTGATTTTTATTATTTCTTCTTACATATTTTGTAATTGCCTTTTTAGTCTTTTCCTAACTTTTTTTTGTTTTATTTTGCAGTATGTGGGCCTCTCACTGTTGTGGCCTCTCCTGTTGCGGAGCACAGGCTCCAGACGCGCAGGCTCAGCGGCCATGGCTCATGGGCCCAGCCACTCCGCGGCATGTGGGATCCTCCCAGACCGGAGCACGAACCCGCGTCCCCTGCATCGGCAGGCAGACTCCCAACCACTGCGCCACCAGGGAAGCCCCTAACTTTTGAAGTATACAAATATGTCTTGCTAAATCCTAAACATTTAAAGCTCTGCATATGTTTCATTTTATATGTTGAGATACAAATTTAGATTTTCATATGCAGGTCTCATTTTCTAAATTTTTTATTCTTATTTTTTTAACACATTATTTAATTAAAGTACATATTTCAGTAAGGTTTTTGTTAAGTTAATCTCTAGTTTTCTAGCATCATGAGTTGACAATACAAGCACAATTTATTATTTTTGTAAATTATTGAGCTTTTTCTGAAACATAGAATATGCTTACTGTTTTTCTAAATATTCAACAAATATGTTAAAAAGAACCTATAGTTAAGAACATTACTATTTTTCTATAGCATCAATTGTATTTTTCATTTCACCTATGTCAATTATTTTTCTATATATAATCTCTCCTAAATTTATAATTTTATGATAAATTATCTAACACCAGTTATGTTTCTCTTAAATTTGCTTATTTCTAATACTTCCCTTCCTATTATTTCAAGCTCTATTATTTGGCTCACTGTTGACTATAGCTGTTGTAACTTTATTACCAATTGCAATCTTATCAATGTGTAGTAATACATTTGGACTATGTAATACTTTACATTTATACTTTATTTCATAAGACTTTTACCGCACTTGTTTTCATTCTGTTTTGCCTTTTATAGTTCTGGCTATCTTTTCTTTAATATATAGTTACCTTTTTTGGTGTTTAAAACAGATGATCACTACTGCCACCTAGTGGCAGTATACTCCAAATTTGCTAGAAATATGACCGATTTGATAAATACTATGTTTGGAACAATAAAGTAATAATAGCTTAGATAATGTCATAAAGTTCTGGAGGTTATGTATCCTTCAATGTATCAAACCACTGAAAATTGTGAATATTATTGTCACCAAAAAAGTATATGAACACAGCATTTTAAATATAGTTGCAAGAGATGTATGGACAGACAGCCAGTAACAAACTCGAGGCACATGAAGTTAATAAAAGCTGAGTTAGATGATTTCATAGGCCACACATCTTATGGCCTAGTGTGGGACAGTCAAATTTCTAAATTATTGAGATATTGAAGAATTTCTTTAACTAGTAAAAACATTAATCTTACTATTTCCAATTTCCCTTCACCCATAGGAAAAAAAAAGGAAGATAGTAATTCTCCTACATATGGTAGCAGTCAATTTTTTGAGTTACGTAATTACTTACAGAAAGGGGTAAGTAGATCAACAATTTGAAAACCAAAGTCATGATTATTGGAAGGGAAATTTATCCCATTTTTTGACAAGCTTCATACTGGAGTCTTACTATAATAATAAAGGAAAGTCTTGACTAGTTTCCTAGGCATAGAGTGCAAACAGTCCACCTAGCAGAGTCAAAGTATTTACTTTGATATGATTTGATAGGGGCTATCAAAGCTTTAGTGAGGTTCTCTGGTATGTCAGAGTTACATTGAGGGACACAAGTATTCTTCAAGGCAAAGGTGACCTTAATATGGGACTTCAAGTACTTCTAGTCACATTAGGATGATTAAATACACTGTATAATGAATTTATTAAGTTATCTTAATTTTATGCCATTAAACATTCAGTTTATGTAACTCCCTGTGTTATGATTCTTGACCCAGAAAACAACTTTTTGATTATGTTCAGTCTTACCATTCCTTACAGGAAAAGAGTAAGCTGATTATACTGGGTTTAAGTCTTTTGGCCATTCTAACAGTGATTTCTCAGGGTAAATTAATAAATTGTCTTCTCATTATGATTCCATTCCCCATATAAAATAGAGGTGATGTGGAGATAAAATGGGCTTTTGGTATTTCCATTTCCCTGTAACAGTAATTGGTCTCTGTAAATTAATAAAATGATCAGATTATAATTCAGATTTCCATGTAGGTTAAGTATGAGGAGAATTCTCAAATCAAGCACACTTAAGTATTACATTTCCAGCAACAATTATTTCTTTTCGTATATGAGTTGGCTATAGGTTTTATAGATGACCCACCTGAACTTGTTAATGTTCATTGGCCCCTGAGAAATGGATTTATTCTCAATATAGTAACTGCACCAAACCATCTAACTGAGCCTATAAGCTGAAGAGCTAGACTTTGAAGACAGATAAATTTATCAGGACAATGAATGTTTTCCTAGGAGATTTCTGGTGATTTGACTTTTTTTCTTTGGGAGATTCTAGATACTTCTCTCTGTCCTCTTTGAGCTAAGAAGAATCAATTACATAATGAAATTGTTTTTTTTAACATATACCTGGGGATAGACCCCTTACCTCTTGTACTCTGGAAACATATTGACCCAGCCCATTTTTAATGAATTTATTAAGCAATATTCTGGGCTGCCCTAGAAAGATGAGCATGAAGACATGTATGATCCATTACTGCAATGGCCCTTGTGCATGCCTCAGGGAGGCAGCCCACTACCTCATCTTCTTGGTAACTACAGATTGTTTCTGCTCTTATTATTACAGGTTTTTCCTTTGATGTATTAGTAGGTAAATATTGTATTTAGCTTTGCAACTGCTGTCTTAATTTAATTGATGAAGTTTATTTTGTCTCTCTTTACCATTTTTTAACCCCATAAACTATCCGTCAGGACTAGCTCACCTTTTATTTTAAATGTTTGAAATTTCTCCTTATATTCTATTACTTAAATGATGTTTACACTGTAACCAAGACAATTTCTCCCAAGTCAGTATCCTGGCAGCCTGAGATGGTTCTCATATAAACAGTAATATAAAAGTAAAATATAAACTGAATTGGCAACATGGGTGCAGTTGTCAATTTTGATTTTCCTTTAGATCTTTCCTAAAAGATCAAAAAACAGATGGATCCAAAGTCTACAGTATTGAAGTATCATGAATGCAATCCTCATATTCTTAAATAAAGGAAAAAAAAAAACCTATAACAGGTGACAGTGACTTTCATAAAATTCTACTGTTTATATAGATAACTGTTGAACCACATGGCTTTCCACTCAACCAGAGCATAAATAGAATTCCTGAATTCCTGGAACTCTTCCAGAAATTTCACCTAGAATCAGTGGGATAAAATAGTTGTCTGAACTTAGTGAGAGAAACAAAATTCATATAGGATCCTTCAGTGTTATGCTCATTTTTTATGTAGAACTCTCTAACATATATCCTGGGATAAATTCAAAGTAGCAGCTTTAAAATATCTGGACTATGACATTTTCTCCAACCACAATAAGATTAACTTACTGATGTGTTCTTTGTAGTTATGCCATCTGCCATTGTTGAGAATTCTGGTAAGAACCAGTTTTCTGAAGTTTATTATTATAATTATGGGAAAAAATAAAACCTGACTTCAAGGACTTTGCATTCTCACATGACATTCTCTTTATTGTGTAGCTATCGTTTACTTCATTGTACTGTATATTATGAACTCTCATGGAAGTATGTTTTCTCAGATCTCAGGACCAGACACAATGTCATTTGAGAAGCAGATTTACTTTTATCCTATAGATAAGAAATCATATGATTAATTTCTATGAAAGCTACCAGAAAACATAGAACCACTCATGGATCATTCCTAGAAAACAAAGCAACCAAAAGACTCCAAAAGCTGTACAGTACATGTAATAATCATAAGATTTCAGCCTAAGGATAAGATACAAAACAATGATAACAGCATATGCACAAAGACTTTTATCACAGTTGTATTTATAATAAGAAAAAAAAAGGGAAACCACTTAAATGTTCAATAATAGAGAAATAGTAAGATAGAGGAAAATTACAATAAGGGAAAAGTATATTAAGGTTATGGACCACTATGCCATAATTAAAAACAATATTTATAAGGCATTTTAATGCCAAAAGAAATCCCTAGTAGTAAAATGCTAATTAACCAAAGGAGTATAAAAAATCATTATATGATTTCAGTGATCTAAATTATGTAAAATGTCATAAATTAAAAAATGGGACAAGGGTTAATAATAGTACCTACCTTACAGGATTGTTATGAGAACAAAAAGAAAGAGTAAGGAAATTAGTACAGTAGTTCTGACCGCATAAGCACTCATTAAGTGTTGGCTTCTATTGTGCAAAATGTACAGGAATGCTCCTCTTAAAACATACAAAACATACATATCATTAGTAAGGTTGGTGCATATAGAAAGTATTCACCTAAAAGTCTTAATTGACAGAAGAGAACAAGATATTCATTTACCAAGGTAATGGTAATGTTCTCCGAGATAATTTTCTCAGCTGGATGTATGCACAGCACGTGAGGATGCTATTTAAACAGCTGGCATATGATGAGTTCAGATGGAATATTTGCTTAGAGAACAAACTACTTGTTACCAGGAAGAAGGGGAATGGGGTAGGGGCAAGATAGGGGTAGGAGATTAAGAGATAAAAACAACTGTGTATAAAGTAAATAAGCTACAACCATACATTGTACAGCACAGGAAATATAGCCAATATTTTATAATAACTTTAAATGGAGTATATTCTGTAAAACTATTGAAGCACTATGTTGTGCACATGAAACTAATATAATATTGTAAGTTAACTATACTTTAAAAAAATTTCATTAAATAGATCAATTCAGGCTCCCTGACTTCAGAATACACTACAAAGCTACAGTAATTAAGACAGTATGGTACTGGCACAACAACAGAAATATAGATCAATGGAACAGAATAGAAAGCCCAGAGATAAACCCACACACATATGGTCAACTTATCTTTGATAAAGGAGGCAAGAATATACAATGGAGAAAAGACAGCCTCTTCAATAAGTGGTGCTGGGAAAACTGGACAGCTACATGTAAAAGAATGAAATTAGAACACTCCCCAACACCATACACAAAAATAAACTCAAAATGGATTAAAGATGTAAATGTAAGGGCAGACACTATCAAACTATTAGAGGAAAACATAGGCAGAAGACTCTATGACATAAATCACAGCAAGATCCTTTTTGACCCAACTCCTAGAGAAATGGAAATAAAAACAAAAATAAACAAATGGGACCTAATGAAACTTAAAACTTTTGCACAGCAAAAGAAACCATAAACAGGACGGAAAGACAGCCTTCAGAATGGGAGAAAATATTTACAAATGAAGCAACTGACAAAGGATTAATCTCCAAAACATACAAACAACACATGCAGCTTAATATCAGAAAAACAAAGAACCATATCCAAAAATGGGCAGAAGACTTAAATAGACATTTCTCCAAAGAAGATATACAGATTGCCAACAAACATGTGAAGGAATGCTAAACATCATTAATCATTAGAAAAATGCAAATCAAAACTACAATGAGATATCATCTCACACTGGTCAGAATGGCCATCATCAAAAAATCTACAGACTATAAATGCTGGAGAGGGTGTGGAGAAAAAGGAACCCTCCTGCACTGTTGGTGAGAATGTAAATTGATACAGCCACTGTGGAGAACAGTTTGGAGGTTCCTTCAGAAACTAAAATTAGAACTACCATACAACCCAGCGATCCCACTACTGGGCATATACCCTGAGTAAACCATAATTCAAAAAGAGTCATGTACCAAAATGTTCATTGCAGCTCTATTTACAATGGCCAGGACATGGATCAACCTAAGTGTCCATCAATAGATGAATGGATAAAGAAGATGTGACACATATATACAATGGAATATTACTCAGCCATAAAAAGAAACGAAATTGAGTTATTTGTAGTGAGGTGGATGGACCTAGAGACTATCATACAGAGTGAAGTAAATCAGAAAGAGAAAAAAAAATACTGTATGCTAACACATATATATGGAATCTAAAAAAAAAAATGGTCATGAAGAACATAGGGGCAAGACGGGAATAAAGATGCAGACCTACTAGAGAATGGACTTGAAGACATGGGGATGGGGAAGGGTAAGCTGGGACAAAGTGAGAGAGTGGCATGGACATATATACACTACCAAATGTAAAATAGATAGCTAGTGGGAAGCAGCCACATAGCACTGGGAGATCAGCTCAGTGCTTTGTGACCACCTAGAGGGGTGGGATATGGAGGCTGGGAGGGAGGGAGATGCAAGAGGGAAGAGATGTGGGGATATATGTATATGTATAACTGATTCATTTTGTTATAAAGCAGAAACTAACACACCATTGTAAAGCAATTATACTCCAATAAAGATGTTTTAAAAATAATAATAAGTAAATAAATAAATAAATATCACAAAAAATACAAATAAATAAATAGATTGAGAGCACACAACTAAAAGACAGACCATACCAAGGTCCTGGGCTACCCAGATATGTAAATGTGAACAGACCAAAGAGTTGTAGCAGATAGATGAAGATGTCAAAATTATTCCAATGAGAACTGAGCTCAGCCCTCCAACATGTAATAATACAAAATTAGTAAATTATGGTAGCTTTAAATTCATTCATTCTCACATTTATTCATTCAACAAATATATATTGTGCATAAACTATAAGGTCTTGCTTGAAGCTTGGGGGATCATTTTATGGAAAAGAAATCAGGAGATAAAAGTTCCTGTCCTCAAGGAGCATACATTCTTCTGGGTGAGAACAAATATACCAGATGATGATGAATTTTATAAAGGAAAAAATTGTACAGAAGGGGCTTAGAGAGTGCAGCAAGGAAGTTGAAGTTTTCAGTAGAGTAGTCAGGGAAGTCTCACAGAGAAGGAAATTTTGAGACAACTGTCAGAGAAGGTGAGGAAGCAAACTATGCTGATATTTGAGAAAAGAGCACTCCAGTTAGAAGGAACAGCAAGCACTACGGCACTGATGGGGAAAGATTCAGAGAAATACCACAGGGGAGAAGGATGTTGAGAGTCAAAAAATGGAGGCGTTTTAGAGGCCATTGGAGGAATCTGGCTTTTACCCTGAATGAGATGAGTAGCTAGTTGAGTATTTAGAATCAAGGAGTGCATGATCTTGCATGATTTATATCTCTTTCATCACCAGTAATTAGTCAAGGCTTCCTGTAGGGGTTAAGAAGAGTGCATAAATTCCCAGGCAGGTCTAGCTCTCCATGAGAGTAGGGAGCCAGTAGATTTCAACAGCCTCCAACAAATAAACAGGAGTTGACTGTTGAGGGGTGAAAGCATTCCAGGAGGCTTTTTGCATGGCAATTGTCAAAGAGATCCAAGGAAATAAGGGCAGAACACTAAAAGCATCTACTATGTGTGACTTAAAAAAAGACTCAGGTTATAGTGGAGAGGTGTCAAGAAATGGTTAGATTCTTGGTATGCACTGAAAGTAGAGTCAACAGAGGTTTTTGATAGATTGGATGCAGGCTTTGAGAGAGAGAGAGAGAGTCAAGGAACTCAAAAGCATTTGCCCTGAAAATATGGGAATGTCATTAATTGATATGGGAAAAGTTGTGAGTAGATGAAATTTTTTTTGAGGCAGAGGAAGATGAGAAGATTAATTTTAGACATATTCTGATGACTATGAGACATGCAAGATTTATATAGATAATTGACATGAGTCTGAGTCTGGGTTTCAAGTGAGAGATCTGGGCTGGGAAGAAAAAAACAAATTCAAGGGCATGAAGATGGTATTTAGTATAGTTAGGATGAATGAGATCACTGAGATGTGGGGTGCTTTGTTATATCAGATTACTCAGATTAAGAAATTACCCAAAGGAAGGGAAGTTAATACCGTTTGATGAGATTCAGGAACAGTTGTTCTGATTGGTTCATAGCAATTAGAAAGTGCTGGCTCTTGAATTCCCTCTTGGACCTGCTTCTGCTAAGGCACTTTGAGCACTTAACCTAATATCTGCTCTGACATGATGGGCCATGATCTTTTCTTTCTACTTTCATTGGTTCAAATTAGTACAGAATAAGAATTTTGAAAGTCCCCAGTATTTGGTGAAGGAAGAAAGGGAAGAAGGAATCCTTAGTTTTCTCTTTAAACCATCTTTCTCACTGATAAAGTTAGAGTTTATTATATTAACTTCCTTGCATCTATTTACCAATCAATCAATAATCATATTTGACAATCTGAGGTGAGTGATTATATGCTCCAAAGTCTCCAATAAACAACAATTGAACAACTTATAGTAAATACCAAGTACCTAAGTACTAGGCACAAAAGAAAAAAAAAGTCAGATACAGATTCCTTGTTTAGGCTATCCTCATCATTTATAAAATTTACTATTAAGAGAAAACATTTTTCACCCAATCACAAAACCACAGATGTAAATATTAATGAAAGAAACTTGTCTTGATATCAAAATCAGATTATATTTGATGAAAAATAAGATCAAAAATTTTCTACATTGGCTAGTAATATAAAATTACTTCAATATATGAAGGTTACATAAGAGTAAAATGCTGAATTCTAAATATAATGGAAGTTATCCATTGAGTTTGTCCAATCTAGTGGATGAAATTGACATTCTGAAGTTTTGAATGTTGTAGATGAGAATAAATTTGCCATTGTTTAAACTAAACATAAATCAGAAGGTATAAAATAACTTAAAAGTAAAATCATAGGTTCAGTGATGAGTCCAAAGGTATAAGTTAAACTATAAGACGTTAAGTAGAATTCATAGGACAAATATGTTCCAAAGTTGCATGACTCAGAGCAGCTGTACCTATACCCACTGTAGCCATAGTCACATCCACATGCATAGCCACAGCTCAGGACACCACGGTAGTTGCTATAGTAGCTCATGGTTTCAAGAGTATAAGGTTCCGGGCTTCCCTGGTGGCGCAGTGGTTGAGAGTCTGCCTGCTGATGCAGGGGGCGCGGGTTCGTGCCCCGGTTTGGGAGAATCCCACATGCCGCAGAGCGGCTGGGCCCGTGGGCCATGGCCGCTGGGCCTGCGCGTCCGGAGCCTGTGTTCCGCAACGGGAGAGGCCACAGCAGTGAGAGGCCCGCGTACCGCAAAAAAACAAAAAGAGTATAAGGTTCCTCTAAGAACTACCTACACAAGACCTTTTACATCCATTCATAAAGGAGATATAAAGCAAGAACACTTTTATATTCTACAGACAAGTAATGGGAAAAATATCATTAATATATTTCTTTAGGCATGATGAGGTCTGCACGCTCATTAAAATTAAGATTACTTTGCTCTTATATTATGTACCCTTACTGAAAAATGTATATGTTGGTTACAAAGCTTTTGCTTACTTTCCACCACAGTTTATATTAAGACATCTTTCTTTTTTATTGATTTTTATAGGAGTATAGTTGCTTTACAATGCTGTTAGTTTCTGCTGTACAGCAAAGTGAATCAGTTATACATATACATATATCCCCTCTTTTTTTTAGATTTCCTTCCTTTAAGGAATTCAGCGTGTCCACATTGTATCATTTTGACATCCTAAGATGACAATACCCTATTACGACTATTTACTTAATTTCTTGGCTCAAATGAGAAACTATGAGCTACTTCAGGGCACAGACCCTGCATTACCCATCCCTCTACCCCATTGTCTCACAGGTTGTCTGACACATAGTAGATACTTAAATATTTGCTGAATGAATTGATGGATGAATGGATGGATGAATGGATAGATTCGTTTTTTTTAATAAATCTTTATTAGAGTATAATTGCTTCATAATACTGTGTTAGTTTCTGTTGTACAACAAAGTGAATCAGCCATATGTATACATATATCCCCATATCCCCTCCCTCTTGAGCCTCCCTCCCACCCTCCCTATCCCACCTCTCTAGGTCATCGTAAAGCAATCTCCCTGTGCTATGCTGCTGCTTCCCACTAGCTATCTATTTTACATTCTATAGTGTATATATGTTGATGCTACTTTCACTTCGCCCTAGCTTCCCCCTCCCCACCCCAAGTCCTTAAGTCCATTCTCTATGTTTACGTCTTTATTTCTGCCCCACCATTAGGTTCATCAGTACCTTTTTTTTTAAGATTCCAGATATATGTGTTAGCATACAGTATTTGTTTTTCTCTTTCTGACTTACTTCACTCTGTATGACCTACTCTAGATCCATCCACCTCACTCCAAATAACTCAATCTCATTTCTTTTTATGGCTGAGTAATATTCCATTGTATATATGTGTCACATCTTCTTTATCCATTCATTTGTCAGTAGACATTTAGGTTGGTTCCATGTCCTGGCTATTGTAAATAGAGCTGCAATGAACATTGTGGTACATGACTCTTTCTGAATTATGGTTTTCTCATGGTATATGCCCAGTAGTGGAATCGCTGGGTCATATGGTGGTTCCATTTTTAGTTTTTTAAGGACACTCTATACTGTTCTCCATATTGATTTTATCAATTTACATTCCCACCAACAGTGCAGGAGGGTTCCCTTTTCACCACACCCTTTTTAGCATTTATTGTTTCTAGATTTTTTGATAATAGCCATTTTGACCAGCATGAGGTGATACCTCATTGTAGTTTTGATTTGCATTTCTCTAATAATTTGTGATGTTGAGCATGTTTTCATGTGCCTCTTGGCCATCTATATATCTTCTTTGGTAAAATGTCTATTTAAGTCTTCCACCCATTTTTTAATTGAATTGCTTTTATTTTTTGATATTGAGCTCCATGAGCTGTTTGTATATTTTGGAGATTAATCCTTTGTCTGTTGTTTCATTTGCAAACATTTTTTTCCCATTCTGAGGGTTTTCTTTTCGTCTTGTTTATGGTTTCCTTTGCTGTGCAAAAGCTTTGAAGTTCAATTAGGTGCCATTTGTTTATTTTTGTTTTTATTTCCATTACTCTCGGAGGTGGGTCAAAAAAGATCTTGCTGTGGTTTATGTTAAAGAGTGTTTTTCCTATGTTTTCCTCTAGGAGTTTTATTTTTTCTGGTCTTACATTTAGGTCTTTAATCCATCTGGAGTTTATTTTTGTGTATGGTGTTAGGTAGTGTTCTAATTTCACTTTTTACATGTAGCTTAAATATTTGCTGAATGAATGAATGGATTGATGGATGTATGAATGAGTAAATTTTCATAAAAATTATTAATTTCTCAGAATGGTTTTAGGCAAAGAGAATTTATATTTGATAACTCATATTAACTAATTTCTATGGTAAAATTCTGCCAGTCCAATAACATGCCTACGATGAGATTATTTTCCTTAGTTAAAGTTCATAGTCACTTAGATTCCAAATTTTAATCCATCACCAATTTTCACAGCATTACATGTAAACTACTAACCCCATTCTGGGCACTTTGTTAATAATATCTAAGAATCAGTTTACAGCTTAGAGCACATGTTTTGCTGGAGGTATAAGGGGAGACATTCAAAGGATAATCTGACAAACAGTTTTGTTCTCTCAGGACCAAAATTGTTCCACAATCAATAGATTAATCTACCCTCTTATACATTTTAACAAGTATTGATTAGTTGGCATGAATTCTACCCATGTGAGCTAATCTTTCCAGACATTATAGAATAGATCGAAGACCAAAATGGCCAATATCTTTTATTTGGTAGTGATATACATATAATTTATATTTAGGAATCCAGTAATGCTGACAAATACCATGTCATTCAGAGGCATCCTTGTTATTGATGTGAGGGTGTTATGGTAATTTTTCATCTGGATAATAACACGTTTAGATAAAAGTATTACCTCTTGCTGCTAGATCTTACTACCAGGAGGAAAACAAGAAGCAGGTATTTGAACAGCTTAGACACTTCAGTAAGCTTTAAGTATATTTACATAAAAATAACCAGAGAAATATTGTTTTACGGTTTTTATAAAAATAAGACAATTTTCTTTAAAAATAAAAATCATTTTTTAGTATTTGAAAGTGACTAATAATTGACAAAAAAAAATGTCCATGATCAAGATAAATATAATTATCATCACATATTTGTTCAGTCATTTTACTCTAGTCATTTTCTGTTAACTTCTTAAAGAAATATTTCTTCTGATTCTAACATTCTGGTCAGAGCACAGATTTCTTTTCAACCTAGTTATTATATTTACATCATTAAATTTTACTAAGTATAGTTCTGTCCTGAAAACAACCTTCCCTCTAGAGGCATCCACGCTATAAGGCTTTGCTGGAATTTATCATTGAGCACTTTCAGCCTGTCATCATCTTCAGCAACCTCAATGACAAGGCAGCTAATTCTGTCAAAAAAAGAAAAACAATGTTTTGATTTAAGAAGTAGGACATGTGAGACATCAGACATATGTGTGCACTATGTTGTTTACAAATATAGAATCTGTAGCATAGCTTTTTGTACATCCCACAAAACTGTAGCTCTATGATATTCTCCCACTGGTGATGTATCAAATCCAAACTGATCTATCAATTGGCACAGAAGTGATGCTGGTAGAGCTGACACATCAGGTACAATGAATCTCACTATTCCACTGGCTTTGAACTTATTAACAACCTTTACTGATGTGCAGAATTATTGGGGAACTAACATATGTTGGGCACTAGTTTGTATCTGATCTCATTAAAATGTCACAAAATCCAAAGAGACAGACATATCCCAATGTAGCATATCAAATAACTGAGGCAGAAAAGATTGATTAATTGGTGAGAGATCACATAAGCGGTAAATAGAAGAGTGATGGTTAAAGTTCACATCTGCCCAGGTATATGATTCGGACTTTGCTTTCTATTGTTTATTTTGCTTTGTATTTTTATTACAGATGATATCACTTCCTCCTCTCTGGAGAGATTAAGAATTGAAATACTTAGGTTTTTCCCCCAACACACTTCTTTGGACCAGACATGATTGTAACATGTCTGGAAGTTTACTCTACTAACCACTTATGAATATGGAAATTGGAGCAACTGCCAGATATTTTTTCTGAAGTCATCATGTAAAGGTACACTAAAAATCACCTTTATGTAAGGGAGTACCACTCTAGGTGTGAGAGGACAAACAAGCTGACCAGCTATAAAACCATGAGACACATCGCATGTTTTTTTTTTTAATCCTCTTATGAGTTGAAGAACAATAGCCAAAAGAATATGGAGTAGCAAATATAAATTATTGCTATGGAGAAGCTCAATATTAAATTATGTAACAGAGCCATAGGCTGACAGAAAAAGATTCAAAGGCCAAGAGTCAGTGTGTGAGGGAGAATGGAGTTATTGTTTTGGACAGCTGCATTGGTTTTGCTAAGACTAAGTGAGATTTAAAGTTTGTCATGATTAGGGATAATTAATGTCAATTACTGTAGTACAATGAGGAACCCAGTTCTTAACAATGCATGCTCTGTGGAAAACAAGTTTTGTACATGCATTGGTATTTCTGCATCATCATCACCATCATCATCATCATCATCATATATCCACATATACATAATATGTATATAACTTTTTCTTGTTTTGTTAACTCATTTATTTCGGAGCCAGATCTCTGTTATAGAAACTCTGCTAAGTGCTGACAACATAGAAATAAACAAGGCAAGGCAAGACACTTAAAGAATTCATAATCACTATATATATTTCTCGAAACATCATGTAGTTTTGTATATCTATACCCTTTTATTGGGTTGGCCAAAAAGTTTGTTTGTATTTTTTCATAAGATGTTATGTTTATATGCTATTTCCTCTACCTGGAATGACCTCCCATCTTGTTTTTATCTGGCTACTTCATCATTGTCATAGAAAACTCAGTCCATGTGTCGTACCTCTGGATGATTTACCTTACCATCAGTCTGATGTCTGTCTTTTATGATCCCATGATGCCTCTGTGTGACCACAACTCTCAGAACACTTACTTGTAATGTAGACCCACCTGTCTGTCTAATTCGCTAGAGCTCCTTCAGGACAGTGATTTTGTTTTATTTCTCTTTTTATGATAAGCTTCCAGTTTATATAATACATGTGAATTAATGAATTAATAAATCTTACTGAGGTAGACCTAAAATAAATAGCTATAAAATAAATACTAAGTCCTATAATAAAGAGAGTTCAGGGTTCTGTGGATGAGGAGTGAAGAGATAATCTAGGTCTGCCTGACATGACTAAGTAGGTTGTGTGCGGGGAAGACAAGGAAACTCAGATGATGCACTGCTCAAGTTGAGAGTTAACAGTTGATTTAGATACAGGCTGGCAGACATCCCGCAGCATGCAGGATCTTCCCGGACCGGGGCACGAACCCGTGTCCCCTGCATCGGCAGGCGGGCTCTCAACCACTGCACAACCAGTGAAGCCCCTAATTTATTTTTTTATACATCAGGTTCTTATTAGTTATCTATTTTATACATATTAGTGTATATATGTTAATCCCAATCTCCCAATTTATCCCACCACTAACCCCCCACCAAAGAGGTGGTATTTAAAACAAAGTGGAAGGATGATTTTTTGGACAAGAGGGAGGACATGGTTTCCTCTGAGACTAAGATAAAAGGCTAAAAGACAGGTATAAGAAAGAGGCCTGAGAACAAGTGAAAGGATTATCAAGTATCACTGAGGACTCAGCCAAAATGAGGGTGCTGAAAATGTGTGGTGGCATCACTCCATGCTGTTCTGGGATTTTCTCCAGCAGCTATTAGGAGCCTGAGTTTGGAGTAGAGAAGACAGGAATGAATGCACAGATGAGAGTTTACAGGGTAGAGGGATAGAAGGAGAAAAGAGCTTGCTGAAAGAAGTGTGATGGATGAAACAAAAAATAGAGATAGGAAGCCATATATAATTTATTTTCCAAACTAGTACACTTGAATGTTTCATGTGGCATTATTAATAATAATGTCAGGATAATAGATATAAACCATAGAACATATAGGAAATTAAGTAAAGAATAAAATAGATTTTTTAAGAAGGGGGTGTTTAAGGAAAAACTGATTTTGATTGTATAGATGAAATGGCGGGCTTCCCTCGTGGCGCAGTGGTTGAGAGTCCACCTGCCGATGCAGGGGACACGGGTTCGTGCCCCGGTCCGGGAAGATCCCACATGCCGCGGAGCGGCTGGGCCCGTGAGCCATGGCCACTAAGCCTGCGCGTCCAGAGCCTGTGCTCCGCAACGGGAGAGGCCACACAGTGAGAAGCCCGCGTACCACTATAAAAAAAAAAAAAAAAAGAAATGGCATGGCTGGAATAGACATGTAAGGACCTGGGAGAATAAGGGATGTTAAGATATTGGGCTTAATTTTTAGAAAAGGAGCACTTTCTGATATTGACAAGTGTGAATCTGGGAGTTGTTTGCTAAAGTAGAGCAGAGGTGATGAGGGGATCAAGGAATTTTGAGTTAGAAATGCTTAAATTGGTTGTCTACGTGATAATTCAATGTACTAAATGTACATATAATTTACTAAATATAATTTAGTACCAGGTGTCACAGTCTTCAAAGCTCTTGACTTAGAGATTATGATGGAGGTATAATAACAGATATCAGAAAGTGTGGAGAGAGGCTGGATCAAGAGACTAAGGAATCAAGGTCCTAGAATGGAAGTCTGATGGTACCCAGTGAAAGAAGAGTTGTCTTTATTTCCTGCCAGGAGACCCATTCAGAGATGCCAGCTTTGAACACCTGCTAAACACAGAAAACACAAAGACAACCAGCCAAATGATTGCTCTATGCCCTTCCCTACACTTGATTCAGTACGGGAGCAAAACAAACAAACAAACAAACAAACAGCTCACAAGCAACTAAAAAGGTTGGCTCTAAAAGTGGAAAATAAAATTATCATGCGCTATCTCCCTTTCCTACTTCAGGCTACTAATCTGTTTCATCTAAGCCACGTACACTTGTGCTTGGTTTTTTATTATCTGTAAAAGGAAAAGGATACTTGAATATACTTTATAAGGTTATATAGGATATTAAATAAGTCTATATATGTTAATCACATAGAGATTTGCCCAGTACTTATGTAGGTGATAGCATTCATCATCATCATCATCATCACCATCATCATCATCATTGTGTCATTAGAAGTTGAGTGTGGAGTCTTTTCCTCGCACTAACCTAAAATTTTGCATATTACTAATATTGGGAAGTGTGTTTGAACACCAAAAGTCAGAGTGGAATGAGCTAGAAGAGAAGGGAGCAGCAGGAAAATAAATTACAGGGGAGGAAGCAGGGAACAGACTGAGGAGCACTGGAGGCTCAGATGACTGGGACGTTTGCTCTGTAAGTGGACACTAGTGAAGCTCCTGTGTAGACAAATACCTCACCACAGTGCAAGTGTATTTGGATGAAACTTTCACCAGATCAGCATCAATGACAGCCCAGAAAGTTGCAGTGTGGTAAATTGTATTATTGTTCTCATGTATTCTCTCTCCCCCACTCTGTAAAAGATTCTACATTCCCAATTCCACTGATTTTGGGTTTGCCATATGATGTGTTTGGTCAAGGAATATGAGCCCTTGTAATTTACATCACATGTGAACACTCTGTTTCAGAGACAAGTTTTGTCAGTGATTCTGTTTTTCTTTCCTTTTTGCAACAAAAATGTTCTCAAGAAGTGTCCTTCCTTCTGCTTAGATCCCGGAATGAGAAAACATGAAGAAGCAGACCCAGAGCAGCTGACCCAAACCTGTAAGGTGAGAGAGAAATTATGATTTGTTTTTGTAATGTGCTGTGTTGTTGAAATCGTCACCTTAGGAAAGCTGACTAATAACAGAAATTTTTACAAGAAATAGTATGTTAGTGTATTAAAAAAAAAAACCAACTGTGTCATTGGATTCAAGTGTAGGTTGTGGACAAAGGGGAAAGCTGTCAGTGGAGGATGGAAATATGGAGACCTGTGCTACATAGTGCAAAATATTGGGTAAAGTTTTGTTTGCAATCATTTGGAAAACAGAAAATAAACTTGTGGCTTCAGATGAAGAGGCTATGGAGCAGAAATCATTACTGTGTCTTTGTTTTTTCATATTAATCAACTTCTTTGCAATGTTTCAGAAATATAAGGTAAAAAGGCTATAACTGACTTTCTAGAAATGTCATGAATTAAGAATTAAATTAGAAAAAAATATATAATTAACTTCATTTTTACTTCATCAAATAAAATTCCTTATTTTCTCACCTATTATTTCTTTTGAAATAAGGGAGGGAAAGAGAATATATGGAACATATACATTTTAGTATCTAAATATTTCTGAACTTAAAACTCCCGGGGAACATAATTATAAGAAAAATAAATAAATGAGTAAAAGCTGACAACCATTTTGCTGAACTCAGATTATATAGACTGAGAAACTGGTATGGTATTAGTAGGAATGACCTCACTGAGGTGAATGAGACCATAGTTCTTCTTCTAGTGTGGTATGTGTTTTAATTTTAATTCAAATAAACATTTAAGCATGATTTACAAGTACTTTGTCTTAAATGATATAATTTAAAATTAGTAAAATACTAGAGATTTATTTTACAAAAATGGAAAATAAACAAAAAAGAATAAAATCCTTTACACATTGACATCACCTTACAATATTCAATGTTGGTAGTATGATGTATATCCTTGCTGTACTTAATTTTTTTTTAATTTTAGCATATTTGAAATTATTTAACATCTTTGAAAATTATTACACAGTTTTTATCAATATTTATTTATTTATATTTATTTATCATTCAATTTTTCTAGATTATTTTAATGACTGTATAGAGTTTCCAAACTAATTCATAATTTTTAAATCAATTTTAAAACATCATTATATCTCAGGCCATAAGGAATGTCCCTCTGGGAATAAAGACCTACTGTTATCCTATTGAGTTATGTTTTTCTGCTTCATTTAAACAGATGAACATCTGTGTCAATTTTCTGTTGTTGATTAGCATGCTGCTCCAAAATGTGTATGTCCTTCTCCCAGGAGATAGAAGATTTTGGGAAAGGAGAAAATGTAACACCTGCAGACTAACTTTTTTTTTCTATTAGAGAATATTTAAAATGCCTCTTAGAATACCAAATGAAACAAGAGTGTTGAAATTAGATGTCAGCAAGGGCGCACAGCATCTGTTCTAAGAGAAGATAATGAGGAGAGTCTGACGAATGTGAATGCCCGTTTTTTAGGATATTCACTCACTGAACTTGCAGAGACTCAGCTGCAGAGCGGGAAAGTCTTTCTGATGACTATCCTAACTAGTGAATGATACATCCTGCTACTGCTCTAGACACATTTGGAAAAACCAATCTTCATGCATAGTTCTGCATGTAAAGACCAAACAGGCTGAATATTGATGAGAAATCATGTATTAAAGAAAAAAAAAAGTTTTTTTGACTCCCCCTCTTATTCTAGGAATCGTATCTCATTACCATTGAAGAAAGCAATCATATCATATTAACATCTCAATAAGTACCAAATATTACCTAATTTTTCTTTATAAAAATGAGATCATTGTATACATTATTATATATATTTTTGGAGAGTAGTAAATATTTTATTAAGCAGCATTAACAAAATGGGCACATTTTCCCCTTAAGTCCTTTAGTCTTGATAGTATGGTTCAGAAAGCTCTTAGAATCTTTTTTTTAATGTTTTAATTTAATTTAATTTAATTTTTATACAGCAGGTTCTTATTGTTATCAGTTTTATACACATCAGTGTATACATGTCAATTCCAATTGCCCGATTCATCACATCACCACCAACACACCACCACGGCTTTCCCCCCTTGGTGTCCACACATTCGTACTCTACATCTGTGCCTCAATTTCTGCCCTGCAAACCAGTTCATCTGTACCATTTTTCTAGGTTCCACATATATGCATTAATATATGATATTGTTTTCCTTTTTCTGACTTACTTCACTCTGTATGACAGTCTCTAGGTCCATCCACGTCTCAACAAATGACCCAATTTCGTTCCTTTTGATGGCTGAGTAATATTCTATTGTATACATAAACCACATCTTCTTTATCCATTCATCTGTTGATGGACATTTAGGTTGCTTCCATGAGCTGGCTATTGTAAATAGTGTTGCAATGAATATTGGGGTGCATGTGTCTTTTTGAATTATGGGTTTCTCTGGGTATATGACCAGTAGTAGGATTGCTGGATCATATGGTAATTCTATTTTTAGTTTTTTAAGGAACCTCCTTACTCTTCTCCGTAGTGGCTGTATCAATTTACATCCCCACCAACAGTGCAAGAGGCTTCCCTTTTCTCCACACCCTCTCCAGCATTTGTTGTTTGTAGATTTTCTTATGATGCACATTCTAACTGGTGTGAGGTGATACCTCACTGTAGTTTTGATTTGCATTTCTCTAATAATTAGTGATGTTGAGCAGTTTTTCATGTGCTTCTTGGACATCTATAGGTCTTCTTTGGAGAAATGTGTATTTAGGTCTTCTGCCCATTTTTGGATTGGGTTGTTGTTTTTTTTAATATTGAGCTGTATGAGCTGTTTATATATTTTGAAGATTAATCCTTTCTCCGTTGATTCGTTTGCAAATATTTTCTCCCATTCTGAGGGTTGTCTTTTCGTCTAGTTTATGGTTTCCTTTGCTGTGCAAAAGCTTTTAAGTTTCATTAGGTCCCATTTGTTTATTTTTGTTTTTATTTCCATTACTCTAGGAGGTGGATCAAAAAAGATCTTGCTGTGATTTATGTCAATGAGTGTTCTTCCTATGTTTTCCTCTAAGAATTTTATAGTGTCCCACCTTACATTTAGGTCTCGAATCCTTTTTGAGTTTATTTTTGTGTATGGTGTTAGGGAGTGTTCTAATTTCATTCTTTTACATGGAGCTGTCCAGTTTTCCCAGCACCACTTATTGAAGAGGCTGTCTTTTCTCCATTGTATATCCTTGCCTCCTTTGTCAAAGATAAGTTGATCATAGGTGTGTGGGTTTATCTCTCGGCTTTCTATCTTGTTCCATTGATCTGTGTTTCTGGTTTCGTGCCAGTACCATATTGTCTTGATTACTGTAGCTTTGTAGTATAGTCTGAAGTCAAGGAGTCGGATTCCTCCAGCTCTATTTTTTTCCCTCAAGACTGCTTTGGCTATTCAGGGTCTTTTTTGTCTCCATGCAAATTTTAAGATTTTTTGTTCTAGTTCCATAAAAAATGCCATTGGTAATTTGATAGGGATTGCATTGAATCTGTAGATTGTTTTGGGTAGTATAGTCATTTTCACAATATTGATTCTTCCAATCCAAGAACATGGTGTATCTCTCCATGGTATCATCTTTAATTTCTTTCATTAGTGTCTTATAGTTTTCCGCATACAGGTCTTTTGTCTCCCTAGATAGGTTTATTCCTAGGTATTTTATTCTTTTTGTTGAAATGGTAAATGAGAGTGTTTCCTTAATTTCTCTTTCAGATTTTTCATCATTAGTGTATAGGAATGCAAGAGATTTCTGTGCATTAATTTTGTATCCTGCAAATTTACCAGATTCATTGATTAGCTCTAGTAGTTTTCTGGTGGCATCTTTAGGATTCTCTATGTATAGTATCATGTCATCTGCAAACAGTGACAGTTTTACTTTTTTTTTCCAATTTGGATTCTGTTTATTTCTTTTTCTTCTCTAATTGCTGTGGCTAGGACTTCCAAAACTAGGTTGAATAATAGTGGTGAGAGTGGACATCCTTGTCTTGTTCCTGATCTTAGTGGAAATGGTTTCAGTTTTTCACCATTGAGAATGATGTTTGCTGTGGGTTTGTTGTATAGGGCCTTTATTATGTTGAGGTAGGTTCCCTCAATACCCACATTCTGGAGAGTTTTTATCATAAATGGGGCTGAATTTTTTCAAAAGCATTTTCTGCATCTATTTAGATGTTCATATGGTTTTTATTTTTCAATTTGTTAATATGGTGTATCACATTGATTGATTTGCATATATTGAAGAATCCTTGTATCCCTGGGATAAATCCCACTTGATCATGGTGTATGATCCTTTTAATGTGTTGTTGGATTCTGTTTGCTAGTATTTTGTTGAGGATTTTTGCATCTATATTCATGAGTGTTATTGGTCTGTAATTTTCTTTTTTTGTAGTATCTTTGGTTTTGGTATCAGAGTTATGGTAGCCTCATAGAATGAGTTTGGGAGTGTTCCTTCCTCTGCAATTATTTGGAAGAGTTTGAAGAGAATGGGTGTTAGCTCTTCTCTAAATGTTTGATAGAATTTGCATGTGAAGCCATCTGGTCCTGGACTTTTGTTGGAAGATGTTTAATCACAGTTTCAATTTCAGTGCTTGTGATTAGTCTGTTCATATTTTCTATTTCTTTCTGGTTCAGTCTTGGAAGGTTATACCTTTCTAAGAATTTGTCCACTTCTTCCAGGTTGTCCATTTTATTGGCATAGAGTTGCTTGTAGTAGTCTCTTAGGATGCTTTGTATTTCTGCGGTGTCTGTTGTAACTTCTCCTTTTTCATTTCTAATTTTATTGATTTGAGTCCTCTCCCTCTTTTTCTTGATGAGTCTGGCTAATGGTTTATCAATTTTGTTTATCTTCTCAAAGAACAAGCTTTTCATTTTATTGATGCTTGCTATTGTTTTCTTTGTTTCTATTTCATTTATTTGTGCTCTGATCTTTATGATTTCTTTCCTTCTGCTAACTTTGGGTTTTGTTTGTTCTTCTTTCTCTAGTTCCTTTAGGTGTAAAGTTAGATTGTATATTTGAGATTTTTCTTGTTTCTTGAGGTAAGCTTGTATAGCTATAAACTTCCCTCTTAGAACTGCTTTTGCTGCATCCCATAGGTTTTGGATCATCATGTTTTCATTGTCATTTGTCTCTAGGTATTTTTTGTTTTCCTCTTTGATTCCTTCAGTGACCTCTTGGTTATTAAGTAGTGTGTTGTTTAGCCTCCATGTGTTTGTATTTCTTGCAGATTTTTCCCTGTAATTCATTTCTAATCTCATAGCGTTGTGGTCAGAAAAGATGCTTGATATGATTTCAATTTTCTTAAATTTACTGAGGTTTGATTTGTCACCTAAGATGTGATCTATCCTGGAGAATGTCCCATGCATACTTGAGAAGAGAGTGTAATCTGCTGTTTTTGGATGGAATGTCCTATAAATAACAATTAAATCTACCTGGTCTATTGCATCATTTAAAGCTTCTCTCTCCTTATTTATTTTCATTTTGGATGATCTGTCCATTGGTGTAAGTGAGGTGTTAAAGTTCCCCACTATTACTGTGTTACTGTCGATTTCCTCTTTTATAGCTGTTAGCAGTTGCCTTATGTATTAAGGTGATCATATGTTGGGTGCATATCTATTTATAATTGTTATATCTTCTTCTTGGATTGATCCCTTGATCATTATGTAGTGTCCTTTCTTTTCTCTTGTAACAATCTTTATTTTAAAGTCTATTTTATCTGATATGAGTTTTGCTACTCCAGCTTTCTTTTGATTTCCATTTGCATGGAATATCTTTTTCCATCCCCCCACTTTCAGTCTCTATGCATCCCTAGGTCTGAAGTGCATTTCTTGTAGACAGCATATATATGGGTCTTGTTTTGTATCCATTCAGCAAGCCTGTTTCTTTTGGTTGGAACATTTAATCCATTCACGTTTAAAGTAATTATCAATATGTATGCTCCTATGACCATTTTCTTGTTTTGGGTTTGTTCTTGTAGGTCCTTTTCTTCTCTTATGTTTCCCACTTAGAGAAGTTCTTTTAGCATTTGTTATAGAGCTGGTTTGATAGTGTTGAATTCTCTTAGTTTGTCTTTTGCTTGTCTTTAAAGCTTTTGATTTCTCCATTGAATCTGAATGAGATCCTTGCCAGGTAGAGTAATCTTGTTTATAGTTTCTTCCCTTTCATCACTTTAAGTATATCATGCGACTCCCTTCTGGCTTGTAGTGTTTCTGCTGAGAAATCAGCTGTTAACCTTATGAGAGTTCCCTTGTATGTTAATTGTCATTTTTCCCTTGCTGCTTTCCATAATTTTTCTTTGTCTTTAATTTTTGCCAATTTGATTACTATGTGTCTTGACATGTTTCTTCTTGGGTTTATCCTGTATGGAACTTGCTGCACTTCCTGGACTTAGGTGGCTATTTCCTTTCCCATGTGAGGGAAGTTTTTGGCTATAATCTCTTCAAATATTTTCTCTGGTCGTTTCTCTCTCTCTTCTCCTTCTGGGACCCCTATAATGCAAATGTTGTTGCATTTAATGTTGTCCCAGAGGTCTCTAGGCTGTCTTCATTTCTCCTCATTCTTTATTCTGTTCTGCAGTAGTGAATTCCACCATTCTGTCTTCCAGGTCACTTATCTGTTCTTCTGCCTCAGTTACTCTGCTATTGATTACTTGTAGTGTAGTTTTCATTTCAGTTATTGTATTGTTCATCTCTGTTTGTTTGTTCTTTAATTCTTCTAGGTCTTTGTTAAACATTTCTTACGTCTTCTCGATATTTGCCTCCATTCTTTTTCCGAGGTCCTGGGTCATCTTCACTATCATTATTCTGAATTCTTTTTCTGGAAGGTTACCTATCTCCACTTCACTTAGTTGTTTTTCTTGGGTTTTATCTTGTTCCTTCATCTGGTACATAGCCCTCTGCCTTTTCATCTTGTCTATCTCTCTGTGAATGTGGTTTTTGTTCCACTGGCTGCAGGATTGTAGTTCTTCTTGCTTCTGCTGTCTTCCCTCTGGTGGATGAGACTATCTAAGAGGCTTGTGCAAGTTTCCTGATGGGAGGGACTGGTGGTGGGTAGAGCTGACGGTTGCTCTGTTGGGAAGAGCTCAGTAAAACTTTAATCCACTTGACTGCTGACGGGTGGGGCTGGGTTTCCCCACTGTTGGTTGTTTGGCCTGAGGCAACCCAACACTGGAGCCTACCTGGGCTCTTTGTTGGTGCTAATTGCAGACTCTGGGAGGGCTCATGCCAAGGAGTACTTCCCAGAACTTTTGATGCCAGTGTCCTTGTCCCCATGGTGAGCCACAGCACTTCTCCTCCTCTGCAGGAGACTCTCCAACACTAGCAGGTAGGTCTGGTTCAGTCTCCCATGGGACCACTGCTCCTTGCCCTGTGTCCCAAAGTGCACACTACTTTGTGTGTGCCCTGCAAGAGTGGAGTCTCTGTTTCCCCAAGTCCTGTTGAAGTCCTGCAATCAAATCCCACTAGCCTTCAAAGTCTGATTCTCTAGGAATTCCTCCTCCCGTTGCTGGACCCCCAGGTTGGGAAGCCTGATGTGGGGCTCAGAATTTTCACTCCAGTGGGTGGACTTCTGTGGCATAAGTGTTCTCCAGTCTGTGAGTCACCCACACAGCAGTTATGGTATTTGATTTTACTGTGATGGCTCCCCTCCTACCATCTCATTGTGGCTTCTCCTTTGTCCTTGGATGTGGGGTATTTTTTTGGTGAGTTCCAGTATCTTCCTGTCACTGATTGCTAGTTGTAATTCTGGTGTTCTCACAAGAGAGAGTGTGAGCACGTCCTTCTACTCCACCATCTCAGTTCAGGGCCAGGCAAAAAAACAAACAAACAAACAAACAAAAACTACATTATTATTCAACTTGCTTTTTCACTTAAAATAAAATGTGATTTAAAAAAGTAGAAATCTATCTTATTATTTTAAAATGTGCATAGAAGAGAAACTTTATCTTCCATCTACATCAGAGTAACTAGTATTGGATTTGCCTTCCTATTATATTAAACTGGACAAAATATCTGAAATAATGGTTTTCAGAAATCGTGCATTGTACAAGAGATAGTTCAGGACTGTACCTTGCCTAGAGGGAAAAAAAATATTTAAACCCTACTATCACTTTAGCTTTCTGCCTATAATTCTCTCAGGCCAACAGTTCAGGGAAGAGAACTCCAGGAGAGCATGAGCTTAATAGTGTATTGAGCAAAAAAAGATCAGATTTCAAAAAGTGTTTGTAATTTTTGAGTCAGAGTAATAAAGAACGGTGAGCTATGCAGGGAAAGAACTCTAGATATTTACACAGGAGTACTCTTGTGTCTGCTTTATGGAACCCTAAGACACTCAAGTGTATAGTGAAATTCCATGAGGGACCAAGAACAACTGTACACCTGTAACTAAGTAATCCCCAGAAATCACACAAGGCTGGGAGATACATGAGTTATACCAGTGTGAAGAGACTTCACTGAACCTGGAGATTAACATACTAATTGAAGTAAGTCAGACAAAGAGTGGGCTCCACCCACTTTCTTGCACATATAACTTGAGAAATCCTCACTTTACGCCCCTGCAATTGTGCTTCTTACCTCCAGCCCAGATCCTTTCCTGTCAATATTGAGATATGAGATGGTGGAGCATCTCCCAATACGTATGTACATGTATCTGAAAGAACAGAAGAGTTAATACCTCCCTCTGGAGTGAAAATCTAAATTAGATTTGATCACACTCCATAAGACAGACTTGTTCAGTTTGTAGGTTGCATCTGTTTTTTACAATTCTCTTGATTAGCTAGGGCCAAACCCTGGACAGAACTACTGAAAAATTTGTTGGCCTTGAGAATCATGAGCTTTATAAAAATGAGAATTGTTGTGGCAATGAAGCCACAGAGTCTGTGTTGTGTGTTTCACCCATTTTTGTTAGTATATAAATGTTCAGGGCAGCAGATAACATTCAGAATTCAGAAACCTCCTCCTATTTCTCTACTGAACTACTGAATCCCCACCTCTAGACACCATGTGTTGCAACTACTACAGAAATTCATGTCGTAGCTGTAGCTATGGCTGTGGCTACTGTTCTGGATGTGGCTGTCTCATTGTCTGTGGATACAGATCTGGTTATGACTCTGCCTACTGTGGATAATGGTCATTTTATATGGATGTCATTCTTCCTGCAGCTAGAATATAACTCTAATGCACCTTGTCTTCTAAAATCATCATTCCAAGATCATTTCTGTCTCAGTGTCTCATAATCACACCAGATCCCACTGAATTGAGAACAGTAAGAGCCTTTGGGAAACTGATTGTCTTCTTGAAAGTCCTATTTGTAATTGAGGGGTCCTGAGTTACTCCATAATGTTCTTGGAAATTTGAAGATCTCATCTGGGTCATATTCCAAGTGTAAACCCACTGCTCTCTTACTCTATGTTTCTATATTGTGATTATTTCCAAATAAATATATTTTATTGGTCCTAGCAAGTTTGTGTATCTTTTATGTCAGACATGCTACTGATTTATATTTTTGTCTCCTATTTATGTGTCTTCTTCAGAGGCTGGCAGGACAAATGCTCAGCTGTTCATTATAATTGTATATGTCTGGCTTCCACTCTGACTGGTCAGTACCCATGACATATTGAAAGTTACATATCTTGAATTTCACCCCCAAAATAATGGCTCTTTATTAGATGAGACTTGTGGTCTTAATTCATTTTACTTAAGGGTTTGTTTGGAAACATTTGTGTGTCATGATCCTGGGTCTATCCATTTCTTTCTTTTCATATTAATCAGCACTCATGTACTCATCAACACATGCACGCACATACACACACACACAGACAATTGCCTCAGAAAACAATTGTTGGAAAAATGTTAATAATGAAAAGAGTAAGTTGGAAGAGGAGAAACAGAAGGCTCAATATTTAGGTGTATAAATAACCTGGAGACTTGCTAAATGGTCCTGCATATAGGTGGTGGCATAGAGAATTAAAAAGAGTAGATGAGCAGGAGGAACTTTGTGAAGGTAAAACCTATAAGATCTTAGACATCAGGAGTGAAGTAGAAGGGGGAAAATATAGAGAATATAATTTCTAAAAAAGTATTTATTCTTGGCACATAGAATTTTGGGGTATTCAGAGTGGTATATACAATTATATATCTGAAAGACTGGTATTGCAAAATTAGTAAGACTAGGATTGCAGATGTATTCTGTGTCTTTCTAGAGACACTAAATAAGTTGGGTGAAAGGGTGAAAATGACACAAAAAATTCTCAACACAAGAACTCTTTCAAATATGTGACACCATCTGAAATAAGCATGACTCCCTTATTCAGTGCTTTATCACTGGGTGTATCTAAATCCAGGCAAGATCACCCACTACTAGAATTATTTTGGGGGGAAATTACCAACTCAGGGAGAAGGGTGAAATTAACTCCTCTTACATATCCAATCCTGTTCCACCCTATTCTAGGATACTACAAGTTAGAAATGAATTTGAGCTTTGAAGCCTGAGTAAAGATGGTGATGCTGATACCAGGAAAACATAGAACTGAAAACATTTATGTTTTTATATCTGGGAAAAAGGCCAATTACAATAGGTTTTGGCTTTAGAAATCCCATCTTCATGTGGGCTATAAACAGACTACAAGAACTGAAGTCAAGATTCAGCCACCTGTGGTTAAATAAATTGATTGTTCCTAGAATCCCTTGAAACTTGAAAGAAATTTCAGTCTTGAGAAGAAGAAGGGCAAAAGAGGATGGATGGATAGATTGATTGTTACTCTTGAAGGAATAGAATCATTTCTTATGAATCAGATAATTAGTAATCTCATTCATCAAACACTTAACTCTTAATAGAGGACATTTCATTATATACTCCGAATGAGAACGAAAGCATTCATCCCAGCTTTCTAAAAGTGTGGGAAAGACAAAAAAGCTCACAAGCTACAAAGATCAAACTATTACTATAATATAATTATACATAAAGTTGTTTGGGAAATACAGAGAAAGGAATCAGAAGAGAGACAAGGACTAAGAAGAAGTAGAGAGAAGGGCCAGGAATCTTTCTGAAAAGAGACAAACTTGTAGCTGAAATAGGGAGGATGAATAAAAGTTGGTCAATCATACAAAGGACAGAAATAGCTTTTGGGGCAGAGGAGAAGGAGGAAATACATTTCAGAAAATATCCATATGCTGGAATCTTATTGCAACAGCTATCATCCATCCTGAAGGAAATATAACCATTAGTTGGGCTTAAGGAATAAATTCACAGATGTGAGTAAGTAGAATTCTAAGATGACCCCCATGACACACACCATTGTCTGATCCCCTTCCCTTCAGTGTGAGAAGAACCTGTAACTTCTCTCTAAGTTTGGCAAAGGTGATGGGATGTCACTCCTGTGATTATAATTATATTTGGGGAAACTCTAGATGGATAAATTTGGATTTCAGATTTAAAGAAACAACTTTTTAGTATGTTTCATGCAAAATCTGGGTCATACTTGCAAATCTGGAAACTCAGTTAATTTATACAGAAAAGATACTTTGCAGGTGTCCTGGCTGATACCTTGATTGCAAAATTGTAAGACCTTGAGAAGAGATCCCAGTTAGGCTGTGCTTAGACTCCTAATCCACTAAGACCCTGCAGGCCTAAATGAGTGTTCTCCTGAGCTGCTATTTTTGTGGTAATTTATGAGATTTCCCCTGCTGTTCTCTAATATATCTGGTAAGAGGTATAGTTGACTTGATGACCTGGATGTCATATCTGCATATCAGTAGAAAGTAGGAGATATCAAGTGTAGATCACTTTGGAGTAAAAGTGAGAGGGTGAGAGGCGCTATCAGCCATACTTGATGGAAATGGCTTATGAACAAAATATTGAAATAAATCTTATTTAGGACCCTAAGTGACATTGAAATAGTGAGAGCCTCCAACACGTGCGAATTTTGTAACAGAGTAATTTCACAATGAAATGGGTCATCATAGTAAACGATAAGCTCCTTATTACAGCACGTGTTCATGCCTTCAGTGATTGGAAAGAAACACTTTATGTAGCATAACAAAGAAGAACAAATACTTGATCTTTGTAATGTAGCTGTGGACTTTTAGTTAGTTTCCTAACCACTTTGTATCTCAATTTCCATATTCATTGGGATCAAATAGATTAAAATGTCTGAAGGAAATTTGTGACTGACAAAATATACAACAGTTATTGTAAAGCAGGTGTCCCCAGCTGGCGGCCTGTTTGGAACCGGACCGCAGAGCAGGTGAGTGGTGGCAAATGAATGAAACTTCATCTGTATTTACAGCTTCTTCCCATTGCTCTCATTACCACCTGAGCTCTGCCTCCTGTCAGCATTATGGTGAGTTGTATAATTATTTCATTACATTTTACAATGTAATAATAATAGAAGTAAAGTGCACGATAAATATAATGTGCTTGAATCATCCCAAAAGTGTGATCTACCCCCGACCCCGGTCTGTGGAGAAATTGTCTTCCACAAGCCTGGTCCCTGGTGCCAAAAAGATTGGGGACCACTGTTGTAAAAGATACTATGTTTTTGTTGTTCCTCTGGTTTGAACTAAATGACAACATAGAGTTGATAAAAATTTATTGAGGAAAGGTTCTAAGGTAATATATTATCAGAATATTATATTCATGGGTATTCGAATTCATAGACACTCTGTAACTACAATGTTGAGGAGTTCCTGTATAGTGCAGCATTGTGTTCTTAAGTAAACTAGTAAAAGTAATTAGTCAAACTCATTTTAATAGCTGCACTCAAAACATAAACTTCCCTGCCCTTCCCAGAGCCTTGCTACATAAAATATATTTTTTGGAGTCATGTGTTCAGATGATTAGATAATTGAAGAAACTTCCCTTATCAATTTATAATTGGCTTAAAACAGTGCCTGGCTGACAACAAGCAAACATAGTTTGATATGAAGCCGATGCTATAGCTATGAAAAGACCAAGTCCTATCATTGTCAACTGACAGGAGTTATAGGCACATATTAGGTATTAAATAAATATTTATTGCATAAATGACAAAATTGATGGTGTACTCTGGCCCTTTCCATCAGTATACAAGGTTTCCAGGTTAGTGGGTGACATTAAAATTTCAGAAACGTCCTTCTGTATCTCAGTTGAAACTTCACCTTCTGCTACATGTGTTGCAACTATTATAGCAACTGCTATGAGGACTGTGGATATGGCTCTGGTTATGGTCGTGGATATAAAAGAATAATAGCTATTGTTTCTTTATGTTTTATTGGATTTTTAAAAATATTATTAATAAATAATATTTAATTAAGAATATTAATAAATGATCAGAATAAAGATGAGAAATCATCACCAGGAACTTCATTGAGAGTCTCCTAAAATAACAAGATTGAGACCATATTAGTCTTCATTCATTTGGGCCAGACATGTGTCTTACATGATGTTAGTCCATCCTAGTCACCATCTTCTGGTGACAGGGATTCTGCCAGGAGACAACCAGAGTTAGACACAACCTAAAGACTCACTGAGACAAACCTCAAAATGAGGAGATCTTTACTATGGGAATATAGGATTGTCAGGTGTATCAATGAGCTGCATATAGAGATTTTTATCTCTAAGTGAAAAGGGTAAGTCTGAATACATGCTGTAGGGGTGGAATTATATCTGTCTAGAGGTACGTGTTTCAATATAGACTATCAGAAAAGAGAAAATTGCAGTAGAAAATAGAATATTTGATAGTAGTAGCGCTACTGTTTTTGCCAGTGACCTGAGTCAAACATTGAATTTTTCTAAAATGAGACTTACGTTAGATCAACGTAGAGCATGGTAACTCTTGGTGCTGCACATGAAAATAGTTTTACACAGATGCTTATTGGAAAAAAAATTAGCTATGCCTTATCTGTTTTGCTACATCAGTAACTAAAATAGCCACAAAGTCTAGTTTCTCTCTGTCTTTCGGTCTCTGTCTCTGTCTCTGTCTCTCTCTCTCTCTCCCTCTCTCTTCTCTCTCTCTTTCTCACACCTAGAGACACATACTAAAGAAAATGAAAATCATGGAGAGAAATGTATATATATGATAAACACTGCATATTGTGAAAGTTATTAGCTTTATTGGAAAGCAAAATTAGAAATTTTCCCACATGCAAATTGTTAATATCAGATGTAAACAAACATATGAGAGTAACAAAGTATCAAAGATCTTTTCCTCCTAATTGTTGGAAAATCCCACCAATGAATGCAGTTATGACTCATAGTAGTCAAAGATTAGACTTGGTCAAATTTGGACAGAAAATAATAATATTTGTATAATATTTTGAGAGTGAAAATTCTATTTCCTTTATGAAAAAATTTACATTGATGTGATCAAAATCTATTTACTAATGATAAATAGTAAATGTTTTGCCTCTTTCAAGAAGGATCCTGAATAACATTTTGCCATAATAATGTGTTTAAATATTTTGTTAATAAAAATATACCTACATGACACATACATAGAAAGTAAAACATTTTGAATGAATAAAACATTGTTTCATTTATCAGTTTGATTATATTAAGATCCTGTTCCCTTTTTTAAATTTCTTATCAAGGCAGATGAAGTCAGAAAAATAAATATTTTGTGTCCTCACACCACTGATAATTAGGAGAGAACTTATTAAAATACAGAAGATCTCCTAAATTACCTTTATGCTATACTTTAATCTTCACTTTATTCTATTCTTTAATCTCATCACCATTACATAAGGAAGACATCACTGTTTGACTCTGGGCTGGAATAAGAGTTGAAACTATCTTATGGAGGGGTTTACAGTTTTGGGAGGTCAAGAACAAAAAAGAATTATTTGTGATCAACTGCAAGTCAAATGAAACAACTGAAAATGCTCCTTGCTTATGTGATATCTGGTTAGAGAATGTTAAAGTGAAGGTTTGTTATGTAAGATAGTTTTGTAAGTGTGACTGTACCATCTTATTAAAAGGCCTCAGTTGGTTAAAGCAAATCTCCTTAATGCGTTAAGGAATTATGCTCCAGTCTTGAAACAACACACTAATTACATTAGTTATAAAATTAGCCCACCCACACCTAGGGAATATAAAAGGCTCTCTGCAAGAAGAAATGTCCAGACTGAAGTAATCTACATCCTTTCCTACTCCAAATGGAACAACCAATACCATGTGTGGCTACTATGGAAACTACTATGGGGGCCACAGTTATGGATGATGTGGCTATGGAGACCTGGGCTGTGGCTATGGCTGCTTCTAGGGCTGTGGCTTCAACAGACTGGACTTTGGCTATGGATATGGCTTCCACACTCTCTGTAGTTGTGGCTGTGGATGCAGCTCTGGCTATGGCTCTGGCTTTGGCTACTATTATTGAGGATGCCATAGAAGACACTCATCCTCTATACCAGGACATCAGGATTCACCACTTCTGAACCCCATATGTTCTGTACCTTTCCCTTGGACTAAGATTATCCTATATCAAGGAAGTTTATTGTGGTCTGTTGTTGACCTACCATCTAACCTATACATTCCCTGAATATATCTCATTAAGTGAGATAAAGTGAAATTCACCTGTGATCTCAGAGTTCTGCCTTGTTGATATCTATTAATCCAACTGGTCTAATGTGTCATTTAAGATGACTGTTTCCTTATTGACTTTTTGTCTGGCTGATCTATCCATTAATGTAAGTGGAGTCTTATAGTCCCATACTTTTACTGTATTTTTGTCAAATTTTCCCTTTATCTCTTTTAATATTTGCTTTATATATTTAGTTCCTCCTATATTAGGTGCATATATGTTAACCAATGGTACAGCCACTTCTTGTATTGATTATTTTATCATTAAATAATGGCCGCTTTTTGTCTGGTGTTACAGACTTTGTTTTAGTCTGTTTTGTCTGATATGAGTATTTCTACTCCAGCCTTCCTTTGTTTCCATTTGCATGAAATATATTTTTATCATCTGTTTTAGAGTTGGTGTAGTTCTGATGAACTCCTTTAGATTTTGCTTGTCTGAGAAGTTCTTTATCTCTCCTTCAATTCTGAATAATAATCTTTCTGGGTAGAGTATCTTAGGTTGTAAGTTTTTCCCTTTCAGTGCTTTAAATATATCATGACACTCAGTTCTGGTCTGCAAAGTTTCTGCAGAAAGATCAGAAACTGACAACTGACAGCACGTCAGCACTCCCTTGTATGGAACTCTTTGTTTTCATTTTGTCATCTTTAGAATTCTCTCTTTAACTTTTGCCATTTAATTATGATATGTCTTCATCTGGGTCTCTTTGGGTTTATTTTGTTTGGGACTCTGTGCTTCCTGTACCTGGATATCTGTTTCTTCATGTTTATTTTTCAGCCATAATTTCATCAAATTCATTTTCTCTGGTTTCTCTCTCTCTTCTCCTTCTGGGATCCACGTAATGTGTATATTAGTATGTTTGATGTATTGTTTTTATTTTTTAATTTGTTTTTCTTTTTTCTGTTTTGATTGGGTTATTCCCCTTATTCTCTCTTCCAGATCATTTATGTGTTCTTAAGTATTCCTTAGTCTGCTGTTATTTACTTCTAGTGTGTTTTTCATTTCAGTTATTGTATTCTTCAGTTCTCACTGGTTCTTTTTTATATTTTCTAGTTCCTTGTTAAAATTCTCACTGTGTTCATGTATTATTTTCCCTAGTTCGGGTTGCATTCTTATTACTAATACTTTGAACTCTTATCTGTGAATTATTTATCTCTGTTTCATTAGTGTTTCTTTCTTTGTTGTTGTTCTTTTATTTGAAACAAATTCCTGTTTTCTCACATTGCTTAAATTAGGTGAAATAGTTACCTTTCAAAGTCTTGAAGATGTGCCCTTGTGTGGATGTGTCCTTATACAGTTTGTGTGTGCCCAGTGGCTTTGGTGGGAAAGCCGGATATGAAGTGAGTGTGGGTTACATCTTCCCCCAGTGTGTGTTAGCAGCTATCACCTTGACAGGAGGTGGGGCTGTAGATGAAGGGGCTAGAACCAGGGCAAAGGTTGATCCAGGGCTTCTCCTGGCTCTGACTAATACACCTGCGGAAAAAGAAAATATGAGAGAAAGAATGAACAGTTGCCTCTGGCGCATCCTGAGATGACAACGATGCCATAAAGACAAGGATGTGACATCGGTTCATATAAAATTTAAGCTTCCTTGTTATTTTTAAGTCACTGCTCCCTCTGTATTATCAGTCTAGAATCTTAGCTTTGTGCTCTACATGTTTATGCTTTTGACTCAGTGGCTCTTTTCCCCACCACAACTATCAAAAATCTTCTAATTTTAGGTATGGTGTTGTGGTTTGTTGACAAACCATTCTCAGGAGGAAAAAAGGTCCTGATTCATGGTGTTTACAGATTTCTACAATGTAAATACTCTTACTGTTTCTGGCATAAATCTACCAACATGCTGCCACTAAACGCAGACATAAGCAGAATAGTTTCCCTGAGCTGATACAAGCAGGCTTATGGACACCAACTGGTGTATCTGTCTGATATCCTACTGTAAATCATTCTTCCAAGAGAAGTTCATTGATATCATCTCAACACAAAAAGATTTAGCACAGGGACTCACTTTATATTTTATATTTATAGATGTACACATATTTATATTTTATAATCCTGTTATATCATTTGATTCTTGATTTGTAATTTTTTAAGTCACAAAAATTCATTTTCCAGCTCACTTCAAATTTCCACCATCCCCTTGACCCCAACAATAAACAATGAAAAATAGCACTTTCATGTGAAAAGGCAAAATCACAATAATAGAAGTAATATAAGATATGGAAGTGTCCATCAACAGATGAAAGGATAAAGAAGATGTGATATATACATATGTACATACATGTGTGTATATGTATATATACATATATATATATATATAAAATGGAATACGATTCAGTCATAGAAAATAATGAAAATTTGCCATTTGCAACAACATGGATGGACTTGGAGGGTATTACACTAAGTGAAATAAGTCAGACAGAGAAAGACAAATACTGTATGATATCACTTATATGTGGAGTCTAAAAAATACAACAAAGTAGTGAATATAACAAAAAAGAAACAGACTCACAGATATAGAAAACAAACTAGTGGTTACCAGTGGGGAGAGGGAAGGGGAAACGAGCAACATAGAGATAGGGGATTAAGAGGTACAAACTATTAGGTATAAAATAAGCTACAAGGATATGTTGTACAGCACAGGGAATATAGCAAATATTTTATAATAACTATAACTGGAGTTAACCTTTAAAAATTGTGAATCATGGGGCTTCCCTGGTGGCGCAGTTGTTGAGAGTCCGCCTGCCGATGCAGGGGACACGGGTTTGTGCCCCGGTCCGGGAGGATCCCGCGTGCCGCAGAGCAGCTGGGCCCGTGAGCCATGTCCGCTGAGCCTGCATGTCCAGAGCCTGTGCTCCGCAATGGGAGAGGCCACAACAGTGAGAGGCCCGCGTACCACCAAAAAAAAAAAAAAATTGTGAATCATTACATTGTATACCTCTAAGTTATATAATATTGTACAGCAACTATACTTCAATAAAAATAAAAATAAAAGACCCTGAACCATGCAGTTGCTGATATTCAATCTGAGGACAGATTCTCTGCTGCTTGATGGAATCTTTCGTTTCTGTCATCATGAGTCATAATGGTGCCTGGTCTCTGGTTATGGGCTGCTCATCCTACAGCATAATATTCTGGTCCTATGGGTTCTATCTATGCCTTTCAGAACACTTCAACTCATTGGACACCTCCTCTCGTGTTCCATAACCCAACCTCCATATTTAATATCAGACATGCCAACTTCATTCCTAACTCATGGGAAAAAAAGTAATACAGATTCAGCATGCCCAATTTTGATTAACCTAAACGCACAGAATGCCTTATAATTTATAGAAAAGTTTTACATTTATTTTTATTAACATTATTTTTCCTCAACAATGTTTATTTCATATAATTCATGTGAGAAAATAAAGTTCATATTTATTAAACTGTCTATCCATGTAAATATTGCTTAATTACATTTATATTAATTTCTCTCCATCATTTTTCCTTTTCTAAATTTATGTGTGTGTGTAGTATGTGAAAGAGGAACAGAGACAGAGAAGGATAGAGACATGAGAGAGAAACAGTGAAAGGAGACAGATAAAGAACCAACATTGACTTGGGATGTCTCCTAAGGTTTTGAGGTAGCTAAAAAGTCAAAGATCTGAACAAAACGTCTTTCTGTCTAAGGCTATATGTAATCTGGGCTTTCATGTGATTCAGTGGCCACTGCTATATCTGATCATACTACTGATTTACGTTCATATGCTACATTCTATTTATTTATTTATTTTTGTAGTACGCGGGTCTCTCACTGTTGTGGCCTCTCCCGTTGCGGAGCACAGGCTCCAGACGCGCAGGCTCAGTGGCCATGGCTTGCAGGCCTAGCCGCTCCGCAGCATGTGGGATCTTCCCGGACCGGGGCATGAACCCGTGTCCCCTGCATTGGCAGGCGGACTCTCAACCACTGTGCCACCAGGGAAGCCCCATATGCTACATTTTAAAATGACACCTTGCCGACCAAAATAGTCCTTTCTTCTATCACCGTATTTAACAACATCTGCCTTTGTCTATTTCTTGATACCTTAGTTTGGGCTGAATTACTAAAAAACTATGCCTCAGAAAAGAGATAATTTGTTCCTTTGACCTCACATGTTTCTATTTATATTCTGCATGTCATTCACAAAATAGTTCACAAAGCATCCTGTGTCTGATGGCTACTGACTCACTGCCTGATGGTTGATGTTCAGACCCTCCAGGAAGAATCTACCCACTGTTCACCACCTCAGCAGGACAGTCTTCAGTGCACTGAGTTACTGCCTCCCTCTGATACCACTGCTCCATGTTTTTGAGGTTCCATATTTTTCCTTTGAAATCCCAAAAATGAATGTGTCCACTTACTCTATTTTCTCTTAAGAAGCCTAATGAAATTGGGAAATGGCAAAAAAAAAAAAAACAGGATTCTTTTCACTTTATTTTATTTATTTTTATACGGCAAGTTCTTATTAGTTATCTATTTTATACATATTAGTGTATATATGTCAACCCCAATCTCCCAATTCATCCCCTCCTTCCCCCCTTGGTGTCTATACATTTATTCTCTACATCCGTGTCTCTATTTCTGCCTTGCAAACTGGTTCATCTGAAGCATTTTTCTAGATTCCACATATATGCATTAATATACATTATTTGTTTTTCCCTTTCTGACTTACTTCACTCTGTATGACAGCCTCTAGGTCCATCCATGTCTCTACAAATGACCCAATTTCGTTCCTTTTTATGACTGAGTAATATTCCATTGTATGCATGTATCACATCTTCTTTATCCATTCATCTGTCGATGGGCATTTAGCTTGCTTCCATGAGCTGGCTCTTGTAAATAGTGCTGCAATGAACATTGGGGTGCATGTGTCTTTTTGAATTATGGTTTTCTCTGGGTATATGCCCAGCAGTGGAATTGCTGGGTCATATGGTAGTTCTATCTTCAGTTTTTTCAGGAACCTCCATACTGTTCTCCATAGTGGCTGTATCAATTTACATTTCCACCAACAGTGCAAGAGGGTTCCTTTTCTCCACACACTCTCCAGCATTTGTTGAAAAAACGGGATTTTATGAAATATGGTATCAGGCAAAAGATGATTTTGATTAAATGGACTTTCTATTACATTTTTAAGAAATTATTATATTTTACCCCAAAACCGTTTATGTATCATTATATTTGAAAAGTGAATACTACCATTGAAAGAAGATGTGGTACATATATAAATGGAATATTACTCAACCATAAAAAAGAACAAAATAATGCAATTTGCAGCCACATAGATGGACCTAGAGATTGTCATACTGAGTCAAGTAAGCCAGAGAAAGACAAATATCATATGATATCACTTATATCTGGAATCTAAAAATAAAGGGTACAAATGAACTTATTTACAAAACAGAAGTAGATTCACAGATGTAGAAAACAAACTTATAATACCAGGGTATGGGGGGAGGGATAAATTGGAAGATTGTGATTGACATATACACACTACTGTATGTAAAATAGATAACCAATAGTAACTAGCTGTATAGCACAGGGAACTCTACATTACTCTGTAATGACCTATATGGGAAAGAATCTTAAAAAAAAAAAGAGTGAATATATGTATATGATGTATAACTGGTTCACTTTGCTGTATAGCTGAAACTAACACATTGTAAATCAACTATACTCCAATAAAAATTTTAAAAAGAAAAAAAAATTCTAATTGAAAAGAAAAGAAATCCTAGTTGACTAACATAGTTCCCAAGCATCATTTTGAAACCTGAAAATCTATCTTAATTATTTGAAGAAATGTACAATGTTTCAATGATGTCAGAGATACATTTGGCCCAGTGAAGAAAAATAATGATTTATTTTCCAATTTAAAAAGAAAAGAAACTTATTTTATTTTTCTTTTGTAATACTGGAAGTTTCACTAATGTCCTTGCACCACTTCTAGCATCTTATGTTATGCATGAGAAAGCCAGTGATAAAAGGAGACACGGGAACAATAATAGGCGTTATGTAATATGTCTTAAAAATGGTTGACACACAGTTACTAACAAAGAAATAAAAATTGACTGGTTGAAAGATGCTGAAAACCTATTTCTCTCTGAAGTTTAATATAATCTAAATTAGAAGCATGAGGGAAAGCTGGGTTTTTCATCATATCCATACACCCATGACTACTTTCAACATTTGAAGATACACTACATAACTGTCAGTGTTTGTGGGGTCAGAGGAAATATGTGTTCAGCAACTATAAAATCAGAGAGGAAGCTTCTCTCCCCATTATGAAATTTCCTAATAGCTATATTTTGATTGAAGATACATAATTTATATTAATATCTTTGTGAAAACTCATTTAACTGTACTCAAATAGATCTAATTTGTTTTAAGTAGATTATATTTTAATAAAATTAATTAAATATTTAAAACTAAAAAGGAAAAAAAAAGAGAAATAGTCTCTGCTATGTGCTAGTTTACTCTGTCCATGACTGGGGCTTCCTATGTCCATCAATACTTCACCCATCAGCTGAAAATTGAAGGAATGAAGAATGAGTGCATGAATCTCTTGACTTCCCTGATACTGTCCACACACTTTTTCAAGACATTCACTACTGCAAATCCAGGGCATCTGTAAAAGCAAAAATGAGCCCTAGCTGAAAAGATATAAGAGTTGAAGACAGAGCACCAAACTTAACCTTGGTATGTTTTACAGATACATCTACAGCACCTTCATATATGATAACAAAAGGAAGCATAAAATATACACAGTTTCTACCCGTAAAACATTCATACATTTTCTGGAAAGACCAAAGTAATACATGCTAAAGGAGAAGTTCATATATAAATGCCAAATATGTTTATATACCATAGTAACTTGCCACCTTATTGCCAGCAACATAACCAATAACTAGTTATGTTGAATTAGAAGGAAGTGTTTTACAAGAGTTTATGAATATATATTATATCTATCTTTCATGAGCAAGATTCAGGAAGCATGTTTCTCTAGACAAGATTTATTTTAAAACCCTTCTTCTTATGGAGGAATGAAAACAAAACAAAAAATAGGATATTTATTTTCATATTTTACATCATGCCATGTAATCAGGTCGTATTTATTCAACTAAATAAATATGAGTGAGACAAAGCATTTAAAATAGAACAAGAGTTCCATTTTAAAGGTCCATAAATTGATCATGGAATCCTGGAGTAGGGGCAAATCATCTCAGGTAAGAGGGACACATTTTGCCAGTAAATCAAGATATTTATGATGTCTGAAGTAAATTAGTGAGATACAGGATGCTACATTGCCTGTGGTTTTCCCCACCCATCAGTGAGTGGGTATAAAAGGCACTTGGCAGATGGTGACATTCAGACTAAAGATACGTACTTCTCGTTCTTCAGTTGAACCTCCCACTCCCAACACCATGTGTTACTATGGCAACTATTATGGTGTCTGAGTTATGGTTACAGTTGCCTGGGCTGTGGCTATGACTGTGGCTATGGCTCTGGTTATTGTAGCTATGGTTACATCCTCTGTTGCCCATTGTCCTGTGGAAGATACTCATCTTATGGCCTCTGCTAAAGAATATTTAGGCTGTTGGCTATATCTTCCTGTTATATTGTCACTATCTCCAGGTTTCCTTTGCATAAGAAAGTTTAAAATGTCATCAGAAATACTAACTTTATAATAAACTGAGGTAAATAAATAAAATTCAGCGTGCTCATTTTGATTCATTATTATCTATTGGATTGTATCATAGTTTATGGAAAAATTTTTCCTTGGATATTGTATTACCTTTATAATGCTATGAAAAATTAAATTTGATTATAAATTTTACTTTAAAATATGTATGTATTACTAAATAAACTGTATTTCATAGAAAAATATTGCTTTGTTACATTTATACTGAATTGTCTTCAGTTTAACGTGCATGTTTGTGTATTTGTGTGTGATTATTCACATGTGTGTGGTTGTGGTGAGGGAGCAAGAGAGAATGAGAGAGAGGAAGAATTCTCTTTTTTTTTTCTTAATAGATCTTTATTAGAGTAAAATTGCTTCACAATACTGTGTTAGTTTCTGTTATCTGTAGTTTCTGTTATCCCCTCCCTCTTGAGCCTCTCTCCCACCCTCCCTATCCCACACCTCTAGGTCAACGCATAGCACCGAGCTGATCTTCCTGTGCCATGCTACTTCTTCCCACTAGCTATTTTACATTCGGTAGTACATGTATGTCAATGCTACTCTCACTTCGCCCCAGCTTCCCCCACCCACTCCGTGTCCTCAATTCCATTCTCTATGTCTTCCTGCCCTGCAGCTAGGTTCATCAGTACATTTTTTTTCTTTTTCTTTAGATTCCGTATATACTTCTTAGCATATTGTATTTGTTTTTCTCTTTCTGACTTACTTCACTCTGTATGACAGACTCTAGGTCCATTCACCTCTCTACAAATAACTCAATTTTGTTTCTTTTTATGGCTGAGTAATATTCCATTGTATATATGTAAAACATCTTCTTTATCCATTCATCTGTCAATGGAAATTTAGGTTGGTTCCATGTCCTGGCTATTGTAAATAGAGCTGCAATGAACATTGTGGTGCATGTCTCTTTTTGAATTATGGTTTTCTCATGGTATATCCCCAGTAGTGGAATTGCTGGGTTATATGGTAGTTTTATTTTTAGTTTTTTAAGGAACCTCCATACTGTTCTCCATAGTGGTTGTATCAATTTACATTTCCACCAACAGTGCAGGAGTGTTCCCTTTTCACCACACCCTTTCCAGCATTTATTGTTTCTAGATTTTGAGAATGGCCATTCTGACCAGTGTGAGGTAATAACTCATTGTAGTTTTGACTTGCATTTCTCTAATAATTAATGATGTTGAGCATCTTTTCATGTGCCTCTTGGTCATCTGTATGTCTTCCTTGAAATGTCTATCTAGGTCTTCTGCCCATTTTTTAACTGGATTGTTCATTTTTTTGATATTGAGCTCCATGAGCTCTTTGTATATTTTGGAGATTAATCCTTTGTCCATTGTTTCATTTGCAAACACTTTTTCCCATTCTGAGGGTTGCCTTTTTGTCTTGTTTATGATTTCCTTTGTTGTGCAAAAGATTTTATGTTTAATTAAGTCCCATTTGTTTATTTTTGTTTTTCTTTCCATTACTCTAGGTGGTGGGTTAAAAAAGATCTTGTGGTTTATGTCATAGAGTGTTCTGCCTATCTTTTCCTCTGAGAGTTTTATGGTGTCTGGTCTTACATTTAGGTCCCTAATACATTTGGAGTTTATTTTTGTGTATGGTGTTTGGGAGTGTTCTAATTTCATTCTTTTACATGCAGCTGTCCAGTTTTCCCAGCACCACTTATGGAAGAGGCTGTCTTTTCTCCATTGTATGTTCTTGCCTCCTTTGTCGTAAATTAGGTGACCATATGTGCATGGGTTTGTCTCTGGACATTCTATCCTGTACCATTGATCTATGTTTCTATTTTTGTGCCAGTACCATATTTTCTTGATTACTGTAGCTTTGTGGTATAGTTTGAAGTCAGGGAGCCTGATTCCTCCAGCTCCGTTTTTCTTTCTCAAGATTGCTTTGGCTATTCGGGGTCTTTTATGTTTCCATATGAATTGAAAAATGTTTTATTCTAATTATGTGAAGAATGCCATTGGTAGTTTGATAGGGATTGCACTGAATCTGTAGATAATTTCGGTAGTATAGTCATTTTCAGAATATTAATTCTTCCAATCCAAGAACATGGTATACCTCTCCATCTGTTTATGTCATTTTTGATTTCTTTCACCAGTGTTTTATAGTTTTCTGAGTACAAGTCTTTCGCCCCCTTAGGCAGGTTTATTCTTAGGTATTTTATTCTCTTTGTTGCAATGGTAAATGGGATTGTTTCCTTTATTTCTCTTTCTAATTTTTCATTGTTGATGTATAGGAATGCAAGAGATTTCTGTGTATTCATTTTGTATCCTGCAACCTTACCAAAGTCATTGATTGGTTCTAGTAGTTTTCTGGTGGCATCTTTAGGATTTTCTGTGTATAATATCATGTCATCTGCAAACAGTGACAGTTTTACTTCTTCTTTTCCAATTTGTATTCCTTTTATTTCTTTTTCTTCTCTGATTGTTGTGGCTAGGACTTCCAAAACTATTTGAATAAGAGTGGCAAGAGTGGACATCTTTCCTTGTCTTGTTCCTGATCTTACTGGAAATGCTTTCAGTTTTTCACCACTGAGTATGATGTTTGCTGTAGGTTTGTCATATATGACCTTTTTTATGTTGAGGTAGGTTCCCTCTATGTCCATTTTTTGGAGAGTTTTTATCATAAATAGGTGTTGAATTTTGTCAAAAGCTTTTTCTGCATCTATTGAGATGATCATATGGTTTTTATTCCTTAATTTATTAAGGTGGTGTATCACATTGATTGATTTGTATATATTGAAGAATTCTTGCATCCCTGGGCTAAATCCCACTTGATTCTCTTTTGTGGTCACTATATACCTAAAAAAGGAAGAGGGTAAAAATATCAATGCTTTCCAACAATGTCCATAATAAGTTCATTTTTATATATGTCTCTAGAATTTCTTCTACCATATCTGTTAGCTTATACTCTAAGTTTTGTAAATGGCTATTTTTTATAATAGTTGTATTAAAACTATTTAATACATATTAGGGCATTAAAACTCGCATGTAGGGGCTTCCCTGGTGGCACAGTGGTTGAGAATCTGCCTGCTAATGCAGGGGACACGGGTTCGAGCCCTGGTCTGGGAGGATCCCACATGCCGTAGAGGGACTAGGCCCATGAGACACAACTACTGAGCCTGCGCATCTGGAGCCTGTGCTCCGCAACAAGAGAGGCCACGATAGTGAGAGGCTCATGCACCGTGATGAAGAGTGGCCCCTGTTTGCCACAACTAGAGAAAGCCTTCACACAGAAACGAAGACCCAACACAGCAAAAATAAATAAATTAATTAATAAACTCCTACCCCCATCATCTTCTAAAAAAAAAAAACTCGCATGTATTTGTAAGTTTTTATCTCTTGCAACACTGATGGTTGGATTATATCAGCTTGAGCTCTGCCTCTATGAAATGTTTCTCAAATAAAAAAATTATTTTCCCTGTAGAATGAGCATAGGCATTCAAATTTAAACTGTCAGAACTAATAATCACATTCTACCTTACCAACATGGTGGCCAAATAGTACTTTAAAATATTCCAATTTATAAATATTTGAGAAAAAAATCATATAATGTATATAATAAGATAAATTCTTCAAAACAATGAGATATTTTCTCAGTATCAAATTAATATTAGATTATTTCATGTTTACCTAGGAGTCTGGCCTTTATCAAATATATATGCCTCTACATATTAACTTTCTCCAGAATCAAATTCATTTTCCACATTTGAAGTAGTTCTGTTTTACTTTGGAAACTCAAACTAGTGGCATCAAGCACAATGGAGAGCTGGTGAAAAACAAACAAATCAAAAGAAAACCAAGAATAAAGGGACCAATATTCTGAATATGTAGAAACTCTGAAAAAGTGAGCTGAAAATTCTTCAGTTCTTGATTCTAGATGCAAGGCAAGAGACTTCTGAGGGGAAAAATAACAAGCAGAATTTTAGGTGCCCTTTCTTTTTTTTCCAAGACTGGCAAAATGCAATTGGACACATAGATTCTGATAAAAATGTACTGGTAGAACCCTGAGCTTAACACACAGCCACATTTCTCCTTGAGATATTTTCCAAATTCTGAAGTTGCAAAGGTCAATTTCCTAAGATACCAAGCAGGTGCACTTGAAAATCAGATAGAATTTTTTTGTCCATATTAAAGTGATGAAAAAATAGTCAATACAGTTCAGGAATTTTCAAGAAAAAGTACCCTTAACTGAAAGATTTAAAGGAATACTCCTTTAGCCTGAAGCTAAACAGAGGTAGACAAGCCCTTACTAAAATTCCAGGCACCTCATTTTATGTTACTCTTTGTTTGGATTAAGCCCACCAGATTTCTCCTAATAGCCAGGACAAAATTAAAAAAAAATACTCTCTGTGGTGAAATGCAATATCATTCTGGATCATCTACAATTTTTATACAAAATGCTGAGCTCATGGAATGCTATGAAACAACACAAAAGAATCAACCAAAACATAAGGTGACCAGAAGGTAAACCACATATTAGATTTGGAAACGAGAAATTTTAACAGTCATAATTAATTCATACAAGAAACTTAACGGAAAGTTGCAAAATATGTGGTATAATTGCACAGATTCACCAAACAATCCATTTTAAATTCTAGATCTTAAAAAGAAAGCAAAGGCATGCTATTAAGAACTCAATAGACTAGTTACAGGAAATCTGAGTTAGTAAACTTCAAGATAGGTTGATGAAAACTATTCGAGTGAAGTAAAGATGGAAAACTTGTAATGTTATATAAAGAAGAGAGTATAAAGAACATGTCAGACCTCATGAAACAGTAAAACCTTCATGTAATTGAAGTTCAGCTGAAGAAGAAAAAAATAAAGCAGAAGCCATTTTTGGAGAAAAAGTAATCCATAATTTTCCAAAACCGATGAACGATACCAAATCATATATTCTAAAAGCTCTGCACTGCCAAGAGGGAAAAGTACAATTAAAATCACATCAGCATAACCCAAGAGCTGAAAATTAAATGCAAAGTCAAAATCAGAATAGCTAGAGAAACAGACAAAATACCTGGAAAATGTATCAGTAAATCTTCAACAGAAACAAAGGAAGCCAAAGGAAAATGTGATGATATTTTAAGGAAGGATGGATTAAAAATAGCTATTTAGAATCTCATGCAGTCTCTTACAAAAAAATAAAAATAAAAGTTTCTGGACAAATAAATAGTAAGAAAATTTATTTTTATCAAGTATTAATTATAAAAAATAATAGAGTTGTTTAGGCAGAAGGAAAAAGATCCAGACAAAAACATGGACACACACAAAAATAAAATGAATAGAAAAATATAAATAAATATTGATTGTGCACAACTGTTAATAATAATTTCTTTTGAGATTTCAATATCTAGAAAATGAGCTACATGGCAAGTATACTGTAAAAGGTTGAATATAAAAATAACTAACTCTAAGGTCCTAGATTTATTAGGAAAGATTTATTAGGAAAGATTTATTAGGAAAGATTTATTAGGAAATATTGACATATTTCAATAGAGTGTAATAAGTCAATTAACCTGAAGAGGAAAAATGCAAAGCGAGTAGTGGAAAAACTGCAGGTGAAAGATAAATTTTCGGAAAACTATTTGGTGGTCTCTTTTATAACTCAGCAATTCTGGTTCTAGGTATATTCCAAATTGATACGCCTATTTGGATAGATTAATCAGGGCTAGGAAAACTTCTTCTGTAAAGAGTAAAATATTTCAGATTTTGCAGGCCATATGATCTATGTTCCACTACTCAACTCTGTCATTGTAACATGAAAACAGCCATAGACCATACACAAATGAATGGATGTGGGTGTTTTCCAATAAAACTTTACCAAAGCAGATGGTGATCAAGACTTTGTGGATCCCTGGGTTAGATTATTATTCTGCAGAATATGTTCTTTCCTTTCTCACCTTTAGGGCAGGATTATCCATTCCTTCCCTTTTAAGGTTGTCTACAAATGTCACTCAGTCTGGCTTTACTATGAACAGAGCATATTTTCCTGATCCTTGCCTTTGGGTTTAACCATCCTATTTGCATTGGCCAGTGGGATGTTGGAGACATGCCTTGAACATGGTATATGCATGCATGTCTAAGCTTTCTTTGTGCTCTACCCTTTTCGCCTGGAGAAGATGCCCCCAGTAGCTGCCAGTCCAGGGAGAATGAGAGAGGAATGGGGAAGGCTTGAAACCAGCAAACAATCTGAGCCAAAACCACATTATGTTGGCCAAATCCCAGCTGACCTACAAACACATTAACAAGACATAAATATTAAAGCTATACAACACTGAGATTTAAAGGATTTTTTAAGCAACATTTTTACAGCAATAATTAGCTTATCAGATATACTCATAAGTGTACCAAGAGACATGTACAAGATTGTTTGTGGCAGCACTATTTGTAAAATATTGTTAAAAATTCAAAACAATACAAATGACCATCAAGGGTAGAGATAAAGAAATTGTGGTATATTTGCACATTGAAATTTTATAAAGCAGTGAGAACTAAAACAAAAACAAAATGTATGAATTAAAAAAAAAGAAAATGTGAATCAAAAGAAGCCAGATTAAAAGTCTTATTTGTGTGATTCGATTTGCATAAGTTTCAAAAACTGGCAAAACAAATTCATGGTTTTGGATATCAGGAATGGTTACACTTAGGGACTGGTACTGAATGGAAAGGGGCATAAGGAGAGTCATCGGAGATGCTAGTATTATATGATTTTTAAGTACTGATTAAACAGGTATGCTTTGGATATTCATCGAGTTCTACTTTTACGATTTATGCACACTCTGGGTGTTATAAAATATACACAAATAAAGGTTTTTCTTCTTATTAAGGAGCATAAAAACAAGTTGAGTCAGTCCATGGAAAATATTTTGTAGAAAATATCATCTAGTAGAAAAGGTATGCTTTCATCTGAGAATAGGTGGAGAATTTGGCAGAATTCCAGCATCAAGTAATTTCCCTTTCAAGGTGCCCACACACCCACTAAAAATAATATAAAATTTCAGATTGTATAATGAGATTTTATATATATATAAATTATAATATAAAGTATATAATTATATGCAATTTTAAATAGAATAGAATTATAATAAATATGTAAATGTTATAATTTATGATAAATATATGGATATTATAGTACATATAAACATTTCAGGAAATCCACAGTTGGATAGAACAAATATTCAAAAAAACACAACTTAGAGGAATGCTTGTGTGCCCCTATGTCATCTCAAGTAATATGGTAACATTTATCAACAGACCAAATCTAGAGTGAGAAAAGGCTTTGAAATAAACAAATGCTTCTTTTAAAAAAGTGAATAGAGTACTTGTTGATCAGTTTTAGATTTACAAAAAAATTTAGCAGAAAGTAAGAGAGTTCCCATATATACCCTCATCTACCTGTCTCCAGTACCTGCTGTTATTAATTTCTTGCATTAGTGTGGTATATTTGTTAGAATTGATGAGCCAATAGTGATACACAATTATTAACTAAAGACCATAGTTTACTAGTGTACATTGTGTTGTGCATTCTATGAGTTTTGACAGGTGTATAATAATATGCCTTCACCATTGCTGTATCATGGAGGATAGGTTCACTGTGCTAAATATCCTAGTGCTTCACCTATTCATCCTTCTTTTCCTCCCCCACAGCACTGGCAATCACTGATATTTTTATTGGCTCTGTAGTTTTGCCTTTTTCACAATGCCATAGAGTTGGAATCATTCAGTACATAGCCTTTACAGATTATTTTAGTAATATGCATTTAAGGTTCCCTCATGTCTTCTCGTAGCTTGATAGCTCATTTTATTTTATTGCTGAAAATATTCCATTGTATGGATGTATTACAGTTTGTTTACCCATTCACCTATTGCAGGACATCTTGGTTGCTTACATGTTTTGCCATTATGAATAAAGCCTCTATAAACATCCATGTGCAGGATTTTGAGTGGACATATGTTTTCAAATCATTTGAATAAATACCAAGGAACATAATTGCTAGGTTACATGATATGAGTATGTTTAGTTTTACAAGAAACTGCCAAATTATCTTCCAAAGTATCTGCACCGTTTTTCATTCCCATGAGCAATGAATGAGACGTCCTGTTGCTTCACATTCTTGCCATCATTTGGTGTTGTCAGTGTTTTGGATTTTAGCCATTATAATAGGTGTGTAGTAGTTTTAATTTGCAGCTCCTTAATGACATAAGATGTTGAGCATTTTTTCACATGCTTACTTTTCATCTGCATATCTTCTTTGGTGAGGTGTCCTTCAGATCTTTTGCCCATTTTTAGTTAGGTCATTTGTTTCCTTGTTTCCTTTTTAATTTTATTTTTTTAATAGATCTTTATTGGAGTATAGTTGCTTCACAATACTGTGTTAGTTTCTGTTGCACAACAAAGCGAATCAGCCATGTGCATACACATGTCCCCATATCCCCTCCCTCTTGAGCCTCCTTCCCATCCTCCCTATCCCACCCCTCTAGGTCATCACAAAGCACAAAGTTGATCTCTCTGTGCTATGCTGCTACTTCCCACCAGCCAACTCTTTTACTTACATTCGGTAGTGTATATATGTCGATGCTACTCTCACTTTGCCCCAGCTTCACCCTCCCACCCCATATCCTCAAGTCCATTTTCTATGTCTACCTCTTTATTCCTGCCCTGCAACTAGGTTCATCAGTATGATTTTCTTTATTTTAGATTCCATATATATGCGTTAGCATACGGTATTTGTTTTTTTCTTTCTGACTTACTTCACTCTGTATGACAGACTCTAGGTCCATCCACCTCACTACGTGTAACTCAATTTCAGAGAAAACACCTTTTTAAAAGTCACTCCTGTGATGGCAGGAATCCTAACATTGTAGCATAGTAATCTTGGTTATGAAGACTTCATTTCACCCTAAGAATCAAGAGACTCCAAAAGTTTTATAGTGACAATTAGTGTGAAATATGTGATAAACACTGCCTGTGGTTTTGCCCACCTACTACTGAAGGTGTATAAAAGGTCCTGTGCAGATGGTCACATTCAATCCAAGACACTTTCCCTGTTTCTCAACTGATCCACCCACTCCTGACACTATATGCTTCTACAGCAATTATTATGGTGGTCTGGGTTATGGCTGTGGCTGCCTGGGCTGTGGCTATGGCTGTGGCTATGGTGGGTATGGACACAGCTGCTGCCCCCCGTCTTGCTGTGGAAGATTCTGGCCCTATGGACTCTAGTGAGGAACTTCTATTGCTGCTCAGACTACTGGACTTCTTCTCCTGTGATTCACTGACTATGTTTCCAGGGATCTTCACATGGAATTCTAGTCTCTCTTCAGATAATGGTCAACCCATCCTAGCCTCAGTAATGGTATGGGGTGGGGGGGGACCTAAGTTCAAATTTGTCATGTTTCACCTTGGTTGATTAAAGTTATTTGAAATATGTTATGACAGAGAATTTTTAAAGCTATATTTCCATTTTACTTCTGTGTACAGTTTAATTCAACAGCTTTCATGGGTAGAAAAATTTAACTTAATTTAAAATCAACATCCTCATTGCCAGTATTGCTTTATTTTCATTTACACCTCTTCATCTCCATTAGTTTTGGGTGATTATGACTGAAGACACCATGTTATTTGCATTCCCAAAATGAAGTGTCAAAAATCTGATTATCATTTCTTCTTAGGAAACAGTAATATAGGTCTGTGCATTCATGTGTATCTACAGCCACTGCTATCATAGACACCTTGATCATGCTAAAACCTTACCTTCATAAGCTAAAATTGTAACAAATAATTATCTTAATTACTTAGTAATACTTTTTCCAATGGTAACCTAATTTTCCATGATCCTATCCTGTTGTCTCTGTTCTTAGATTTTTCCTGACACGGCACTTTTGGATTGAACCATTCAATGCTGTGCTTCTGTATGGACTGGTTTTCTTTTTTCCACTTCAAATATTTTTCCACTGAGGCTGCCTTTCCCACAGATTCAGCATTAGAAATAATTCCATTTGATGAGATTTCAGTAAAACACATCTTTTAAATGAAGTCCATTTTTTAGTTGAATTTCATTATGTTTCAAAATTTCACATAAAATAAGAATATATTAAAATAACTTCAGTCCATTTTTCTGCAAAGATGAATATTTCCCTAATAGTCTTTTGCAACTGCAAAGTCCTCACGGCATGAGTGCGACAAAATATTATACTAGAATACAAAAGAGTAAATCACATAGTTCAACACCTGAAAAAATGGTCTCCAAGTATAAGAACTGTATAGTCACTTTATAAACAGTTTTTAAATGAATGAATTAATTGATGAGACTAACAATCATGAAAATTCTCATTCTATTTCCATACTCTTTTCTTAAAAAAACGTGACAAATTCAATTGCTTATATATATTTATCAATCTCCAGAATTTCAATGGCTTTTTATGCTATGACATTTTTGTCAATTTATACATTCTCTGCCGAATGAGATATCTGAGAGAACTGTGGGTTTCTAAGCAGTGTGATTTATGTTGCTGTAGCAGTCTCTCACTCATCAAATTAACACTGAGATGGTTATGTGCACCTATAATCAGCAAAAAGCCGATCATTCACATTGATCGTGGTATTAGCAGGCTCCAGTGGGGAGCTGGGCTTACACCCTCCACTTGGAAGCAATGGGGCAGCTCGGTTAGGTACCCCAGGGCAGACATGGGTATTAACCTTTAACTCTACCCACCTGCAGCAAGAGGGCAGTGTGAGTTAGCACTTCACTTTTACCAGGATGGTTTCAGTGAGTCCAACAAGAAGTGAAACAGACATGCACAACCAACCCTTGTTATCTCACAAGTGTACTGCTTGCTTTAAAAAGAGAGAGATTTGAAATAGGATCCAAGTCTCATAATATCAAAAATATTCAGAACACAAAGTCACTCATCATACTAAGAACCAGAAAATTCACAATTTGAGTGAGGAAAGGCAAACAATGGAACATCAGGATCAATATTGATATTGGAATTATCTGATAAAAATGTTAATACAACCAGCATAAAATTGCTTCAGGAAGCAATTACAAGCTCTCTTGAAACAAAAGAAAAAGTAGAAAATCTTTGGAAGAAGACATTATTAAAAGAATCAAGTGAAAATTTTAAAACTCAAAAATGCAATAACCAAAATAAAAATAAACACTCACTGAGTTTGATCGTAAAGTGGAGATGACAGTGATAGAATCAGTGAACTTGATAAGAGGTCAGTAGAATTTACTCAACAGGGAGAAAATAGACCAAATAAACCAATCAAACAAACAGAGCATTGAGGACTTGTTCCCATTTAGGAAACTAAATTCTACCTCTAGTGAATTAACTAATATATTATAAAGAAAATGAATATATAAGTAAGTAGCAAATTGCATGTTGAATTGATAAACTCACCTAGACACAAAAATGATAAAAATCTAAATGTGAATGGTTAGATCTATTTATATGAATTTATGGAACAAAAAGTCTATGAGTGAATGAACAGGCATACAGTCCATCATAAGCAAGCATTAGCAATGCATAGATATAGAAGAAAAGTTTGCATTAAAAGTTTTTTCACTCCAAAATGATAATTATCCATTTTGTGGCTTCATTAACTTTTTCCATCCAAAAATCCATATTCATACATAAGGATATTTATAATCCTGCATTAAACATTCATAGTTAGATAAAAATAAACTCCCCAAAAAATGTGAAAGAAGAACTTTCCATGAAAATTAATCACAGGCTGTAAACAAAAATAGAATGAGTATGGGCTTTCTAAATACACTAAGAATTGTTTATTAAAGTCACCTGATTTGACTATGGTACTCCTGACGTAATTGTAAATTATTCTCACTTATGAAAACTTCTCTTCCCAACAAACAGCAGATTCAAGAAATTTTAAAAGCAAATTAGTATAAAATATGAGGCCCAAACTTCCTGTGGTTTACCCCGTCTTCTACTGGGTGGTAATATTTAAAAGCCCATTTGCAGATGGTGACTTTTGAGCTTAGGAAACTTGATTCTTAACTTCTTAACTCAACACACCACTCACCAGAATGTGCTACTACAGCAACTACTCTGGTGGCTTGGGCTGTGGCTTTGATGCCCTAAGTTCTGGCTATGGCTGTAGCCATGTGGGTATGAATATAACTGTTGCCACCCATCTTGCTATAGCAGTTGCTTGTCCTATAGATTCTACTGAAAAACTCCTATAGCCACTCACACGGTTGGTCTCCTCCACCTGTGTTTTCTGACTTTTTCACTAAGGATCTTCTATTCCCTCTTTCAAAAATGAAAACGTCATCCTAGACTACTTGAAACAAACAAAATAACAATAAAAATCCCACAAAATTAGATAGTCTTGATCCAATATGTTTCAACTTAGTTGACCCAAATCCCTTGGAATATCTCACAATTTATAGTAACTCTAATCTTTAATATCATATTGTCATCATACTTCATTTTTTTACTATAACATCTTTATGTCACTTTCAATAAGTCCTGTATTTTATTGTAAATAATGCTGTTTTGAATTTATTCTCATTTGTTTCTGTCTTATTTGTGCATGCCTTATGTGTTCAATTGTAAGTATGAAAGAGAAAGAAAGAAAAAGAAAGAAAGAAAGAAAGAAAGAAAGAAAGAAAGAAAGAAAGAAAGAAAGAAAGAAAGAAAGAAAGAAAGAAAGAAAAAGAAAGAAAGAAAGAAAGAAAGAGAAAGGAAGAAAGAGAGAGAGGGAGGGAGGGAGGGAGGGAGGGACGGAGGAAGAGAAATCATTGCACAAGTTTTCTCCTGCAGGGATGATGTGTCCAAGAGACAAGAGTGGACCAAATGTTCTTTCTTTCTATGCTCATATAAATCTGTGCATTCAGGTGGCCTGAAGCCTGTGTATATATATTAGCATCCACATCCTATCAGGCTAAAGTCGGAGCCTCATACTGTGTGTTATTGTTTTTCCAGTGAAGTTAACAACTTGATTCTCATGGGCGTATTCTGTGACCCTCTCTTTTAGCTGTCTCTGATTGGTACCAAGTGGGCTGCATCTGTAGGCTGATGTCACTGGTCTCTTCTACTTAGAGTTTTAACCTTTCTTCTTTGGGTCATCAGCAGGAGTGTCCAGATTACATTCCACTTGACTCCTTCCTGTCCAGATGTGATTTATATCCGAGGGTCTCTTTTACTATAAATAACATTTCTTGTAGTGTTGCTGACATTGACCACCTTATCAGGTTACAAGGAGAACAAAACTAGCCAGCTAAACATAAGATTAAACTGTGATGTATCACGGAAAAGGGTTTCGTTCATTATCTTTCCTATACTGCTCAATACTAAACAAAGAGTTGAATTAGTATCTCACCAAAAAAAAAAAAAGATAACTAAAAATGGCCAATAGTATATAAAAAGATGTTCAACTATATTAGGCAACAAGAAAGTACAAAGTGAAATCATTATGCACGTGCCAGAATGGCTAAAAGGAAAAGACAGCTAGTATGACCTGGTAAAACTGTAGAGGAACAGTGTGTGGAGTTATCAAAATATACAACCACTTTGGAGAACTGTTTAATCGAGTATTTATAAAAACTGAACAACTTTATACTCTACAAAACTGCAATTCCAATTCTAGTGATGCCCCCAATAAATTGCATCTGTGGTAGAATAACTTGCTTTTATTCAAATATTCATTCCTTCCACCCTGACCTCCATGAGAAGATTTTATTTCCTTTCTTCATCATTGTTGGCTTAAGTACGGAATATGTGTGACCTCACTGTGAATAGGATGTACATGAACAAAGGCCATATTCCCCACCTCTTGACTTGCTTTGGACAGTGGGATTAATGGACATGTGAGTAGAGGTTTGAAAAGTGCTTCCATAATTGGACTAGACAACTTGCACATCTGTTTTCCACAGTGGGAAGGAGATGAATCAGTGAGGTGCTGATCCAAGTTAGAGGACAGTTACATGGCTCTATCCCACTACTTTGTGCCAAGCCCAACCTAGTTCAGCCAAACTAGACATGGTGTAGACATGTGAGGGTGAAGAAAATGTTTACTGCTATATAAAACGTATTTTGTGTCAGTTTGTTATACAATATTATTGTAGCAATATCTGAATGACATATACATAAGTTTACCAAAAAATATATGAAGAACTATTTGTGAAAGTATTCATAATGGTTAAAGTTAGAAACAAGTCAACATCAACAGTAAATGGATAAATTGTGGTATATCATACAAAGAGGATATTATTCAGCAGTGAAAATGTACAATTTTTATACAAACAAAATGTATGAATCTCAAAGTCACAATGCTGATCAAATGAAATCAGGTAAAAATAGTACCTACCGTATGAATCCATTTATACAAAGTACAAAGATGGTAGAACAGATACATGGTCTCAAAAGGTGGGATGAGTAATGCTTGGGTGCAGGAGAGTGTTGGGGGGAAGAAGTGTGAGTTCCCCTGGGCCTTGGTATTCTACTTTTTAACCTGAATGCTGATTAAATTGGCATGATTATTTTGTGAAAATTAATCTATTTCTACACATCATGGTTTACAGTATTTTCCATGTGTATTTTGGATTTCAATAAAAGTTTGTAAAGTGGAATGGCACTTTGTCAGCTCATTGTAATCTTAAAAAAAAACTAAACTTGGAGACCCATTACCCCTAAGGCAATGGATAAGCAAATTTAACATATTTGTGTTGTCTAATAATTTCTCCTTCCATGTACCCCAAAACTCATTATGTACAATCTGTATTGTCAGAGTGTATGTCTAACTTAAAATTAAGTTTTTGTTAGCAAAAACAAACATCTGGAATATGACATTCATGTTTTATGTTATCCCTTTTAACCTAGACATTTTTATGTTACCAAATATAAAATTAAGAAAGTCTTGAAAGTAGGAGAGAAATCATTTTTTAAATGTGCACGGTGCATTTCTGGCAATCTTGACATAATAACAAAGACACGACTCTGATGATCTGGGCTGTGGCTATGGCAGATAAGGATACTGCTGCTGCCGCCTATTTTGCTGTGGCAGATACTGGTCCTATGGATTCTACTGATAAACCTCCAGTGAATGTATCCTCCTGAATTCCTTAACTCTGCCTCCAGTTAATTGTATTCTCTTTTCAAACGTGGAAAACCCATCTTAATTTCCTGAACATGAGGTTAGAGAAATTCAGATACAACTTTGTCTCCCTCATTACTGAAAATCACACAGAATATCTTACAATTAATAGGAAATATTTCCTTTAATGTTGTATTACCATTTTACTGCTGTGTAAGGTTTAATAAAGTGTATCTCTTTTCTTTTTTCAGGACCCAGAGAATTTTAATAAAATGTTATAAGAAGTCAGTGCTAACTGTGGGGAGGAGAGGAGGTACAGCCTTTGGGACACCTGCTCCTGTTTTGTTTTTTTAAAAAACATCTTTACTGGAGTATAGTTGCTTTACAATGGTGTGTTAGTTTCTGCTTTATAACAAAGTGAATCAGCTATACGTATACATATATCCCCATATCTCCTCCCTCTTGCATCTCCCTCCCTCCCACCTTCCCTATCCCACCCCTCTAGGTGGTCACAAAGCACCGAGCTGATCTCCCAGTGCTATGCGGCTGCTTCCCACTAGCTATCTATTTTACATTTGGTAGTGTATATATGTCCATGCCACTCTCTCACTTTGTCCCAGCTTACCCTTCCCCCTCCCCGTATCCTCAAGTCCATTCTCTACATCTGTGTCTTTATTGATGTCCTGCCCCTAGATTCTGCATAACCTTTTTTTTTCAAATTCCATATATATGTGTTAGGATACAGTATTTGTTTTTCTCTTTCTGATTTACTTCACTCTGTATGACAGACTCTAGGTCCATCCACCTCACTACAAATAACTCAATTTTGTTTCTTTTTATGGCTGAGTAATATTCCATTGTATATATGTGCCACGTCTTTATCCATTCATCTGTCGATGGACACTTAGGTTGCTTCCATGTCCTGGCTATTGTAAATAGAGCTGCAATGAACATTGTTGTACATGACCCTTTTTGAATTATGGTTTTCTCAGGGTATATGTCCAGTAGTGGGATTGCTGTGTCGTATGGTAGTTCTATTTTAAAATTTTTAAGGAACCTCCATACTGTTCTCCATAGTGGCTGTATCAATTTACATGCCCACCAACAGTGCAAGAGGGTTCCCTTTTCTACACACCCTCTCCAGCATTTAATGTTTGTAGATTTTTTGATGATGGCCATTCTGACTGGTGTAAAGTGATACCTCATGTAGTTTTGATTTGCATTTCTCTAATGATTAGTGATGTTGAGTATTCTTTCGTGTGTTTGTTGGCTATCTGTATATCTTCTTTGGAGAAATGTCTATTTAGGTCTTCTGCCCATTTTTGGATTGGTTTGTTTGTTTTTTGGATATTGAGCTGCATGAGCTGCTTGTAAATTTTGGAGATTAATCCTTTGTCAGTTGCTTCATTTGCAAGTATTTTCTCCCATTCTGAGGGTTGTCTTTTCAATGTATCTCATGTGCAAAAAGTTTAACTTCATTTTTTAATAAATTCTCATTGATAACATTGCTTTTTCATTTATGTTAATTCTCGTTATTAGGTTTGTGCTCATGCAATATGTGTATGTGTGACCTGTCTTATGAATTTAAGTGAGGTACATTTCACCTTCATTAAACAGATTTTTCAAAATGTGTCTTTAAAAGAAATCGAATGTATAAAATGCCTTTTACAAGGCAATTAGCATATTTAAAATTGAACATGTATATTCATTATTTGAAAATATCTATGACAGGGATATTGACAAACATCTATTTATTCAGAATTATAAAATATATACTGTAGTTTCAGCAAAGTATTAAAATAATTATTTTCTATTTTTTTCCAGAGATGGTTAATTTTACTATAATGTTCTTACAAAGTTGCAGTGTCCTCAAATAGTACTATTTAAGAAATTTCTCTCTGCTACTCAAAGATCATAAAGTTTAATTTTAAAATTCCACATTTAGATGTACAACCTATCTGAAACTGATTTTTGCAAATGGTGTGAAATACATGAAAATTTTTTCCAATGTTATTTTCACTTATCATTTATTTAAAAGATTATCTTTTCCCTCAGTGCACTGAAGTGTACCCATGGTATATATCAGGTAATTGCATGCTACTAGTATTTCTGAACTCCTTATTTTCTTTATTGATCTCTTTGTCCATCTTACGTCAATAGTGCACAGTCTTAATTAATGAACTTTAATAATAAATCTTGGTGTCAGGTAGTGTAAGTCTTCTAATTTTACCCTTCTTCAACATTTTCTTGGTTATTCTTGTCCCTTGCATTTCCATGTAACTTACAGAGTCACCTGGCTAATTTTGACACCCCCAACAAAATCAACAATAATTGTAAAATCTCTATCATTTAGAAAGAATTCACGTCATAAAATTTGAGTTTTCTGTCCTTAAACTTGATACATCCCTCCATTTATTTAGATCCTCTTTAATCTCTGTCATTAATGTTTTGTGATATTTAGTTTATCATAACTATATTTCACTATATTTATTCCTAGATATGTAATGTTTTATGCCACTCTAAATCATTTCTTTTTTTTTGTGGTACGCGGGCCTCTCACTGTTGTGGCATCTCCCGTTGCAGAGCACAGGCTCCGGACGCGCAGGCCCAGCAGCCATGGCTCACGGGCCCAGCCACTCCATGGCATGTAGGATCTTCCCAGACCGGGGCACGAACCTGTGTCCCCTGCATTGGCAGGCGGACTCTCAACCGCTGCGCCACCAGGGAAGCCCTTAAATCATTTATTAATTTTAATTTTATTGTTATTTGCTTCCAGTTTACAAAATTAACTTGCTTTTTGTATGTTAACCTAGTGTAAAGAAAGATTGATAACGTTACATACTAATTCTAATAGCTTATTTATAGGTTCTTTTCGATTTTTATCTTTAAATCATAATAATTTTACTTCTTTCTTTGTGTAAATAATGTTATTTATTTACTTATGCCTATTTGATTAGACTGTAACTCCAGGACACCATTGGAAAGATACTGTGTTATCAGTTTTCCTCATCTTATTTGTCATCTTAGGAGGAATGCTTCAATATTTCACATAAAGTATGAAGTTTGCTATCAATAGTTTATAGGTATACTTTATCAGAATAAGAATTTGATCTATTTCTAGTTTGCAAAGAATTGTTATTATAAATTGGTCTTGAGTTTTGCTAAATGCTTTCTCTGCATTTTTGTTGAAATAGAGGTGAACTTTCTCTTTCCTGTTATTTTGATCAATCATATTGACTTTTTTCCACTTTACTTTTTGCTTTAAAATAATTTCAAACTTACATAAAAACTGCAAGAACAATATAGAGCACTATTTTATTCCCCAAACCATTTGACAGTAATTTGCAGATATGGTATCCCTTCACCCTTCTCAGCATTCATTTCCTACAAATAAGGACATTCTCCTCCGTAACCACAAAACAACCATCAAAATCAAGAAAGTAACGGTGACATATAATTATCATCTAATCTTCAGACCATATTCTCCTGTCACTAACTGTTCCAGTAATGTCTTTTATGGTAAAAGGAGTCAATTCCGGATCACAGGTTGCATTTAGTTACTATCTCATTAGTGTCCTTTAACCTGGTATAGCTCCTCAGTCTTTCCTTAATTTTCAAAACGTTGATATTTTTGAGGATCACAGGCCAACTATTTTGAAGAATGTCCCTGGATTTAGGTTTGTCCATTGATTACTCATGGCTAAATTTAGGTTTTGCATTTTGGTAAGAATATCACAGAAATGGTATTCCACTCTTCCCATTACATATTATCAGGTGGTACATAATTTTGATATGTCCCATTACTGGAAATGTTAACCTTAATTATCTGATTATGGTGGTACCTTCCAGGTTTATTCACTGTAATGGTACTCTTCACTGCTTTGTGATTAAGAAGTATTTTGTAAGGAATTATTTTAAGACTATTTAAATATTCCATTTTTCAGAGAGCTTCCATCCACTAGTTTTAGCACCTGTTGATGCTTGTTGGCTGAACCAATTACTACTATGATGTTTGCCAAACAGTAATTTTTCAAAATTTATCACCCTTTCTACATTCATCAGTTGACATTTCACTATAAGGAAAAGATTTTTCCCCTTCCACTTATTTTTCCATTTCTGCATTTATATCCATAAATATTCATGTATTTATATTTTATTCAATGGATTATAATTAAATTAAATACTATCATTATTTAATACAATGCTCAAACTATGGAAGTTTTGGCCAATAGGAAACCCTTCCTGCTAGCTTCTGTGCCTTTTTGACACATCTGTATGTTCTCATCATTTTCTTGAGAACTTCTCTTGACACAAAAACGTGGTTCAAACTTATCTTTTAAATTTTCTGTTCCAACGCTAGTATCAACCAGCTTTCCAAAGAGCTTTGGTTCCTTTTACAGGACAAAAGTATTTACAAATTAAGACCTGGCAATAGATGTGTTCATTGTCATTCAAAGATGCCAGTTCCTCTCAGTAGCCAAGCTAAGGAACACATGCATGTATATACATATATTCTTTTATGTGCAGATACACATCCACATCCATATTTATTCCATGTCTATCTATATAAATATATTGAAAATCATGCATTTACACCAATACTTGCAATTCCAGTCCAACATCACAATGTTCATTCTAGCTTTCTGTCTAGCATAGGTGGTTCGTGGCAGCCACTGTCCTTACCATATCTACTTATTTGATCACTCCTTCAATATGTAACCACTTTCCACTGATGATACAAACTTCAATGACTACTTCCATGAAGACACTCTCTTCACCCTATATGGGGTCCAATAAATCACACCAAACAGTTACTACAGTCTCTGATCCATATGGATGCCCTATGCACTCTGCTCAGGCTCTAACACCTGTGCAGGACTAAGTGAACTCCATCCTCATCCAACTCAAACTCCAGCACCCCAAATTACGCCTCCCCACTGTTCTCCTCCACCAGGAGATGCTCTCTTAACCCATCCAGGGTTAAGAGAGCATCCAATGCCCTGCTCTGGATAGCAATCACTTCCGTTGTTCCCCTCCTGTTACCCTCCTCAACTACTGCCACCCTGCTATGGGCTGTCCGTACCCCTGCCCTTCTCCATAAATTGTCTTCATGCTACACTCAGCTTCTTTACTGTGCACCAGGCCCTGTAGAAGCCTTTCTACCCTGTGCAGGCTCCACAACCCATTCCAGGCTTTTGTTACCTCCACCCCAGCTTGTAGGCACCCTTCCTCACACTGCTTATGTCCCCAGCCATTTATATTGAGCAATATATGTCCTTTTTCTTGGTCTTCAAAACTTCCTGAGTTTCCACATTTCAGCTTGGGATCATTCTTTTGCTGCTGCAGGTCTGTTGGCCACTTTTCTCTAGGGAAAAAAAAATCTTTAGTTTATGTTAAATTTTGAAGGATACCTTCAGTGGATATAGAATTAGAAGCTGGAATTCTTCCCCATGACTGTCATGGAAGCAGCTGATCTTTTAAAACAAAGAAGAAGAAATTTACTTTTAGACACAATAAAGTTGCACATTAATTCACACATATACTGTATGTTATCCTCTGGAGTGATGCCTTGTTCATTTGACCACACTATTAGGTGTATCTTTCAAGGTTTGCTTAAAGAAAAAAGAAACTACTTTGTGTATTTTAAGCAGAAAAGGATTAAAGCAGGAAATAAAATGCGTATGAAACCATAATAAAGGTCATAGAAACAAAGGTCAAGAAAGGCTTCTACAGTCACTCAAATTCACTGTTATCTTTTGGTGAGTAAGGAAGTTTCAGGAACCATAACAAACTGACACTGAAAGTCACAGCTGCCTGCAGTATACAGGCCAGTGTTTCTCAGTGGAGCACAGTTCAAAACCTCACATTTGCCGAAGGTCATATATCTTCTTACTGATGCCAATTAAATAATATGGCTTCTGTCTGTCTTCCAAGTCCCAGTCTTGCTGAGGAGCCTAGGGGCGAATTTCCTAGCAAGCAAGTTGGAAAATGTAGATGCCCATCAATGGAATATATAAGAAAATAGAAAGAGAAAAGAAGAGTGCATAGTTGTCAATAGAAAATCTAGTACTTCAGGTTTCACTCAAACACATTGCTGTGTTCCTATTTTTCCCATGCCACAACATTTTCTTTAATACCTGGGTCTATGCAGTGTATACAAAGAACACATCAACTATTACATTTAGAATATTCATTTTAAAAAGAACATAGAGCATATCATGCTTAGGAAACAGTCCATACCTTCCATAAATGAGATGTTACCTCTCTACTAAGATCACTGCCCCACATAAATGACTGCCAGTCAGGGCTAGTACTGGGGCAATGGTTTTCATCTTTTCTTTGCCGAGGTCATTCTACTTCTAGAGGGCAACTGAATGGACAAGGGGAATCCTGGGCCCAGAGAGAGAAGAGTTAGAAAGATCTCATGCTTGTACTTGAATATCAACTGAATCTTCATCAGTATCCCAGTTTTGGACACAGGGTTTTGACAACAGTGTGACATACAAATTCACAAAGTAGTATATCCACCCAAGAGATTTAATTTATACATTTAGAGGAAAATTAATAACTATGCAAATGGAAAATTGTATAGTTCAATGGTAAGATCACCTAGATCAAGGCAAGAATACTGAGTAACAGCAAATTTTAAGGTGAAAGAAGAGATGGCATTAAAACAACAAAAGAATTTATAAGCAGTCCTTCTTTTTTAAGTAATAACTGGAAACTCATATCTAGGGGAAATGGTTGCTTTCCCCTTGAAAAACAGGTAATTTGGCAGGGTTTTTTTGTTGGTTTTTTTTTTTTTTTACTTCATTAACGTCTCCAGTTCATGAATCCACATACCAACATAGGGACATTAACAAATTCTAACCACATATTTTATTATGAGATGAAAAGTTTAACAACAAAAATAATAAGTATTCTGGACATGAAAAAAATGAGCTTCCTACACAAACCTGTCATGGACCTTAAACCAACAAAACCATTGTAAGTAAGGCATTGCAAATATAGCAGAGGTGGCTTATTAAAGTCATCTACTTTGGTGGTGGGAATTCTGACATAACAGGAAGGGATTCTTAGTTATGAGGGCTTCTTTCTTCCTAATAAACTATAGATTCTGGAAGTTTAAAAGCAAATTAATGTAAAGTATGAGGCTACCTGCTGCTTGTGGTTTGTCCCACTCACCAAAGAGCATGTATAAAAGACCCTGGACAAATGTTAATATTCACAGAGGAAACTGAAAATCTGCTCCTCAACTGAAGCTTCTATTCCCACATAGCATGTGCTATTACAGCAACTCCTATGGTGGCCTGAGCTGTGTCTATGGAAACTGTGGCTATGGCTATAGCTGGTACAGATGTGGCCTCTGCTGCCCATCATGCTGTGGCAGATATCGGTCCTGTGGCTTCCACTGAGAAACTTTTAGAGTCACTCATCTAGTAGAACTCCTTCTCCCATGCTTCCCAATTATCCTTCCAGGGTTCTTCTTATAAGTAATTTATCTTTCCAAACAGCGAAAATTTTATCCTGTATCCTGGGCTACTTCAGCTTCAGATTGAATACTACAAATTCAGCATGCGTCATATTGATTGACCTCCATTACACGTAACACCTCACGATTCATAAAAATGTTTCTGTTTGATATTGCCTCCCTTCTTCCTTCACTTTAACTTAACAGTGTTAATGCAAAAAAGGTTTTAAGTTTATATTTCAATAAACTTTCTCTTTCATTGCAAAATGTTTTGAATTTATATTCATTTCTCTCTGCCATTTATATGTGTCTGTTTGGGTGTATATATTTCATTTAAGGGCACATATTTCATTAAAGGGACATCTTTACAGGTATACAACCACACATCTAGACAGTCTGGATAGTAAAATTATAATGTTTTATAAAATGGTTTTGCTTGTGAGATAAGAGGGAAACTCTGTTCAGCAGCAGTATAAAATGCAAGGCTCAGACATTTTCTGTCCCTCGTTCAATCTTCTAATTACTCTCAAGAGTAAAGATGTACAATTTATACAGGTCACTTTGGCAAAACCTCCTTCAGTTAAAAATAAATAGATTACTGAATAAAATTACTTTTTAATACCCGATAACAATACTAATAACTCAGCAGTAGACATATACAAAACATATTCCTTGAAGCATGCTCTGTACCTACCCCTCTATATCTGGGCTTATTCAACTCTCATTGTGTTCTTCATTTTTCCTCACCACCATATCTTGTTCCCTCCACCTGACTCCATGCTGAACAATAAAAAAAATGTAAAATATTGTATTTTACCTTAAGGAAAATCCCAAATCAGAACATTTTCTAACAACTGGTTTGGACTTTCCATGAGTACAAATTTCTCTTCATTTGCACAAAGCATCTCTGTTGTCAAACAAAAAGTGAGGAAGATTAAAAGTGGTCCCATGCCTTCAATATGCCCTCAGCTGCTGTCAGAAAACATCTACAGCAATCCCAGGGCAACTGTAAGACACAGATGACCCCAGAGAATGAGGCAGAATTGTGTTTGGAGGAGCCCCCATCCTAGAACTGAGGTGTCAAAGAGACACCTTTACAGTACCCACATCTGGGACAGTGGCATTCAACAGGATTGTGATACACAGAAATATAAGTCAGATAGAGATAGATAGATAGATACATAGATAGATAGATAGATAGATAGATAGATAGATAGATAGATAGATAGATAAAAAAGAGGGAAATGTAGATGTAGTGAAATGTTTATAACTGAGGAATCTGAGTAAAGAGGACATAGAAATTATTTTTACTGGTCCTTTTACCTGCTTTGTGAAACACTTCAACATAAGTTATACCAAACATCTTTAAAAAGACAAAGACAAATGTCTGATAACCAATTCTGTCTAAACTGCCCATATAAAATGCTTTCATGTGACTCTGAGCCACTCCAATCATCTATACTTGATGTGATTAAATTCTCGTTCTCCTACATTAAGGTTTTAAATGATGTATTGCCTACAGAAACAGCACTATTCTCATATATACATACTGCTGTCAGTTTGTTGATGCCACTGTGCTCCTATGTGATTGTAATTTGTTCCTCCCACATCACAATCTTCTGATTGCTCCTCTGTAGTTCAAGGGAAAAGAGCAGAACATCTGCCATACCTCCAGGTTGCTGCTACAGGGGCTCTGCCTGATAATCTTGTGCAAAAATTCCTCCAGGAAGAGACCTGGTCACCACCTCCTGCATACCAGCTTCAACAACTTAGATCATGGCTTTCCTCCTACACCACTGATTCTTGTATTTATTGTCCAACTTTTCCTTTCAAATCAAAACAACATAATTTTTTCACTGATTACAATCTTCACTCCCTGTTCACACAAGGAACAATGGGAAAATGGAATTCCATCTGAAGAAATACCATTCAAGTAACAGAGACAAGGAAAAAAATAAGAAATCCAAAAAGTCTGATACCTATTAAAGAAAATCAGCCTGTATTTTAAAACAGTCATGCAAAGAAAATTCCAGGCCTAAGTGGCTTCCCTGATGAATTATTTATACCACTTAAGAATAAAATAAATGCCAATTATACAAGTATTCTTCCACAGAATAGGAAAAGGGCAACACAAATAGAAAAATTAAAACCTAACAAAGACATTACAAAAACGACTATTTCTTGTGAATGTAACTATAAAAATCCAAAATGATATATATTATCAAAACCAAATCCCATGAGCTATATTCTAAGATTGCAAAATCCTTCATTGGTTTAATATCTGAAAATTCAGTATAATTCATCACATAAATGGAATTAGAAAGTCATATGAATGTCTTAATAGATTCAGATAAAATATAGAATTTTATATGTATTCATGAATTTTCAAAATTCTCAGTAAACTAAGACTAAAAAATAATTTCCTCAATTTGATAAATGGTTTCTACATAAAATCTACAGCTGATATATTTAATGCTGACATATAAAATAATTTCCATCTGAAGTTAAGAATAAGACGAGGATAACCACTATCACAATTTAATAAAAGTTTTATACAACTTTGTACCAGAGGTCTTTGGCACTGCAATACATGTAAATAAATAAGTACATAAATGCAGTATAAACTGGAAAGGAAAATGTAGACCTGCCACTATCAACAAGTGACATAACTATGTGTGTGGGAAGGACAGTTGGTACTGATTCAGGAGTAAGCACATGTCAATGGAAAAAAAGATATTCCGTAAACAGACTCAAACTTATAGGGTCAGCAGATTTATCCCATTAAGATACCATTGCAGTGCAGAAAATGAAAGGATTGACTTCACAATAAATAATATTAATTTCATTACAATACAAAAGAAGATGAATCTTGGTTCATACCTTACACCAAAATAAGATGTAAGAAAGCCTTGATTAATTAGAAGTAAGCAATAATTTCTTAAACAGTCTATAAAGAGTACTAGCTATAGAAGAAAATATTAATAAATTGGGCTTCATCAAAATTAAAGATTTTTTTTTTGGCCACGCCACGTGCCTTGTAGGATCTTAGTTCCCCGACTAGGGATTGAACCCAGGCCCATGGCAGTGAAAGCACCAAGTACTAACCACTAGACTGCCAGGGAATTCTCAAGATTTCTATTTTAAAAAGTGAAGAAGCCACTGATGGGAGAAGATATTTACAATGCATGTATCTAAAGGAGGATTTATACAAAAAAATAAATAAAAATACCTACAAATCATTGGACAAAGACAAAAAACACAATTAAAAATTACCAAAAACTTGAACAAGCATATTACACCAAATAATAACAAAAGATGACCAACCTCATCAGAGCAAGAAAATGCAAATTATAACCACAATGAAAAACATGGGTATAGCACAGCATACTTATCAAACAGCTAAAATTAAAGAGACTGAAAATACCAAGTGATTTTGAGAATGTGCAGCAACGGAATTCACAGACATTACTGGCATACATGTCAGTAGCACAACCCCTACAGAAACTGTTTAGCAGCATCTAAAAATGCCAACTACACAGATACCCTAAAATCCATCATTTCTGTCCCACAGAAATGATGACTTTTGTCCACTTCAGTTATTTTATTCCTTCCACAAACTCACAAATCCACGTATATAAACTCTAAATTCTTAGACTGCCTTTTAAGAAAATAAGTTATTTTTAGAAAATAAGCCAACAAACCAAAACTTGGAGAAAAGACTCTATGCTTTATGTCACACCAAGTGGCCAGAACATGTCAGTTCAAATAAATACATATGGGTAAGCAAGGGCAATAAAAATAAGGGGAAAAAATCTCTAAAAGCATATAATTTGATTAAGGTTATTCTGACATAAAAGCAAAATATGCTTGGTAATGAGGGTCCTCACTTTGTCTAGTGAATCAAAAGATTCAAGAGAATCTCTAATGTTTTCTAATGCCTCCTAAATCTCATTCAATCTCTCACTGGTGGCATTTCACGCAGAATCTTATTTTGCAGTACATCTTGCGAGATGTAGTCCCTGGGCTTCCAGACCTATTATTACTTGGGAGTGGAGAGAAAATGATACACTGATAATTGGCCTTAAATTAATCACATGCAGGGTAATTGCTTTTCAAAATAAAATTAAAATGTCTTTTATTAAATTACATGATTTAATTATGGGACACTTGAAATAATAGCAAAATGATCTTATACCTGAGGAACACTTTTCCTATGTAAACAAAAGATTTAGTAAATTTTTCTAGTGAAAGTTATTCTAAATTATGAAGTCAACAATGCCTGGTTTGTCCTACCCACCAGTAACAGTGTATAAAAGGCCCTGGACAGATGATGACATTTAAACTGAGAAGAATAATTCCTGCCTCTCAAGTGAACTTTCCACTCTTAATACCATGTACTATTACAGAAACTATTATGGTGGCCTGGGCTATTATGGTGGCCTAGGTGCTGGCTATAGCTATGGCAGGTATGGATGTGGTAGCTACTATCCATCTTGCTGTAGCAGATACCGTTCTTATGGGTTCTACTGAGAAACTTGTAGAGCCACTCAGCTTATTGGACTCATCCTGCTACTACCAGGGATGACTTAGAAATTTTATTGCATCTTTAATGCAGAGTAAACTCATCTTAGGCTATGAGGGAAAACATTATTCAGATTTGACATGTTTTTTTGGTCAAAATTATCTCAAAATACCTCAAATTTTATATTTTTAATAGATGCTTTCACTTTGATATTGCATTTCCATCATACTTTCTCATTAATTTTGATCTTGCAGAGGCTTTTGACTTTACCCCTGTAAGTAGAGAACACCATTTGCTTTCAGCTGGCAGGACCAGCAATGCTCTTTAACTGCCCTACCTCAGAGTTATGCTAACACTTCAAACCCCATGCACAACTTAGTCTACAGAGACCTTGACTTTGCATTCTAGTGGTTATCACATTAGTCCACCATGTTTATAATATGATGGTGATAAGACCCAGTGAGTAGGAACTAGCAACTACCCTGAACATCTTGGTAAAACTCATGAGTGACAGAGGATGGGGAATAAGCCCTACAAAATTTCAAGGACCTGCCACCTCATTGAAATTTCTAGGGGTCCACTGATCTGGATGAAGGGACACATCATTACTTTTGACGCCTCCTATCACTCAGTAAGAAACACAATACTCAGGAGTCTCTTTGTATTTTCATGATAATGTAATCCTCATCTGAATGTGCCACCTGTTATCCATTTATCCACTGTAACCAATAAAGTGGCTACAAGCTTAGAGTGAATTAAGAGCAAGAGGAAACTCCACAGTGGTCACAGGCTGCCATACGTACTGTTCTGTTACTTCACTGTACGGAGCAGCAGATTCAGTGCTGCTTACAGTGTCCACAGAAGATAAGGATGATGTTTTGAGGTTTTCACAGGTCTGTAGAGGTGAATCATAGCACAGGCTTTTAGGATTTTGGAGCAAATCTATGCTGTCCTTTGAAGATTTATATTATCTTTTGAAGAAACAGCTCATAACTGAGTTCTTTTTTCCTTTTACATTTGTTTTTTTTTCCAGTTTTATTGAGATACAATTGATATGTAATACTTTATAAGTTTAAGGTACACAACGTCATGATTTGATATATGTATATATTGCCAAATGATTACCACTAGTTAACATCCATCATCTCACAAAATTACAGTTTTTTCCTTGTGATGAGAAGTAGATATTTCTTTTAAGATCCACTCTATTAGTAACTTTTCAAATATACAATACAGTTCACTAAGGTCACCATGTTGTACATTACATCCTCAGAACTTATTTATATTATAACTGGAAGTTTGTACCTTTTGACCACCTTTACCCATTTCCCCCACGCCAGCCTCCCCCCATGTCTGGCAACCACCAAACTATTCTCTGTTTCCATGAGTTAGATTTTTTTTTAAGAATTTTCAGTTCTTGTCCATAGGCCACCAAGTTACCATGTGACTTAAACTGCCCACTGTGAACTAGATATTGTTTGAATCTGAGCCACAAATTTGAGTATACACAGCAATCTTCCATCATCATGTGAAAGTGCTGTATATGAGACTGGGCTTGAGGAAGTCCAGAAAGCACAAATAAATTATAGAAGAAAGTGGCTTGAGTCTCATGGCTTCTACTCTACTGAGTGTCTCCTTTTTCTCAACACCCACTGATAGATTTATTCTGATTTTCCAGTTGAAAGAAGAAAAAATAGTCCTGGCTTACAGATGGTTCTGCCAATCTGATGATACACTTAAAAGGAGGTGGCTGCACTACAGTAGCCCAAATCAGGCATGGTCCTAGAGAACATCAGTGAAAGAAAATCCCCAATTGTTTTCAATCCTCCTGAGAAATGATAACATCCAAATTTAGTCTGTCTCTTAAAACTTAAGTCTATGTATAGGGGCATGGTACATACAGAGCCACTATCCTTAAGAAAAATAAATACTCATGTACTCTATCAAATTTCAGCCTCAAAAAGTTCTACTCTATATTCCTATGAACTTGGAAACAAATAAGACGGTCAATGCTCTTCCTGTATGTGAAGAAATGTGTACAGTCTGGTGCAGGTATAGATAATCAACTAGACAACTTAATTATCTAATGGGAAAAAAACTACACAGGCAACAAAGTGGCATTACTCTCAAGAGAACACAGCAATACAAATCCCATAGAGTAAAATGTGATTGGAATGGATCGTAGGTCGTACAGAAAAAAATACTGTTTGCTGCTAAGATTTATATAGATAACATCACAGCTGTGTTGATTAAGTTTTAAATCTGTGCATGAGATGAAGGGTATTATTAGCAAAATCACTGGAGGAAGAAGGCATTCTCCTCCTCCATGTGATGTCATGCAGCATGGTTACAAAGGTTAAATTCAGCATCAGTGTCAGCAAGGTCAGTGAACTCAGCATTTTGATTTTTTATTTAAAGAACATCGACTGTTTGGGAAGATCCTAACATACCAAGCAAATAATCTCCACTTTAATGAGTATGTGAAGTCTTTTTTGTCTAAAGAAACATGATTAATGAGATTTTTAAATACAAGTTGGTCTATATGAGGATGTCAGAAGTGTCTGTGGTTTGCCACACCTACACTTAGACTGCAAAGAAGACTGTTAGCATTTAATGTTCTCATTCACTAAAATTTACTCTTTGCTCATAGGCTAAAAACTTAAATTCTGACACAGTATGCTACTACTAAGGCAGATACTATAGAGGACTAGGCTATGGCTACAGCTGTGGATACGGTCATGTCTGTTGCTTTGGTGCCTTTAGAATCTTGGAATGTGGCTACAGATGTGGCTGTAATAGGTATGGACTTGACTGCTGACACCAATATTGTCACAGGTGACACTTGTCCCCTGGCACCAACTGAATACTATCTGCTACTGAGTCCATTCCCTTGTGAGATGGCAATACTGTTCTACAGAATCTTTTCATTGTACCTGTTATACTCAGGTTTAACTGTTAATAATCCTAACTAATCCTAGGCAATCAGAATAGATTATTAAACTGACAAGACATCCACATCAGTGTCTTAGATTGACTACATTTTTCTCTTTCAGTTAATGTTTTTTTCATGATAATATACCAGATAAATTACAGATTCAGCATGTTTCATGAGTAGGCAACTCTAGGTTCACTTTTCATTACTCTGGCTTGGCCAATGTTGTTATTTGTTTCTCTTTTCTAAAATGTATTACTTATACATGTGTTCAAAAATGTTTAATGAATAATTGTTCCATAAGTCTCCCTGTTAAGTGTTACAAATGTGAAAAGATATGTTAAGTTGGAAAACAAATATGTAAACAAACATGATAGATGATGTAATGGTCAAGTGGAAACACAGAGGGGAAGGCTCAGGTCTGGTTTCAAGAAAGAGATGCTAGAGCAAAAGGTCAGACCAAATATGTTCTCCCTAAAGGTTACATTTAAATTAATTCTTGACATAGGAGAAATATAATAGAGAGGCAAAGTGTATGCCAAGCAGGAGGAACAGAATATGTGCAGGCATTGGGAAAATATTGCATTACAGATTTATAAGTTGGTGTCACACCTAGAAAGTACACAGAGCAAAGCAAGTGGCTAAAATGAGGCCCCAGGCAATTAAGAGAAACCAGAACATCAAGATCATATATATCTTGCTATGGGTGCACTAGATACTGTTTCAAAAAGTTATAATGTTTTCCGTAGAAATGTATGTTTTATAAAAATCATTATGGCAGCTAATTGAAAGGAAGTTCACCAAGGGCTGTGACCACTGACCAATAGACCATCAAGAGGCTATTCAAGTAGTCGACGTGAGGTCTTAATGTAAGAAAGCAGCAATTAAGATTTTCAAGAGGACCCAGATCAAATATAAAAGTGACAGAATTTAAAAGGCTTGTTTATATGATATGGGGGTGACGAGTAATAAAGAAAAAAAGGAGCACACATGAACTTCCAGATTGGAGGTACAGAAATTGATGGATTGTGATGCTAATAGAAGATGTGATATGAGACAAGGGAGGCATTAGGAGGATGATCAAGGTAGAGATCTGAAAATTTGTTAGAGTTCAGATAAATTTAAGTAAAGTTATATAGTGGCAGGTTCTTATAAAAATCTGGAACTCAAGAGAGAACTGGATTTGACATTTCAAATAATTGGATAAAGGTGTAATAGCTTCACAACTACAGTATTCCAATATTTAGAAGTGAGCAGAAGAAGAAGAGATTGCAATTCAGGTAAGGAGCAGGAAAAAGATAAAAGGTGAAACAGAAGAGATTTGTTTCAGGGGAATCAAGGACATATAAACTTTCTAGGAGGGAATTGTCAGCAACTGCACTTTCACTCAAGCATTTATTCTTTTTTTTTCTTGCGGTACGCGGGCCTCTCACCGTTGTGGCCTCTCCCGTTGCGGAGCACAGGCTGCGGACGCACAGGCTCCGGACGCACAGGCTCAGCAGCCATGGCTCACGGGCCCAGCTGCTCCGCGGCATGTGGGATCTTCCCGGATCGGGGCCGAACCCGTGTCCCCTGCACAGGCAGGTGGACTCTCAACCACTGCGCCACCAGGGAAGCCCAAGCATTTATTCTTTCACCAAGTATTTCTAGAGTAATAACAAATTTTGAAACTAAGCTAGATGCTGGCAAATAGTCAATGAGATTGGCATGCTACAGAAGTTACAATCAAGAGAGGCATGACAGAACATCATAAAGGTAATTACTGTAAAATAACAGAGGCTTTAGTGATTACTTAGAGTCTCTTCAGCTCCCGATGCCTGGGGAACTGACCCCAAACTCCATCCTCATGATAACCAAAGAAACAGCCATTTTATTCTTCAATTTGTTAATATGGTGTATCACATTGATGGATTTGCATATATTGAAGAATCCTTGCATCACTGGGATAAATCCCACTTGATCAGGGTGTATGAGCCTTTTAATGTCTTGTTGGATTCTGTTTGATAGTATATTGTTGAGGATTTCTGCATCCATATTCATCAGTGATATTGGCCTGTAGTTTTCTCTTTTTGTGACATCTTTGTCTGGTTTTGGTATCACGGTAATGGTGGCTTCATAGAATGAGTTTGGGAGTGTTCCTTCCTCTGCAAGTTTTTAGAAGAGTTTGAGAAGAATGAGTGTTAGCTCTTCTCTAAACGTTTGATAGAAACCACCTATTAAGCCCTCTGGTCCTGGACTTTTGTTTATTGTAAGATTTTTATTCACAGTTTCAATTTCATTACTTGTGATTGGTCTGTTCATATTTTCTATTTCTTCCTGGTTCAGTCTTGGAAGTCTTTCTAAAAATTTGTCCATTTCTTCCAGGTTGTCCATTTTATTGGCATAGAGTTGCTTGTAGCAGGCTCTTATGCTTTGTATTTCTGCAGTGTCCATTGTAACTTCTCCGTTTTCATTTCTAATATTATTGATTTGAGTCCTCTCCCTCTTTTTTTGATGAATCTGGCTAAAGGTTTATCAATTTTGTTTATCTTCTCAAAGAAGCAGCTTTTATATTTAATGATCTTTGCTATTGTTTTCTTTGTTTTGATATCATTTATTTCTGCTCTGATGTTCATGATTTCTTTCCTATTAACTTTGGGTTTTGTTTGTTCTTTCTCTAGTTCCTTTAGGTGTAAGGTTAGATTGTTTATTTGAGATTTTTCTTGTTTCTTGGGGTAGAATTGTATTGCTATAAACTTCCCTCTTAGAACTGCTTTTACTGCATCCCATAGGTTTTGGATCATTGTGTATTCATTGTCATTTGTCTCTAGGTATTTTTTGATTTCCTCTTTGATTTCTTCTGTGATCTCTTGGTTATTTAGTAACATATTGTTTAGCTTCCATGTGCTTGTGTTTCTTACATTATTTTCCCTGTAGTTTATTTCTAATCTCATAGCGTTGTGGTCAGAAAAGATGCTTGATATGATATCAATTTTCTTAAATTTACTGAGGCTTGATTTGTGACCCAAGATGTGATTTATCCTGGAGAATGTTCCGTGTGCACTTGAGAAGTGTAATCTGCTGTGTTCGGATGGAATGTCCTGTAAGTATCAATTAAATCTACCTGGTATATTGTGTCATTTAAAGCTTGTGTTTCCTTATTAATTTTCTGTCTGGATAATCTGTTCATTGGTGTATGTGTGGTGTTACTGTCCCCCACTATTATTGTGTTACTGTCGATTTCCATTTTTATAGCTGTTAGCATTTGCCTTATGTATTGAGGTGCTCCTACATTGGGTGCATATATATTTATAATTGTTATATCTTCTTCTTGGATTGATCCCTTGATCATTATGTAGTGTCCTTCCTTGTCTCTTGTAACATTCTTTATTTTAAAGTCTATTGTATCTGATATGAGTATTGCTACTCCAGCTTTCTTTTGGTTTCCATTTGCATGGAATATCTTTGTCCATCCCCTCACTTTCAGTCCAAAGTGGGTCTCTGGTAGACAGCATATATATGGATCTTGTTTTTGTATCCATTCAGTGAGCCTGTGTCTTTTGGTTGAAGCATTTAATCCATTTACATTTAAGGTAATTATCAATATGTATGCTCCTATTACCATTTTCTTAATTGTTTTGGATTTGTTTTTGTAGGTCCTTTTCTTCTCTTGTGTTTCCCATTTAGAGAAGTTCCTTTAGCATTTGTTGTAGAGCTAGTTTGGTGGTGTTGAATTCTCTTAGCTTTTGCTTGTCTGTAAAGCTTTTGATTTCTCCATCAAATCTGAATGAGATCCTTGTAGGGTAGAGTAATCTTGGTTGTAGGTTCTTCCCTTTCATCACTTTAAATATATCGTGCCACTCCCTTCTGGCCTGTAGAGTTTCTGTTGAGAAATCAGCTGTTAACCTTATGGGAGTTCCCTTGTATGTTAATTGTCATTTTTCCCTTGTTGCTTTTAATAATTATTCATTGTCTTTAATTTTTGTCAGTTTGATTACTATGTGTCTCAGAATGTTTCTCCTTGGGTTTACCCTTCCTGGGACTCTGTACACTTCCTGGACTTGAGTGGTTATTTCCTTTCCCATGTTAGGGAATTTTTTGACTATAATCCCTTCAAATATTTTCTCGGGTCCTTTCTCTCTCTCTTCTTCTTCTTGGACTACTATAACGTGAATGTTGGTGCATTTAATGTTGCCCCAGAGGTCTCTTAGGCTGTCTTCATTTCTTTTCATTCTTTTCTCTTTATTCTGTTCCACAGCAGTGAATTCTACCAGTCTGTCTTCCAGGTCACTTACTCGTTCTTCTCCCTCAGTTATTCTGCTATTGATTCCTTCTAGTGTATTTTTCATTTCAGTTATTGTATTGTTCATCTCTGTGTGTTTATTCTTTAATTCTTCTAGGTCTTTGTTAAACGTTTCTTGCATCTTCTCGATCTTTGCCTTCATTCTGTTTCCGAGTCCTGGATCACCTTCATTACCATCATTCTGAATTCTTTTTCTGGAAGGTTGCCTATCTCCACTTCATTTATTTGTTTTTCTGGAGTTTTATCTTGTTCCTTCATCTGGTACATAGTCCTCTGCCTTTTCATTTTGTCTATCTTTCTGTGAATGTGGTTTTCATTCCACAGGCTGCAGAATTGTAGTTCTTCTTGCTTCTGCTGTCTGCTCTCTAGTGGATGAGGCTATCTAAGAGGCTTGTGCAAGCTTCCTGAGAGGAATGACTGGTGGTGGGTAGAGCTGGGTGTTGCTCTGGTGGGCAGAGCTCAGTAAAAGTTTAATCCACTTGTCTGCTGATGGTTGGGGCTGGGTTCCCTCCTTGTTGGTTGCTTGGCCTGAGGTGACCCAGCACTGGAGCCTACCCAGCTCTCTGGTGGGGCTAATGGCAGACTCTGGGATGGTTCACACCAAGAAGTACTTCCCAGAACTTCTGCTGCCAGTGTCCTTGTCCCTGCAGTGAGCCACAGCCACCCCCCTGCCTCTGCAGGAGACCCTCCAACACTAGCAGGTAGGTCCAGGTCAGTCTCCCTTGGGGTCACTACTCCCTTCCTGGGTCCTTATGTGCACACTACTTTGTGTGTGCCCTGCAAGAGTGGAGTCTCTGTTTCCCCCAGTCTTGTCAAAGTCCTACAATCTAATCCCACCAGCTTTCAAAGTCTGATTCTTTAGGAATTCCTCCTCCCATTGCCGGACCCCCATATTTGGAAGCCTGACGTAGGGCTCAGAACCTTCACTGCAGTGGGTGGACCTCTGTGGTATAAGTCTTTTCCAGTTTGTGAGTCAACCACCCATGGGCCATGGGATTTGATTTATTGTGATTGTGCCCCTCCTACCATCTCTTTGCACCTTCTCCCCATCCTTGGATGTGGGGCATCTTTTTTAGTTAGTTTCAGTCTCCTCCTGTCTATGATTATTCAGCAGTTAGTTGTGATTCCAGTGCTCTCACAAGAGGGAGTGAGCTCATGTCCTCCTACTATGCCATCTTGAACCAATCTGAGAAACAGCCATTTTAAATGTGAGTCCCATGTCCTAGTCAAGGTTAATGGGTGCAGATCTGGCTGCTTGAACAAGATGAACGGAAAATCACCAGGATTTATGAACAGGAGCCTATATTTTTTTCTACTTGATAAAGCTCTAAGGAGTAACACTTGGAAACTATTAGCAGCTATGTTTTACTCTTTGTAGAGTGCACTTTAACAGTTCATTGTAAATCACCTACTTAAGTAATCTGCTGAATAATTCTTATATGTCCTGCTCAGAGGCAACTCATGGAAAATCTTTTTAACTTTTCTAGATTGCCCATTTCACTAAGTGATATTCTATCAAATCTAAGAGGCTCACCCTCCTAACAAAACCAGGTGACTAAACTTGAAAATCATTATTCTCTAGATCTACACATTGACCTCAAATGTTATTCTATATTAATTCATTATTTACTTATTTACCTCAGAGGTACAAAAGCCTGACCTGGTTGGCTTTGCATGGAAGTGGACAAAAATGTCATTATAATTGAGCTGTCTTGCAGAATCTATAAGCCAAAGAGGGTAAATTGTGGCAGAATGTTACAATTTTCTGATAGTGTGAAAATATAGCACCATCAGATGTCAGAAGGGGTATTTTCACTAAAACTGTGATAGTGATGACAGCTTGAAAAAGGTCTGTGAAAGAAATTACAAAATACATGACAGCATGGAGCAAAATTTCTGACCTGATGGCTGAAGACAATGGCAAAAGTTAGTTAGACCTTAAGTAGTAGATTGAAAGAAATGTAATATTGACCAGAACATTGAATTATTTCCAGTCAATCTTAACAGCCTTAAAATCCTAAATATTTATGGAATTAAGTCATGTTTGGCTCCTGAACAGAGAGATTTTACTCCAATTCCCTATATGGACCAAAGAGCACTGCAGCAAGATCAGCAGATCTGTAGCTCTAAAAAGAACAATAGCCCATAACTTAATTAAAACATTGAATGAAGTATTTATCTATATATGTATCTATATCAATACATATATAGAAGTACATAAATGTATATGTTTATATATTGAATATGTATATTGAATACATATATTGAAAGAGAAAGAGAGGGACAGAGAGAGAGAAATATACTAGATAATTTAGCATATCGTTATCTGGCTGAGATAGTGGTAGGGAGCTGATGTATAGTATTGGGTGAATGGGTGAGGATGGAAAACGGTAAGGGGTTAACCAAAAGGTAAAGAATAAAGATAGAAACTGTACTGAAAAAAATCTCAAAATGAAGAATATATTATTTTTATTCTAAAATTTATGTGTGTGATATATAATAGGCAAAGAGGTTATATCTATGGACTAACAGTGTATCCATAATAAATGACAGTATAAAAGGCAAGAGCTTGATATGTATAGTATGATTCCTTTCTGTTTGAAACCACAAAATTCAAAGCTCCATGTGTGCATAACTATGGGTAGAGACAACACTGCCTATGTATGTATGAGGGAAGAGAGAGTAATTGAAGGTCCTCTGAAGGGGGTAATACGTGTATGCAGTAAGATCAGAGATCATTAACTTGATCTTATACATATTTGCATTTCTTCACTCATTATTACAGGAATCTGTTGACTTGTGAATAAAGATAACATCAAATGAAGAAAACATTTGAAAACTGAAAGGATGCTTTAGATAATAGAAAACCGAATCATGGATCCATAGAATTAGAAGCTTTAGAGAGTTGGCTTTATTTAACTTTTGCTTGATTTGCAATTGATTTGTTAGTGTTTACTGTAGAAGATTTTAACATGTCTTTACAAAGAGTTGGCATTCTATTTTTAATTTATTTAGCTTGGTTTCATGTCCTGAAGAGAAAGGATTACTTGTTCACAGCTCTCCAAATAACTGTCAGCATATAATAGTCATAAAATCTAAACAAATGAGATAATGTGAAATATAATGACAATGTAAGCAAACACTTTTTAAAAACATGCTAGATTTTAATCCCAGGAGAGATTTCTTGTCTTTATAAACACCTAGATCCACCGTGCCACAATGGTATATAATGAGACCCAAGATTATTTTAGGACACGTAACACAATAATTTGAATTATATGCAGCTACCCAGAAACAAAATAGGTTGAATATGATGCAGTGTAAATGCCTCTGAGGAGCTGCCTGATGTTATTAGTCAGGTGCAATGGCAGTTTTCTTTACTGACTAAAACAGTTTCATATTCTGGGGCCCTAATGATCACAGTTATACATGCTTTATTATTTTTTTCTATAAATCTTATAGAGAAAAAAGGAAGAATGCAGGAGAAAGCTCTGGACAACAAGTGGGAGAAATAAACCCCCAGGGAACTTCAGCTACCTTCATCCTTCCATGGTATTGTTTGGATAGGGAGAAGAAGGAGATGAACCACCTCAACAGCTTTTGAAAACTGCATCTGCTTCTAGTGCAGCTAGGTGCTTTGCTGTGATGTCTTTACAGATAACTCTTTGTAGAATATTTTTATTGTAGAAAATTGTTGGAGAGGACTACTTAAAGAGACTTCTGGCTGCTATAATAATCAGTAATATTTACTCAATTTAGAAAACATTGTTGACATAAGATAGCAGTGTTTCTCACAGTGTGAGAAAATCAAGCACTCATTCATTTGCGGGACAAATATCCATTGAGTATGGTCTACATTGCATGGTCTCAGTACTTATATGGTCTGCATGCATGGTGTTTGTACCTACCATTATCCCCATTGCTGCCTGCTCCCTTTATTCTTGCCATGTTTGGTTCCTATTAATACAGGTGGGATAAACAAAGAATACTTTTATATTTAAGTTTTTCCTTAAAAAAATGAAAAAGAATTCATGTTTCTGTTTTCTTTGGATATATACCCAAGAGTGGAATTTCTGGATCACATGGTCATTCTATTTTTAATTTTTTGAGGCACCTCCAACTGGTGCCTCAATTGGCTGCACCAATTTACATTCCCACTGACAGTGTATGAGTGTTCCCTTTTCTCCACATTCTCAACAATCTTTGAAATTTGTGGTCTTTTTGATGATAGCCATTCTGAATGGTGTGAGGTGATATCTCATTGTGATTTGGATTTGCAGTTCTCTGAGGATTAGCAATGCTGAGCATCTTTTCATGTATCTGTTAGCAATCTGTATACTTTTTTTGGAAAAATGTCTATTCAGGTCTTCTTCACATTGTTTAATCTGGTTATTTTTTTTTATTGAGTTTTAGGAGCTCTTTATATATTTTTGGTATTAACCCCTTATCTGTCATTTCATTTGCAAATATTTTCTTCCATTCAGTAGGTTGTCTCTTCATTTTATCAATGGTTTCCTTTGCTGTGCAAAAACTTTTATGTTTAATCAGGTCCTATTTGTTTACTTTTGCTTTTATTTCTTTTGCCTTAGGAGGCAGATCCAAAAAAATATTGCTAGAATTTATGTTAAAGAATGTTCTACCTGTGTTTTCCTCTAGGATTTGTATGGTTTCAGGTCTTAAATTTAGGTAAGCTTACATTTTGAGCTTATTTTTATATATGGCGTTAGAGAGTGATCTAATTTCATTAGCACTAATTTCATTAGTGAGCTAATTTCCCAGCACCACTTATTGAAGAGACAGTCTTTTCCTCATTGTATAGTCTTCCTCCTTTGTTGTAGATTAACTGACCGTAAGTGTCTGGGTTTATTTTGGAGCTTTCTATTCTGTCCCATTGATAATGAGCCTGTTTTTGTGCTGCTATCATGTTGCTTTGATTACCGTAGCTCTGTAGTACAGACTGAAGTCAGAGAGTATGATACCTTCAGCTTTGTTATTTTTTCTCAAGATTGCTTTGCCTGTTCAGGGTCTTTTGTGATCCCATATAAATTTTAGGATTATTTTTTCTAATTCTGGGAAAAATCACATGGATATTTTGATCAGGATTGCATTAAATATGTAGATTGATTTGTATAGGATGGATATTTTAACAATATTAATTCTTCCAATCCATGAACACTTAGTGGAATAAGTCAGACCATGAAAGACAAACACTGTATGTTATCACTTACATGTGGAATCTGCAATATAAAACAAATGAATAAATATAACAAAACAGAAACAGAATCACAAATACAGAGAACAAACTAGTGGTTACCAGTGGGAAGAGGGATAAGGGGAGGAACAGGATAGGGGTATGGAATTAAGAGGTACAAACCACTATGTATACAAAACAAATAAGCTACAAAGATATATTATAGGTCAGCGAATATAGCCAATATTTTATCATAACTTTAAATTGAGTATAATCTACAAAAATATTGAATCATTATGTTGTAACCTGAAACTAATATTATATTGTAAATCAACTATACTTAATTAAAAAGGTGAAGAAGACATGAATAAGTAACTGTGGAAAGAGCTATAAAATCATAAAACCTATAAGTGAAAACCTACAATATTCCCATTGACATAGGGAAAAACACGATATGTGGGAATCGACTCATAGTGACCTGCAACCTATTTGAACAGACCAATTTAACACAAAATAGAAAATGTACTTAAAATGGTACATAACATAACATAAATATAAGTGTGAAATACCGTAATGTTTTAAAGACCATAAATGTCACAGATAATCAGAGGAGGAGGAAATCAATGAACTCTAGTGAGGAGTGTGATGCTTCATAGAAGGTGTGGAAGGACCAAGAAGAGAATTGGAGGAAGGAGAAATATTTAGATGAAAAGAATTTTATAACTGGGCAATATGGGCACACTGAAGATACCACATCACCCATGAATTATTCTCTCCAAAGCATTAAACCTGGATCAAACCAAGACATAAGGTCTAACCTACAATTTATACAACAATTAAATAATATAAAATTAAGGACTATTCTTCAATCAAAGAGAAGAAAAGCACATAATAGATAAATTCAATGTGTGGAACTTATCTGATTTTAAATAAACAACAACTAAAACACCTGCTTTAAATAATCAGGAAAATTTGATTACTGCATTAGTTGATAAAAAATTAATAATAGTGTTAGGTGTGATAATGCTATTCTGATAATGTAAGAAAATTCTCCATTTTTAGATATGCATATTGAAACTTTTTGAATTATGAAATATTTACTTTAAAATATGTCATCAAAAATGATGATTAGTATATCAAAATGTTACAGAATTAAAATTAGGAGGTAAATTAAAAGGTTAATACTCTTATTTTTCTGCTGATTAAATGTTGTTTAATAAAATGTTTATAAAACTGATAGCAAGAGCAGAGAACATTCATGAATGAGACAAATAAAATGAGCAATGACTCACAGGTGAGACTGTGCAAGACCTGACTCAACACCATAAAACTTTTACTGAGAATTTGAGAAAAAGAGTTAATGAGAGCTAAATTGGGAAACATAGGTTGGAGTGTCATTATTGAAGGCCCTAGTTACTGAATATTATACTGTCAAACATAAAAAGGGGTTAGATGAAGCATAATGGAATTTTTAAGGCAGACAATGATAAAAGCAGTAAGATTTGTTTGTTGGTTGGTTGGTTGGTTGGTTGGTTGGTTGGTTTGGTGAGATCCTCTCAGAAAGATTACATAAATTAAGGGTTTGTGGAATGCATCAAGGAATAAGGAAATGCAAAGTTGAAGAATGATTAAGGGACTGCTTTAAGAGCTCATTATGTTTTTGTTGAAGCAGAGGCTGTAAGAACATGCATCACAAGAAGAATGGAAAGACATAGATGATAAATTAACAGGACTCAGGTGTGAGAGGGAGTGGGCATAGCAAACAGAAAATAGCAAACAACCATATGAGAAGGAAAGGTGATGAGGTCAGTTGTTTGTGGTGAGGTCTGGTGCTATATATAATGCATCTGGTTTTAGGCAATGAAATATGAATGTCCTGCTGAACTGAGATTGAATATCAGCCACTTGGTTTTCAAAAACTCTGAGAAGCAGTTTGTTCCACTTCTACTTAATCAAACTTTATGTCAACAAGTAATAGAAGTCAATTCTCTTAGAGTTTACTATCATTATATCATCTAGATAAAATTGAAAAATATATAATAAGCTATAAAAAGTGATTTTAATTTGCATATAGTTGACCAAAAACATAAAAAATCACTTTTGGGGCAATCATAATTTATTGTTTCTGAGATTTTAAGTGTATGTGAATATCCTGTGTTATTGTTGCCTTTGAATATTATAAAACTGTAATTACTTAATTCATTCATTTTCTTAAATATATTTTTACACCATGTCTGACCTAGTACTAGGATATAGATCAGAAATATGAATAGGATAAGATCCTGCCTTCTGCCCCCCAGAAACATATTTATAAACAGTTGATTACAAATGTCTGTTAGGTGGTAAAGGAGTGATGTGCACAGTGGGAACAAATTTTAAAAAAATCAACCTTCCTTGAGATGTCATGGTAGACTTTACAGGGACTGGGCTCTTTAAAGATTATTAGAATGTCACTTCACATGTAAGGGCATTAAGAACGTTCTAGCTCATTAGTATTCACTATTTTTGTGTTTGCAGCACATCTGACAAATCAATAGTTCATCTGATAGATATGACAAGATAAAGACATATCCTCAATTAAGGTCATAGTAAAGGTTTTCTATAAATTAAAATTAGCCAACCTGTCTGGGATGGATATGCAGTTCATAGTGTTCTGGGACACACTTATTGAGAACCCATCTATCTATAAAGACAAGTGAGTTATCAGGACATTAAGGGAATGAAGAAAAAAATAATAAAGAAAAAAACTTCATAGGAATCTATAAGAAAGGGAGTTAACCAAATTAGCCTGTGAAGATAGAAATGTCCCCCCGGAAGAAGTAACCAGTCAATTAGATAGATATGGATGCAGGTACCTGGACAAATTAAAAAAGAGAGGCAGTTAAGCCAAAGAGAAAACCCCATTGAAGATATGAAACAGAATGTTATGGACTGAATGTTTATGTTCCCCAAATTCATAATGTTGATATCATAGTCCCCAATGTGATGGTGGAGAATTTATCAGGTGATTAGGTTATATGGGTAAAGTCATCATGAATGGGATTAGTGCCCATATAAAAGTGACCTCAGAGAGCTCTCTCACCCATTCTGCCATGTAAGGACACAAGCAAGAAGATGGCTATCTATGAACCGGGAAGCTGACTCTCACCAGATGCTAAAGCTGCTGGCATCTTGATCTTGGATTTTCAGCCTCCAGAACTGTGAAAAATAAATGTGTGTTGTTCAAACCACCAGTCTATGATATTTTTGTTATAACATTCTAAATGGGCTAAGACATAAACTAAGACGGAAAAGTCAGGGTGCTGCTGTAACAAATACCTAAAATGTGTAGGCGGCTTTGGATTTGGGTAAGGGGTAGAAACTGGAAGAGTTTTGATATGCATGCTAGAAAATCCTACATTTTTGTAGATGGATCATTAAAAACAATTCTGATGAGAGCTCAGAAAAAAGAGTGTTGCAGAGAAAGCTTGTCTTCTTAGATAATACTTAAATAATCATGAATAGAATGTTGGTAGAAATGTGGATGGTAAAGACCATTCTGATGAGGTCTCAGACAGAACCAAGGAACATGTTATTAGAAACTACCTGTGTAGACTCATAGTGCAAGGGGTCAGGGTGGTTCAGGCCAGAATGCTCCTGCCCAGTGTATCAAGGGAACCTACAGAGAGCTGCAGTGGAGGTTGCACCTACCAGACCCATGGGGGCAGAGCCACCCAGAGCCATGGTACAGGAACTCCAGCCTGGAAGAGCTGCAGAGGTGGGACGAGCACACTAGTTAGTTCAGAGGGCAGAGCATTGAGCCAAAGAGGATTATTCTTGAGCCCTTAGGTTTAATGTTGTTTGCCCTATTAGGTTTTGTATTTACTTGGGGCCTGTGCCCCTAACTTCTTTCTTATTTCTTTCTTTTGGAGTAGGAATACCTACACTGTGCCTGTCCCACCACTGTGTTTTGGAAGCACATAATTTGTTTGGCTTCACAGGTTCACAGCTAGAATTTGCCTCAGGATGAATCTTACCTTGCATATCACCTGTATCTGATTTCAATGATATTTAGATAAGACTTTGAATTTAGATTTTCAGTGCTGACATGAATTAAAACAAACCTTTACATTCATGTCAACTGACTTTAAACAAGAGTGCCAAGACCTTCCCTGGGAAATAGTAGGCTTTTCAACAAAATGTACTGAAACAAATGGGTATCCACATGAAAAAGGATGAGGTTGGACCCTGTCTCATATCTCTCACCTTATCAAGAATTAACTCAAAATGGATCAAAGATCTAGGTGTTAGAGCTAAAGGTATAGAGCTAAAGGTATATATATATATATATATATATATATATATATATATATATATATATATATATATATATTAGAAGAAAAATAGGTGTAAATCTTCATGACCTTGGATTTTTCAATCATTTCTCAGATACAACACCAAAAGCACAAGCTACAAAATAAATAAATTTGATTTCATCAAAATTAAAAGCTTTGGCTTCCCTGGTGGCGCAGTGGTTGAGAGTCCGCCTGCCAATGCAGGGGACACGAGTTCGTGCCCCAGTCCGGGAGGATCCCACATGCCGCGGAGCGGCTGGGCCCGTGAGCCATGGCCGCTGAGACTGCGCGTCCGGAGCCTGTGCTCCGCAACGGGAAAGGCCACAACAGTGAGAGGCCCACGTAACGCAAAAAAAAAAAAAAAAATTAAAAGCTTTTTTGCTTCGACAGACAATATCAAGAGAGTGAAAACACAAACTATAGGATGGGAGAATATATTTGCAATTCAAATATCCCCAAGGGAAATTGTAATCAGAATTTTTTAAGAACTCTTACAACTCAACTATAAAAAAAAACCTTATAGTTAAAAAGTGGACAGAAGATCTGAATGATAGCTATTCAAAGAAAATATACAAATGGTTAATAAGCCTGTGAAAAGATGCTCAACGTTATTAGTCATTAAAGAAAAGCATATCAAAACCATGTTAACTTCATGCTTTATATTCTGGGAAATTAATGAACATATAGAAAAGTTGTAGCTTGGGTAAGGGTCACTGTGCTAGTTTTTTATGGATTCATTTCTTCTTTGAGTGTCTGCTCTTAATCATTCTTCATGTCTCTTCAAAATGCCATGTTCTATATTTCAAGTTTATTCACATTAATTCTCATTAAACTGATCAATGCCTTGTATCATTTCTGACACATTAATGATAGAAATGCACTCGCAAGCACTTTCTTAGTTTTCAGACATCATTGATTCACAAGATCTCCAGAGCTCTTTATTACTCTGATTACTATTTTCTTGGACCATGTGACTCTGAACAGTGCTGGAATGTGAAGGTGATCACCACGTTCAGAAAAGCATTGAAAAATTGCCTGCTACACATTCTTCAGGGACATCTTCCCTCCCTCTACTGCTGTGGCCAGAGAGGCTTTCTGAAGATTACAGTGATGTTTTCCCCAGGAGGGAGGCTACTTCCCAGAAGGATTCATGCTCAAAAAGACATTCCATATCATTCAACTTTTTCTGATTGCTTCTTTATAATGACAACAGCAACAAAATCTTATCACTTTCTTGTTACATGATTAAATATTTTCTACCCAGAGAAATGTTTTTTCATATACTTATCCATGAACCATGTAAGCAATGATGAAAAATGCACATAAACTCTGATACAACTTGTCCTCTTATAGATTAATTAAGTACTTATTTTTCACAGCCCAATGTTGTTGGCAACTATGCATTTTGACGGCAGAGACCTTAATACACAAATAAATGTGTGTCTACCTTCTATGTGCCCTCATCCCTGAGTATTTCTGATAGGTCTTAGGCTAAATCATTTTGTTTTCAGCTTTAAGCTTCTTACAGAGAATATGTATTCCCAACATCTTAGCTTAGAAATGCTTGATTTTGTATTCTCTTCATATTTTTTTCTGTACATTTTTAAAATGTAACACCTCTGAATTCTATTGTGTGGAGCTGGAATCATTATTTTTAAGGATAGTATTTCAACATAAAGGAAATCCAACCATCTCTGAAGCACATTACAGTACATCCCCCGATGACTGCTTTCATTGATGTCGTGAGAGATTATTAAGAAGCAGTGTGAGAAAAACTGCATTTGAAAATGCTTATTTTTCTACTGATGTAAAGAGGTTGCATCTGCTTTGAATATAAAGGAAATAGCAGTCATGTTCCTGGGTTTAGCTGAATTCTCCAGCCCTGGAAAGGAATATGTTCAGTTTATATATGAATCTCTAGATTCCTATATAGGCTATAGATTTTTCATTTTGAATTATAGGATAAACAATGATTTCTAAAGCTATCTTTTTTTTCTAATTGGTCAAGAATTCTAACTTTGCCACAAGGATTCCAATAGCATCTTAACTTTTTTTCACTTATATGTACCACAGTTCACTAATATTTTGACACTAATTAGTATATGGAATTAGAAATTGGAGTCCTGGAATTTTGCACAGCCACTCTTAGTAGTATATCAAGCTCCTATATATAGTAAAAGTCACACTTTGGCCACTCATCAGTCGCGTCCTTACCCATCCTCATCTCCCAAGACTCTATGCTGCAGCTGTAATGGGAACTACTTTGGAAGCCATGGTGATGGATGCTGTGGCTATGAAGGCTTAGGGTGTGGCTATCGTTGGGACTTTGGAGCCCTGAAATAAGTCAATGATCATGGTTAGGATGGATATTGACGTGGCTGCTGTCACCCATTGTGCTGTGAGAAAACAAGTCTTATATCTTCTTCTGAAAACCTTTATCATTTATACAATTTCCTAGAGAGTCATCAGTTCAATTTCAAATGATAAGAAATCCTCTTCACCCACAGTCTATAATTGTTATCTCCTTTCCATTGCTAAGGAACCCGCCACTGCTGGCCACCACACACCCAGGGGTCAGCCTCTGTCGCACCCATCACAGGGACCAAATGCCCCTGGCATCTCCAACAACTGAGCACTTGAACTGCAAATGTCAACATTCTAATTGCAGCTCCTCTTGTCAAATTTATTTTTAACTCTGATATCAACACTTTCTCCTGAATCCCATGTCTCACAATGCTTACATTTTCACTTTTTCAATTAAAAAATGCTTAATCTTCCCTAGCAAACATTGTTTGCTTTGTGTTTATTCAGTTCAATAGGTCTCATGCTATAGGTATATAATTTTTAATCCATACTTGAATTTTTCTCCACTGCAGCTGCAGATGATTTGTGCCCCAGGAATAGCTGAGTATATATGTGATAAAATTGAGCTCCTTAGCATCCTATAGCTTTTTTCAGAAGAAAGAATGAAATCTGATTTCCTGTTTGCTTTTCTCATGAGAAAAAGTATTTTCCTCCCATTCTTACTTCCAAACACATTAGACACATAAGATGCCCAGATTTTAAAAGCCAGAGATTGCTGACAAGGAAAAGAGTCCTCTACTATTTTCCTAGGTCTGCCATAGCAAAGTACCACAAACTGGGTAGATTTAAAGACAAATTTATTCTACAGTCCTGGAGGCCAGAAGTCCAAAATCAAGGGGGTCCACAGACCCATGCTCTCTGAAGACTCTAAGGGAGAATCTTTCCCATGCCTTTCTCCTAGTTTGTGGTGTCGCCAACAATCCTTGAGGATTCTTTGACCTGTAGACACAGCATTCCAATCTCTGCCTCCATAGTCACACATGTTCTCCCCGTGTGTCTCTTCTTATATGGACACCAGTTATATTGGATTAGTGCCCACCCTAATTGATTATGACCTTATTTTAACTTGACTACATCTGCAAAGGCCCTAGTTCCAAGTAAGGTCATATTCAGGTATTGTGGGCTAGGACTTCAACACATCTTTTGGGGGAGTGGGATCCACTCACAAGTCCCAAATTCAGAGTTTATCTAAATATTCAACCCATAAATGGACTAAAAGGTGAGGTCTCTCCTCTTATACCTGACCCTGTGAGAGTTTAGGGACTGCTTCTTCCACGGGCCACAAATAAATACAGACCTTAAGACATTAGGAGAGAGGAGCACAAAACATTTGTCTTGGAAAGTGACAATGCTAGGAAGTCAATGTCTACTGATAGGAAAACTGAATGACTACAATCTTGTGAAGGATGCACTGGTCAGTTTAGCCAACTACTTCAGAGCATGGACTTTGGAATCAGACAGACCTGGCCTTAAGTCCCAACTCTGCTGTCTAGTTATCTGTGTGACTTAGGGAAACCACTTGGTTTTTCTAAATTTCCATTTCTTCATTGTTAAGATGGTGATGATATGACATCCTCATAGAGTTATTGTGAGACATAAATAGGTTATTACACATAAAGTGTTTAGTACAGTAGCACATAAAAGCGCTCAATACGCTCAAGTGAATTTTTATTTATATTCCTATTGAGCAACAGATAAGCAAAGGAGAATTCTATTGTTCAAAGTTCACAAAGAGATTTTAAATAATCTAGAAGTGTATTTCAAATTATAATATTTCTTATATATTTTATGTTAAAAATCTTCTGTTTCATCTTGGCTGTACATATCCATGCAAAAGTAACAACTTCCTTCTGCAGCATTCTAGAAAGCAGACTTATAGTTTCTTTAAATGCAATGTACACACCTATGACTGAATACTCTGTATCCCTGAAAATAATGAAGATATATTCACTGGTAATTGAAATGGATTATTTGCTGAAGTTAATGAAGATGGTGAAATCAGGAATTTCTTCATAATCAAATAATTGTCATATGACAAGCCTAGATGACTTATATCACCTCAAAACAATTTTTACCCTGATTTCTTAATAAGATGGTCCATCCACTGGAATAGAACTTCACAGGAACATGACTATTCAGTATCACCATGCATAACTTGACTTGCTATGCACCTAAGTTTATGAGCCATTTAATCCAGTCTAGTGTGCCAGGGGGAGCTTGGAAAACAATTCTCAAACCTACTTCATACCTGAAACTTCTTGAAGAGAAAAAACTGCAATACTTAAGAGCAGATCCGAGTCAACCCAAACCGATATTGGCAGTCTATCAAACGCTACAGCAGCACATAGAAGCAGTACTCATCCCATACATGGGAGTCTGTGATGCTTTCCCAGGAGAGGTGACACATGAACTAACTCTTAAATGATGAGCAGCAGTTATCCAGATAGGAATGGGAAGGAATACAGCATGGCAGCCGAGGGAGCAGCATACACAAAAACCCAGAAGGGAATTCATGGTGTTCCTAGAACTATAGTTTATTCAGAAAACTGTAAAATAGAGGATGGTAAGGAGAAGTTAAAGGTGAAACTGGAAGATTAAAAACCATGTCAAGAATATTTTTTGTGATGCTAAGGAGTTTGCATTTTATTCTGAGTGCTATTTGAGTTATTCTCACTACAGAGCAGAGAATAACTTATTGGGGCTGAATCTGAGGCTGGGAGACTACTTAGGTTACTATGGCAATAATCCATGCCAAAGAAGATTAGGACGTGAATTCAGGTAGTGGAAATGGAGATAGAGAAAAGTGGACGGGTCTAAGAGAGAGTAACTGGGACTTCCCTTGTGGCTCAGTGTTTAAGAATCCACCTGCCAATGCAGGAGACACGGGTTTGAGCCCTGGTCTGGGAAGATCCCACATGCCATGGAGCAACTAATCCCGTGTGCCACAACTACTGAGCCCACATGCCACAACTACTGAAGCCCGCACGCCGAGAGCCCATACTCCACAACAAGAGAAGCCACCACAATGAGAAGCCCTAGCACCACAACAAAGACTAGCCCTCTCTTGCTGCAACTAGAGAAAGCCCGCACACAGCAACGAAGACCCAACTCAGCCAAAAATAAATAAATTAATTAATTTTTAAAAAAATAAGAGAGACTAATTAAGCAAAGTACACAGGGCTTGGCAGGATGGATTTATTGCAAAGTTTATGGATTAGGCATATGGGTGAAAAATATTACCTTTCACTGTGATGAGAAACACAGAAGAAGATCAAGTTTTTAGAAGAAGAAATTTGAAGCACATTGACTTTGAGGCCATCTAGATGGAGATAACACTTAGATGATGATGATAAAAGAAATAGAGAAAGAATGAAAGAAAGAGGGGGGGAGAAAGGGAAGGAAAAGAGAAATTAAAGAAATGCATTGATTTGAGAATCATCAAAATTCAGGTATTATTTGATGCCATGGGCATGCATAAGATAGAAGAGGGCCAAGTACAGAATAATGAGAAATAATTATATTTAATGAGAAAATTAAGAGGGAGAAAGAGAAGGAAGAGTCAGATATAATCATGTTACACAAGAAAATAGACAATAACCTGTCCAGATACAATGTTAACAGAATGGCCCAAAGGGTCAATAATATAAGGTCAAGAAATACCCATTAAATGTTGCCACGAAGAGATTATTGTTAAAATCTCAGTGAGCGGTTTTCAGCAGACTAGTTAGTTGAAGAATAAATGAGATGAAAAGAAATGCAAACAGCCTGTCTGCTCTACTTTTTCAAGAAAGTTGTTAAAAAGGGAAAGAGATGATGCATTACAGAAGGAGATGTTGGAGTGTTTATTTTTGTTTTGATTTTTCAAGGTCTGGGCTTGTTAAAATTACATGGGAAAGGGTGAGGGAAAGAGTGTTGGATTTTTGAGGGATAAAAGTTGCTATAATGCAAGAGATGTTGGAATCCAGAGCTTGGACAGAAAATAAAAGACAATCTCACACTGGGACAGGAAATAAAAGGAGGCAAGCAGGAGTGAGCATCTCAGTTCATAAGAAGCTGAGATAATTATCTTTTAGTAAACTTTCCTCCTTTTTGTGAAGTTTGAAGGAAGTCCATACGGTAAGAATGAACTCTGTGGTATGTTGCATATAGGGAGGAGGATGCCTCAAGAGTATGATAAAGGTTTGAAACAGATATTATGATTTGGGTTTTCTGGAAAGCAGACTTTCAGACACAGTTTGGTTTTCAGGATGTTTATTAGGGCATGGTCTTTTGCTCAACACCTAGAATGGAGGGAGGGGAAAATAGGATTGGACAGAGGGAGAAGTCAAACTGCAATGTAGGATGTACAGCCGCAGCTCATCCCATGGGGAGCTCTGGCACTGAAACAGCTCATCAGATTTATCCTCATTTGGACTGAATGAAAGACCTTTATACCACCTACTTTGATTAGTCATGGAATATGGGCACCTCTGGAAAGGTGTGACCTGAAACCTCATGCAGCTGAGGCATTGTCTGAAAGGGCTGAGAGCTAAGACTGTCTGCTGATAGGACTCCCAGTAGCCAGGGCAACAAGACTTTCCCTGGTGTGGGTTCTGGGTGAAGCTGTTCCATGTTATCACACCTTGTACATCATACTTTCCAGAGAGGTACAAAATTAATGTGCCATACTGAAGATTCCTGTCATGTTGGATGTCACTAACCCAAGCAGTATTGTGATTTTCTAAGGTAGTAATTTAAAATCATGATACACAAACCATATATATGATGCAATTCTTAGCTTTTTGAAAACAGGAAAAGAGTTATGAGAAAAGCCTTCATGCAGTAGTTGTAGGAAGCATCATCCACCCTTCTTCATACTGAAATTTTTGTAAACACAATCATTAAGGCATTTGGGTTTGTGATACTAGAGCATTTCCATGACCATCCTTCAGTAGGAAATATGCTGGTATTGGTTAATGTTATTTGAGTAGTTTAAAATCCCCAGATTGAACAAATATAAATAGAAATATAAAATCTCAATAATCATTTATGGAACACAAGATGAGAGACTGTCATATTTTGACCATAATCTCACTGTAGTTAGCTGGAATTGAAACAGAGTCCAGCAAAAAGATGGGACAAATAATCATGAGCTAGTCAGAATTTAAGCCACACAGTGGCAAGTGGTGACAAAGTCACCATGGACCTAAAATCAGAGAACTGTGTTACTCCCTCATATTATTTTTTTTCTAAAATAGGATTTTTATTTTTTCCATTTTATTATTTTTTTAACATCTTTATTGGAGTATAATTGTTTTACAATATTATGTTCATTTCTGCTGTATAACAAAGTGAATCAGCTATATGTATACATATATCCCCATATCCCCTCCCTCTTCTGTCTCCCTCCCACTCTCCCTATCCCACCCGCCTAGGTGATAACAAAGCACCAAGCTGATCTCCCTGTGCTATGCAGCTGCTTCCGACTAGCTATCTATTTTACATTTGGTAGTGTATATATGCCAATGCTACTCTCTCACTTCATCCCAGCTTACCCTTACACCTCCCTGTATTCTAAAGTCCATTCTCTACGTCGGCATCTTTATTCCTGTCCTGCCCCTAGGTTCATCAGAACTTTTTTTTTTTTTTAGATTCCACATATATGTGTTAGCATACGGTATTTGTTTTTCTCTTTCTGACTTACTTCACACTCTATGACAGGCACTAGGTCCATCCATCTCACCACAAATAACTCAATTTCATTTCCTTTTATGGCTGAGTAATATTCCATTGTATATATGTACCACATCTTCTTTATACATTCATTCTGTCAATGGACACTTAGTTAGCTTCCATGTCCTGGCTAATTGTAAATAGAGCTGCAAAGAACATTGTGGTACATGACTCTTTTTGAATTATGGTTTTCTCAGGGTATATGTCCAGTAGTGGGATTGCTGAGTCATATGGTAGTTCTATTTTTAGTTTTTTAAGGAACCTCATACTGTTCTGCATAGTGGCTGTATGAATTTACATTCCCACCAACAGTGCAAGAAGGTTCCCTTTTCTCCACACCCTCTACAGCATTTATTGTTTGTAGATTTTTTGATGATGGCCATTCTGACCAGTGTGAGGTGATACCTCATTGTAATTTTGATTTCCATTTCTCTGATAATTAGTGATGTTGAGCATCCTTTCATGTGTTTGTTGGTAATCTATATATCTTCTTTGGAGAAAGGTATATTTAGCTCTTCTACCCATTTTTGGATTGGGTTGTTTGTTTTTTTGATATTGAGCTGCATGATCTGATTGTATATATTGGAGATTAATCCTGTGTCAGTTGCTTCATTTGCAAATATTTTCTCCCATTCTGAGGGTTGTCTTTTCGTCTTGTTTATGGTTTCCTTTGCTACGCAAAAGCTTTTAAGTTTCATTAGGTCTCATTTGTTTATTTTTGTTTTTATTTCCATTTCTCTAGGAGTTGGGTCAAAAAGGATCTTGCTGTGATTTATGTCATAGAGTGTTCTGCCTATGTTTTCCTCTAAGAGTTTTATAGTGTCTGGACTTACATTTATGTCTTTAATCCATTTTGAGTTTATTTTTGTGTATGGTGTTAGGAAGTTCTAATTTCATTCTTTTACATGTAGCTATCCAGTTTTCCCAGCACTACTTATTGAAGAGGCTGTCTTTCTCCATTGTATATTCTTGCCTCCTTTATCAAACATAAGGTGACCATGTGTGTGTGGGTTTATCTCTGGGCTTTATATCCTGTTCCATTGATCTATATTTCTGTTTTTGTGCCAGTACCATACTATCTTGATTACTGTAGCTTTGTAGTATAGTCTGAAGTCCGGGAGCCTGATTCCCTGAGCTCCGTTTTTCTTTCTCAAGATTTCTTTGGCTCTAAGGGGTCTTTTTTGTTTCCATTCAAATTGTGAAATTTTTTGTTCTAGTTCTGTGAAAAATGCCATTGGTAGTTTGATAAGGATTGCATTGAATCTGCAGATTGCTTTGGGTAGTATAGTCATTTTCACAATATTGTTTCTTCCAATCCAAGAACATAGTATATCCCTCCATCTGTTTGCATTGTCTTTAATTTCTTTCATCAGTGTCTTTTAGTTTTCTGTCTTTTGTCTCCTTAGGTAGGTTTATTCCTAGATATTTTATTATTTTTTGTTGTAATGGAAAATGGGAGTGTTTCCTGAATTTCTCTTTCAAGTTTTCATCATTAATGTATAGGAATGCAAGAGATTTCTCTGCATTAATTTTGTATCCTACTACTTTACCAAATTCATTGATTAGTTTTAATAGTTTTCGGGTAGCATTTTTAGGATTGTCTATGTATAGTATCATGTTATCTGCAAACAGTGACCGTTTTACTTCTTTTTTTCTGATTTGGATCCCTTTTATTTATTTTTCTTCTCTGTTTGCAGGGGCTAACACTTCCAAAACTATGTAGAAAAATAGCAGTGAGAGTGGGTAACCTTGTCTTTTTCCTGATCTTGCAGGAAATGTTTTCAGTTTTTCACCATTGAGAATGATGTTGGCTGTGGGTCTGTCATACATGGCCTTTATTATGTTGAGGTAGGTTCCCTCTATGCCTACTTTCTGGAGAGTTTTTATCCTAAATGGGTGTTGAATTTTGTTGAAAGCTTTTTCTGCATTGAGATTATCATATGGCATTTATTCTTCATTTTGTTACTATGATTTATCATATTGATTGATCTGCATATATTGAAGAATCCTTGCATTCCTGGGATCAATCTCTCTTGATCATGGTGTATGAAACATTTAATGTGCTGTTGGATTCTGTTTGCTAGTATTTTGTTGAGGATTTTTGCATCTATGTTCATCAGAGATATTAGCCTATAGTTTTCTTTTTCTGTGACATTTTGCCTGGTTTTGGTATCAGGATGATGGTGGCCTCATAGAATAACTTTGAGAGTGTTCCTGCCTCTTATATATTTTGGAAGAATTTGAGAAGGATAGGTGTTGGCTCTTCTCTAAATGTTTGATAGAATTTGCCTGTGAAGCCATCTGGTTCTGGGCCTTTGTTTGTTGGAAGATTTTTAATCACAGTTTCAATTTCAGTGCTTGTGATTGGTCTGTTTATATTTTCTATTTCTTCCTGGTTTAGTCTCGGAAGGTTGTGCTTTTCTAAGAATTTGTCCATTTCTTCCAGGTTGTCCATTATATTGGCATATAGTTGCTTGTAATAATCGCTCATGATCCTTTGTATTTCTGCAGTGTCAGTTGTTACTAGTTTTTCATTTCTAATTCTGTTGATTTAAGTCTTTTCCCTTTTCTCTAGATGAGTCTGGCTAATGGTTTATCCATTTTGTGTATCTTCTCAAAGAACCAACTTTTAGATTTACTGATCTTTGCTATTGTTTCCTTCATTTCTTTTTCATTTATTTTTGATCTGATATTTATGATTTCTTTCCTTCTACTAAGTTTGGGTTTTTTTGTTCATCTTTCTCTAATTGCTTTAGGTGTAAGGTTAGGTTGTTTATTTGAGATGTTTCTTGTTTCTTGAGGTAGGATTTTATTGCTATAAACTTCCCTCTTAAAACTACTCTTGCTGCATCCCATAGGTTTTGGGTCATAGTGTTTTCATTGTCATTTGTTTCTAGGTATTTTTTGGTTTCCTCTTTGACTTCTTCAGTGATCTCTTGGTTATTTAGTAGTGTATTGTTTAGCCTCAAGGTGTTTGTACTTTTTACAGTTTTTTTCCTGTAATTGATATCTAGTCTCATAGCATTGTGTTTGGAAAAGATATTTGATACTATTTCAATTTTCTTAAATTTAGCAAGGCTTGATTTGTAACCCAAGATATGATCTATCCTGGAGAATGTCCCATGAGCACTTGAGAAGAAAATGTATTCTGTTGTTTCTGGATGGAATGTATTATAAATATCAATTAAGTCCATCTTGTTTAAAGCGTCATTTAAATCTTATGTTTCCTTCTTTATTTTCATTTTGGATGATCTGTCCATTGATAATAATGCGGTGTTAAAGTCCCCTAGTATTATTGTGTTACTGTCAATTTCCCCTTTTATGACTGCTAACATTTGCCTTATGTATTGAGGTGCTCCTATGTTGGATGCATAAATATTTACAATTGTTATATCTTCTTCTTGGATTGATCTCTTGATCATTATGTAGTGTCTTTCTCTGTCTCCTGTAATAGTCTTTATTTTAAAGTCTATTTTGTCTGATATGAGAATTGCTACTCCAGCTTTCTTTTGATTTCCATTCACATGGAATATCATTTTCCACCCCCTCACTTTCAGTATGTATGTATCCCTAGGTCTGAAGTGGATCTCTTGTGGACAGGATATATATGGGTCTTGTTTTTGTATCCACTCACCCAGTGTATGCCTTTTTTTGGAGCATTTAATCCATTCACATTTAAGGTAATTATCGATAATATGTTCCTATTACCATTTTCTTAATTGTTTAGGGTTTGTTATTGTTGGTCTTTTCCTTCTCTTGTGTTTCCTGCCTAGAGAAGTTCCTTTAGTATTTGTTGTAAAGCTAGTTTAGTGATGCTGAATTCACTTAACTTTTGCTTGTCTGTAAAGGTTTTGATTTCTCCGTCAAATCTGAATGAGATCTTTGCTGTGTCGAATAATCTTGATTGTAGGTTTTTCCCTTTCATCCCTTTAAATATGTCCTGCCACTTCCTTCTGTCTCGCAGAGTTTTTGCTGAAAGATCAGCTGTTAACCTTGTGAGGATTCCCTTATATATTACTTGTTCCTTTTCCTTGCTGCTTTTAATATTTTTTCTTTGTATTTTTTTGATGATTTGAATAATATGATTGTTGGCATGTTTCTCCTTGGTTTTATCCTGTATGGGACTCTTCGCTTCCTGGGCTTGGTTGACTATTTCCTTTCCCATGTTAGGGAAGTTTTCACCTATAATCTCTTCAAATATTTTCTCAGACCTTATCTTTTCCCTTCTTCTAGGACCCCTATAATTGCAATGTTGGTGCATTTAATGTTGCCCTAGTGGTCTCTGAGACTGTCCTCAAGTCTTTTCATTATTTTTCTTTATTCTTCTCTGTGGTAGTTATTTCCACTCTTTTATCTTCCAGGTCCCTTATCCATTCTTCTGCCTCAGTTATTCTGCTATTGATTCACTCTAGAGAATTTTTAATTTCATTTATTGTGCTGTTTGTCATTGTTTGTTTGCTCTTGTTACTCTTACCTCATAAGCTTTCTGTGAAATGTACATGAAGTAACCTTTGCAAAGTGGCTTTTTTATGGTGCTTTTTCACTGCAAACCAGCAGTCCCCTCTCCTGGATATGTTCCCAAATCTACAAATGAGAAACAAAATGATTAGAACATGAAGGTTTTTACAAAATATTGCATATAGATGTCTCTTTTGCACTACTTAGACCAAATGAAATTACTTCCAAAAAGGGTGTCCTGAACACTGACGCATCTCCGCTGTGAAGTTGGTCTGTCATGTCATTATCCTGTGTTGCATCTGGAAACAACCTGAATGATGACAGTGATTCTATTGTGAGCTGTGGGTTGAAAGGAAAGTACACACCTGACTCAGGGCTTACCCTAATTCTGAAAGCACATATTTACAAAAATAAAGTGTGAGTAATCTGGAACAATATAACTTCATCATCCAGTGCCATTGTTCCTTTATTTGGGAGAACAACAGATTCCTGTGGAAATTTCAGGGTCCAATAAAATATAAAAGATGGAAGTTCTTGATGTGTGTTAATGAAAAGAGTGTCAGGCTTGTTAATCAGATATGTTTATTAGGAAATTGATTTAGTTTCACTTTCTCATGGATGTAACAGAAGACAAATGTTCTACCTCACACAACTGGGGGGTTATAAAAACCAACTTCACTTATTTGAGAATAGGTCTTTGAGGCAATCTGATTTCAAAGTATGACAGAGTGACATTACGTTTGTGGTCTCGGTTTCATTACTTGTGGTCCAGTTTAGAAGCTCTTCTAATAGATAGAATACAGCAATGTAACAGGATATCAATTACAAGATTTAATTATAAAAATCCAGAACTTTCACCTTGCTGGCATTCTCCTTGACTCTTTTCACACTTGCCTTGATGGACACATGGCAAGGAACCATGGCTACAAGTCAGTTAGGAACTTATGCACCCAGGCCAACATCCTTTGAGGAACTTTCTCCCAGAACAGTGTGAGTGAGCATGGAAGAGGATTCTTCCCCAGTTGAGCCTTCATTCGGGACTGTAGTCTCAGCCAACCCCTAGTTAAAGCCTCATAAGCCCTGAAGCAGAGAACCCAGCTAAACCATGCCAGTATTCCTGACCCCCCAGAAACAAGATAATCTATACCATTTTGGGTTGCTACATTTTGGGGTAATTTGTTACACAGCAATAGATAACTAATAATTCTTGGTAGTTACAATGCATGATGTCAAGAGTAGAAATTTCAGTTGAGCAACAAAGAATAAGCTGTTTGAGTTAAAATGCCATCTTTTCAAAAGGTCATATATTTATCTTCAAAAGTGATTTTCATTCATGGACAGTCACTTTGCTCTGGCTAGGTTTAAGTACTTTGTAAAATTGCAATGCCCTAGATTAATGGTGGATAAGCCCCATTTCTGGATAAAGACTGAGTTCAAACCTAACACGCTACTTCCTAGCTTCTTAACCTTTTTGTCCCTCATTTCCTTCAGGTTCTGCATTTCCAACAACAAAGTTATGGCGTTCATATTATTATTTTCATTTCTTCATTATGGCCTACTCCAGCTTTAGCCATTTTAAGAGGTTCCTCCTGGACTTCCCTGGATGTCCAGTGGTTAAGACTTTGTGCTTCCACTGCAGGGAGTGCAGGTTCAGTCCCTGGTCGGGGAAATAAGATCCTGCATGCTGCAAGGCATGGCCTGAAAAAAAAATTATGTGGATAATAACAGCACGTATTATAAGATTTATTAGGATTCAATTACTCAGTACATGAAACATGCTTAAATCTCTGTCTTTTATGTATCAAGAGTTCAGAAAGTGGTTGCTAGTTTTTTGTAGAAATATCTATCTTCAGTACAGGCACCACAAGTTCCTTGTCATTGCTAGAGAGTTTTCCAATTTATTTTCAGCTAATTTGCAAAGGCTTTTTTTCCTGAAGGTACTATAAAATGAGAGAGGAGCACATCATCCCAGTCACGTTTAGTATTAATGATTAATCTCTCACATTTTGTATTTATGACCTTAGTAGAACTCTCCGCTAGTTCAGCAACAAAAAACACTTATTGAGGTCCTGTTATGTGCAAAGAATCATTCCAAACGCTCAAATAAATTAATGGAACAGGTCTTCTTTTAAAAACTGTAACCAAAAAAATAACTTAGACTTGGAAGAAATTTCATTAATCTAGTACAGTGAGTTTTCAAACCTGGATGTTCATTAGAAACACCTGGGAAGCTTAAAATATGGGCATACCAGTGCCAGTGCCCACGGAGAATATGTCAGTTGGGATGGAGCCTAAAATTAAATGCTTTTTAAAAGCTCTCTTGGGGATTACGATGTACAAACAGGCTTAAAAGCCACTGACTTAGCACAAACCCTCCCATTAAAATATTGACTTATAGAGGTCTATTTCAGGTGACATGGATGGTTAAGGTTAAAGCTGGGACTAAAATTCAGAGCTTCTGATTCTGGGTAAGTGATTGTTCAACAATCAGGTGGCTCCAAGCTTCTCTGCATTTATTCACGCATTTGATATTCATTTACTGAGCATTTCTCTGTTGTGAGAAATGGAGATACCACAACCCAGACTCACACAGTGATTTTTTTTCAAGATTAAAATTTTCTGGAGGAGGTAGGTAATAAAAAATAAAATGAAAATAACAAAATAAATATCTTCAAGGGTATGATTGCAACCTTGAGAGTGCACTAAAGGCAGAGTATCAAATTCATTGTCATGTCTGGTTGGAGACCTCGTTGAGTTTGGGAAGAAAGAGATTTCTCTCAGGAAGCAATTTTCAATCTAGGGATTATATTTTATGTGACTGGATTTCAGAGATAGGCTTTTAAAAATTATACCCTCAGAGGTATTTCTTTTCTTCCTTTATCCCTCCACAAAAAGATCAATCTCAGTGAGGTTTGCAAGAATATTCCTTAAAGTATGACTTAAATGATAAGGATGATAATAATAACAATTTTTTTCAAGCACTTGACTAAGTGCTTTGCATGCATTATTTCATTTGATCATCATAGTAAAACTGATACTGTAACTCTCTTTGTATGTCACCTCTATCTAAAATACCTTGAATCAAATAAGAATAGTAAAATAGTTGGACTTCCCTCAGCACATTATCCTCTCCAGCATATTTTTCAGTCATTAGAATGAGGTGATGATTCACTGAATGCTCAACCTAGATAAGCATCTTAAAAGAATTCTATCCTCACACCCTCCTTTCGCAGACGGCATTTGCAAGGAGCTGGGCCTTCTGCCACAGAGTGTGATCAGCAACTTTCATGATTTCCTTCCTGCAACCACTTCCATGGTTGATCTTGCAATCTATGCATAGCAACTGAGAAGCATATAAAATAGATAGCAGTCAAACTATGAGTGACATTATTGTACAAATTTAAAATGACCAGCGAATACCAAGTGATGAAGGTAGCAGCAAATCATATTTCAAGAAACTGTAGGCAGAAGCAAGGACCCAGTTTAAGAGCTAACTAATGCCATCTTGAGAACCCACACCTTTGGGCTGCAGACAGCCAAGGAAAAGTGCATCAACAATTAAACCAAACTGTGATAAACTAGAACTAATTATTTAGTTAAGGCTATTCATAATTAACAACTTCTTTTAGTTCTATCAGGTTCATTACATATACAGCTGATTTTCCTTGAGTGTAACAGTCTTTCTCCAAATCACAGAGGATATTTCTGAGATGATCTAGTTTTGATAGGTGGAAACATGTCCTGAATTAGGAACAAGTCTAGAGGGAAGCAAGGGACACCGATATTGATTTATATAAAGATAACCTAGAGTCATAAAATATTCCCAAAGAAGAGTGTGTTTGCACGTGTTTTGGGTCCCTTTTTAGGTCTTATAAAAATAACTGCATGAGTTTGTATTTTCTTACATGTATTCAAAGTTTTGAACCACAAAACTGTGGTTCTCAATAGGTTTTATTTAATAGATTATATTGCATTGTATAAATAAAAAATGCAAATAAATGTAAAGAGTGATGAAAGACTTTACAAAGGGGGTAGAGTCTAAGCTGGACTGAAGATAGGAAGAAACAAAAGAAGATAGAGGCAAAAAAATATTCAGATTGTGAATAGATCAGTTTGGCTGTTATGCAGAACTAGAGGAATAGAAAAGCATGACAGTGTATGATGGCAAGAATGAAAAGCTAAAGTGGTATTGGAACCTGCTACAAAATTATTAGGGGGCTTCCCTGGTGGCGCAGTGGTTGAGAGTCCGCCTGCCGATGCAGGGGACACGGGTTCGTGCCCTGGTCTGCGAAGATCCCACATGCCGCGGAGCAGCTGGCCCCGTGAGCCATGGCCGCTGAGCCTACGCGTCCGGAGCCTGTGCTCCACAACGGGAGAGGCCACAACACTGAGAGGCCCGCGTACCACACACACAAAAAAAATTATTAGGTGAATCACATGATGATCCTCGTATTTGTGGGAGAATTCCATACTCGTTTTACAGAAACCCTAACCTCAAGATCAAGGCCAAGCCAGTGTCATCTTTTGGGAACATTTACTTGCCCTGAATCAGTAGAGTCTCTACAAGGCTGAGTGCCTGGGGGGCAGAAGTAAGTGGCCAGGAGCTCTGACAGGGAGGTGGGAGATGCAGCACTGCTTAAACTAGGAACAGCAGTGGGGGTGGTGAAGCAGCTCATTCTTACCGCTGTCAGCAGGGAAACATGAGATTGAGATCAGTTGGGAGTTTCTTGTTGTAGTTAAGTTATGATAAATCACAGAGCCGTAGATAAAACTAATGGAATATTGAATTCCGTTGTCCCTCTTATTCTCAATTTTCCTGAGACTCTGTGACAATGAAAATTCCAAAAGATGCCCAGTGTCTTGGGTGTTCATATTCACTTGAGAGACTCATATAGGAAGGATGTAAAGAGTGTAATAATGAACAGAAAAGATACATTTGACATGAATAAATGTGTCTAGTGCAAATGGATTTCTTATGCTAACAAATATAACTGTAGAAGAAAACGAGGGTTGTCAGCTAAGTATCAACTGACAATAAATACAATGATGAAAAATAAACACATTTGCCATAGATTCCTCTTTTTTTTTTATATTCACTCATAATCTTTTATTTTTTATGTGTTTAATAGTTTTCTTTTTTTTTAACATCTTTATTGGGGTATAATTGCTTTACAATGGTGTGTTAGTTTCTGCTTTATAACAAAGTGAATCAGTCATACATAAACATATGTTCCCATATGTCTTCCCTGTTGCGTCTCCCTCCCTCCCACCCTCCCTATCCCACCCCTCCAGGCTGTCACAAAGCACCGAGTCAATATCCCTGTGCCATGCGGCTGCTTCCCACTAGCTATCTACCTTACTACGTTTGTTAGTGTGTATATGCCCATGACTCTCTCTTGCCCTGTCACAGCTCACCCTTCCCCCTCCCCATAACCTCAAGTCCATTCTCTAGGAGGTCTGCGTCTTTATTCCTGCTTTACCCCTAGGTTCTTCATGACATTTTTTTTCTTAAATTCCATATATATGTGTTAGCATACGGTATTTGTCTTTTTCTTTCTGACTTACTTCACTCTGTATGACAGACTCTAGGTCTATCCACCTCATTACAAATAGCTCAATTTCATTTCTTTTTATGGCTGAGTAATATTCCATTGTATATATGTGCCACATCTTCTTTATCCATTCATCTGATGACGGGCACTTAGGCTGTTTCCATCTCCGGGCTATTGTAAATAGAGCTGCAATGAACATTTTGGTACATGACTCTTTTTGAATTTTGGTTTTCTCAGGGTATATGCCCAGTAGTGGGATTGCTGGGTCATATGGTAGTTCTATTTTTAGTTTTTTAAGGAACCTCCATACTGTTCTCCATAGTGGCTGAACCAATTCACATTCCCACCAGCAGTGCAAGAGGGTTCCCTTTTCTCCACACCCTCTCCAGCATTTATTGTTTCTAGATTTTTTGATGATGGCCATTCTGACTGGTGTGAGATGATATCTCATTGTAGTTTTGATTTGCATTTCTCTAATGATTAATGATGTTGAGCATTCTTTCATGTGTTTGTTGGCAGTCTGTATATCTTCTTTGGAGAAATGTCTATTTAGGTCTTCTGCCCATTTTTGGATTGGGTTGTTTGTTTTCTTGTTATTGAGCTGCATGAGCTGCTTGTAAATTTTGGAGATTAATCCTTTGTCGGTTGCTTCATTTGCAAATATTTTCTCCCATTCTGAGGGTTGTCTTTTGGTCCTGTTTATGGTTTCCTTTGCTGTGCAAAAGCTTTGAAGTTTCATTAGGTCCCATTTGTTTATTTTTGTTTTTATTTCCATTACTCTAGGAGGTGGGTCAGAAAGGATCTTGCTGTGATTTATGTCATAGAGTGTTCTGCCTATGTTTTCCTCTAAGAGTTTGATAGTTTCTGGCCTTACATTTAGGTCTTTAATCCATTTTGAGCTTATTTTTGTGTATGGTGTTAGGGAGTGATCTAATCTCATACTTTTACATGTACCTGTCCAGTTTTCCCAGCACCACTTATTGAAGAGGCTGTCCTTTCTCCATTGTACATTACTGCCACCTTTATCAAAGATAAGGTGTCCATATGTGCATGGGTTTATCTCTGGGCTTTCTATCCTGTTCCATTGATCTATCTTTCTGTTTTTGTGCCAGTACCATACCGTCTTGATAACTGTAGCTTTGTAGTATAGTCTGAAGTCTGGGAGCCTGATTCCTCCAGTTCCTTCTTTCGTTCTCAAGATTGCTTTGGCTATTCGGGGTCTTTTGTGTTTCCATACAAATTGTGAAATTTTTTGTTCTAGTTCTGTGAAAAATGCCAGTGGTAGTTTGATAGGGATTGCATTGAATCTATAGATTGCTTTGGGTAGTAGAGTCATTTTCACAATGTTGATTCTTCCAATCCAAGAACATGGTATATCTCTCCATCTATTTGTATCATCTTTAATTTCTTTCATCAGTGTCTTATAATTTTCTGCATACAGGTCTTTTGTCTCCTTAGGTAGGTTTATTCCTAGATATTTTATTCTTTTTGTTGCAATGGTAAATGGGAGTGTTTTCTTGATTTCACTTTCAGATTTTTCATCATTAGTATATAGGAATGCCAGAGATTTCTGTGCATTAATTTTGTATCCTGCCACTTTACCAAATTCATTGATTAGCTCTAGTAGTTTTCTGGTAGCATCTTTAGGGTTCTCTATGTATAGGATCATGTCATCTGCAAACAGTGACAGCTTTACTTCTTCTTTTCCAATTTGGATTCCTTTTATTTCCTTCTCTTCTCTGATTGCTGTGGCTAAAACTTCCAAAACTATGTTGAATAAGAGTGGTGAGAGTGGGCACCCTTGTCTTGCTCCTGATCTTAGTGGGAATGCTTTCAGTTTTTCACCATTGAGGATGATGTTTGCTGTGGGCTTGTCATATATGGCCTTTATTATGTTGAGGAAAGTTCCCTCTATGCCTACTTTCTGCAGGGTTTTTATCATAAATGGGTGTTGAATTTTGTCAAAAGCTTTCTCTGCATCTATTGAGATGATCATATGGTTTTTCTCCTTCAATTTGTTAATATGGTTTATCACATTGATAGATTTGCGTATATTGAAGAATCCTTGCATTCCTGGAATAAACCCCACTTGATCATGGTGTATGATCCTTTTAATGTGCTGTTGGATTCTGTTTGCTAGTATTTTGTTGAGGATTTTTGCATCTATGTTCATCAGTGATATTGGCCTGTAGTTTTCTTTCTTTGTGACATCCTTGTCTGGTTTTGGTATCAAGGTGATGGTGGCCTCGTAGAAGGAGTTTGGGAGTGGTCCTCCCTCTGCTATATTTTGGAAGAGTTTGAGAAGGATAGGTGTTAGCTCTTCTCTAAATGTTTGATAGAATTCACCTGTGAAGCCATCTGGTCCTGGGCTTTTCTTTGTTGGACGGTTTTTAATCACAGTTTCAATTTCAGTGCTTGTGATTGGTCTGTTCATATTTTCTATTTCTTCCTGATTCAGTCTTGGCAGGTTGTGCTTTTCTAAGAATTTGTCCATTTCTTCCAGATTGTCCATTTTATTGGCATAGAGTTGCTTGTAGTAATCTCTCATGATCTCTTTTATCTCTGCAGTGTCAGTTGTTACCTCTCCTTTTTCATTTCTAATTCTATTGATTTGAGTCTTCTCCCTTTTTTTCTTGATGAGTCTGGCTAGTGGTTTATCTATTTTGTTTATCTTCTCAAAGAACCAGCTTTTAGTTTTATTGATCTTTGCTATTGTTTCCTTCATTTCTTTTTCATTTATTTCTGATATGATTTTTATGATTTCTTTCCTTCTGCTAGCTTTGGGGTTTTTTTGTTCTTCTTTCTCTAATTGCTTGAGGTGCAAGGTTAGGTTGTTTATTCGAGATGTTTCCTGCTTCTTAAGGTGGGCTTGTATTGCTATAAACTTCCCCCTTAGAACTGCTTTTGCTGCATCCCACAGGTTTTGGGTCGTTGTGTCTCCATTGTCATTTGTTTCTAGGTATTTTTTGATTTCCTCTTTGATTTCTTCAGTGATATCTTCATTATTAAGTAGTGTATTGTTTAGCCTCCATGTGTTTGTATTTTTTACAGATCTTTTCCTGTAATTGATATCTAGTCTCATGGCATTGTGGTCAGAAAAGATACTTGATACAATTTCAATTTTCTTAAATTTACCAAGGCTTGATTTGTGGCCTAAGATATGATCTATTCTGGAGAATGTTCCATGAGCACTTGAGAAAAATGTGTATTCTGTTGTTTTTGGATGGAGTGTCCTATAAATATCAATTAAGTCCATCTTGTTTAATGTATCATTTAAAGCTTGTGTTTCCTTATTTATTTTCATTTTGGATGATCTGTCCATGGGTGAAAGTGGGGTGTTTAAGTCCCCTACTATGAATGTGTTACTGTCGATTTCCCCTTTTATGGCTGTTAGTATTTGCGTTATGTATTGAGGTGCTCCTATGTTGGGTGCATAAATATTTACAATTGTTATATCTTCTTCTTGGATCGATCCCTTGATCATTATGTAGTGTCCTTCTTTGTCTCTTTTAATAGTCCTTATTTTAAAGTCTATTTTGTCTGATATGAGAATTGCTACTCCAGCTTTCTTTTGGCTTCCATTTGCATGGAATATCTTTCCATCCCCTTACTTTCAGTCTGTATGTGTCTCTAGGTCTGAAGTGGGTCTCTTGTAGACAGCATATATAAGGGTCTTGTTTTTGTATCCATTCAGCTAATCTGTGTCTTTTGGTGGGAGCATTTAGTCCATTTACATTTAAGGTAATTATCGATATGTATGTTCCTATTCCCATTTTCTAAATTGTTTTGGGTTCGTTATTATAGGTCTTTTCCTTCTCTTGTGTTTCTTGCCTAGAAAAGATCCTTTAGCATTTGTTGTAAAGCTGGTTTGGTGGTGCTGAACTCTCTCAGCTTTTGCTTGTCTGTAAAGGTTTTAATTTCTCCATCAAATCTGAATGAGATCCTTGCTGGGTAGAGTAGTCTTGGCTGCATGTTTTTCTCCTTCATCACTTTCAGTATGTCCTGCCACGCCCTTCTGGCTTGTAGGGTTTCTGCTGAGAGATCAGCTGTTAACCTTATGGGGATTCCCTTATGTGTTATTTGTTGTTTTTCCCTTGCTGCTTTTAATATGCTTTCTTTGTATTTAATTTTTGACAGTTTGATTAATATGTGTCTTGGCGTATTTCTCCTTGTATTTATCTTGTATGGGACTCTCTGTGCTTCCTGGACTTGATTAACTATTTCCTTTCCCATGTTAGGGAAGTTTTCAACTATAATTTCTTCAAATATTTTCTCAGTCCCTTTCTTTTTCTCTTCTTCTTCTGGAACCCCTATAATTCGAATGTTGGTGCGTTTAATGTTGTCCCAGAGGTCTCTGAGACTGTCCTCAGTTCTTTTCATTCTTTTTTCTTTATTCTGCTCTGCAGTAGTTATTTCCACTATTTTATCTTCCAGGTCACTTATCCGTTCTTCTGCCTCAGTTATTCTGCTATTGATCCCATCTAGAGTACTTTTAATTTCATTTATTGTGTTGTTCATTGTTGCTTGTTTCATCTTTAGTTCTTCTAGGTCCTTGTTAACTGATTCTTGCATTTTGTCCAATCTATTGTCCATTCTATCTCCAAGATTTCGGATCAACCTTACTATCATTATTCTGAATTCTCTTTCAGGTAGACTGCTTATTTCCTCTTCATTTGTTAGGTCTGGTGCATTTTTATCTTGCTCCTTTATCTGCTGTGTGTTTTTCTGTCTTCTCATTTTGCTTATCTTACTGTGTTTGGGGTCTCCTTTTTGCAGGCTGCAGGTTCGTAGTTCCTCCTGTTTTTGATGTCTGTCTCCAGTGGCTAAGGTTGGTTCAGTGGGTTGTGTAGGCTTCCTGGTGGAGGGGACTAGTGCCTGTGTTGTGGTGGATGAGGCTGGATCTTGTCTCTCTAGTGGGCAGGTTCACGTCTGGTGGTGTGTTTTGGGGTGTCTGTGGCCTTATTATGATTTTAGGCAGCCTCTCTGCTAATGGGTGGGGTTGTGTTCCTGTTTTGCTAGTTGTTTGGCACAGGTTGTCCAGCACTGTGGCTTGCTGGTCGTTGAGTGAAGCTGGGTGCTGATGTTAAGATGGAGGTCTCTGGGAGATTTTCGCCGTTTGATATTATGTGGAGCTGGGAGGTCTCTTGTTGATCAGTGTCCTGAAGTTGGCTCTCCTACCTCAGAGGCAGAGCCCTGCCTCCTGGCTGGAGCACCAAAAGCTTTTCATCCACACGGCTCAGGATAAAAGGGAGAAAAAGTAGAGGGAATTAGTAGAAGTATGAGGAAAGAAAGAAGGAAAGGAGGGTAGGAAGGAAGGAAGAAAGAAAGAAAGAAGCAAAGAAGGAAAGAAGGCAAGAAGGAAAGAAAGGAGGGAGGGAGGGAGAGAGGAAGGAAGGAAGGAGGGAAAGAAGGAAAAAAGACAGAAAGAAAGAAGATACAGTAAAAATAAAATAAAGTATAATAAAGTTATTGAATTAAAAAATTCTTATTTAGAAAAAAAAAAGGGACGGAAAGAACCTTAGGACAAATGTTGGAAGCAAAGCTATACTGACAAAATCTTACACAGAAGCATACACATACACCCTCACTAAAAGAGGTAAATGGGGAAAAATCCTAAATCTTGCTGTCAGAGACCACCTCCTCAATTTGGGATGATTCGTTGTCTAAAGGAGGGAAGGAAGGACGGAAAGAAAGAAAGAAAGAACGAAGGTAAAGTATAATATTGTTATTAAAATTAATTATTAAGAAAAAAAATTTAAAAAAAACATGGACGGATAGAACCCTAGGACAAATGGTGGAAGCAAGACTACACAGACAAGATCTCACACAGAAGCATACACATACACATTCACAAAAAGAGGAAAGGGGAAAAAATCATAGATCTTGCTCCTAAAGTCCACTTCCTTAATTTGGGATGATTGGTTGTCTATTCAGGTATTCCATAGATGCAGGTATATCAAGTTGATTGTGGAGCTTTAATCCGCTGCTTCTGAGGCTGCTGGGAGAGATTTCCCTTTCTCTTCTTTGTTCTCACAGCTCTCAGGGCTCAGCTTTGGATTTGGCCCTGCCACTGCGTGTAGATCGCTGGAGGGCGTCTGTTTTTTGCTCAGACAGGATGGGGTTAAAAGAGCCGCTGATTGGGGGCTCTGGCGCACTCAGGCCGGCGGGGACGGAGGGGCACAGAGTGCGGGGCGGGCCTGCGGTGGCAAAGGCCGGCGTGACTTTGCACCAGCCTGAGGCGCGCTGTGCGCTGTCCCGGGGAAGTTGTCCCTGGATCCCGGGAACCTGGCAGTGGCGGGCTGCACAGGCTCCGCGGAAGAGGGGTGTGGAGAGTGACCTGTGCTCGCACACAGGCCCCTCGGTGGCGGCAGCAGCAGCCTTAACGTCTCCCGCCCGCCTCTGGAGTCCGCGCTTTTAGCCGCGGCTCGCGCCCGTCTCTGGATTCCGCGCTTTTAGCCGCGGCTTGCGCCCGTCTCTGGATTCCGCGCTTTCAGCCGCGGCTCGCGCCCGTCTCTGGATTCCGCGCTTTCAGCCGCGGCTCGCGCCCGTCTCTGGGGTCCGCGCTTTCAGCCGCGGCTCGCGCCCGTCTCTGGGGTTCGCGCTTTTAGCCGCGGCTCGCGCCCGTCTCTGGAGTTCCTTTAAGCAGCGTTCTTAAACCCCTCTCCTCACGCCCCAGGAAACAAAGAGGGAAGGAAAAGTCTCCTGCCTCTTCGGCAGGTGCAGGCTTTTCCCCGGACTCCCTCCCGGCTAGCTGTGGTGCACTAACCCCTTCAGGCTATGTTCAAGCCGCCAACCCCAGTCCTCTCCCTGCGCTCCGGCCTCAGCTCGCAGCCCCGCCCGCCCCGGCGGGTGAGCAGACAAGCCTCTCGGGCTGGTGAGTGCCGGTCGGCACCGATCCTCTGTGCGGGAATCTCCCCGCTTTGCCCTCCGCACCCGTTGCTGTGCAGTCCTCCGCAGCTTCGAAGCTCCCCCCTCCGCCTCCCGCAGTCTCCGCCCGCGAAGGGGCTTCCTAGTGTGTGGAAACTTTTCCTCCTTCACAGCTCCCTCCCACTGGTGCAGGTGCCGTCCCTATTCTTTTGTCTCTGTTTTTTCTTTTGCCCTACCCATGTACGTGGGGGAGTTTCTTGCCTTTTGGGAGGTCTGAGGTCTTCTGCCAGCCTTCAGTAGGTGTTCTGTAGGAGTTGTTCCACGTGTAGATGTATTTCTGGTGTATCTGTGGGGAGGAAGGTGATCTCCGCGTCTTACTCTTCCGCCATCTTCCGCCTTCTCCTAATAGTTTCTTTTACGTACAGGAACTCTTCTGAACATTGAATCTGTGTCTGTGTACATTTCCTCTATGGTGAAGCTGCTCACACAGAATAAACTTGATTTTTTTACTCGGTAGAAACCATCATCATCGTCCTCATCACCATCATCCCTCTTTCAAGGACCTGGTATATGAAGGGTAACATGCAAGAAGCTCAATGCCCTCTCGCTGCAAATGCAAAACAGGCTTCCCGGGGGTAGAGTATTCGGGTCGTGGCCGGCCAAGAGATGGCTTTTTATCATGCAGAATGTTTCTCTGTTATTATTATTGCTGTCCTCTTTTTCGTTTAGCAGTTTATTACAGGTTGTGATAAAGGATACAGATGAACATCCAATGGAAGAGATGCATAGGGGAAGGCATGGTGCGTCCGAGCCCTCTCCAGGCCCAAAACTCTGCCCAAATCTCCACGTGTTCACCGACCTGGAAGTTCAGATTCCTCTTTTTAAAGCATGATATATTTGTTTGGTTGGCAGTTTTTCTGGCACTTGAGATTATAGCAGTGTTCTGCAATTTTCCTCCAAAATTATGAGATCCATAAAATCGAGCCATCATTCTGGCATCCTGGGATACTTGTTCAAGAACCACAGAACACTAAAGGTTTCAACTACAAAATATGTAGTTCAGAGGAAGCTAGAATATTTTATGGGAGGCAAACAGATTTCCTGCAGAATGGCTTCAGCATCCCCAGGCCACTTTGGCCTATAAGAGATCCAACCTAAGTTTTGGACAGTTTAACCGATTAAAATGTAAAGGAACTGCCCAGAGGCCAGTGTTCTGCACTTATCTCTCAAGTATGACATAACAGGGCCTTTAAAGAATACACATGATTCTGCCCTCTTTGATCTTCAATGCCAAGTTTCTCATTTGAAAGGCCTAATGTTCTATGTTCAAAACAATGTGAGATCAAAAATTTGAAATTCTCTGATATTCTGTTTACCAGTGATGAAACTTTGATTACCTACTTTTGATTTTTATAAAGCACTTGGATTGTAGGTCATCATATTATTAACACCAGGAGTATGCTTTTACTTCTTGTGGATTTAAAGGAATTAAGAGCCACTATTTGCTCATGTCCTCAATCCTTTCAATGAACCCTATTTTATACATAGGATTAAGTAGTGTACTATATTCTTAGAACTAGGAATATGAAGGTAAATTAAGGTTTATAAGAAAATAAGATGCTGAGGAAAAGACTAGGAAGTGCAATAAGCCACCAACTGCTGATTTCCTTCTCCTGCTTTTTTGAGATACCTGCTCATGATCACTTGGGGGTTTACTACTGGGACAACCCACAGTAGTGCATCCCTCACCCCAAATTTCTCTGTACTTGAAATGAGAGGATAAGGATGAACCATTTTTCAAACAACCTTGCCCCAAAACAGGCTAGGTCTAAGGGGGGACTTGTACATATAAAGGATGCAAAAATTCAGTTTTCTACTAAATCACGAAAATGAAATAGAACTAAAATATGATAGACCTAAAAATAGACATGAATAGACCTTAAGATGCTAAGCCAAAATTTAGATTAACACTGAAACCCAAGTCCAGGATTCATGGATTCCATCACCCACTTTGAGAATATAAATGGGTTGAGAAGGGAGAGAAAAAGAGATATTTAGAGAGAAATTTTCTAGAAATTTCTGTTGACATGCTGTGAATTTTCACCCCTAAATCACAAAGAGAGAGGGATTTATCCCTCCTTTACTTCACAGTCGTGAGGGGATAATGGGGAAAAGTTGAGAACCTTTTTCTGTAGGTGGAAGATAGAGAGAGCTGGCCCTTATGGACTTTTGAGAAAGCAAAAGCATCCTGGGGCAGCAGGTTAGAGATGGATGTTTTGGGATCTGCTTGCACCCTTAGAATTCGTTAAGAAAAGGAATTGTGTTCTACATAAATCAGATAATGGATACATGGGAAAAATCCTTTCTTGGGTCATCTGTCTAATTGGGTCATGGGAAGACACAAGAAGAAGTTGTAGATTAATTTTAAATTCCTGAAGGCTGAGGAAGGTTTAACATGTCATCACCATGACATTAATGGTTTTGCCTGGGTCAGGGAATTTCAAGAGAACATTCCCCAGCAATGGCCATCTCCAAAGAGCCCATGAATTTACTGTTAGGAAAAGTCAAGCCCATAGACTGGAAGAGGTTTGAAGATAGCAGAATTCAGGCATACTCTTTCCTATGCTCTTAACGTTTTTAATACGTTAGATCCAATTTTGGTTAATACATCAGATTTAATATTTACTCAATAATTTTAAACACTTTGCAAATACTCTATCACCTTTTTCTGGGTGGGACAATTTAACTGGAAGTTTTCATCTAGGGGCAGAGGAAAGTTATCCATGCTAAATAAATCTTAACAGACAACAAGAGACAAAAATGAAGTTGCATGTTTCATATTGCCATGAGTTTTTCTTCTCAGCATCCTGATTGCTGATTGTAGAGTTTTACATATACTCATTTTCTAATCTATGAGTAGAAAAATTGAGTAAAATTTTGAAAAAATTAAAGTCATCATGCTCTGACATAATTTGTAGCTACCCACATAATACTCAATAACTTTGACTTAAGAAATGCCTGTCTTTATCTGGGAAGTTTTCTATTTGAGAGAAGACATAGCTTCAAGAGTGATATTCTTGGAGTCCTGAGGAAAGGAAAAAATGACTGTAGTAGACTGCAGACCAATTCCAATTTCTCTCTCATCCCTGTATTCATGCCTTTTTCCATATATATATATATATATATATATATATATATATATATATATATATAGCAACCTTCAAGTCTAAGGACTCAACTATGTTATTTGCTTTAGCTAATAAAATGAGGTAGAGGGATAATGCACAAATTCTGAACCAAAGCTCAAGAGCTCATGTGTCTTTCGTTTTGCTTTCTGGTGCTTCTGCCATTATAGAGAGATCATGCCTATGCTAGTCTTTGCGAGATGAGAGACATGCAGAGCAGAGCTGAGTCATCCAATCATTTCCAGATAAGGCCAATCTAGATAAGCCAACAGACTTCCAACCCCTAGACATGTGATCAAACGCAGTCCAAATCAGCAGAGCCCCCTGTCCAAAACTCAGATAATCCCAGACAATGAAGTATAAGCATGTATTTTTCTTTGCCACTGAATATTTGTGGTTACCCATCACACAGCATTATTATGACAGACAGGTGGTATATCTGCATAGTCAATTAAACAAAATAATCCATTCCACCTATTCAGAGATAATGGGGTCACAGCCACATGGCTCCAATGTCTAAGACATATGATGTTCTTAGACTTATGGAGTCCTTTCCCTTTCATTTAAACAAAAACTAATATAAGAACCTCATATCATTAGCTACTTGATATCTATACATGGATAAATTTGCTAATAAACTACCACACCGTATGCTGAATCCTGAGCATAGATCACAATTGGAGTCTTGGTGAAGAGTTACAGAACAAGATGACATAAAGACTGTGTGATGGTGAGTTTATCGTCATCATGCTTTTCATCAAAGAATAAAAAAGTCTGTTTCAGGAATGTGATGTTTGCAAAGGCAAATATACCATGAAGGAAATAACAGGTAAGCTCCAGGGCTCTTCATCTGAATGAGTTTTTCCCAAAAATCAGAAAGTAACTTTATTTTTAATTTTTTTTCAATTTTAAAATATGAATGTGACAGCTAGTCTCTCAAATGGTCCTCAATGGTGCTCACCTTCTGGCATTCATGTTTCTGTAGAGTCCCCTTCCACGTAAATAGAGATGACCTGTATGGCCAAAAAGATATTGAGAAAATGATGGAATGTAACTTTTGAGGCTAGGTCATAAAACACATTGTGGCTTCCACCTTGCTCTATCTTGGATGCCAATGGTCACGTCAAGAGTACATTCAGGTAAACCTGTGGAGAAGTCCAGGTGGCCAGGAACCACTCAACTAATCCACTTCCCAAATCTTGACCCACAAAAAAAGTGTGTGAAATAATAACTACTTATTTAAGCCGCTAAGTTTTGGTGTGTTTGTTGCATAGCTAGTGTTACACACTAATACAATGGGACATTTTTTAAATTTTATTTTTCCTGAAGTGGCCCCTAAATTGTTTAACCACCTGGGCCCACAAACCTGGCTCTTACCCCTAAATGTTTACATGGTTATCTCTCCCCAAAAGATTTTCAAACAGTCAAATCTTGATGTATGGTAACCCCTACTGCTTGGGATAATATAGCACTTTTCCAGATTACAAAAGAAAAATAAGCAAACAAACAAACAAAAAATGGCAAGAGACTTTTTGAAAGTCACTCTTTCTAACAGATGAGGGCAATTCTCTGGTCCAGATCTCTCTTGCCTGAGGCTGCTTTGGTCTGGGCCCATTCAAAAACAATCTAGAAACCTTAGTGAATAAGTAAGGGATTTTTTTGTTTTGTTTTGTTTTAATTTTTCAACAGCAGAATTACTATGGCCTTATATATGTGTTGCCTAAAAGGAGTTTCTAAAAGTAAATAAATTTCATTATCTTTCTGTAATCCCAACCTTCTCTTGTTAATGTATCTTTAAAATTTTAGAATGGAAAGAAAAAATTGCATAAATAACCATGAAAAGAAAAGCAATGAATAGCCCAGATATTAGTAAGGAAACAAAAAGAAGCAAGATAAAAAGAACACTAAAATGCTTATATTTAAATGAAATATGTCATGAATTTCTCAACTTTTTAAAAATTGGGCTGTCCAGAGAAAAGTGTGTGAAGTGTATGTGTGTGTGTGTGTGTGTGTGTGTGTGTGTGTGTGTAACAGGGGGAAAGAGAGAGAGAGACAATACAATATGTTTATAAATAGAAGTATATGTGTGTGTATGTTTATACAGAGAAAAGTAATGCATGAAAATATTTAGTATGTATACACAAACATTAATCATCTAATCATGTGACTATTTATCCAGCAGTTATTGAGCACCTACTATGTGTACTGTGTTGATACACCAAAACATAGTTCTATGCCTACAAGAAGATAACAGTAAAGGTATATATAAATATACAAATCATACATATACTAAAAGTCAGACAAGTAAATCTGACTGAATGTTATGTTGGATATGAATGTTTAGCATGCTCTGAAAGTCAAGAGGGATGTCAGATATTGGAGTAACTTGAGGATGTGAGGCTTAAACTGAGACTTTTTTAAGAGTCAGTTAACTAGAAATAAACCTACCTAAGGAAATAAAAGACCTGTACTCAGAAAACTATGACACTGATGAAAGAAATTGAAGACAACATAAACAGATGAAAAGATATAGCATGTTCATGAATTAGAAGAATTAATATTGCTAAAGTGACCATATTACCCAAGGCAATCTACAGATTCAATGCAGTCTCTATCAAAATACCAAGGACATTTTTTCACAGAAGTAAAACAAACGATTTAAAATCTGTATGGAAACACAAAAGACCCCAAATAGCCAAAACAAATCTTGAGAAAGAAGAACAGAGCTGGAGGAACCATGCTCCCTGACTTTAGACTATACTGCAAAGCTACAGTAAACAAAATAGTATAGTACATGAAAATAGACACATAGATCAATGGAACAGGATACAGAGCCTGGAAATATACCCACGCACTTTTGGTCAATTCATCTATGATAAAGGAGGCAAGAATATACAATGAAGAAAAGACAGTGTCTTCAATAACTGGTGCTGGGAAAACTGGACAGCTACAGGGTCAGTTAACTAGATGAGAAAGTAGATGATGTCCATTCCAAGCCATGAAGGGACAACCTGAGGAACACATGAAGGCTTCAGTAACTATGAAACAGTCCAGAAAATCCACAGGGATGTATGTCTGGTTGGTGTGAAGCATGTGTGAGTAGGCATGGTAGATGGTTTAAGAGGAGAAATGATGGCAAAACCCAAGGGATTGAGGACTTTTTGTGGTTAAGTTAAAGATTTGAAGGAGTAAGACAGGAATAAAGACACAGACCTACTAGAGAATGGACTTGAGGATATGGGGAGGGGGAAGGGGAAGCTGTGACAAAGTGAGAGAGTGGCATGGACATATATACACTACCAAACGTAAAACAGTTAGCTAGTGGGAAGCAGCCACATAGCACAGGGAGATCAGCTCGGTGTTTTGTGACCACCTAGAGGGGTGGGATAGGGAGGGTGGGAGGGAGGGAGACGCAAGAAGGAAGAGATATGGGAACATATGTATATGTATAACTGATTCACTTCGTTATAAAGCAGAAAATAACACACCATTCTAAAGCAATTATACTCCAATAAAGATGCTAAAAAAAAAAGATTTGAGCATATTTCTATTGATATGAAGGAGTTTAAGAGTGGATAAATATAATCTTTTATTCTTCAAAAATATTCTGGCGCCATGTAGGAACTGAAAAAGAACCAGTCAAGAGGCAAATGGCCTGGGGACAGGAAGGGATATTCCTGGGGAAATAAAACAGAATAAATGTTATGAAGGTGTAAACTAAAATGATACAAGTAGGACTATTCAAAAGGGTAACAGAATCAAGGGCGTTGCAGCTGATTAGTTTTTTAATTATACATATATTTCATTATAATTATATAAATGACACATGCATAATTATTTTATCCACATAATTGTCAATAGAGAACATACAAAAATTAAAGTACTGTGATAATGTAGGGAGTATAGTGGATTGAAAGCACAATTTTTTCCCTTTCACTTAAAATATAACAAATCTTAAAGCTTGGTTTGATAACACCAAGCTCCTCAAAATAAAGTCTATACATCAGTCTATAACACAATTAGTTTAGTGTTTAAATCACAGAGTAAGAGACTTTAGGGAAAAGTGTATTCAGTGCAAATGGAAAAATTACTTAAAAGTGGGCTCAAATGTAGGAGTATTGAGTCCAGAAGGAAAACTACTACCATTTAGAAATGGTAATCATGCATTTTTTCAGACAACATTGCTTGAAACATTTTTTTTGCTTCTGCTTAGGCACCAGAAATACATGTCTACAGGATGAAGTAGAGGCATAAGCAGAAAACTTGAAAGCACAAATGGAAATTTTCCTTTGTAATAAGTACACAGAAGTGTCTTATTAAAGAAAATATAAAAGGTGACTCTGAAGCTTCTTGAGAAGACTCTATGCACAAAGTTCATAGAGGTCTCCAAGCTAAGACAAATGCTGGCTCTGATACTAAGTATATTCAGTTCTAGACAAAAGTAATGCACTTCTATGCAAAGCAATAATTAAATAATGGTTGAAAATAAGTATAAAAGTCTTTGGCTTTATATAGTTTTTTAAAATTTATTTGCTCAAATTGGATGTCATCTTTTAAAAATATAGCTAATATTTATTATTTAATGAATCTCCCCATAGGTTTCCTGGCTGTTCTGTCTATAAGAACAAAATTAAGAAAGTAACATCCTTTTGATAAACACTGTATTCTAATATTATAAAAGAAAAAAATCATGGATTTTTAATCTTACAGACCAAATATATAATAGTGAAAAATATCACAAGCTTGACAATTATCAGAGATATTCTTGAGCATAAATAGAAGAGTATTTGTTAAAATTTGCTGCCCAATAGAAAATATCAAGGAACACTATATGAATAGTAAGAACACAGATTCACACTTTTAAAATATTCCTAAAAATTAAGCAAGATAAATATATAAAGAGGAAAATGGATATTACTCCATTCTTTAACAAGTATTTGCTGGACACCTACTATGCTCCAAGCATTGTTCTAGGCATTTTAGATATGTTAACGAATCAAACATACAAAGATCCACGCCTTAATGGAATATATACTATAATATTTAGTTGTACTAGTTTCCTATGGCTTCTGTAACAAATTACCACCATCTTGGAGGCTTAAAAGGACAGAATTTATTTTCTCACACTTCTAAAGGCCAGGAGACTTAAGTCAGTATCACTGGACTGAAATCAAGGGGTGTGCGAGGCTCATTCCTTCCAGGAGCTCTAGGGGAGAACCTTTCCTTGCTTTCTCCAGCTTCTGGTGCCTATAGTCATTCCTTGGCTTGTGCCTTCATCATTCCAATCTCTGTTTCTGTGGTCATATTGCCTCTCCTCTTGTGTCTGTCAAATCTCCATCTGCTTTTCTCTTAGAAGGACACATGTTGCACTTAGAGCTCAAAGAGAAAATCCAGGATAATCTCCCTTCTCAAGTTTCTTACTTTAATCACATCTACAAAGACCTTTTCTCAGAAACAGGTAACATTTACAGGTTCCAGGCATTCAGACCTGATATCCTTGGGGGCCATTATTTAGCCTACTACCATTATTCAGCCTGCCACAGCAGCAGAGACAATTTACAGAGTGATAAAGAAATTTACAGATGGTGATAAGTTATATGAGGAAAAGAAAAAGTAGAATATGGTAAGGGGACCAGTGCTTCCAAGAGCTGGACGATGGAGGGAGAAGTTGTTGAAAGTTTTTGGATAAGATTCACTGAGCAAAGGAAAGCGCTAAGGGAGTAAACCATGTGCATCTACATAGAAAAATCTTATAAACTGGAGCCAAGTCTTAAAGGAGGAGACTGCCTGTAGTATTCTTGAAAGAAACAGCCAGAAAACCACAGTGGCCAGAGAGGAGAAAGTGATGAGGAGAGTAGGGAGAGAGCTCCCTGGTGAAGAAAGTAAGGAAGGTAAAGAAGGACCAGTATCCATAAGGCCTTACATGCCATTGTAAGGACTTCCACTTGTACTTTGAGTAAGATAGGGAGACTTCCAGAGTTTTGACCAGACACATGTACAGACCTATATTTTAAAAGTTCACTTTGGCTGCTATAATAAAAATGGATTCTATGTCTTGGCTATTGTAAATAGTGCTGCAATGAACATTGCAGTGCAAGAACCTTTTCAAAGTATGGTTTTCTCTGGATATATGACTAGGAGTAGGATTGCTGGTAGTTCTATATTTAGTTTTTTAAGGAACCTCCATACTGTTCTCCATAGTGGTTGTACCAATTTATATTCCCACCAACAGTGTAGGAGGGTTCCCTTTTCTCCACACCCTCTCCAGCATTTATTGTCTGTAGAATTTTTTGATGATGGCCATTCTGACAAGTGTGAGGTGATAACCCACTGTGGTTTTGATTTGTGTCTCTCTGATAATTAGTGATGTTGAGCATCTTTTCAAGTGCTTTTTGGCTATCTGCATGTCTTCATTGCAGTACTATTTACAATAGCCAAGACATGGAAGCAACCTAAATGTCCACTGACAGAGGAATGGATAAAGATGATGTGGTACATATATACAGTGGAATATTACTCAGCTATTAAAAATGAATGAAATAATGCCATTTGCAGCAACATGGATAGACCTAGAGATTATCATGCCAAGTGAAGTAAGTCAGACAGAGAAAAACAGATTATCATATGATATCACTTGTACGTGGAATCTAATTTAAAAAAAGATAGAAATGAACTTACTTACAAAACAGAAACACACTTACAGATATTGAAAATAAACTTGTGGTTACCAAAAAGGAAATGTTGGGAGGAGGGATAAATCAGAAGTTTGGGAATGAACATACACACCCTACTATACATAAGATAGATAACTAACCAGGACCTAATGTATAGCACAGGGAACTCTACTCAATATTCTGTGATAACCTATATGAGAAAAGAAATATATGAGAAAAGAATATAAAAAGAATGAATATGAGAGAAGAATATATATATGAGAAAAGAATATAAAAAGAATGGAAAAGAATATATGAGAAAAGAATATAAAAAGAATGAATATATGTATATGTATAACTGAATTGCTTTGCTGTACACCTGAAACAACATTATAAATCAACTATACTCCAATAAAATTAAAATAAAAAATTAAAATACAAAATAGACTGCAAAGGGCAAGAGGAAACACAGAGGGGTCTCTTTGATGAAAATTTAGTAATATAGGTGAACTATGATGGTGGCTAAGGCCACTGAGGTGAGAATTCTAGAAGTTGGGAGTAAGATTATTTCTTGATGATTTAGATATGAAGGATGAAATAGAGGATTCCAGATGACTCCTAGGTTTTCACCCATCACAACTGAGAGGATGGAGTTGCCCATCACAACTGAGAGGATGGAGTTGCCATTAACTGAAATGGAGAAGGCATGTGGTGAGATAGATTTGGGGGAAGGAGAATAGCAGTTCAATTTTAGAGAGAACAAATATGAGGCATGGATTAGAAATAATGTGGAAATTTCAAGGAAGCAATTGGCTACACGACTCAGGAAAAAGATATAAGCTGGAAATATAAACTGTAAATCATCTAGATTTTAAAGATAGTTGTAAAAGTTATGGAACCAAATGACCTTTCAACATGATAGATAAGCAGAGAGAGATGGAGAAGCCAAGAGATCCGAGGAATTGAGACAAGGGCATCCTAGTACTAAGATGTTGGGGAAAAGTGGAGGTATGAGAAAGGATGCAGAAAGATTGGCCAGGGAAATAGGAAGAAGACAAGAAAGTATGAAGACTTGGAAGTCAAGAGAAGAAAAACATTTGAAGAGGAGGAAATAATAAACTAATAAATGCTCGTATAGGTTTAGTGAGTTGATAGTGGAGAACTGGTTTTGATTTTCCAGGAAGGTATCATAGATTAACTATACAGGAGCAGTTTGAGCAGGATACTGGAGGCAAAAAGCTGACTGCAAGGTGTTTAAGAGAATTCCGTATCATAGTCCAGGAATCAATCCACTAATCCATTCTACAATGGTCCCTGAGCAGGAGATAATAACTCATTTCTGTGGAGTTTATAATTTGCCTCTTTAGGTAGTTCTAAGGCAAAAGAGCCAAGTGGCTCTTTTTGACTTAAAGTTCATATGTTTCTCTCATGATTTTCCAGATGTTTGATTTATTTCCTACCCCACTACCAGCTTGAGGATCATCAGGCTAGATGTTTTGCTCTACAAACACAGCTGTATGAATCTGAACACTGATGAAAACTTCACCCTCATGGAGGCATTGTTTAGCGGCACTTAATTATCCTGGAATAGATAGCCCACCCATAGTGAACAGGACAATGACACCATAATTATATTTATCTCAGGCAGAGCAGAGTCTGATGAAGATATTTTGGAATAACTCCACAGATAAAAAAAAGATCCTAATTACTTTCTGACATACACAAAAATGTATGGAGACAGGAACAATGGCAGAATGGGTGATCCTACAAAGTATATCTTTTTTCCTCCTGGCAGGGCAATGGTTATGTTTCAGTGCTGTAATCTCCTGTCTTAAGACTTAAGATGAAAACCATTTATGAACCATTTAATATCATCTTTTCCATAGAATATTTCAAGCCACTTAAAAATATAGTAATCCTGTGGAGGGAAAATTATAAAAATAATCTGGACCAGATAAAACGTCAAATATAAAGGCAATGCTAGGGGTAATATTTCACTGTGGATCTGCAGGCTCCTAAAATTTTTATTCAAGATTCCTGAAACCTAGCAATAAAAGGGCATGACAACGCCTGTTGCTAATTAAGGCAAACCAAAGAGATGGTAGGATAGGCATCTAATTGTAAACCTTGAGGAGACTAATCAAGGTTCTAATCTTAATGAATAGTTACCACACCTCCAAATGGAACTAGAACTTTTTCCTTAAAAAAATTCTGGAACCTCAAATAAACTTTCATGGTCCTGAAGTTCTTCATAGATCACAGACAAAATGATTTTTATTGTTCTTTTTAAACAGCTAGTATGTAATGTTGATGCATATAAAATAATGTATATAACTTATATATTAGTTATAAAGCATAATAATAAAAAGAGCATCTGTAAACACGCTACTCACCCCATGACTAGAACATTAACCATACCATCAAATCAACCTATGTGATCATACCATGTCCAATACACCCACACCCCACAGATGGCAGATTTTTTTGCTGTTTCCAGGCAGGTAAGAGCATAAGTTGAAATTACTGCTTTGGAAAACAAGTTTGCATTATTTCATAAAGTTAAATCTGAGCATATTTTAGAAGGCCCTTCAATTTCACCCCCAGGTATATACCCAGCTGCAGCTGGAGACATGCAAGACCATTCAGTAAACCAAAACTGGCCTCTCAGTGTTCACTTCTCCAAAATTTCTGTATTTATATATAGAATTATAATAACATATATATATAATTTTTATTTACTTAATCAAGAATGGTATTTTATAATGGTCTCAAAAATTATTAACATGTTAATATTTTCAATATAAAAAGTTGTCTTTGATCAGTTTCTACTTTATTAACCACCCTTGGGGGAAAGTCTGTGATGCTGATAAGAGGCTGGGAAGAGCTTGACTGGAACAGTGAGAGTAGGTGGAGAGGAAGGACTCCCAGAAAAGATTAGTCCATCCATGTAAACAAAAGCTGGAATGATGAGAGAGGAGAAGCAATGCAGGAGAGGTGACGGTTCTTAGGGGATTGAGACAAATGACAAACTCCAGGCTTATTGAGGACTGTTGCTGTGGGCTATGAATTCAATTCCCTTTAATATTTTGAGGAGAAACAGTGAAACCTCAGGTTTTTAAATTTATTTTTTGCTTTGGTTGTCTTGACCACGATTCTTGGACTCTTCTAGATAATGGATCATGTGGGTTCAAGATCCATAAAAGTTACAATATTTTGTTTTACATAACATGGACATATTTCCCATATCAATGCAAAGAGCTATAACTCATTATTTTAAATGACTACCTAATATTGATGCACTATAGCATTTGCCACCACTTCTAAACTGCAAAACTTAAAATGAATCAATAATACCTATCCAGTGCTTGAGGTCTCCCAGAATCTGTGCTTTCATATTTTATTTTGCTGGTGAGAATTTGAAATACCATTACACTTTTGGAGGGAAAGCTCGGAATTTCTATCTTACAGGAACCTGTCAGTAATAAGTACAGGGAAATATATTACTGCATCTTTTGTATAGTAAACAACTGGTTATGAATAGACATTTTTCTGCTGAATAATTATAGATTTGTAAGTATTGTCTTACATTTTTAATTGCTTATTATTGTGGATATATAAGAAACAATGCCATATGTTTCGTTCCATAGGGTCAAGGACAACATCTGTTCCTTTTCTACTATGGAGCACTTAGCTCCACCCATCAGCACAGGAGGTGGCTTAATTAATTATATTATTTGAAAATAATGATAATGAAGCACAGAGCAATCCTCCCTTCATCTGATAGTGATTCCATCTCCTTAATTGTATGTGGAAAGAATTGATTATGATATTATCAGAAGTGATGCTTAACTACAACTTAAAATGCAAAAATGAAAGATACAAGGGATGTTTCATGTGGACCAAATCTTCCCTCCAATTATCCAACCTTTAAAAATCCTTGGGTCTTTGTTAGAAATGTTAGTTATTTTGTTGTATATTAATTTCATAAGGAAACTGGAATAATTTAGTTATAAAAGTTACCAACACTAGGGAAGCCCCAAGTTCTGATTCTTTTACTTGCTGGATCAATGGGCTCCCAGTTGATAAATAAGAGTTACTTATAGGTAGATAAAAATATAAGTAGTGCTTTTACATTGAGCAAACACTCTCTGATTAAAGGAGTAAAAGTTTTAATTGCGATGTATATCAACCAAAGAGAGTATAGTTCAGCAAGATAGCCAAGGCTGTTTATTTTGCCTATCATCTATTTATTCACTCACCCATTTAACAAATACTGCCATTTACTACCATGTTCTTGACACCGTGTCCATAAGAAGTGAATCGTGTTATAAGGGAAAGAGACATGAACATACGGGAAAAGGAAGGAGAGGGGAAGGGAGGAAAGAGAAAAGAAGAGGAGGGGGAAAAGAGAAGAGGAGAGGAGAGGAGAGGAGAAGAAAATACCAGGAAATTAGTTGAAATAATAGGTCTATGGACAGGGTACTGTGGAAGCAGAGAGGTGAAAAATAGAATACACTTACACCATGAAACAAAATTGATTGATAAGGGGGATTTCTTCAGGCAGAGAAAAGGGGGAGTAAACATCTCTAAAAGATAATATTGCTGTTCAAATGTGTGATTTCTCCATTTATTTAGTTAAGACGATATTTGACAGAATGAGCAGTTGGTGACATGGACTCAAGTATGACCTATGATGTACTGAGAAGCAGACAGTGGAAGATAAGAGAGGCTGAGAAAGAAGAAGCCGGTCAAGTCCATCATCTGACACATGTGGAGCCAGCTGGCTGAGCCTCCCTGGAGAAGTGTGTAGCTTCTTCTAATTAAACAGAATCCACTCTAGTGAAATGAGTCCCTCTAGCCAGACAGCTCAGATCACTGGCTTTTACCTTCATTACTTAATTTAAGAAACACCTTTCATGCCAACATCCCACAACACCAGGCAGGAAGAACTGTGTGTAATGGCAGAGGAAAAGTGCAGGTCAAGAAAAGATATTCGAAATTTGTATGAATTGATCTTTCTGTAAAGTATCTTCCCCTCATTGAGAACAGATAATCACATAGGGAAAAATTTAGATGGAGCGTGAAATAAGAACTTTTTGTTTCGTTGTTAAAATCTAAGTTTCTTAAAAATGGATATAGAGAGTCAAGGGTTTTAATGTTTCAATATTGTTGAGGGAAGCATAGTAGGAGAGAAAAATAAAAGGGAAACAGAGAGAGAAATCTCACCTAATGCCCTTGAAAGGGAAAACTATGGGGGTCTGTGTGTACCTTGAACAGCAGGAACCTGTATAACACTCCAGGGTAACACCAAAGAAGTTGGTAAGGTCGCAAAGAAGACAGCAGAATTTTGTTAAATTCCCAGCTTCAGCAAAGATCTCTGCACTCCATACTAGAGAATTTAGCCACTGGATTTCAATAGGATGTACACAATGAGGATGGCATTCATGATCATCAACAACAGAAATTCACAAGGTTACTCTTGGAAGAGGAGGAGGATTAAACCATAATAAATTCATGGATGGAATTTCCCATTAGTTCATAAAGTGGGAATTTGGTTTCAACATTTACTTGATACAAAATAAATATTAAAAGTATGTTTTTGGCACACTTTAGTTGTTAGGAAGCCTAATTCATAGCTATTAAAATATGTGAGGCAAAATTTCACAGAGCAGTTTGCATTTATCCTTTTGGTTGGATTCTCACAGAAGCATCTTGAGTTTGAAACTGCATAACAGCCCCTGTGTCCCTGTCCTTTGAAGTAAAAGGCTTTTGGTTTAGTCTCCCAGGCCTCCCCTGAGTCTCAAAAGCCTGACTCAAGAGTTAATCACTGGAAAATGTGAAGATGTAGAAACAAACACTTATGAGCAGGAAAACCGGTAAAAATTTAGTCTATAAACCAGCCAATGAGCAGAGTCGCTGAACTCCCAGTTCCCTAAAAGATATAGATAAAGGTCTGACACACATTCTCAAGTTGTTTTTATAGAGAGCAGACCCCCACTAGATGAAAACTGCTGACTGTGAGCACATAGACCTCAGACCAGTTGAAACCAGAAGATTGGTGATTCTCAAAACTTAACCTTGATGCCAACCAATCCAAGAATTGTGCACGAGCTCATCAAGCACTCTGCAGCCCCTCCCTCACACTGCCTTTAAAAACCCCTCTCTGAAAGCCATCAGAGAGCTCAGGTCTTCTGAACATGAGCTGCCCATTCTCTTTGCTAAGCAGTGTGCAGTAAACATTGCACCACAACCAGATGCAAGTATATTGGCTTTATGCATGCCGGTGAGTGGATACCCAAGTTTGGTTTGGCAACTAGTTCATGGCCCTAGCCAGCCTTTACTGAAATGTAATTTTTTGAAGAACAAGCTGCAAACAGGAGAAAATACAGAAGATAAAAATCCATTTGCAATTACTCCCAGAAAATAAATCAAATTATGCATTTTTTTCATGATGGGAATCACTAGAATTATTTAAATATCCATAAGTTTAGTGAAAACTAGAGGTAGTCAGGACCCCACGTACTTGAATCCTCAATCAATCCTGCAAGGTTGTGTGGGGAGAATGCAGAGATAATTTTCTAAGAAAATAAATACTTTATTATAATATACAGCTTTGATCCTGTTGACCTGAAATAAATAGACCACCAGATATTTCTCCAGCAAAGAGGGGTTTACTCAGTATCAACAGAGAATTGCAATTCAGGGTCTGCAACCATCAGGAGCCACGTGTAAGTTCCCCACAAGGAAAAGGGAACCCTTTTCTAGAGGGGAAAGGGAAGTTGGGAGGGCTATAGTAAACGAAGACTCCATGGCTTTTCATTGGCTGAGTCCTTGCAAGGAAAGAAGAATCTCTTCTTCCTGTTGGGCTCTGCTGTCATTGCAGGATGTGAGAGCTTCCCCTTCTGGTCTCCTGACTCTGTTTAACTGAGGTCTCTGGTTCTTAACTTTTTACAATCCCAAACTTCTCTGTGGTCTTCTGGACATGTGTAAATTCTGAAGACCACTTGCTGTTTTAGTACATCCTGCATGGTATTACAGTTGTAGGTTCAGGGTCCTATGCTACCACTACACTCTGCTTTCTTAGATGACTAGTACCATGTCTTGTACATATTTGCTTCCCTAGTACTTAGTATACACATTCAGTATATGTCTATAACATTTAATTTAATTGCAATTTTATGAAGCTGAAATCACCCACCTGACTAGCAATAAAGAAATATGGCTTCTCCTAAGAATCTGAAAAGAAATATATATGTGTGTGTATATATACATGTAACTGAATCACTTTGCCGTACTTGTGAGACATGGTAAATCAAATATATTTCAATAAAAAAATAAAAATTAAGTAAAAGAAATACAGCTTTTCCTCACATCTCGATCACTAACTGATCAACGTTGGGGGGAGCATTCAAGTTCTCATATCTAAGTTGACTTGTATAAAGAAGAAGGCTTTGGGGGAATAAGACTTAAGGCCATCTTGAAGTTTCTTCTAAGAAATTTGTTTTATTTTTGTTAACATCTTTTGAGAATTTTAAGACTACTATCATACCTCTTTAAAATTACTTTTCTGCCAAGTTCTCCTAAGCCAGTTTGTTCGATCATTTCTGCTGTGGAGTGCCTTATATCTTAGGAAAAGCATAAGAGTGTTTGAATTAGCTCCACATGGTTGTACCTTAAGCCACAAATCCTCTGGAGTAAAAATGGCTTTAAACTAAGTCAGTCCAGCCTCAGAAAGAATAGAAGGTTAATTAAAGTTGTCTGTTTGTTTTGGTTGTTTGATTTCCATTCACATTTAGGGTACGTAAAAAAGCTGAGTCCTGGTTCTGTCTCAGGTCAAGTCTTTTATCTGTACTTTGGAGTGACTTTCACTGGCCCTGGAGAACAGGGAACACGCTGTCTGTTCTAACAAGATGACATAGGTCTAAAGTGCACCAAAGGGCTAGGAAGTTGTTGCTCACTCGTACGGAGGGGAAAGAAGAAATGAGGTCCCACTGAGGTATATCAGGGAGAAAAATTCAGGGCCCAGAATATATGTCTCTGTGCTTCCTGTGTGATGTTTTCTCTGATGAAGTATGTAACTAGGGAGTACATTTTAGGGGGAAAAAAGATATAGGCACTCTTTTCTTTAAAATAAAAACTCAGTGAAGAGGAGGAAAATGAAAATAATGTAAACAGGTGGCCAATCCTACTTACCATTATCCTTTCTATTTACCATGATTCCATGAATGTTTTCCCTGTTATCTTATTAAATGAACATTCATAACCAAGCAGTCACAGAGTTTATTCTAATACTTAACATATAAATACCATGAAATTTAGATTTACATATGATAACCTAAACCATTTATGTTGTGTATTGTTTCTTAGTATATAATTGGAAAAAATGTAGAAGTTTAATAGAAAATGATGAGGATGGGGTTAATAGAAAATAACCTAAACCACTTACGTTTTGTATTGTTTTGTTTTAGCTAGATTCTTTTAATATAATTGGAAAAATAGTTGTAAAATTCTAATTTAAAACTAGTGAGTGTGTGCCTTAAATAAATATCCCCTTACCTTACCTCATGTTTACCTCTACTGCAATTTGAAAATACTGCTTCCTACATGAAAAGAGCAATGTGTATGATTAATCAGATATAGATATTTTATCACAGTGTTTTCACAGCTTTATAACTGAAGCTACAGTATGGATAAAAGAGAAACTAGCAAATTTGTTATCCTGTATAACATTAATATTATATTTTCTATTTGAAAGTGAAATTTTTATTATTACTGTTCTCTGTGTTCAAAGGAAAGGTGAATGTTCTAATTTATAGATGGTGAGTCCATAGATCAAAATTTTATTTTATATTTTAATAACTGCTAGTGAACATGAATATCAAATAAAAGACCTGGTGTGACAGATACTCTTAAATTGATTCCACCTATAATGGAATCCAAGAACCTGAGAGTGAAGGTAAGTTGCCATAGTTTACAGTTTTAAATGACTGTATTTCTGATCTTTCAATGATACATAATCTCAAATGGTAATAAATTGTTTCATATCTATAAAATCCATTTTCCCAAAGCACTTTACCAATAGCACTTTATGGTTATTTTTCCATACTGTTTTCAAATTAAAATCCATCTTTATGCTGGATTTTAATTTGAAAACAGTACGGCAAAATAGCCAACAAATATAGTAATTATAAGAAAAAAATCACCCAAGCAATATAAAAACATTCCCCAGGAGGTCACACTCTGCTTTGCAGTCGAGATTCTAAAGTTATTATTTTCTCAACTATGAAGTTCACAGATGGAATTCAAGAGAGACTGAAGGACTTTATGATGATTATAAGTTGAGAAGGTGTAGTATGTGTATAATGTAAAATGATGCTATACTTTCACTCTTAAATAAAACAAATATGTATATTATTTCTATGAGTTTTATTTTGTGAATAGAACCAAACTAAATCTAAATAATTTCTAAGTATTAAAAATTTAAATCCCATCACTCTATAGATGCTTCCAAGTACCTGGATATTTAACACTCAAGGAAATGCCTACAGTCAGGTTGCTATAGCAATTCTCTCACACTCCACGAATTCCAATGAGAGCATGAAACAAGGAAATAGAAACAATAATTACAATCAGATAAATTTAACTGGAGGTTTCTATTTCTCAAAAGTTGGCAAAGATTGAGGATTATATTAAATCTGAGACAAAATAGTATACACAAGGAGATGTTCTGCAACAACTAAAACAAAGTACTGTTCTTTATTGAATATCTACTATAAACTGAGCATTGCACTGTGAGCCAAGTAAAATATCTTATTAACTATGACAGCAGTCCTCCAAGGTCAGTGTTCATAACCACCTTTTTGTGGAAAACAGAAACAGGTTTACAGAGATTAAGAAGCCTTCTAAGGCGTTCACAGCTAGTAAATGGGAACATTGGGACCTAGTGTAAGTCTGTGTGGACCCCAAACCCCTGCTCTTCGACAAAGGAAAACAGGACAACTACCCTTTCCCATACAGGAGAATTGCTTATTACCCCAACAAGAATATGTCTTGTCTCAGTTTATCATATACAGCAGTTTCATAGGGCAATTCTACTACCCCAGGGTTAGGGTCAGGATCTTTAGATGCCCCACCATCCCACTATGAGGTACCCTCACTGGGGGCCCGGCTTAACCCCTCCTGAGAGCCTTCTAAACAAGAGCTCAGTTAATAGGTGAGATAAGTTCTTTCTCTTTTTTTTCTTATGACATAAAAGCAAAGAACTGTAGATGCCCTAAGTATTCATATTGGCCACAAATTTAGAAAACTTGTCAAAATAGCTAATAGTGATTAGATAAATGGTCAAAACAGCTAATAGTGATTAGATAAATAGAATATTTTTTCAATTCTAATGACCAGAGAAGTTGGTTAGGATTTTTAGCAGAACCTGAATGGTTTTATTTAAGGCTTTTGGTAAAGACTAGGGTTAGATTAAGTAATGTAATAAAAATAAAACTTAATGGTTGTTCTATCATTGTATGCTGATTTTTCCATTTCTGTCAGGCTTACTTTAATGTTATATACCCTGTATAAATGTTAATTTAAAAGTTGAATAAAAGGAGGTTTATTAAAGAATTTTATACTTGTGTAACACATATAACTGAAGAAAAAGGAGAGCTGATTTTGACTTAGTTGTGCAAACAATTCTAGGTTTTTGAATTAAGAAGTTTAAACAAAGATACCTGTAAAAGTTGACCCAAATTGCAAATCTAATAAGACTTGAAAATGTGTGTGTGTCCTTATGTGTGGCGACCCTGTAAACATGTCTACTGTCATAAATTAACTTATTGCATTATTTTAGGTTAATTTTACATTAATGTGATTCAATAAAAAGGATTTTGATTTTTAAATCCGGAAAGTTAGCACAAATAGGAAAGAGCAATAAATAAAACATTGTGAAGTAAGTATTGGGCTTTGGTTTTTTTTTAATGCATTTATTGCTTTATCAAATTATCCTTATTGTACAAGTTCTTAAACCCTTACTCCTGACTGTAGTGGTTGCAAACGTAGCCAGAATAAATAGTAAAAATGATGATCATAGTTAACATTTATTGAATGCTTCCAATGTGTAAGAAATAATTTCAGGTGCTTGAAGTGGATTATCTCATTTAGTGCCCAAAACAACCCTAGGAGGTAGAAAAACTGTAGGTTAGAGATAAGGAAACTGAGTCAGGAAGAGGAAAAGTAACTGGCTTGAGATCACGTAGGTAGTGGATGGAGCTGGGATCTGAGGGGAACCTGACTCCACAGACTTTGCTGTTGAAACTACTCTATTTTTGAACCATGTGTGGAGAGAGAGACAGAGACAGAGACAAAGAGAAGGGGAGACAAAGGGAGGGAGGAGGAGGAGGTGGAAGAAGGAGGAAGAGAAGGAGGTCCAGGGAGATGAAGAGGGGAATAGGGTGAGAAACTAGGTTGAACTGTAAGCAGGATGTTTAGCAAAGGCTCCTGAGGAGGTGACATTGACAAGAAGCCTGAAAGAAGTGACAGAGCTAGGTATGGGAACATCTGAGAAAAGCCTGCTATGGGAACATTTGAGAAAAGCCTGCTCCAGGTAGAATAGCTGTATAAGTAAGTTTTTCTTACTTCTTCTAGAGCAAAACCTCCACCCCACTATACCAAAATCCAAACCTTAGGGATCTAATATTTTCCCTAATTTCTAACCAGTTTCCCATTTCCTTGCATTTAAAAATGAAAAATATCAGGAATCTCACAGACTTTTTTTTTTCTTACATGAACATTTGTTAACTCTTTTATCTCTTAATATGGAATTAGTGGCTTTTATTTTTTTTGGAGGGGAGGAGTGTCCATGTGTTTGGAAGGTAGCTTGTATCATGAATCTCTCTACTTTCACTTCCAGTCTTGGGGCCAGTTTCAAAGCCTCCCAATGACCAAGACCCATAAAATTTGATGCCTTCTCAGAAAAGAAGCCCAGTTCTATAAGGTTTACCTCAGTATTTCCAGTAAGAGATTCCTCACACACCAGTACAGGAGAAATTTGGCGCTAGTATATTTTAAAACTCTCTTGAGGCATAATTACATACATTTAAATGACCATATCTTAAAGGTACTTTTGATAAGTTTTATCAACATATAATTCCGTGTAACACCAATCAAAATATAAAATTTTTTTGTGACCCTGGAATGTTCACTCATGGCCTTTTTGGGAAAATTCCACTCCTTCCACAAAGGCCACCTGTCACCTACCCCCTAGACTGGTTTTGCCTTTCTTGGCTTGTATATAAACAGAATTTTACACATGCATTCCTTTGTGTCTGGCTTCTTTCATCCCCCATAATTGTTTTTTGAGGTTCTTTTTTATTGCTAAGTCGTATCTCATTGTATCAATACACCACAGCTTATTCATTTTCCTATTGATGGTAGTTGATTTGGATAGTTTCCTTTTTTCTTCATCTTTTTTAGTAAGTAACAATGTAAAATATTTCTAACATAATTTGGATAAGTACTTAGGAGCAGAATCGCTAGATCATCAGCTATGTTCAACTTAATAAGAGCCATAGTGTTTTCCAAAGTGGATTTTTGCACCCGTCCAGAAATGTGTGAGATCCCCTTGCTCTCACATCTTCTCCCTTCTGTTGTGAGTCTTTCTCATTTTAACCATTCTAATGAGTGTATGTGATAGTAATTCTTCGTGGTTTTAATTTGCATCTCCCTAATGATGAAAGGTGTTGAGAATCTTTTCAGTGCCTTTTGTCCATCAGTAGATCTTCTTTTTGAAGTGTCTGTTCAGTCTCTCCCCCATTTTCCATTCAGTTATTTCTTAATTATTGACTTGTAATCTACAATAAGTCTTTTGTCAGATATATGTGAAAATATATTTCTCCCTGTCTGTGGCTGTCTTTTCATGTTTTAATAGTGCTTGTTGAAGAAAAACAATTTTTATCTTTGAAGCCCAGCTTATCAAAATTTTGTCCATGTAGTGCTTTTTGCCTTATAAGAAATCTTACATCTTTGAGTCTACCTCAAAGAATAGTGTTTCTTCTAGGAATTTTATGGTTTCAGCTTTTACATATAAGTCTGCAATCCAGTTTGAAGTAATTTTTGTATATAGTGTGCTATATTGGTGAGTGTGTTTTCTTCTAGGAACTTTAAGGAATGATGTTTAAATTTAGGTCTGCAGTCCAATTCAAATTAATTTGTATATGGTGTGAGATTTAGGTCAATGTTCACATTTAATTTCTCCACTTGAATACTCAATTATTCCAGTATTGTTAATGACATTCAAGAACTTTTGATACCAAAACTATAAGAAAAGAAAACTAAAAATTGAGCTTGCTTAGCTACTTAAATTTGTGAGAACCACTTTTGAGTTATGCCTAGTTATCATGTAATACATTAGCAATTTACATGTTATTAAGTGTGTCACATTAACTTTGTTAAAGGTTTTCTTTTACTATAATTTAAAACTCTCCAGTGTAAATACAATATTTACTCTGTGCTGTTTTTGCAGTCAGATAATCTGCAAATAACAACTGGAATGATAAATTTCTAAGATTTTGCCAAGACTCTATTTGCATACTGAAAACAATTGCTTGGTGTCATTTTCTACAACGATTTGTCATTCGTCATCTGTCACCAAGGATTTCATGACTACAGCTTCATCTCTGAGACAGTTTTCCCTTTTGTCACTTAAAAATTTCTGACCGCTTCTATCTCTTTCTCTTCTCTTTGTTTTTGTTCATCATAACCTACTGTTTCACACTAAAGATGAGACCATTCCACTTCCTTTCTTCATTTTTTGTGTAGCTGGAAACATATTCAATCAATTAATAAATCTCTATTAATTACTGAATATGTATCAGACACTGACAAATAACTCAAATTTTTATTAGAATATAAAAGATAAAGAGAAAAAGAATTATTGAAGTTTAAGAACCAATGACTAAGAATGTATGGCTCAACTAAACTAAACAGTTATCTGGTTTCCCAGAATGGTCAGAAAGCCTAAAGCAAGTATTGACTCTTACACACAGAGAATTTTCATATTTTTCAAAATTTCAAAATAATCAGTCACACTTTCAATCAGTAAATGATAGCACATCATGTCCAGGACTAAAATGAATTTTGAAGACAAATGAGGTTTTCACCAGGCAATGAGTCATCTTTTCTTGAGTGGAGGGCTGTTGAGGCTAAGGGTGCTTAAAGCACATGGATCTCCAAGGAATTAAATAAGAGACAAAGGATGCTCAAAGATGATGCTCTAGAATCAAAACTCATTGAGTCATCTATAATGAAATAGTTGTTAGCCATAATAACCATAATAACAGCTACCATCGCAGTGGAAGTCATATCCACAGCCATACCCACAAACGTAGCAGGAGCCATAGCCAGTCTCCACACACATTTCTGTAGTAATTGAATTAGATGGCATCTGGAGATAAGAAGGCAGCTTAGCTTTAAAAAAAAGTTACTTGAGTTTCAGTATCACAGCCTGTCTTAGGCTTTTTCTACATAATCAGACATCTACCGAGTGCATACCACAATTTGCCATCTTGTTTCCACAAAAGATTATATTTAAGAAAGCTTATTGTTGTTTGATTTTATGTCATAAGAAATCCTCTCATTTTATGGACCTTTTTCAGTTTCCCCAAATCAATCCCATACTTTCAGAAATAACTTGTGTACTCTGTACACACGTCCCCAGTGAGTTACAAATATACATTCCACAAGTGTCATGAAGTACAATAACACACTGCCTGTCTCTTCACTAATCTATAATTATATCTTGTACTAAAGTTGGAGCTATGTTAAATTCCTTGATATATCTCCTAAACCAATAGTTGGCCGCTTGCCTCGTCATTACTCATTTCCTACTTTCAGTTGATTTAAAGCCAATTTATTTTGAAAATAATCAGTGTCAGATTTTCAGTTTTCAATGTGAAGCCCTCACACACATGCTCCCTAATGCCTCCCTCCTTCTTTTTCAAATCAGCGTTCCTCAGCTCCAGCATATTTTCAATATTTATCATTCCTTTGTACGGCTTTTACCTCATTTCTATATGCCCATATTTCAAAAGACCTTAACATCATCTCTAGTTTTCAGATTCTTTGATTTATAAATTGTCATTGATGTCTCTCTAGAGTTAAATATGTAAATGCATATCGACCCACCCTGTCTCCTAAGTCAGGTAAATATAATTTCTCCAGAATCCAGAGGGAGAATTTTCTCAAGTGGTCCTTTGCCCTTATCCCCCATGTATGTCATACCAAAATGTAATCCTTGAACCCTAATCTCAGTACTACCCACTAACTCTCCACTCCTTCCCCCAACCCCAGCAAATAATACAACTTTATATCCAATAGAGGCTGTAGTTTTCCCTTTTATAACTGGTTGTGAGCCTACCATTTCTGTGAATATCTCAACTAGTTGAAACATAAAGGACAATCAACTCCCCTAAAGATACACATTGTATTTCTTATAAAAGTCATCAGATGTCAACCCAAGCAATCTGTACTAGTCAGATTAGTGGCAGAATGGCAGAGACAATCAACAGAGAGCTCTCAAGGCTTTAAAAAATTTTTTTCTTTTGGGAGGAATATGCTTTTATAAACAATTTAAATATGGAACCAGAAAAGGTAAATTCTCACTGAAAAACAATGAGAAAATGGGAGTTTCTCTTTCTTTCTGTTCTCTTGATTCAGCTTCTCTCTGCAACACTTAGCATGTTTAGAGTAGACAAATTTCCTCTTTGACTGCTGAAACAACTGTCTCACAGAAAGTCATTTCTTAAACCTTATCTGGAATAAGCATGTGTTGAGTTTCAGAAGAACCCATTGGTATCTGAGGATTGCCAGATAAAATACAGGGGCACTCAATTTGAATTTCAGATAGCAATGAATAACTTTTTTAATATAAGTATGTCCCATGCAGTATTTGGGGGACACATATTAGAATATCATTCACTGTTACTAGAATTAAATTTAATTAGTTGTGCTGCTTTCTGTGTGCTAAATCTAGCAACCCATATATGGGTAAATAAAGATGAGATATCATTAGTATAGTTAGGCACATTGTTCATATATGTAAGCCACACTAAAAGTTAGTGCAACACACCCTGAAGGAGGTAGAATCAAACCTCAGTTACTATTATCTACTGCTAGTAATAATAAAGGCCACATTTATATTTTATAAATTTCATAATGAGAGATCAACTAAAAGGAAATAATCTCATTAGTGACTCCTCCGCACCTTCCCTTGGTGTTTGTAATGGGACAAGCACTCTCGGGCCACCTCTTAGACTGAAATCACAGGCTCATGACATCTGTTTGTGTTTTGAAGTTACGGGTTGTGAAGCATTTACACAGAATTTATAAACCATTTTACAAAGCATCCTGTTAGGTAGTCATTTTGACATTTCATAAGAGCTACACTTGGATTACTGCTTTATATTCCAGTCCAAACAAAATACTTCAATGTCTAACGGTAGCATGCCATGCTTTTTAAAATATCTATTTTAGGACAATGGCAAATATGAACATGAAATTATATGTGTTTTTAAAAGATAAGTCATTGGTTATAATACCAGCCTATATCTTGTCAAACACGTGAGAGAATAAGATATTAGCCCCACTAGCTCCATAGGACCCTATGATTATAAAATAAAGGAAAATTAATAAGAACTATTGTTTCAGAAAAGTTGTCAGGAAGAAATATATGTACAAACATACACAGTTTTTAAAAAGCCTAGAAACAAAAGTAATAAAATTACAGTAGTAATTATCTCTGGTTAATGTAATTATGATTTATTTTAATTTCTTTAAATTTTCTGTAGTTTATAAATGTAAAACAGTGATAAAATATTACCTTTGTAATTAGAAAAGTAAACGATATGAAAAATTTGTTTTCTAAGATTTTCTTCTTTAAATCTAATAAAAGGCATATTAATGCTAGAGATAAACTCTTTTTATATACTCTATCAGCATTTTTCTGTTATTTTTTAACTTTGTGGTCATTTCAGGAAAATAATATCAATTGATAAATACTAGAAAAAATATCTAAGTTAACAATATCCAGCAATTACTGCTAGGTTGCTATATTAGCTTGCCAGGGCTGTCATGACAAAGTACCACACAATTGGCGGCTTAAATAACAGAAATTGATTGTATCACAGTTCTGGAGGCTTGAAGTCCAACATCAAGGTGTTGGCAGGGTTGGTTCTTTCCAAGGACTGTGAGAGAGAATCTGTTCCAGGTCTCTCTGCCAGCTCATGGTAGCTTCTAAGTGTTTCTGGGCTTGTAAATTGTGTTCTTCCTGCATCTTCACATCATCTTCCCTCTGTAAGTGTCTGTGTCTGTGTCTAAATTTTCCCTTTTTATAGGAACACTGTTATATTGGATGAGGGCCCACCCTAGTGACCTACCCTTAACTTGATTATCTACAAAAACCTTATTTCCAAATAAGGTCACATTCACAGGTACCAGAGGTTAGGACTTCAACATCTTTTAAGGGGAACACAATTCAACCCATAACACTTGCATAAGCAGTCATGACTCTAAAAACAATCGTTTTTCTGTTAAGAGTAAAAGTCATGCCAAAATTTAGTTACTACAGACTAAGGAGGATGTCACATTTACTGTGCTGGGAAGACCATAGTGTTTGTAGTGTGTTAGGAATTGCTATTCTTTCTCCATCTATTTTCAAATGTCATAGTCCCCAATTCTCAGAATTATCTGAATGGAGCACTTTGGTGAACAGTTTGACATCACCAGGGATTCCATAAAAACTCAGTTGCAGAAGTAGTATAGCTTCCAAATGATGGGTGATTCCAGTGTTAATGGAAGAAAGAAGTGCTGGACAGTGGTGAATGGATAGCTCTTTTCTGCAAGGTTCTGCTCATTAATCACAACAGCCCACTTAAGACTGGAAAAACATAGGTGTTGAAACCTAATTCTTAGTTTTATTTCATCGTCTAACTACTAAAATTTTCTCTAGTTGGGGTCTCAGTACACTGTTGGTGGGAATGTAAAAGGGTACCACTGCTGTGAAAAACACCATGGACGTTTCTCCAAAAATTAAAAACAGAACTACCATGATCCAGCAATCTCACTACTGGGTATTTAACCAAATGAATTGAAATCATAATCTGGAAGAGATATCTGCATTCTCATATTCGTTGCAGCAATATTTGTAACAGCCAAGATTTGGAAACAACCTAAACGTCCATCGATAGATGAATGGATAAAGAAAACGCGGCATATGCACACAATGGAGTGTTAATCAGAGCCTTAAAAAAGAAGGAAATATTGCTTTTTTTGACAACATGGATGAACCTGAAGAACATTATGTTAATGAAATAAGGCAGTCACCGGACGAATACTGCATAATTCCACTTGTATGAGGTAACTAAAACCTCAGTTTCCTCAGCTAAAATATCATGGCCTTGGACTGCATGCTCTGTAAGAGTACCATTTATTAAGTAAAGAAAAATCTTCCTTTTTTATTGCAGAAAGCATGGCTCCATCCCTTAGACATCCTCTGAGACACAATTCATAAAGCTTCCAGAAAACACAGTCTTTATATTTTTTAATTAAATCCAATCCAAACCTTTTGTTCTTCTCATAGAAACTCAGTGGCAATATTATCAAAAAGTTTATTATCACAAGTTGGTATTACTCTTCACATTTACTTCTCCAGCTTAAAATCTGCCAAGTACATTGGTCATAATACTTGTAACTGTTTCTACAGGATTAGTATTTTGCTCAATATGAAATTAAGGAAGAAAATTTAGGAAATATATTACACTTTATTTAAAGCAAAGTTTACTATTACAACTTAGGACAATTGTCACATCCTATATGTCATTTTGATTTACATCTTATTAAAATATTTATCTCACCACCTATAAAATGCACTTGTGTTACTCAGTACATTCTTGTCTGTTTTATAGGGCATAGGTGGGAATTCTTGACATACAACCTGGTCTCATTAAATATTAGCTATGAAATGGAAGAGATTTAGAATGCCCATGTTTTAATCAAGGAGCATTGCAGGCATGGTCGACATTTGACTGTGGAGCTATGCATCACTTAACTGAAGATTGTGACAATGGCAAAAAGCCATCTCATTGTTCTTGCCTATTTCTGATACTCACAGAAAAGTGCAAAACAATTTTTGCGATGTGGGATGTTCCCAAAACAAGTAACTGTGGCAAAAACAACTTTTTACTGATTGCTTTATTGAGGAAGAAAAAAAAAAATATATATATATATATATATATATATATATATATATAATCTCCAAAGAGTTTCTTGCTTAATACATATGAAGTCTTTGAATTAAAAAAAAAACTCTTTTAACTCTTTCTTTTTCCATTTTATAAGAGCTATAGCAAGAAACCAATGAAAGCTAAATTGAGCCTCTGTTCTTCCTTATTCAATCAAAAGCCACATCTTCTGGTCCAAAGCCAACTTCATCCTTGAGACATGATGGTGAAGATTGGCATGAACAGATGTGATCACATGACCAGAGTTGTTTTCAATTCTTACAGTGTGGCTATTGTGACCATAAATAACCCTTTTGTTGACCCCAAGAACAGCCAATGCAAGTTCAATGGTACCATCAAGGCTGAGAACACAAAACTTATAGTGACTGGAAAACTCAGGTCCACTTTCTAGAATTGGGATACCACCAACATCAAACAGGGTAATGCTGGTGCTGAATATATTGTAGAGTCCATGTATCTTTTTTTTTCACAGTTTTATTGAAGAATAGTTGAAAGAACTACATGTGCTTAATGTGTACAACTTAATGAGTTTGGACTTATGCAAACACCCATTGTACCATCACCACAATCAAGGTACTAGACATATGCTATACTTCCCAAAGTTTTCTTGTAATAACAACCTGAGAAAATGCCAAGCCCCACTATTAGAGTGAAGCCAAAAGGTCATTTTCTCTCCCACTTCTGCTGATGCCTCTGTTTTGGGAATGAGACTAAACCAAGAGAAATGACAACTCCCTCAAGATTGTCACCAAAACACTGTACTGCACCAAGTACTTGACTCCTTTAGCCAAGATCATTCATGAAATTTTGGCATTGTGACAGAACTAACAAAGCTCTGACGACCACAGTCCATGACATCACTGCTGCCCAGAAGACCAAAGATTGTCCTCTGGCAGTGGCACTATGGCCATGATACTGTCCAGAGCACAGCCCCTGTATTTCCTGGCACGGCCCAGGCTGTGGGGGAAGTTATCCCAGAGCTGCCTCTGAAACTGACTGGTGTGGTCTTCTGTGTCCTCACACCCAACCTAATTATATTAGGTCTGACCTACTGTCTAGAGAATGCTACTGTATAATTTTCCAAGGCCTGCCATAACAAATTGCCACAAACTGGCTGACTGAAGACTATAGAAATGTATTCTCTCACAGTTCAAGAGGCCAAAAGTGCAAAATCATGATGTCAGCAGGATTAGTTGCCTCTTGGGGACTCAGGGGGATAATTGTTCCATGCTTTTCTCTTAGCTGCTGACAGGTGCCAGCAATCTGTGGCATTCCTTGGCTTGTAGATGCATCTTTTCATTCTCTGCCTCTGTCTTCACAGAGACATAAAATGTACAGGCATTCTCCCTGTGTATCTCTTATCTTCCCTCTGTGCATATCTCTGGCCAAATTTCCCTCTTCTTTCCTATAAGGACATCTGTCATTGGATTAACTGGGGTACAGTCTAATCCATATTACCTCATCTTATCTTGATTATACATGTATTGGCAAATATATTTTCAAGTAAAGTCACATTCTGAGGTTCTGGGTGGGCATGAATTTGGACAGGATACTATTCAACCTAGTAGAACTACCAAATACGATGCATTAAGAAGGTGATGAAGCAGACATTGAAGAGTTCTCTGAAGATCATATCCTGAGATATAAAAAAAACCAGTTTGCCTCCTATGATATTCAAAGCGAAAAATCACACCTTCAGCTTTGAGGCTGAGGTTGGCATTGATTCAGTGAATACTACATGAAGCTCATTTCCCAGTGGGAGAATTAATATGACCATAGCAACCATGTGTTTGACTTCATGGTCTACATGGCCACCAAGCAGTAAAAGCTCTGTATCACCAACCCAGCAAGGACACAAGAAAAAGAAAATTCTTCAGTTGCAGGGGAGTAATTCTCCCCAACTCTAACACTGAGAATCTCCCATCCTCTACAGGATTCCCATCTCAGGCTCCTAAAGAAAGATAGGAGATTAGGGATCCCTACCTTGTCAGGTGCCATTAATATTATCCTAAAATCTACAGCAGCACATAGGAGAGGGATGGAAGTGGGAAAGCCAAATTGAGAAATATGCCTTCAATTTAATTAGCATTTGTTGAGAGCTTCCTAAAAAACATAACATCACACTAGGCACTGCTGAAAATAAAAAGATGAATAAGACCCAGAATAGGTCTTCAAAGAACCTCCAACTTAGTGAGGAAGAAAAGTGCATATACAACCAAATCACTGACTGATTGGGTAAATAAATGGAGATAGAAGGTGGGTGACACAGGAGTAGAGAAAAAGGAAAGAGAAATGATGTGAAACAGTCCTCAGAGAACTTCAGTCATGGGTCCACTCAGGGCTTTTATCCTTGCTATGCTTCTACCTGCAACTTTAATGTCATGAGTCTATGTGACTCATCCCCTCACCCTCTTCAGGTCTTGTTCAGATGTCACCATCTAGGGGAGGCCTTCCCTGATCATTCTTATTTATAACTTCTATCTTCCCATATATCTTTCTCCACTTAATTTTTTTTCATATCATTCATCACCATATAGCCAATTGTACTTTACTCATTTATTTTGTTTACTCTCTTTTCTTCTCAATAAAACAGACTCTGTGAGGTCAGGTATGCTTTTCTTTTTTTCCCCCACCACAGGAACAAACTAGAGAAAAGAATCTGATATACTGGGGTCAAATAATAAAGTAATTTAAATATCAAGGTATTACAAAAGGCATGGAATTCATTTTAAATATAGTGGCGAATAAGAGAAGCTTTTGAGCAAATGATGACATAATCAGGTTGATATTCTGAGACACAGTGATCATTACTTCTTTGCCAATTCATTTAGTCATATCCTATTTCCTTGAAACCGTTATTTGCTAAACACTCTTGAGTAAAAAAATCTCTCCTTGAGTATTAGCCTTGATTGCATTGGATTTGTGGCAGTTTATGTAAGCAGCATTCTCCAGCTATGTTTTCAGGAACACTGGGTCTGGGAGGTATTAAAAGGTATTCCAAAAACCCAAGTTTCCAAGATGAAAAATACACTGTCAAATGCTGTAAAATAAAGTGCCTTTAGGGATATTCACAATATGCATTCATTCTTAAAATTTTACTTGAGCACCTCTTGTATGACAGGCAGTATAATAAGAATACCAACTGGAATGTAAGGGAGCATTTTTAAATGTCCTCTGGAGAATCGTATAGAAAGAACCAATCTGACGTCGTTCAACAAACTAACATATCTGTGCAATAAAAATACTTTTAAGTTGAGAAATAATTTTTTAAGTTTTTTTTGAAAAGTACTGTTTTAGAGTATATGTTAAAATATGAAAGTCTTATGAGTGTACAGCCTTCCTAAAGAAAATGATGGGTGTTTCTACACAGAAATAAAGAATAAGCCATGTTAAGTCAAACTGGTTATTTTAAAAATAACCATGTGGAGGCAGTTTTGCCTGCATCAACTGAATATTTTCAAAATAAGCTTTTGATAGAAAATTGATTCAGACCTACCAAGTTAATCTCAACTCAACCTCAGTAGAGTATGTATACTTGACCATGAGACTTGAAAATCCCTTTTTCAGATGCTGAATGAGGATTGAGTTTCAGTGAATGAGAAGAAAGCTTCTGAAAATTGGTACTTTATTTGAAACTATTTTTTGCAAATAATTTATATTATATTATATTGTGCATTTATTTGTTTGCATAAGTGTCTTATGTTACGAATTGTAAGATGTGTAAGGTCTTTAAAAGTAAGAACCCTACTATTACTTTTCGTTTTTGTTTGATTTTTCTCTGTGCATTCTATACTCTGGAAACCATGTTGCCTTGTGCAGGCTCTTCAGAATACTAGAACCACCATACATGTTTCTTTTGTGGAATTATTTTGTTCTACCATTTTATTCACTTAAGTATCTGTTCCTTTTTAGATTTTGGACTTTCATGTGACTCTTGCAGTTGCTATTTTCACCACCCCAAAATGCTCAGTTGTTCTGGACAACATTTCCTTACCATGTAAAATTTCATCTTGCTCTTCTGGAAATTCCTTTCTATTTTACTCCCAATTATCACTGGTAATATGGCATTACTTTCAGTTCTTCATTAGTAAAAATTCACCACATTAAATAAAGTGCAAAATTTATTACAACTTAATTCATCTTTCCCATACTCTCCTTTTCTTTTTTGCACCGATACTCTCATGTTAATCATAAACAATGACTTTGTGCCACCCTAAATAAAATTCAGAACCTTTGTATCCCCAACCTTCATTTGTAAAGTGAAGTCCTCTCCATAAAAACACTGCAAACTCCCAGAATGTGTGGTAGTAAAGTTTTATACTCTTCTTCCAGCTCTTTACTACTTCTTACCAAATATATTATTGATCTTCTAAACTAATTTTCCTTTCTTGAATCAATGCTTTTTCTTTATGCTGGGAACATCATCAAATTTGGAAATTTTCATTTGTTCCCCCCTCTTGACATTGTTTACCTCCTATGTTCTTCATCCTCCATGAAGTTTCTCCAACTTGGGAGAAAAAAAATAATTATTAACCTTCATTCATCCAAAAAAAATAGAAAATAAGCCATTTATTATCCCACTAGATACTTTGTAATTCATATGTATTAGATTTGATCTATCCAATTCTATAAAATAGTCACACAAAAATCCAGTATTATTATAATATTTATGGAAATTCCTTTAGTTCAAAGTCAGTGTTCATTTAATATGGTCTTTAAAATGCACGTATAATTTATAGTAGATTACATCATGTGTAAGAAATATTTAATAACTATAGATTTATGTAAATAAATACATTTAATTTTGAAAGCGGGTGATTGGGTTAACAGCAAATCATATCTGTGTTGTGTTTTCCCTTCGTTCTAAGAGGATCAGCTATTTTTTTCTTCTTCCTTCTAATCATTAGCCTTCTATTAGTGTGGCATTCTGCCTTGTTTTCTCATTTTATTTCTTCTGGGTCTTTCTTCATCAGTCTCCTCAACTCTACTTTCTTCTGCCTACTTGACTCTAAAAGATTTTTTTTTTTTTGCTGCTCCACGAGGCATGTGAGATCTTAGTTCCCTAACCAAGGATTGAACCCATGCCCCTGCAGAGGAAGCACAGAGTCTTAACCACTGGACCACCAGGGAAGTCACTCTAAGAGATTTTTAATGCTTTCTTTTGCCAATCCCAGTGACCTCTCCCCATTTTTGTGTTTCTCAACCTCTGCTGTGTTCACCAGAACTGATCACCTTCTTCTTCAAACCCTTTTCAATACCTTCCTCATTCTCCCTGTACTACATTACCTCTCACATGTTTCTTCTTTGATTCCTCTGCCTTTAACTTAACTCTAAGGCAGTCTTCCAAGATTCAATTCTTTGACTTTACACCCTCTTCCTCTAAATTCTCTCATTACATTACAGTTTGTACTCCAAATGCAATGGCTGGCCTGTTGAAGGCACTCAATTAAAACTCAAAAGAAAAATATGCATGAGTAAGTATTTTCTGTCATGTTTACAGCTTTAAATAACAAATTAATATTAGTCACTTTCAAATTGCTAAGTCATGTACTCTCCTCCTTCTTGAATCTACAAATCTCAGCTAGGCAATTCCCTTCTTGCATGTGGCAACTCTAAAAAAATGCACAATGTGAAAGTTGTGAGTTAAGTTTTATTTGGGGCAAAATGAGGACTATAGCCTGGGAGACAGCATCTCAGATAGCTCGGAGGAACTGCTCTAAAAAGGTGGGGGGAAGGTCAGTATATATGTGATTTTGCTGAAGGGGGAGTACATACAATCAAGCACATATTTTTTGCAGAAATTTTCTACTAATCTCATGAAGGTTACTGCTAGTCATGAGTAGAAGACATCACAACAAAGGATTTTAGTGCTTTTCTAGACAAGGAGATAAAAAAATTGGGCTCATATACAAAAATTGGGCTCATAAAATCATCTCCTGAAAATACCTAACTATCTGAAGACCTGTTCTGCCAGTTTCTCCCAGAGCGCAGAGTGCCTCATTTCTGCTCTCCACCCTGAACTCCTTTCAGGGGATGTTGTTGACAGTTAGCAAATGCAGCAGCACATGATTTAATTTTTGTAGGGGTAGATGGCAAGTGCCAATGGAAAGTGCCAATTTGTAGATGACACATGTGTTATCATAACCTCAAATCCATGTATTTCCAGCAAAACTGACTTCTCCTGAAAATATTCCTGTCCGTTAGTAGCACTACCTCTCCTGATGATTACTCAAGTTCAGTATAAAAGTACCACATCTACTCATTTATTTGTGTCACTAAACCCAATAATTTTCCATTGGGAATGTCACATGTCCATTTCTCTTTACTCTGTTGTTACAACAAGCCTAATTCTGGGCGTAATCTCCTCACTCTTGGATCCCCCACTGAACCATTAGCTCCAGGTACTCAGACATCTTGCATTTCTACACTCCAATCTATTCTACACATTGTTACCAAATTTGTATTTCCTATCACAAGTTTCTTCTTTTTAACATTCTGGATTTCATGTTCTGCTCATTCTTAATCCTCTGCCTGGCTCACATATCTTTTTAAATATACTTCCTCACCAACCATTCTGAACCTGTTCAACACTCTATTGCAATAATCATAAAATTATTTATTAAATTCATACATATGAAAGACACCAACCATATTCCCTAGACCACAAATTTAATGCCCATTTTCATCTCTGCCTCTGTCCCCAAGTAGTTCTCCCACCTTGAATTTTGCCTTCTTTTCTAATCTACTGGTCTATCTCTTCAAGTCCAATTCAAGTTTTCCCTTCTATGGAATCATTCTGTGGTCACCAGAGTCTTCTGAATTCCTGCCAATCTTCTTGTTTGTGTCACACAGCTATTACCTACTATGTAGCTATTACCTACTAAGTTGTGTTCTTGAGGTGTTAGTCTTGATTTTCCAAATAGGTTTGTTCTTTGATGGCAGGAACTGTATTTAATCTGTGTCTCTACAACACACATCACAGCAGTGATCGAACACATATTAAGTGCTCAATGAATCCCTGTTGATCCTGTGCTGGGCCCAAGTGGAAGACATATTTGCCACTAACTCTTAATTTGACATCATTTGTTTAAGAGCCACGGTTGCTGAAAATGTGAGCCATGAGCCCGGAGCATCAGCATCACCAGGGAAATTGTTAAAAATAAAAATTCCCATACTCTACTCAAGACCTACTAAATCAGAAACTCTAGTAGTGGGGCCCAGAAATCTGTTTTTCAAGCCCTCTGAGTGATTATGATTTACACTGTCATTTGAGAACCATGTCTATGGATGAATCATCTGGTCGTCAGGGCAATGTTTCTAGATAAAATAGTGCTGGGCAACACAAATGGTTAATTTACTGAGCTTTTTTTTTTTTAGGACATTCTGACCTGCTTAAAACAAGGCAAGTGGTGATTAGCAATGTCCTTATTGTGATTCACAAAGTTTACATGATAATGGAAACACAGCCTATTTCCACAATCCTTCTTCAAAACCTAAAAGGTTTTGCAGCAAAGGTTAATATTCCATATTTCTTTTAACTTTTGCCTTATTGTCCCCCCAAACTGACTTATCATGCAGTTCTGAAATTGGAAGCTAAAGAACAGAGGTCATTGTTGAAAGCCACATACTTCAGAATATACTGGAAGATTTTAAGACCCAAACATTAGATTTCAGTTACTCCATTCACCACCCTTTATGGATAACCTCATCTTAGAGGATCTGAATAGAGGTGAGATCAAGAAAAGAGACTGAAGATGCTGAAGTGAGGACCCCAAAGAGACCATTACAAGTTCAGAATGTTTTAAGGGTAATTGAGGGAACTCAGTGTTGACCTGTAATCTGTTCAAGGGCCACAGTTGTACAAAGGGAAGCCGTGAACCCCAGAAACTTAGCAGTTGATTTCATTTCCACCTAGTTGGGTAGTGTGTTAGAATTCTCCAGAGAAACAGAACCTTACAAGATACAGTGTAGGTAGGTGGATAGATGATATGTACACATAGATTATAATAGGAGATACATAGAGTATATAGGATATAGATGATATTAAGCATATATAGGAGATATATATATATATATATATGTTGGCTATTATAGGAGATAGGAAAGTTTTATTTTGAGCAATTTGGCTCACATGATTTTGAGGACTGTCAAGAGCAAAATCTGCAGGGCAGGCTGGAGACACAGGGAAAAGTTGACATTGTAGCTCAAGTCTAAAGACATTCTGTAGGCAGGATTCTCTCTTTCTCTGGTGGACCTGGCTGTGTTTTTTCTCTTAAGGCCTTCAACTGATTGAATGAGGCACACCCACATTATGGAAGGCAATCTGCTTTACTACTTTAAATGTTAATCTCATCTTTAAAAATGCCTTCACAGAAACATCTAGACTGATGTTTAACTGAACATCTGGGCTTCATAGTCCAGACAAATGGACACATAAAATTAATCATCACAGATGGTGAACAGTCTGAGTCCTTGATGTTTATTATAACATAATTCAGGTTCTCCACACATATTTAATAACAGAGCTACTTTGAGCTTTAATCTCAATCAAATGGAAAGTATATATCTCCAGGTAGCAGTTAAAAAAAAAAAAGATTTGGCTGCTTTGGGAAAGACTTTTCAATGATTTGATCTGAGGCACAATTTTTCTTAGCAGGCTTTATGGTAATATTGAACATCTTCTCACTCATGGAAGTGCATTTTATTTCCTGGGGAAGCTTTTATAAAATAACAACAGTCCCACCCCAGACCATTAAACTGAAATTTCAGGGACGGGGTCCAGGCACTGACACTTAATGAAAGCTCTTCCAAGTGAAACTGATGAGCAATCAGATTTGAGAATCACTGCTCCAAATAAAGGAAATGTCCTACAAACCCAGTCATCTGATGAATCTGATATTGCAATGGCTGAGAATAACAATCAGTCACCTGTTTAGATTCATATCAACAAAATATAAGCTTCCTTTATAATTGCTTAATATCTTACCTTAAAGTTTGGTATTAATATCGTAAACATTTTTATATTTGTGTCTATTAGATGATTAGTCCTGGTCTTTCCTTTGAATTTTACACTTTTTTTTTTTTTTTTTTTTTGCGGTACGCGGGCCTCTCACTGCTGTGGCCTCTCACATTGCGGAGCACAGGCTCCGGACGCGCAGGCCCAGCGGCCATGGCTCACGGGTCCAGCCGCTCCATGGCATGTGGGATCTTCGCGGACCGGGGCACGAACCCGTGTCCCCTGCATCGGCAGGCGGACTCTCAACCACTGCGCCACCGGGGAAGCCCCTGAATTTTACACTTTTGATTTAGTTTTACATGTGTATCTCATATAAAATACATACTTGTGTTTGCAGTTTTCTTTTATCTTCTTTTTTCTTTATTTTGCTTTTATAGTCCATAGTTTCTTTTAGTTCCAACTCCTCAAATTGTCCTTGTTTTTATTATTATAGTCTGAACATTTTCCTAGTTTTATATATTTTTTTCTCTTAGTATTTAATATATTTATTCTAATTTAGACATATTTTAATTATTTATACTAAATGATGTGTTTAAGTGGTTTCAATGCTCACCATTAGTGCTTGGAACCAACTTCCCTATCTATAATTTATTTATTTGTATTCGACCTTCAAATGGCTAATGTATATCTTCAAGAATTTTATTCTTTTATTTTGTCACTGTCAAAGATACACTAATAATCTGCTGATCCGGTCCTGCCCACCAGAAAGACAAGATCCAGCCTCATCCACCAGAACACAGGCACCAGTCCCCTCCACTGGGAAGCCTACAAAACCCACTGAACCAACCTTACCCACTGGGGTACACACTAAAAACAACAGGAACTTGAACCTGCAGCCTGCAAAAAGGAGACCCCAAACACAGTAAGTTAAGCAAAATTAGAAGAAAGAAAAACATACAGCATATGAAGGAACAAGGTAAAGACGCACCAGACCAAACAAATGGAGAGGAAATAGGCAGTCTACCTGAAAAAGAATTCAGAGTAATGATAGTAAAGATGAAACAAAATCTTGGAAATAGAATGGAGAAAATAAAAGAAATGTCTAACAAGAACCTAGAAGAAATAAAGAGCAAACAAACAATGATGAACAACAAAATAAATGAAATTCAAAATTCTCTAGAAAGAATCAGTAGCAGAATAACGGAGGCAGAAAAACGGATAAGTGCTCTGGAAGATAAAAGAATGGAAATAACTACTGCTGAACAGAATAGAGAAAAAAGAATGAAAAGACTTGAGGACAGTCTCAGAGACCTCTGGGACAACATTAAACACACCAACATTCGAATTATAGGGGTCCCAAAAGAAGAAGGGAAAAATAAAGAGACTGAGAAAATATTTGAAGAGATTATAGTTGAAAACTTCCCTAATATGGGAAAGGAAATAGTATCAACCCCAGGAAGTGCAGAGAGTCCCATACAGGATAAATCCAAGGAGAAACACGTCAAGACACATATTAATCAAACTATCAAAATTTAAGAAAAAGAAAAATATTAAAAGAAGCAAGGGAAAAGCAACAAATATCATACAAGAGAATCTCCATAAGGTTAACAGCTGATCTATCAGCAAATATTCTGCAAGCCAGAAAGGGGTGGCAGGACATATTTAACGTAATGAAAGGGAAAAACCTACAACAAAGATTGCTCCACCCAGTAAGGATCTCATTCAGATTCGATGGAGAAATTAAAAACTTTACCGACAAACAAAAGCTAAGAGAATTCAGCACCACCAAACAACCGTTACAACAAATGCTAAAGGAACTTCTCTGGGCAGGAAACACAAGAGGAGGAAAAGACCTACAAAAACAAACCAAAAACAATTAAGAAAATGGTAATAGGAACATACATATCAATAACTACCTTAAAATGTAAATGGATTAAATGCTCCAACCAAAAGACATAGACTGGCTGAATGGATACAAAAACAAGACCCGTATATATGCTGTCTACAAGACACCCACTTCAGACCTAGGGACACATATAGACTGAAAGTGAGGGGATGGAAAAAGATATTCCATGCAAATGGAAATCAAAAGAGAGCTGGAGTAGCAATTCTCATATCAGACAAATAGACTTTAAAAAATATATATCACAAGGGACAAAGAATGACACTACATAATGATCAAGGGATCAATCCAAGAAGAACATATAACAATTGTAAATATTGATGCACCCAACATAGGTGCACCTCAATATCTAAGGCAAATGCTACAGCCATAAAAGGGGAAATTGACAGTAACACAATAATACTAGGGGACTTTAACACCCTACTTTCACCAATGGACAAATCACCCAAGATGAAAATAAATAAGGAAACACAAACTTTAAATAACACATTAAACAAGATGGACTTAACTGATATTTATAGGATGTTCCATTCAAAAACAACAGGATACACTTTCTTCTCAAGTGCTCATGGAACATTCTCCAGGATAGATCATATTTTGGGTCACAAATCAAGGCTTGCTAAGTTTAAGAAAATTGAAATCATTTCAAGTACCTTTTCTCACCACAATGCTATGAGACTAGATATCAATTACAAGAAAAAAACTTTAAAAAATACAAAGAGCTGGAGGATAAACACTACACTACTAAATAACCAACAGATCACTGAAGAAATCAAAACATACTTAGAAATAAAGGATAGTGAAGACATGACAACCCAAAACCTATGGGATGCAGCAAAAGCAATTCTAAGAGGGAAGTTTATAGCAATACAATCCTACCACAAGAAGCAAGACACAGCTCAAATAAACAACCTAGACTTGCACCTAAAGCAATTAGAGAAAGAAAAAAAAAAAAAAACCCAAAGTTAGCAGAAGGAAAGAAATCATAAAGATCAGATCAGACATAAATAAAAAAGAAATGAAGGAAACAAGAGTAAAGTTCAATAAATTTAAAAGCTGGATCTTTGAGAAGGTAAACAAAATGATAAACCGTTAGCCAGACTCATCAAGAAAAAAAGGGAAAAGACTCAAATCAACAGAATTACAAATTAAAAGTAGTAACAACTGACACTGCAGAAATACAAAGGATCATGAAAGATTACTACAAGCATCTATATGCCAGTAAAATGGACAACCTGGAAGAAATGGACAAATTCGTAGAAAAGCACAACTTTCCAAGACTGAACCAGGAAGAAATAGACAATGTAAACAGACCCATCACAAGCACTGAAATTTAAACTGTAATTAAAAGTCTTCCAACAAAAAAAAGCCCAGGACCAGATGGCTCCACAGGCGAATTCTATCAAATATTTAGAGAAGAGCTAACACCTATCCTTCTCAAACTCTTCCAAAATATAGCAGAGGGAGGAACACTCCCAAACTCAAGTCTACGAGGTCACCATCACCCTGATACAAAAACCAGACAAAGATGTCACAAACAAAGAAAACTACAGGCCAATATCACTGATGAACAGAGATGCAAAAATCCTCAACAAAATACTAGCAAACAGAATCCAACAGCACATTAAAGGATCATACACCATGATCAAGTGGGGTTTATCCCAGGAATGCAAGGATTCTTCAATATATGCAAATCAATCAATGTGATAAACCATATTAACAAATTGAAGGAGAAAAACAATGTGATCCTCTCAATAGATGCAGACAAAGCTTTCAACAAAAGCTTTTCAAAAATTTCAACACCCATTTAGGATAAAAACCCTCCAGAAAGTAGGCATAGAGGGAACTTACCTCAACATAATAAAGGCCATATATGAAAAACCCACAGCCAACATCGACCTCAATGGTGAAAAACTGGAACCATTTCCACTAAGATCGGGAACAAGGCAAGGTTGCCCACTCTCACCACTATTATTCAACATAGTTTTGGAAGTTTTAGCCACAACAGTCAAAGAAGAAAGAGAAAAAAAAAGGAATCCAAATCGGAAAAGAAGAAGTAAAGCTGTCACTGTTTGCAGATGACATGATACTACACATACAGAATCCTAAAGATTCTGTACTACTAGAGCTAATCAATGAACTTGGTAAAGTAGCAGGTTACAAAATTAATGCACAGAAATCTCTTGCATTCTTATACACTAATGATGAAAAATCTGAAAGTGAAATTAAGAAAACACTCCCATTTACTATTGCAACAAAAAGAATTAAATATCTAGGAATAAACCTACCTAAGGAGACTAAATACCTGTATGCAGAAAACTATAAGACACTGATGAAATAAATTAAAGATGATACAAAAAGATGGAGAGATATACCATGTTCTTGGATTGGAAGAATCAACATTGTGAAAATGACTATACTACCCAAAGCAATCTACATATTCAATGCAATCCCTATCATACTACCACTGGCATTTTTCACAGAACTAAAACAAAAAGTTTCACAATTTGTATAGAGACACAAAAGACCCCAAATAGCCAAAGCAATCTTGAGAAAGAAAAGTGGAGCTGGAGGAGTCAGGGTCCCTGACTTCAGACAATACTACAAAGCTACAGTAATCAAGACAGTATGGTACTGGCACAAAACCAGATATATAGATCAGTGGAACAGGATAGAAAGCCCAGAGATAAACCCGTATACATATGGTCACCTTATCTTTGATAAAGGAGGCAAGAATGTACAGTGCAGAAAAGACAGGCTCTTCAATAAGTGGTGCTGGGAAAACTGGACAGGTACATGTAAAAGAATGAAATTAGAACACGCCCTAACACCATACACACAAATAAACTCAAAATGGATTAAAGATGTAAATGTACAACCAGACACCATCAAACTCTTAGAGGAAAACACAGGCAGAACACTCGGTGACATAAATCACAGCAAGATCTTTTTTAAGCCACCTTCTAGAGAAATGGAAAAAAAAAAAACAAAAATAAACAAGTGGAACCGAATGAAACTTAAAAGCTTTTGCACAGCAAAGGAAACCATTAACAAGACGAAAAGACAACCCTCAGAATGGGAGAAAATATTTACAAATGAAGCAACTGACAAAGGATTAATCTCCAAAACATACAAGCAACTCATGCAGCTCAATATCAAAAAAACAAACACCCCAATCCAAAAATGGGCAGAAGACCTAAATAGACATTTCTCCTAAAGAAGATATACAGTTTGCCAACGAACACATGAAAGAATGCTTAACATCATTAATCATTAGAGAAATGCAAATCAAAACTACAATGAGATATCATCTCACACTGGTCAGAATGATCATCATCAAAAAACCTACAAACAATAAATGCTGGAGAGGGTATGGTAAAAGGAAACCCTCTTGCACTGTTGGTGGGAATGTAAATAAATACAGCCGCTATGGAGAACAGCATGGAGGTTCCTTAAAAAACTAAAAATAGAACTACCATACAACTCAGCAATCCCACTACTGGGCATAAACCCTGAGAAAACCATAACTCAAAAAGAGTCATGTACCACAATGTTCATTGCAGCTCTGTTTACAATAGCCAGTGGAAGCAACCTAAGTGTCCATTGACAGATGAATGCATAAAGAGGATGTGTCACATATATACAATGGAATATTACTCAGCCATAAAAAGAAACGAAATTGAGTTATTTGTAGTGAGGTGGATGGACCTCGAGTCTGTTATACAGAGTGAAGTAAGTCAGAAAGAGAAAAACAAATACTGTATGCTGACACGTATATATAGAACTAAGAAGAAAAGGAAAAAAGGTCATGAAGAAGCTAGGGGCAAGACGGGAATAAAGACACAGACCTAGTAGAGAATGGACTTGAGGATATGGGGAGGGGGAAGGGTAAGCTGTGACAAAGTGAGAGAGTGGCATGGACATATATACACTACCAAACATAAAATAGATAGCTAGTGGGAAGCAGCCACATAGCACAGGGAGATCAGCTCGGTGCTTTGTGACCACCCAGAGGGGTGGGATAGGGAGGGTGGGAGGGAGGGAGACACAAGAGGGAAGAGATATGAGAATATATGTATAACTGATTCACTTTGTTATAAAGCAGAAACTAACACACCATTGTAAAGCAATTATACTCCAATAAAGATGTTAAAAAAAATACACAACCTTGTGTTGTGTGTGTTTCTGTTCGAAGACATTTTATTTCATATGTATTTTTTACTCATTAGCATTGAACTCATAGCCAACAGCACTGGAACTCATGGCTGAACAGAGCTTATCTAAAACGTGTATTTTCTCCAGAGGGCACATCACAGTCTTCCCTTGCTTGGGAAGCTAGACAGAACTGCAGCGCTATGCCTGGGGCCCATTTTAAACAGGGAAATTACCAACAAAAGGCATAGACTTATAGAAAATCTGGCACTGAATATACTGTGAAAATTGTGCTTGTTCTAGGGTATGAGGGCGAAACGAAGCCAGAGGATTGTCTTGTTCGACCTCAGCCAGGAAAGTGCATATCGGGTGACCAGACCTTCCTCCCTCTGCGCATGTCTGCAAATGATTGCAAAAGTGCTGCATGTATTCATGTTGGATTTACAAATAGATTTCAGCTAGTAGGTACATTTACAAATACAGAATCCACAAATAAGGAAGACCAACTGTATTTTATATTAATTACTTATTGAAATGATAACATTTTGGATGTATTGGGATAAGCAAAATACATGCTAAAAGCAAAAAAAAAAAAAAAAAAGATTTGTAACATTTAATGTCATGGGTACTGACGAATCAGGTTGGAAACCAGACATACACAATTGAAATGAACAGCTGAACATTATCCCTGCCAGCCTATGAGGAGCGCACTGAAATAGGAGACAAAAATATGTCAGTAGCGTATCTGACACAAAAGATACACAAACTTGTTAGGACCAGTAAAACATGTTTATTTGGAAATATAATAAGTCCCTTATATACGAACCTCCAAGTTGTGAACTTTGAAAATGTGAACAGATGCTCGCATGTCTAACCACGTAAGTTAGTTCACGTGTCTGGCGTACATTGTCATGTGCGTGCATCCTCTACAAATCGTTGTTCTTTTATGTACTTTACTGCACAGTCCTGTATAGAGTACAGTAGCACAGTATGCTTATTTCAAGCCCAGGATGTCCGGAAGCAAGCATAAAAGCAGCTGTGATGTAACTGGTACTGTACTGTACTTTTCAAGGTATTGTACTGTAAGATTGAAAATGTTCTCCTTATTTTTGTGTTTGTTTTTTTATGTATTATTTGTGTGAAAAGTATTATAAACCTATTGCAGTATAGTACTATATAGCCGATTGTGTTAGTTGGATACTTAGGCTAACTTTGTTGTACTTACACACAAATTGGACTTACAAACGTGTTCTCAGAATGGAATTCCTTCATATGTAGGGGACTTATTGTAATCACAATATAGAAACATAGAATAAGAAGGTAGTGGGTTTACACTATGGTCAAAATGAAGTCTTTTGCTTTCCAGGAAGATTATGGACTAACTCAGGCCCCCTCAATTACAAATAGGACTTTCAAGAAGACAATCAAAAAGTTTTCTGCAGGCTCTGAATATTCTAGGAGAAACGATATGATTGTGAGACATTGAAATGGAAAAAGCCTGGGATAATCATTTAGAGGAAAATGTGCACTGCAATTACATTTTAGCAGCAAGAATAATATCTTCTATAGAAAAATGGTTGGCATCCACAGCAGGCAGAGCAATAGCCACAGCTGTAGCCACAACCATATATATCCACGGCCATATCCACAGCCATATCCAGAACAATATCCACAGCTACCACATGAGTTTCTGTAGTTGTGTTTACATTGTGTTTACAGGAGGGAGTTTGGTAGTTCTGTAGAGGATCAGACAGAGGTTTCTGAAGTCTGAATGTTATCTCTTGCCCTAGGACTTTTAATACTACCAGAAATGAGTAGAACACACAACACAGACTCTGTGGCCTCATTATCACAGCAATTTTCATTTTTAAAAAGCTCACTAAGGACAACATTTTTTTCATGTAGTTATGTCCAAGATCTGGCCATAGCTAGGCATGAAAATTATAAGAAACCAGATGTAACCTTCACATTGAACAAGCATGTCTTGTGGAATGTAATCAGACCTAATTTAGATTTTCATCCCAGGAGGCATTAACTCTTCTGTGCTTCCAGGTACATATATGTGCGCACTGGGAGATGCTCCAGCATCTCATATCTCAGAATTGATAGGAAAACACCAGGGCTGGAGGTGAGAGGCAAACAGCAGGGACATAAGGGGAGAAATTCTCAGGTTATATCTACAAAAATGTGGATGGAACCAGGTAGAATTCCTACTGCAGTTGTGGCTAGTGCAAAAGTCAGGTGAGGCAAAGAAGATCTGATTGGTACAAAACAGGGGTTTGGTATAATATATCAAAATAAAAGTGACCATGATTTTGTCCAATACAACATAACCAACTCTAGTTAAGCATTCTTGGAATATTTCAGTATGATACTTTCTTTGAAACATTTTGCCCAGTTACATCATCAAAATTTTATCTACACAAATCCTACTGATTCTTCAAAGCACAGCTTAGACTACACCCCATATTAGAAGCATTCCTGGACATTCACAATGTGCTTTAGCTGTAACTCCTCTATTCTTCCACAGCTCCCCATGTCTAAATGTATTGTGATCCTGAATATGCTGTATTAGCACACTGTTTTAATTACCTGATTCCTTCAGTCAATTGTAACATAAGACAGATAATTTTATCTTCTGTGACTCTAAAGACCTAAACACTCACTGTTGAATGAGAGCCTGTAAGATTTCTTCCACCTGGAAAAATTGTAATTATTTTGATGTATAGGATGTTATATAAGAAAAATAACAACAATGATAATAACAATTAATAATATTTATATTTCCCTTTATAGCTTTGAGGCACACTCATATTTATTACTTCATTTGATTCTTACAAAAACAATGTAATAAGAAGTTGTGGTATTTATTGTCGTATGCACAGACGAGAAAACAGAGGCCCAAGGACTCTCAGCTTTTTAGTAATAGAGTTGAATTAGTCCAAATCCTACTGTAACCATAAAATCTAGGGGAGGATCCATGAACTATTTTTTCCTCCAGTTTTTAAGATGGAAAATATTCACTGCATCTGACTAAAATTACCAGTATTTTGCAACTTCTGCCTTACACTTTTATCCTCTGGATTTCCTTTTTTTGTGATCTTTGCCATTCTAGCCAAAGTATGCTGTAAACCATCAAGCGAACAACTGAGTCCCTCTCAGAACTGCTCCATAAGCCTTAAGTACCACACAGTGGTATTAGAGCTGTTCTGCTCATGCAAAGGCATTCTCTGTCTGTTGAGAGTAGAAATTCCTTAACACTCTGCAAGTTAATTTTAGAAATTACAGCATCTGAGTGGAAGTTATTATAACTTTTCTAGGCATCTCAAATTTTAATCAATAGGATATAAGCACTCTAGATCAGCAACTTTCATGTCAAAATTAAAACCTCAGATTCTAGGTTTGCTTTCTAATTATGACTGTACCACTTTTGCAATTCTTTCCACTAAAATATAGTCAGCATTGGCTCCATTCCTGCAAACTTCATGACCCTATCCACATTTCATGTGTCACCTGCTATTCCCCAAAATAGCTCTAGCATGACCATATTTACTTGCATCATTTCATTACTTGTTTTTCTAGGCAGTGACTGAACCACACAGTTTAACTTTACAAGAATTTTTGAATGCCTACATCATGCAAGCCCTATTCCGGGACATAGAATATTGAATAAATATATGTATATAGTGCTCAAAGATGAGCTCTAGGCTTTTGAAAGTCTCCAGGGAGAGTGAATACCATTTCCATTTGGACCAGTCTCCATCCTTTCATCACATGCTACATGAAAGATTAGTCATTTCAATATTTACATTTCTTCACTTATTCACTCTTCAGTTTACTGCAACCACTATTTACTGTTATCACATTACCCCCTCCAAAAAAAAAAAACAAAACACTTTTCACGAAAGATCCTATGTCTTTTGTCAAACCTAATGGAAACTTCTCAAGTAATTATTACAATTTGATGATAAAGTAAAAAGGCAGGACCAAATCACCAGAAAACAAACTATTCCACTAAAGCCCACTAATTTGTTACTAATAATACAATGACAAATATTATATCAATATACCTGGTGTCACAGTGTATTTTAGCATTCATAACTATGGAGTATATATATATATGATACACGTACAAAACATCTAAAAGAAGTGCGCCTACCTATTTGACATGAGGAAACAAATTATTGATTAAAATTCTGGGATTTTAAAACTATTATCAATAAAAATAATATATAAAATTGTCATTTTTGTAGATTAATATGGTTAAATGTCAACAATTTCATTATTCAACAACCTAATAATAAATATAACAAAACATCTACTGAGTTCTCACGGTGGTATAGAATGCATATTTTATTTAGTTCAGTACTCTCAACAATACTGATCTAGCACTATTCTGTCATTTTACCTTTGAGTATACTGAGGCTCAGAGAAGTTAGATAATGTTCCTACTATCACACAGCTAATAACTGATGGCGTCTATGCTTGAGCATGTAGTGTGACTCCAGAACCTAGGCTCTCCATCACTATCTATACAATCTTCTTATTTTAAGTGTGATCATTTGTATGACCTTGAGGAAATGATATCTTGAAGGAGAGTACAGTTAAAGACAATGTTTCCTGCACCGGAGAATGTGGATATTGACTCAAAATAGGCTAAAGATTTCTGAACATGCAAAAATATTGTAGCCTCTCTTCATTTATTTCCATGGATCTTTCTTTTCTTTCTTTCCTGTTTTTTTTTTCTTTTTCAGGCTCATAATTAATACATACCTATTGTAAAAATTTCAAAGAAATAAACTTGTTTCTCAATAACAGGAGGGATACGGCAGTGGTGTGCTGTTGTTTAACGACTTCTGTTGGGAGTATGGGGTCTGATTTGCTAATTTCCATGGCATACTAGCATGACTGGTTTCAAGTTACCAACTGGCTTACAAAATTGCTGAAAGCCTATACCATCTTCTAGTACTTTAAAATTTAAATTTCATGTTTAAAACATTAATCAATACGGAAGTTCTCTTGTGTATGGTATGAGGCAGGCATTTATTTTTTCTGTGTCTAAACAGATGGCGAATTGATCGATTCCACTTACTAAATACACTATCTCAGATCAAAACTTTGCCTTTACTGGAAACCCCCCCTCCTCCAGAAGTCTTTTGCATTGAATACTGTGGTCTTACTGGTTCAGAATGATCTACTGCCTATACGTTGATAGCATGGCTAGATTGTCTGATCTTTACTGGTGGCCTAACATGGTTTCTCTTCCTAGCTACAGACCTCTCTGGACCAGCTTGTTGAGACCTTCTAAAACCACATGGAAAAGTAGAAATATATCATGAAATACTTATAGAATTTTACATTTTCCAGGAGCCACATTTTAAAAAGATTAAAAGGTGAATTAATTTTATAGCATATTTTATTTAACCTAATATATGCAAAATATTATCACTTAATATATAACCAGTATTTTTTAAATTATTTGATATAGTTTTCATGAATTTTTTACAGTAAGTCTCTGAAATCTGGTGTGTTCTTTATACTTAACAGCTCTTAGCCACATTTCAAGTGCTTAATACCCACATCTCTCTAGTAGCTTCTATATTGGACAGTGCAGCTTGAGAAAATCTGAGGATTCCTCTATGGGTGTAGCCATTGATTATAACTTTTCCAGTAGCAGTTACTACTCTAGAAATAAGCAGCCAGCTTATTTGCTTTTTTTTCTAAATTCCTCTGCCTTGAATTCTATTTTCCCTCTTATTTAACTCATCAATTTCAACTCATCATTTATGTCTCTGCTCATATACCATTCTCCTTTGGAAGCAATTTATGACCCTTGTGTAGCCTCCTCTTCCCATATTCTGGCTGACTTAGGCTTCCCCCTGGAGTTCTTGTTCAGTAGCCCTATAACACCTGCAAGCATATCTGCTATAATGTGAATCTATGATTTACAATTGATATTTTGTAGCCAACTGAGTATTTCAAATTCTTAGAAGGAACGATGTGTTTTATATCTCTATACCAAACACCAAATCCCAGCACATAGCTGGAACATGAACTTAAGGTTTGTTAAATGACTGAAAGAACAAATAATGGATTTTACAGTTTAAAACCTTTACAATATGCAATAGCTCATCAAAGAAAATGATTTTGAGTTTCCTCATAAAGGGGTTATAAAGTTTAAATCATTTCCTAACTACAGAAAAAAACTCATTCCATCAAAAGCAATTCCATCAAAAGCAGATGATATAGTAGAATAATTTTATTCTAACTTACCCTTTCCTAGTTCTTTATTCCTCATGTACTTTAATACCTAGCTCTGCTTCTAATTTCTCATTAATTCTGGAAAGTATCTCTTCCCTTCCATTATTCCTTTAAGGACTCAGGCCACCTCTTCTCTACCTTGGACTCTGCATTAACATCCTGGATAAAGTGTCATTCCTCCTTCTCTTTCTCCTCCAGCTCCATCCTAGACACAGTGAGATTTGGAAAGCAAAGTTCTGGAATACTGTGAGATTTGTGCTTGGGTATATGAGTGCCTGAGCATGTGGGATACAAGAAATAGGTGGAGAAGACATTATTCCTGGTGCAGGTATAAGAAGGAATGTTTGTATTATATCAAGGAAGAACTCAAGGTTCAAGCAACATGTTAGCCTAATTTTCAACAGAGGCCATATTATCTCAAAAAAGACTAATTCACAAGCAACTACACAGAGATTTGTTAGGAGCAATGGACCATTTTTATTGAGGATAAGTGTTTTCTCCAACTGTACAATGTTAGGATCATCAACACAGTCATAATAGAGAATCAGAGATTAAGAGAGTAAAGCCTAACATTTGGAAAAGAGTCAGATGATACTACCATGGAGCTTCAGGCCACAAAGATGCCAATCTAAAAATGGGTAGCTGGAGGTCAAAGTCTCTGTCAGGCATGTAATTTCTTGGATACAGAAATCATGGGTTATAGATCCTTGAATCACCATTATCTTTCGGTGTGTTGTTTCAGAAACAAACAAGGCTTGGATGGTGATGTTCTAGCAGCAAGAAAAATAACATCTCCTATAGCAAACTGTCCAGTAGCTGCAGTAGCCACAGCCGTATCCACAGCCACATCTGGTTCCATAACCACAGCCATAATGCGAGCCATATCCACAGCCATAGAGAGTCCCATATCCACAGCCACAGCAGAAACCATATCCACAGCCATATCTGGTTCCATAGCCACAGTCATATCTACAGCCATATCTAGTGCCATATCCATAGCCATAATAGGGGTTAAACCCACAGCCATAGCTGTTTCCACAGCCATAGCCACAGAAGTTGCCATAGTACTTGCAACACATGTTGTTAATGGAAGTGGATTCAGATGGTTTGCAAGAGGATGTTTCTGAAGCATGTGTGTCATCTGCTTCCCATGGACCTTTATATACTGTCAGTAATTGGCAGAGCATACCATTCATTCCCTGACATAGACAACAAATATGCAAGCAACCTTTATATGCCAGTCACTGTTGACAATCGATAATAGTTTCTTTAAAATGAGCTCATTATTTTGTATACTCCAGTTTTATTTAAAGAGCATCATTTTAATTTGTTCTGCTGAAGAATTGTCTCAGTAGAATCATGTGCCCAATAACTGATTTTTTGGTTGGGTTGTTTGTTTTTTGTGCCTTTGAGTTGTATGAGATGTTTGTGTAATTTGGATATTAGCACCTAGTCAGTCACATCATTTGCAAATATTATCTCACATTTCATAGGTTGTTTTTTTATCTTTTCAATTGATTCCTTTGCTGTGCAAAACCTTTTAAGTGTAATTTTGTCTCATTTGTTTATTTTTGCTTTTATTTCTTTTGCGTTAGGATACAGATCCAAAAAAATGATAATATAATTTACATCAAAGAGTGTTCTGCCTATGTTTTCTTCTAAGAGTTTTATATTTTCAGGTCTTACATTTAGGTCTTTAGCCCATTTTGAGTTTGTTTTTGTATTTGGTGTGAGGGAATGTTCTACTCTCATTGTTATATATATATGGCTGTCCAGTTTTCCCAGCACCACTTGTTGAAGAGACTGTCTTTTCTCTTTGTATATTCTTGCCTCTTTTGTCATAGATTAATTGATCGTAAGTGTGTGGGATTATTTCTGGGCTCTGTATTCTGTTCCACTGTCCTATGTGTCTGTTTTGTAGCAAATACCACACTGTAATATAGTCTGAAGTCTGGTAGGGTTGAACCTCTAGCTTTGTCTTTTATTATGAAGAGTGCTTTGAAAATTGGGGGTCTTTTGTTGTCCTAGTTTTAGAAATATTTTTCTATGAATTTTAGAGTTGTTTAAGGATTATTTGTCCTAGTTCTGTGAATTTTAAAAATATTTGTTCTAGTTCTGTGAACAATGTCATAGGTATTTTGATAGGGATTGCATTAAATCTGTAGATTTCATTGGGAGGTATGGCCATTTTTATAATATTAATTGTTCAAATCTAAGGACACAGGATATATCTCCTTTTCTTTATATCAATTTCAATTTCCTTCATAAAATTTTATAGTTTTCAGAGTATAGATATTTCACCTCCTTGTTTAAGTTTATTCCTAGGTAATTTTTGATGCAGTTTTAAATGGGATTTGTTTTACTTTATCTTCCTAATATTTTATTATTAATATATAAAAACACAACAGATTTCTGTATATTAATCTTGTATCATGCAACCTACTGAATTCGTTTATTGGTTCTAATGGTTTTTGGGTGGAGACTGTAGAGTTCTCTATATAAAGTACCATATCATCTGCAAATAGTTATGGTGTTAACTCTTACTTTCCAATCTGCATACATTTCATTTCTTTTTCTTATGACTGCTGTGGCTAGAACTTCCAGTTTAAGTAGAAGTGGCGAGAGTGATCATCCTTGTCTTGTTCGTGAATTTAACAGGAAGGCTTTCGCATTTTCACCATTGAGTATTATGTTGGCTGTTGGTTTGTTGTAAATGACCTTTATTATGTTAATGTATTTTCCCTCTACACCCACTTTGACAAGAAGTTTTATCATAAATCGATGTTGAATTTTTTCAAATGCTTTTTCTGCATCTATTGAGGTGATCATGTGATTTTTGTCTTTCTTTTTGTTGATGTGGTGCATTACATTGATTGATTTGCACATGCTAATCCATCCTTGTGACCCTGGAATAAATCTAACTTGATCATGACGTATGATCCTTTTTGTATTATTGGACTTGGTTTGCTAATGTTTTTTTGAGTATTTTTGCATCTATGTTCATCAAAGATATTGGACTATAATTTTCTTTTTTCTATAATCTCTTTGTCTGGTTTTGGTACCTGGTTTTGGTGGCCTTGTTGAATGAATTTGGGAGTGTTTCCTCATCTTCAATTTTTTGGAACATTTTGAGAAGGATTGGTATAAGTTCTTCTTTTTATGTTTGATAGAATTCCCCTGTGAAGCTCTCTGGTCCTGGACTTTTGTTTGCTGAGAGTATTTCAAATTACAGATTCTACTTCACTTGTAGTGATCAATCTGTTCAAATTTTCTGTTTCTTCTTGATTCAGTCTAGTCATTCTGTATGTTTCTAGAAATTTCTTTCTTCTAGGCTGTCCAATTTGTTGGCATATAACTGTTCATAGTATCGCTTATGATTTTTTGTATGTCTGTGGTATCAGCTGTTATTTCTCCTCTTTCCTTTCTTATCAAAATTAAAGTAACTTTTTATAGTAACAATTATGAAATCCAAGTTGGAAGGGAGTATAAACTCTGGAAGGTGATTCCTTCTACTGGAATCTCACATTTCAACAGCAAAAAATGAGTTATGATCCAGTAGTCTATAGAATGCCTTCAACAGGAATTTTCATGAAGCTGCTGATTTCACTTTCTGAGAACATTAATTATTAGCCAAATTTCTTCCAGTTAATGAATATATCTTTTTTATGATATTGGTCACTGGTATAAACTGATCACTCTGCTATGTTTAATCCATAACAATAGGCATAAAGAAAATATCAATATATCTCCATTCCAATTTTTATTATTCTTCAGTTTCTTTCCTTTTCTGTCATCATTTAAATTCAAAACTATCAATGTTATTTCACAAAGTCTCTGGATTAGACACTTTACTTTTCAATACCACTGCCAACACACATTTTCTGATAACTATACTCCTGGATTACTGAAAAGTCTTCTATCTTTATTGCATTACTTCTAATACCTTTCCATTCAAACCTCTCGATATTGATCCAAAACAAATATACATACATACATACATACATATATATATATATATATATATATATTCTATACATCACTGAATAATCATCTCTCACAACAGTGCCTGGCACATAATTTGTACTCAATCAATATTTCTCCAATAAGAAAATGGATGAAGTCAAACATTTGTGTGGCACATATAAATTGTAGGATATTTGTAAATATTATCACCATTTTCTCATTTCTATAAAGCTGAGTGTCTCAAATGTTCTTTAACTAAGGAGTCACAACATTTCAGATTTTGAAGGTATGTTAAGAGCTAGTGTGTGAAGATTCTTTTCTGGATACACAAATTATCTCATACATGCTTAATAAATCATATTTTTCCAAAACTTAGTGAACTTCTCTCACCCCTTACACTTACTACTGTACTTTCTGTCTTTCTTTGCAATTGACATCAGCTCATTTGTCACAAGTTCAAAATTCCTCCCTGAACTATCCCTCTAACACTTCAGTCCTTACTCTCTTTCCCATTAAGCTGTTTTATTCTCCCAACTGTCGGTTTGAAATTTTCTTAATTATTTTTTATACTTTTTTTATCTTCACATACTAGAATATAAACACTGTGAGAGCAGGAAACTTGTCTATAATTTTCCTACTGTGTCTTCACTGTATCAAATGAGACTCTTTCAAAACTACTCAAAATTATTTGTCAATTAAGTGACTTGAATAAATTTCCTCAATCTCAATAAATATGTGCAAGTAAATATATTTGCAGTTTCATCAAAAGCAGATGATACAGTAGAATAATTTTATTCTAACTTATCCTTTCCTAGTTCTCTTTTCTTCATGTACTTTAATACCTAGCTCTGCTTATAATTTCTCATTAATTCTGGAAAGTATTCTCTTTCATTCCACTATTCCTTTAAGCCCTCAGGTCACCTTTTCTCTACCTTAGGCTTTGTGTTAACATCCTGCTTAAAGTGTCATTCCTCCTCCTCTTTTCCCCTCCAGCTCCCTCCCAGACAAAGAGCGATTTGCAAAGCACAGTTCTGAAATACTGTGAGATTTGTGCTTGAGTATGTGAGTGCCTGAGCATGTGGGATACGAGAAATAAGTGTAGAGGTATTATTTCTGATGCAAATATAAGAAGAAATGCTTATATTATATCAAGGAAAAACTCGAGATTCAGACAAGATATTAGCCCAATTTTCAACAGAGGCCATAACATCTCAAAAAAGACTAATTCACAAATAAATACACAGAAATTTGTTAATAACAATGAACAATTTTTATTGATAACAAGGGATTTCCCCAACAATAGGATGTTAGGATCATCAATACAGAGAATCAGAGATTAAGGGAGTAAAGGCTAACAACTGGAAAATAGGCAAATGATACCACCATGGACTTCAGGCCACAAAGATGCCAATCTAAAAATTGGTAGTTGGAGGTCAATACCTCTGTCAGACATGTAATTTCTTGGATATAAAAATTGTGCCCTAAAGATCTTTGAGTCAGCATTATCTTTAGATGTCTTTTCAGAAGCAAATGGACCTTGGATGGTGATGTTCTAGTAGCAAGAAGAATAACATCTCCTATAGCAAACTGGCCAGTAGTTGCAGTAGCCAGGGCCAGAGCCATATCCACAGCCATAGTAAGAGCCATATGCACAGCCATATCCATAGCCATATCCACAGCCATAATAGGGACTAAATCCACAGTCATAGCTGTTTCCACACCTGTAGTCACAGGAATTGCTGTAGTAGCTGCAAAACATGTTGTCAAAGGAAGTGGATTCAGGTGGGTTGCAAGAGGGTGTTTCTGAAGTGTGTGTGTCACTACTTCCCATGGACCTTTATATACTGTCAGTAATTGGCAGAGCATAACATTCATTCCTTGACACAGACAACAAATATGTAAGCAACCATTATGTGCCAGTCACTGTTGACAATCAATAATGATTTGCTTAAAATAGCTTGTTGTTTTGGAGACTCCACTTTTATTTAAAGAGCATCATGTTAATATGTTCTGCTGAAGAATTGTCTCAGTAGAATCATGTGCAAAACTGATAATCATTTTCAAAGTCTCCTTTCATTTAATATGTATCTTATAAAACAAGCTTGCTGGGGAATGTAGGAAATTTTTGCACCTTTTTCTCTCTCATCTTTTCAAAACCCCTGCTTCCGGCCATAGGAAAGGTAATACTCCTGTGTCCTTTCTTGACTTCTTGCCAGGCTTCTCCAACCCTCTCAGTGTTCCGTACCTCCTCCATGTCCAACTCTCCTCAAATCCCAAGAAACAGATCAATATCTGATCATTCAAAGCCAAGCCCATCCACTGGAACAATAACTACTTATAAGTGTGGAGACAGTGTGCTGTATGTAAGTGTTTCTTGTTATATTTCCTTCTTCCATGTACCAGGCAAAGTAAGGTCCTTCACAGGTGAGGCAGCCCTCCTTTCTCTCGCATTTTTTGTAGCTACATAAGTATTATCATACCATTGAGAAGACTTTCACAACCTAACCAACTTTATTTGGCTGAAGAATCAGAAACCTCAGACCAGAGTCTAATATTTTTCATAGGCAGAACTTATCAGAGTTTTACATTATGAAAGATTAGTGCATTCCCCTAATTCGATAAACCATTCTTTCCTTCTCCTATCACTACTGTTCCTCGTATGTTTCGTTCAGAAGCTAAAGTTTAGGAAATAACATTGATACCTACAGCAAAAGCCCACCCTCATGACATAAAGTAGTACAAAACTCAATTTTGCCCTGTATTTATACGTACATTAATCAGAAGTTCTCAACCTTCTACAAAAATTTTTATTGTGATTTTGAAGTATAATGTGTCCCCTTTCTTCCAAATAATCCTATCACATTTACCTTTTCAACATGTAAAAGAGGGAAAACAGCATCATTTCTTCTGCTATTAATGTTTTTCTTGCCACCTTAATTCTCAGCTAAAAAAAAATCTGTTTGCCCATCAAAATTCACATCTGTGATAAGTCCCTGCGAGATGCCTTTCCTCACTGCTAACATCTGGATTGGATCATCCTCCTCTTGGCTCCTATGTGCAGGTACATGTCATAGCACTTGTCAAGGTTTATTGAAACAATGTCTTACCTCACTAATTAAAATATGTCACTCTATACCAAACATTCAGTCTTTCCCTGACCAAACATTCAGTCCAAAACAAAAGTGTTGCTTTTTTTGTTTGTTTCAGGGGAGGGGGTTGTTTTGTTTTGATTTGTTTGCTTATCTTACTTTCTAGGTTTTATTTAAATCAGCATCTTCAGAATCAGGAAGACTCCAAAATTTACATTATTTTTTTACTGTAACAACCATGAAGTCCAAGTTGGAAGGGAATATAAGGCCAAGAAGATCATTCTTTTTACTGGATACTTGAATTTCAACAACAAAGGAATGAGTGGTGATTGAATACTTTATTGAATGCCTTCAACAGGGATTTTCACAAAGCTGCCAATTTCAATTTTTGAGAACTCTCATTATTAGACATTTTTCCTTCAGAGAAATCATTCTACCTATTTTTTCTGGTATTGGTCTCCAGTCTAATGATCACTCTGCTATGTTTCATCCCTAACCATAAACAGAAAGAAAATATATTCCCACTCCAATTTTTCTTATTCTTCAGTTTCTTACCTTTTCTGTCCTCCTTAAAATTCAAAACTATAAATTCTACTTCACGAATTCTCTGGAATAGACACTTTACTTTTCAGTGCAACTGCCAACACACACTTTTTGGTCACAGTACCCCTGGATTATTGAAAAAGTCTTTTATCTTTATTGCATTATTTCTAATACCTTTCCATTCAGATCTTGGATACTGGGTTATAACAGTAGAAACAGTCTCTATTCTGTGCATCCCTGAATAACCACCTATGAGTACAGTGACCGACACATAATTTGAACTTACTATTTCTCCATAAAAAATGAATGGATCTGGGGCTTCCCTGGTGGCGCAGTGGTTGAGAGTCTGCCTGCCGATGCAGGGGACATGGGTTCGTGCCCCGGTCCGGGAAGATCCCACATGCCGCAGAGCAGCTGGGCCCGTGAGCCATGGCCGCTGAGCCTGCGCGTCCGGAGCCTGTGCTCCGCAACAGGAGAGGCCACAACAGTGAGAGGCCCGCGTACCACAAAAAGAAAATTAAAAAAAAAAAAATGAATGGATCAAGTCAAACATATGTTCAAACGTTGGTGTGCCACTTATAGATATAAGATATTTGATTATATGCTTAAATTGTCTGAACACCAATTTCTTCTTTCTAAAATGGAGCCTAACTATTTTTACATAACTGTTTTTCATATATTGCATGCCTATTTAGTGCTCTGGGTCAGGAATATTACTCAGTAAATGCTACTCCCTTTATCTCAGTTGTTTTTTTTCCCCTTGGCTATAAATATTTATTTTTGTGATTATCATTTTAATACATGTTATTTAAGAATGTGCCTTTTAGAATCCAAACATAAGTTTTAATTTTAAATAATTTTACTTTTTTTTTTTTTTTTGCAGTGACATGGATGGACCTAGAGATTGTCATACTGAGTGAAGTAAGTCAGTCAGAGAAAGAAAAATACCATATGATATCCCTTATATGTGGAATCTTAAAAAAATGGTACAAATAAACCTATTTACAAAACAGAAATAGAATCACAGATGTTGAAAACAAACTTATGGTTACCAAGGGGGAAAGGGAGGACAGGAGGGGTAAATAGGGAGATTGGGATTGGCATATACACACTATTATGTATAAAATAGATAACTAACAAAAACCTACTGTATAGCACAGGGAACTCTACTCAGTACTCTGTAATGACGTATATGGGAATAGCATCTAAAAAAGAGTGGATATATATATAACTGATTCAATTTGCTGTGCAGCAGAAACTAACACAACATTGTAAATCAACTATACTCCAATAAAAATTAATTTTAAAAAATCTCATTTTTCTTACCCCATAGTTTTAAACTCTTGTCTACTAATAGATTTCAGATACCCATATTTATTTGTACTGAAATGTTGATTTAGTCTGAATTTAAGGTAATAGCTTTGTGACTCAAAAGAAGTCATTCTATGATACATATATATATGCCTTAATTAAAATTGTTTTTCTGATAAGGAAGCAAAACCCCCCAGAATATAAATTACCTTCTTAGCAGCCTTTTTGCAACATGACTGAGCCATTTTGTATAGTAATTTATTACCAAAAATACAATGTCAACATTATGTCATGGGGCATGGAATCATACATATTTTCAAGTTCAGAAATTTATGTTGTATTTTTAAAGCATATATCTTGGGAACACTTTTAGGTACATATCATGTAAAAACTTGATGTGGAGTTTTTTGAAATCCACAAGAGTAAAATGATCAGTCCATAGAAAAATATTTTATTTTTAAGACTATGTCTATTTTGATAGCTTGGATTAAGCATCATCTTGCAGTAAGACATTTTAGTCAAGATCAAAGATTTATTAAACAGTAAATCTCCATTATCCATGTGAAATATGTTCTAGAGATTCCCATAATTAGGAATGTACATAAATTTCCCGCTTAGAGTATATTTTTTCTAGCTTCAAATCCCCCAAAATCTTCTAATCTAAACTCTCATTAAACAATGAAAACATTCCTTCTAATCAGTCCATCTCTGTTTTATGTTGGAAAGTGTCTGTATACACATTATCTCAATTCATTTTCACAACCTCGTAAAATTAACAGAGTGGGTACTTGACAAACAAGTGTTCAGAGAAAGAAGCCGAGCCTCGCAGTGATCAAGTCACTAGCCTGAAGTCACACAGCAGAGGGGTATCAGAGCCAAGTCTTCATAGTCTTCTGCTGGTGGGTTCCCTGGCATATGCTCCTCTGGCCAGGCCCTCTCCCGCTCACGGAAGAGGTATGCACTGCGCTCTAGGTACTCTTATGAGAACAGGGAAAGCCTGAGAGTTCCTCTCTAGATGTGCTTAGTGATTACACATCCCCCAGGAGTGATAATAAATGGACACAAAGATTTATTGTCCCACTCCCCTATCTGTCTGACCAATTCCTACTCAGGCCTCAACTCAAGGGCCTCCTCTTCTCAGATCTCTTTCCTGATGCTCACAACACTAAATAACCCTCCATATTTTATAACTTTCACAACATATGGCTATAAAAACAATTATTTCATTCTATTTTTAATCTTATGTTACTCCTACACAAGATTATGAATTCACTGAGAACTGAGCCCATTTGGATAGACAGATTAAATAGATGATAGATAGATAGATAGATAGATAGATGATAGATAGATAGATGGATAAATAGATATAAATGATAGATGATAGACAGATGATAGATATAAATGATAGATGATCGATATGATATGATAGATAAAGATAGATATGATAGATGATAGAGAGATAGATGATAGATAGAATATAAATAATAAACAGATACACAGATAAATTGTCCACAACATCTGCCATACCACAAACCTTACCTCTCTTTCCTTAGCCTCTACACTGGACAACAACTTCTTCCTACACTGCTGAGGATCCAGAAGACCTGACATGATTTTACTTAGAGACAGAATGACTGAAGCTCACACCAGCCATGATATTTTTCCTATTTTTCTACAATACTTTGCAGTGTGAAAAGCTGACTCTCCCCTCCATCCACTCTCCGTACTCCTGCAATGGAAGACGCAAATCAGAGAAAGAATATCCCCCTTTACTTTCTTGTTTCTAGAGTACTAACATCATTTTCTCTGCTAGTCAGGCTCAATACTTCTGAGTCATTCTTGATGAACAGTTCACACAATGTCAGGCCTGGATGTACCCTAGGTCACCACTTACTTGGAGTTCTCACTGTGGTGATCTTGCCTTCCTTGCCTATGATCAGGCAGCTTCCATCACATGCATTCCAGTGGAATAGTCAGTTCAGCTCTCAGAGCCATAGTTATTGGAAATATATTTTATATTTAGAAGTCACTTTCCCAGTAATTATCACCTATTAGTTCCAATTGTGATTTCTGGGACACGAGAAGCAAATCCAATTCTCCTGCCATATTATAAGCCTTTAAATATGCTTTGATAACTCATGTCACTTCTTTCCTCACAAGTCTAGATATTATATGGTTACATTTCCACTGTTTCTCTTCCTTGGACATCTCTTCTAGCTTCCCCCCTCATCATGTCCAGAATTCAGAGATTCACCCTCTCAAGGGGTTCAGAAGTCTATCACTTCTTTCCCTTTATTTGTGTCAATATCCAATTCAGGTCCACATCACAGCTCCCCTGAATTCTCCTAGACTCATATCTCTTTCTGTTTCAATCCATTCTGTAAGACAATACCAGTTTCATTCCCCATAAACACATAAATAATTCTTCTTTCTGTGTATATGCATATACAAGTATGTATTTGTTATTTTAGATGTGAGTAATCGCTAAACAGTAAATTATTGAAGAGAAATGTTTGGAGGAACCAATGAAGTCACAGGGATGCACAAGAAATTAAAAATTAAAAAACAGGGAAGTTACAAAACCTGTAGTCAGTGATGCATTATAGTAAGATTAATGACACAGACTAGATAGATTCAAAGAAGCATTTCATTGGGAAACCAATTTGCCCCAGTGTGGAGCACTAATGCTCATGGCCAAGGACACAATGTAGAAAGGAAGCATGAGATAGATGTAAGGGTTAAATTTCAGAAAACAAATGGAATTTTATCTTCTTTCTTCCATTGTTATCAAAGCCCATCTATGACAAAAACATTTGAAAGGAATAAAAATATTCAATGACTCCTCCTTGGAACAGAGTTCCACTTGTCACTTCAGTAGCAAAGGATATTCTGGTAGTAATTTGCTAACAGCAAAAGAAATAGCATCTCCTGTAGCAAAATGAATAGTAGCCACGGCAACTACAGCCAGATCCATAGCTTGACCCATATGGCCACTACCACAGGGCCTTTATTCATAGACATAGCCAGAGCCATAGCTGTAGCTATATCTCCATAGGAATTTCCATAGCAGTAACAACTCATGATGCTTAGGAGCTAAAAGTGTCAATGGAAGGTATATGTGGGAAGCAAGGGAGTCTGCAAACCAGAGTGTTACCCACAATCTCAGACCTTTACATGCAGTCAGGTGTGGATGGGAAACACTGAGTCAGCCTGCTCAGTGACATAACAATTTGCTTCGAAAGAGCTCATTTTACTAGGCACTTCAAATTTGTTAAGAAGTGTCTTTAATTTGCTCTTTCCCAGAGTTTCCTCTAGTTAATAATAAGCCTGGAATAACATTGACTTCTTTTTCATGACCCCAACTCTATTGAAAACATATCTCTCATGTGACTCATGACCTTACAAAGACCAAAGTAAATATTTTGTCCCCTAATTAAATTCAGTGGCTTTGAAATCATGTGTGTGCATGTGTATATATGTTGCATAGTGTGTGTATATGTTTATCCTTATTAGGCAAGACTAGTAATATTATTATCACTATCTATACTTTATATAAAATAATATAATACTACAATACTGAGGGGTTTTTTGGAGATCCAGAGAAATTGGAGGGTATTTTATTTATTGGTCCCTATATTTTTATTTTCATACAATTTTTAAAGGTTAGTTTCCATTTACATTTATTACAAAATATTGGCTGTATTCCCCTTGTTGTACAATACATCCTTGAGCCTATCTTACACCTAATAGTTTGAGATTTAAAAAAGTAAGTGACTTGGTCAGAATAGCACAGCTGTTTAATGATAGAAATATAACTTAGTCATTTGATTCCAAATTCCATATGCTTCAAGTTTGACTTCAAGAAGAGGCAGAATTTAATAAATTAGTTATCATTAAAAATATAAAAATGCCAATATTTGCATTTTGTAAATTGTCAACCTCCATGCTTTGCTTTTATATATTAACAGAGCATTTCTTACTTTTCACTTTGCCCTCCATAGGTCTGTATAAACAAAATGTGAGTGGACAATTTTAACTATGTTTCTGTGAGTTCCAAGTATCCCTTCATGAGCAAAATACCATTATTACTCTCTCTTCCAATCATACTGCTCTAAGCTTTGTCCTTTGAGGTCAGAATTGCCTACTCTTCTTCCTACTGAAAGGAGAGATAGGCAAAGATAGGTTTAAGAGAGGATTAATATGGCTGTTTATAAGTGCTTTAATTCTGGATCTGAACCTGTGTAAAACTTTAATCATGATCCTATAAAATTAAACCATAAAGTAAATGTCATCTTGAAGCTTAGACTTCCATCATTATTGCCTATGCCCATCCCTGCCCCCAAAGAAGTCCCCAATACACATGCAATCCTTTAAAATTGGATCGGTGCTATGATTCCACCCACACAGCAAATTCTTCCCTGCCTTCTCTCCAAACAAGTTTTGAATAACGATGTTTGCTTACACAAGTTTAATTGGATTCTCCGCTAGACAGTCATGAAGCAAATCAATTCAATTTATCCAACATATGCTGAGTACACACCATTTATGAGGCACAATCAGGGCCAACTGCACGGTTGTGCAACCAGTGCATGTGCACAAGGCCCAGTGCTCAGAAGGCTCCCTGTGCTTGGTGTTAAATGCTCCATCGTCACCATCTCTAAGTTCTTAACACTTTTCATCCTTAAATTTGTGGTTTGTAAGTGAAGTCTGCTGGGACAATGGAACATGTGCAGAGGATTTGGGGTGTTATGTCACATGCAATCCCACCTCTCACCACTTCCCCACCTCCCCAGAATAAGTCCTTAGTTTCCCACTGCCTCAGCCCCATCCAGTAGTCCTATAACTGCTGCTACCTTCTACCCCCTCTGCCTGACAGGAACCTGGGCATGGGAAAGTTGGGATCTGGTACTTGTGAGGGTCTAGATTCACTCAACAGCTATCCTCATGCCCAAAAGCACATGATACTAAGTAGAAAACAAAAAGCATCATAATATGTCAAAAGAGACCACGGAATACAGGCAACATATCTTTTTTCCTGCCTTTTTGACACATTTTCAGTTTGCTGTGGACTCTGCAGATTATGTAGCTGGCCCTGGACACGGTGCCAAGGATTGGGAGGATTAAGTAGGAAGAGCAGGTATTCTCAGACATGCAAAATTCCAACGATATTTTAGGAATTAGTCCTTGACCATGTAAGCAGTCCGTAAGCTGCCAGTAGGACACTAGTAAATTGACTCACTAAAAAAATTAAATATTTCCATCTTGGTTCATTTCAAACAACCAAAAGGATGTCACTGATGTGGAGTTGGGGAGAGATGCACATTGTTAACCTTCCCAAGCTGGTACAGGCTGGCTTCTGCACACTTCTGCAAGAGAGGCCTCTTGGTGTGGCACTTTAAAAACGTGAATCCTGGCTTCAAATTCTGGCAAATCAATGAACTTCTCTGTGTCTCAATTCCCTCACCTATAAAATGAGGACGTGAAATGATAGTATCTAACTCTTAAAGTTGTTGAGAAAATCTGAGTTAATATCTGTAAATCACTTAGAATAACACCTGGCTTCCAGTAAGTGCTATTTAAGAAGTTCTATTTGTGTTATAAAATGGCATGTGTGATCTTGTTACCTCTCCCATACCCCAGAGTGTGAATTCCTTGAGGTCTAGATATTTAACTTATGCCATTAAATCCACAGCCCCTAGTGAAGTCCAATACATCATATTTCATGAATGTTTGATGAATGAAAGTTTATAATTCAGAATCTAAAATAGAGATTGGTTCATTAAAGGTGAATTTTTGTCTTTCCTCAAAGCATCCATACACACACGCATACATACACACACACACACACATACATGAACACATACATACAAACACATACACACACACACACACACACTCTCTCTCTTTCTCTCTCTCTCTCTCACGCAATCACATTTTATCTGCTCCCTACTTTGGATCTCAAAGGTATTCAATGCTAGAAGATATCTCTCCACAATGTGATGAGGTTTCTTAAAACTAACTAATACTATTTGACTTCGCCCTCCATTACAGAAATTTGTACAAAATCATGTTATTTTTTTCTGTTTCTACAACCAGCATCATTATTCTTCTCAAGCCTTTATATTTCAGTGCCACTCTTTGCCTGCAGAATCCCAGAGTATTACAGTAAGAAGAGAGTTGAGAGGACAATTAGTTCTACCTCTCTCCTGATGCAGCATTTCCATCCACAACATGTCCAAAAAATTGGTGACCTGAACTAGTTTAAAACTTTTGGAGACAGGGGAGCCAAGCATATTGCCAATCCACTTTTCAGACAGAACTAATTTTTAGAGGAATTTCTAATGTCAAGAAGTCTAACCCCTTGAATCTTCCATTTACTCTTAATGATTATGGCCTCTTGAGTTGGAAAAGCAAATAAAATACAGTTATCTAATACTTTTCAAATAACCAGCACCCCAGACAATATTTCATGCCCCTATTTCTATCATTTTAAATACTATGAAAACAGACTTCTTTTTTTCTAGTAAGGGAAATCTCCCATTTTTCCATTTTCAAATGTGAATATTCAACATATTGATAATTTAACACTAAATTCTTTCCATGTATTTCCCATATCTTGCTTTTTCTATTGTTTTTATCTTTATTGATCTAATCATGGTTTGTTTTGCAAGCAGATCACTGTGATTAATTCACAAACCTATTGTATATCTTCTCTGAGTTACAGAATATTATTATCACTGCTATTCTTTTATAAGAGTTAAATTTTGGCAGAATATAGGGAAAAAAAGTGAGATCACTCCAGGAGTTTCCCTTTTTATATATAGTAAAGGAAAGTGGAATACCAAAGATCAAAGAATACCCATCCTAAAAACAGAGCCTCAAGTTCTCAACTATTTGTAGAAATTCTTTATTATTCAGTCATGAATGGTAAACTTTGACAATTTTTACCCATTAAAAAGTAGCCATCTTCCCTCCATTCTTCCTGAAGCCAAGCATATTTCTGCATTTGTTTCTCGCATTTCTTCTCTCTCAATAGTTTTGTAATGTCAATATTTTTAATTAATTTTGCTGATTGTCTTAATAAGGAACAGCTCTCATTAAACCCAGACAATATATAAGTCATGTCATGGTCAGCAGAATTCTAAGACAGCCCCCATGAGTTCCACCCACTGGCATCCATGCTTTTTGCAATCCCTGCACCTTGATTATGGGCAGGACCTGTAACATCCTTCTAACAAGTATTCTATCACAAAAGTGATGGGAATCATTCCCAGGATTGTGTTACCTCATATGGCAAAAGTGAAGGGATTTTCTGATATAATTAAGCTCCGTAATCAGTTGACTTTAAATTAATCAAAAGGGAGATTATCCTTGGTGTTCATGATCCTATCTGGCAAGAACTTGAAGTGGCACATTCTCTCCCTTTCTCTCTCTTCTTCTCCTTCTCCTTCTTCTTCTTCTTCTCCTCCTCCTTCTTCTCCTTCTCCTTCTAATCTCTCTCTTTCTCTTTCTCTCTCCCCTCTCCCTCCATTGCTAGTCTTAAAGAATCAAATGAAACATGAATTCTATAGCATCAAGGAAATGGATTCTGCCCAAAACCTGAGGAAACTTGAAGTAATGCATTCTATTTCAGCCTCCAGGTGAGAATCCAGCCTGGCCAACAACTTGATTTTAGCCTTGTGAGACCCCAGGCAGAGGCCCAGTGAAGTTGTTCCCAGACTCCTGACCTACTGGCAGATAATAAATGTATGTTGTTTCAAGCTACTAAGTGTGTGGTAACTTGTTACACAGCCATAGCTAATAAATCTCTGAGGAACTGCAAAATTGAAGAATACATATATTCTTCACCTTATGTTTTCACATAGAGTGTTTTGGAAGTTCCTCTTTGATGAATGACCGTCAATCTCCCTCCTCCCCTTGACCATGATGCTTCTTAAAATAGTAACTGATACTCATTTTATTCACTCCTTTACTATTCTTTCAGTCCCAAGTTAAGCAAACTGTATTCACTCTCACCTCTCTATGAAAATATTCAATATTCTCATGAAATCACCATAATTGAACTATTTGTCAATGTAATTGATGCTTTGGAATAATTCCTTTATTATTTTACAAAGAAGCAGGAAATAAAATGGTCATATCATGGAAATATAAGCTCTTACTTTTAGTGGTCTTATTATACTTTGCCTGAAGTGTTTTATATAATAATATATTATTGAAAATGTAATAAAAGCAATCTGGTATAATATGATACTTTGGAGTTCAGTAACTAAGGGATGAAGAATTTTTATCCTTACATAATATTCCATTTAGAACTATTTCTATATGTTTAATTATGAATAGTTGCAATTCTTCCTTGAAATTTTATTACCATTAAATGAGTTTGATGACTTTTAGATGATTAACTCTTAGAATTTAATAAACCCTACTCTAAAAGCTACATTTTATCCTCAAAACACTCTTATGAAATGGGCACTATTATTCCTTATAATTTATTTTTAAAAATACAGTTTAGAAGGAAAGTAAATTATCCAAGACCACAAATCAAGTAAATAACAGAGAGAAGATCCTGTTTTCATGCTAGATCCTGGAATTTCAATCATTGTATGTCATTAAGTTTAGGCTTAGAAATGCTCTTTTAATGAACTGAAATCATTATTTCTTGTAACAGGAGATATTAATGGTAATCAATGTTTCTTTCAATATTCTTCTGGAATACAAGTGTTCCCATGAATCAGAGTGTCCCAAATATCACACAACGATAAATATATGATTTTCCTAATACTCTTTCATTGCTCTCCATAGCATCTTGTTTTAATGCACATGAATACCTATTTAATTTAAATAATTCTATCATGAATCTTTCTAAATAAACTTGAAAATCTCTCCTATGCCCTTCGTGAATGCCACAATTAACAACTACAATGAAAAAATGTGGTGTATTAAATTCCAGACCTCTATGAGAAGAGTGGAGAGGATTCATCTCCAGGAAATAAATGGTATCTTAATTTAGGAATGCAACTTTGTAGGTTATTTTTATTTTTAGTAGAAAAAAGTAAGGCCCCAGAAGCATAACCTAGATGATGGCTACAAAGAAAACTAAATTACTCTGCATATTAAAAGAGAGAGAGAGAGAGAGAATTTGGAAGTGGGGAACAGAGATGACAGAGTGAATGGTGATTAATGAGGAGACAACTGGTCAGAGAGAAATGAGACAGATGGCAGAATATTTATAAATCTTTCATTGTAATATAACATGTGTACAGAAAAGTACAAATCTGAAGTGTGCTGCTCAATAAATTTTCATAAAGTTAGCACAACTGGGAAACCACCATCGATATCAAGAAAAAACACATCAGTTTCTCTGAAGCCACCCCTCTCCTCCTCCTAGCTACTATTTCAATTCTCTTCCCAAAGAGGAGAACCAAAATTATAACCAATACCATGAGTTTCAATATTATAAATTAGTATTACCTGTTTTTTATTTCACATAAACAAAATCTTGCCCATCCATTATTTTGTGTCTGACTTCTTTTGTTCATAATTATAACTGTACAATTCTTTCCCCATTTTGCATATGTCAAAGTAATGTGTTCTTTTTCACTTCTTCATAATATATAACTTTATGAAAATACCACATTTCATTATAAATTTTACTGTTGATATAACTTTATGAAAATACCACATTTCATTATAAATTTTACTGTTGAAAATACCACATTTCATTATAAATTTCATTATAAATTTTACTATAAACATTTGAGTTGTTTTATGTTTTGGCTCTTAAACATAATGCTAACAAGAGTATTCTGTGTTACATCCTTTTATAAACATATGTATGCATTTCTTTTGGGAATAGTCTTAGTAGAAGTACTTGATCGTAGGGTATGCATAAGTCCATTTTAAAAGATACTGCCAAGCAATAGTTCAAAATTGTACCAATATATATTCCCTGGAGCAGTAAATGGAAGTCCTATTTATCCATATCTTTAATTACCTTCGATATTATCTGTTTTTACACTTTCACCATTCTGGTGGGTATGTAATAATAACACATTATAGTTTCAATTTCCATCTCCCTAATAGTGAAGATTAAAAAACTTTAAATGTTACTTGGCTATTTGAATATCCTCCTTGGTAAAACCTCCAAGTCTTATGTCTGTTTTTCTACCAGGCTGTCCTTTTTCCTGATAATTTTATAATTCTTTATATATTTTGGATACAAGAGAAATAACATCTTCTCTAGCAAAATGGACCACAGACATAGCCAGAACCACATCCACAGTCATATTTGGATCCAAATCCACAACGATAGCTACAGCCATATCTGGAACCATATCCACAGTTTAGTCCTCTGTAGCTCTTGCATCCACATCCGTAGCAATAACCATGGCCACATCCACAGCCATAACTGTGGTCCTAACCACAGCAGCCCATGGTTTCAGGACTAGTGGGTTATAGTAAGAATTTTCTAATGTCACTCACACACCTGGGACTCATATACTGTGAGGAATGTGTGGGGCTTACCTCAGTAAGAATCTTTTTTTCATCACAGAAATTTGAATAAAATGAACTCATTATTTTGGTGACTTCAAATTTGTTGTAAACTTTCTATTTAATCTGCTGTTATTGAAAAAGTATGTAAAGACAGTCAGCAACCTTGAAGGACATCAACATCACCCAAGTCCATGCTATTAAAACATATTCAGTAACGTTGGTTTTAACCTACAACAGTCCCTCTCCTTGTTAATCTCTCTTCCATAGTACTTTCAGAAATACTGAATATTAAATTCAACATTTCCCTATATGATGCTTCAAATGTGTAAGACATACTCCCACCAGAGTACTGTCTGGGAAAACCTAACTCATCATTTGAGAATCAACACAGACATCACCTCTCCAGAGGGTCTTCCCTGGTTCCCACAATCTGATTCACATACCCCTTCTTGAAGGATGTAGCTCTATACTATATCATGACCCCTGCACATTATACTATAGTCTTCTCTTTATCTACCTACCTTACTGAATTTTATTTGCATATCTGAAATACCTTTTGTTTATTGAACCTAGCCCAAAATCTGGTTCAAAAGAGGCACTGAGCAAATTGTGGTTTAATAAAGCAAAGAATGAATGAGAAAATGAATGAATTAATGAAAGACAAATAATCACTAGATCTGATAATATTTAAGATGATCCCAATTCTAATATTTAATTTTTATTATTTTTGTTAGAGATAAAAACACAAATTTCAACAATAATAGTTAATAAAACAAATATTAACAATTATATTTGATTATTTGATTTGATTATAAAGTACTCCCACCCATGTTAGCCCGTGTTATTCTCAAGAGTCCTGTGAGAAATATTTCATAATTTGTTCTTATCATTTTATAAATAAACAGGCCGATGTTAGAAGTTAAGATATTTACAAGACCATTCAGATCTTCAGCAGCAGAACTTAAATCATGTCTTTTGAATATAATATCTATACTTTTTCCTTAATGCCTCAAAACAAGAGAAAGATAAATAAGGTGATTCATTACTAAGGTTTTTTCATAAAGTTTATGTTCACCACATCTTCTAAGTAACAAAAATTTATGATTCTTTCATTTTAGATACCAATTTTTTTAATCTCCTTTTTGACCTCCACCACTGCAGTGAAACCACGAATGCTTCTTAAGTAGACCCCCTTACTGAGCTCTTACATTCACTGCAAGGCTCCCTTCAAACTCAAAGTGTTATGTTCTCGTGGTAATGCCATGCTATTGTCTGGTTTTAGAGAGAGGGGCCTCAGTATTTTTATGAAAAGGAGTTATGTGACACTAGGAGTTAAGGAGAAAGAACAGTGATTTTTCTAACAGCTTTAATTTTTAATCTTATGTAATAAAGTGTCATAAATCCACAACCTCCATGGGCAAAACGTGCCTTTTATTCAAACCTTCCTCAGCCTGTTTAATTATTGTGGGTGCTATGATTACTCTTTCATAATTATCTTCTGAAATATCAATCCTTCCAGACTCCAGGATTTATTATAAATGTGTCTTTCCACTACCATTACCACAAAGTAGATTTTATTACAATAATCTTTATTTGCATTAATTTTCTTGCTTTTCTGTGGTCATCAGACAACTGGTGAGCATTTATTAAGCACATACAATCTGAAAGGCCTTAACATATTGAATTTTAAAAATGTTTCCCTGTCTTCCAGGTTTAAACTTCTATTTCAGGAACTCCCCTTTGACCATGCATGTCTCCTGCCTATGACCCAATTACACTTCTTTTTCATGTTATCAACCTCCACTCCTTCATGACTACACTTCAATACCATCATCTACTGCAACTGTTCTTGGTAAGGATGTTTATAATGACCCACATTACATTTTCAGTGCCTCTTTTACATGTCCATTTTCTAGCATAGTAACCATGCCTTTTTCTTGAAAACTTGGAATCTTCAGTTTCGTGATAATAGACATTTTTAGTTCCGATCTTACTTCTCTGAAAAATTCTTATTTCTCATTGGCTCCTCTTAATATACCTCATGTTTGGCTTTTTAATTATTAGGGTGGCATTAATTCTGTCTTCACCACTTATTTCTCATTCTTTACATGCTTACTGAGTTATCTCTCCTCTTCCCGTTTGTTTAACTACCTGCAATTCCAAGTACATAAATCCAACTTGCTAAAAAAGAAAATTTCTCGTGAATGTTGCTGAAATACCACAAATTCCATAGATCTTTTTCACCATTGTATTTCCTAGGATCTTAAGTGGTGCCCAGAACTTTGTTAGATCCAATAAATATTTCTTATATGGATGAAAGAGTAAATACATCTTATTTATCCTTAAATCTCCTCTTCCTCCATGTTTCTACTCTCAATGATCAGTACAACCCAATCACCCAAGCCACAAACCTGAAAGTCATGTTTCACAATGACATCTCCATCAACCACCAGGCAGTCATCAAGTCTTGATTCTATGTCATACATATATCTCTGGAATCTGCACGTCCCCTCAGGCCATGCTCTATTCATATATTATCATCATCACCATCATCTTTCCTGCATTATTAATATAAATTTAGTCTAACACCAACACATTTAACAAACCACTACCATAAGTTTTCTAAGCTACAAGGCTAATTGTGTGTCTTCATTCATTTAATTCAACACTCCCCATCACCATAAGAGTGAAACACACATTTTGAATTACCACATGACATACTATGTATTCCTTAACTTTGCCAAACTACAAAGATATGAATCCTAGCCTGCAGGAGGATCTTAGTAAACATCTGTTGTATTTAGTTGGCAAGAAGAATACCAGTGTTTTCATACTTTCCTGCTTTTTCACATGCTACCTTGCCTGCCTGGAATATCTCCATCAGGGTGCTATCAGGCAAAATCAGCCTTCACCTCTTTTGTGAAGTTTTTAGGACGTCCTTTCATACCAGCCAGTGTCCAGCATAGCACTCCATTAATGGCTTTACAGATAAGTAGACACATGAATTACAAAGAGAAATTACTTTTATCTGCTGTTTCATTATTCATTTTGAACTTTAAACACAAAGTAAAGATGTCTTAATTAAAAACAACTACTTAGTATCCTGGGCATAACTTTGTTACAATTGTCATCTTGTTGGTTTTGTTCCTTTTTTTATAAAGTCTAGGAATACCTTGGGTGAAATGATTTTTTGTTTGTTCATTTATCTTATAGTCTCTCATTGTCTATCATACACAGCAAGTGGTATATATATAGGCTTGATTATTTGCTACATCAAATGGAATAAAATGGGATGGAGTGGAATTGGGTTGGATACAAAAAAAATAATTTTTATAGTAAGGTCTAGGATGGATTACACAAGAGAAAAGCTGAAGTCATAGAGAACATTTATAAAATTATTTTACTAGATAAAAGGCAAAGAATCTCCAACCCAGACAGTTGAAATGACACTCGAAGGAAGAGTAAATTAAAAGAAATACGAGCAGAATTTGACAAGAGATTGGTTCTGGTGGTAAGGGAAAACAACTGGATGATGATGTCAAACTTTCAGACCTTTGCAATTTGGCAAAGACGACAACATTTTAATATCTATTATTTTACTTTTCTTTACTTTTAAAGTTAAGATGATTTCAGTTCTCTATGTGTAAGATCTTTGGGATCAAGGAAAGATTCCCACAATGGAAGCTCTGATACTCATCTCCACTGGGTATTTCACACCCTAGAGATGTTCATAAAAGAAATGATCTAGTTATTAACTTTACACCTTTGGCTACTCTTGTAACCACCACAATCCCTTATTGTAAACACAGTTTGCAGTTGTTACATCATTTATTTTGTCATCCTAGTATAACAGCAAGTGAGGTAACCATGATGAAGTATAGATGTGGGCCTGCCTAAGTGTTCCTATTAAGACTGACCCTACGAATTTTATACCAGATAATTTCTTTCTGAGAATCTCAGGTTCACCAGCAAACTGTAATTGGCTAAATGTCTGAGGGAATGTAAGTTTCAATGATAATTGGTCATTACTTCTTTAAAGTTACAGGAGAATCCAGGGAAGCCAGTATTGGGTTGCACTCCTAATTGTGCAGAACAGAAACCCAAGGGAGGGCATGCCTTGTGGCCTGAGTTGTGCTGATGCTGATATTAGAAAAGCAAGAAATTCTTCTTTCACAAGTACTGAGACTGTGTTTACAACCACCAAGCCTCCAAAACTAGAACTGAATGGCAAACCATGTTGTTATATTTTACAGTCAAGACATTTTTTGTGCCAATTGTATAATTTTGCTGTGTTTCACAAGAGAAATCTATAACAACACGTTGCATATGATGTTGAAAGAAAAAGAAAATTATCTCAAGGAAGATACAACTGTGCCCCTACAATCCTATGAAATGTTGTGTATGCAGCTGAGAACTGAAATCCATGAAAAGATGCATAATAAACTAGACTTTAAAATAGGCAGCAAGAGGATTCATGATGGCTCTCTCCATAGTACAGACACTTGGTAACTATCCCAATTTGCAATTAGCATAGGTTCTTTCTATGAATTGAATCGTGTCCCCCTAAACTCATATGTTGAAGCCCCAATCCCCTGTGTGATAGGGTTGATATTTGAAGACGGGGCTTTGGGGAAGTAATTAGGTTTTGTTGAGTTTTGTACTCTTACCCTCAGTCAATGAAAAATAAGCAGGTAATAAGCAGTATTTTAGATCTCTTACCTCCTCTTTTCATCTTCTTATGCCTAAAATATCTCTACTGTAAAAGAATTGATATAGTTTGGCAGATGAATCCTTTTTAAAACCAGTAAGTAGTTTTATTTCCTTCCCTATAACACTAGCAAGATTTTATCTCCCTACCTAGATTTTAAGTTTTGAACTGTTACTTCAGGTAATAAATTCCTCAACATAGGTGCTTCATTAAATATAAGATAAATTGAAATAAATACAAAATTATGCCTCTCATTGGCACCTCATAAAATCCAGCTCATAGAAACCTCTGGGTTTTTCATCAGTTTAAATACCTAGAATTTAAATAAATATAAATATCTAGGAAAATACCTAGAATTTAAATAAACCTAAATATTTAGGAAAATATCTAGACCTTGTCTTCATGTGATCAAATGTCACATCTGAAACCTGAAGAAAAATATTAGATAATATTCTGGCTATTTTAAATATTTGAATGTTTAGCTCTTACACACTGTATCTATATTTGTTAAAAAATTCTAATTTTCAAATATTTGTCATGGCCCATAAAAAAGAAAAAAGAAAGACTCAGACTATGTGATGGACTAGCCACACACTCCATTTCTGAGGAACCCCTCAGGCGATTGATTAATGCAATCAACTGAGTACCAGATCATTACATCTGATTAAGCACTCCCTGATTTTATTGGCAATTTAAAATTCCAGTTTAATGCTGAGGAGGAAATCAAAAAATATTAAAACACATATATCATTTTTTTTCAAGAGGGAAAACTTCATTTGGTATTCAGTCCACACTAGATAGGGGGTGATCTATGGAAACAAACATACTGAAACATGGACATAAATAAAATGAATAAACAGAAGGAAAAATATCCACAGAAACACAGGGTTTTAACCGACTGACAACCTTACTGTTGAGTGGGCTGTTCTTTCCAGTGAACTCCTTTGGAACTCATGTTATAATAATGCCGATAATAACTAATGAAATGAAGTCTCTGTTCCTTGCAATCCTAGGAACCAGAGTATTATTTAATACTCTTCCCTTATTTCCTCAATATTTCTTATGAATAAGAAATACAAGCTTCTGTAAGAAATTTCCAGAGACTCAAAAAGCACCTGAATACAGACAAAAGAAAATGGGGGTACACCAAGGACTGTTGGGAGGCATCTCTCAACCTGACGTTGGAAGAACTGACTCCTGTAAAATAGAGATTGTCATACTAGCAGTTATCCTTATATGAAGTGAAAAGAAAATGGGCTAGTTCACCGTGTTATAGGTAATTCAGAGAGAACCATCATGAATCTTCTTGCTACCTGTCTTAAAGTATAGGTTACCTGTCTTAAAGTATAGGTTATGATGAGTCTTTTCATGGGTTTCAATGCTCAGGTACACATACAATGCTTCATATGGCCAGTATGGGCACAACTGTATCTTCTTGTATCAGTACTTCATTCTTTTTTATTGCCAAATAATAATATTCCATTGAAATAGATATATAACATTTCTATACACATTCATCAGTTGGCATATATTTGATTTGTTTCCGCTTTTCGACTAATATGAATACTACTATGTAGATTCAAGCAAAAGATTTTTTATGGACATATGTTTTCATTTCTCTTGGATATATATACCTAGCAATTGAATTGCTGGGTTATGTGGTTTCTTTATGTTTAAAACTTTTGAGAAACTGAAAGAATGTTTTCGAAAGTACCTGCACCATTTTACATTCCCACAAGTTACTGTATGAGGGTTCCCATTTCTTCACATCCTCAAATGTTTATTATTACCTGATTTTTTATTATAGTGACCCTGCTGAGTGTGAAGTAATATCCAACTGGGATTTTAATTTACAGTTCTCTGATGACCAATTATGCTGAACATCCTGTCATGTTCTTATTGGATATTTGTAGAATCAGATGCTGTTTGTAATCAGATGTTATACACATATTTGAATTAGGTTGTCTTTTATTATTGAGTTGTAAGAGTTCCTTATATATTCTAGATAAATCCTTCATAAGGTATATGATTTGAAATATTTTCTCCCCTTCTGTGAGTTATCTTGATCATGTCAAATGAAGACCAAAAGTTTTTAATTTGATAATGTGCAATTTACATATTTTTCTTTTGTCACTTGTGCTTCTATTATCATAACTTAGAAGGTTTTACCTGAATGTCCTGAAGTTTACTGCTATATTTTCTTCTAAGAATTTGACAATTTTAGCTCTGATATTTATGTCTAAGTTCTATTAAGAGTATACAGGGAAAAGAAGGGGTCCAACATTACTCTTTTGCATGTAGATATCAGAGGTTCCAGCACAAAATATTTTTTTAACATTTTTATTGGAGTATAATTGCTTTACAATGGTGTGTTAGTTTCTGCTTTATAACAAAGTGAATCAGTTATACATATACATATATCCTCATATCTCCTCCCCGTTTCGTTCCCTCCCACCCTCCCTATCCCACCCTTCTAGCTGGTCACAAAGCACTGAGCTGATCTCCCTGTGCTATGTGGCTGCTTGATAATAGCTATCTATTTTACATTTGTATTTACATATGTCCATATATACAATACCACTCTCTCAATTTGTCCCAGCTTACCGTTCCCCCTCCTCGTGTCCTCAAGTCCATTCTCTAGTAGGTCTGCATCTTTATTTCCATCTTGCCACTAGGTTCTTCATGACTTTTTTTTTTAATTCCATATATATGTGTTAGTACATGGTATTTGTTTTTCTCTTCCTGACTTACTTCACTCCATATTACAGACTCTAGGTCCATCCACCTCACTACAAATAACTCAATTTCGTTTCTTTTATGGCTGAGTAATATTCTATTGTACATATGTGCCACATCTTCTTTATCCATTCATCTGTCCATGGACACTTAGGTTGCTTCCATTGTCCTGGTTATTGTAAATAGAGCTGCAGTGAGCATTTTGGTACATGACTATTTTTGAATTACGTTTTTCTCAGGGTATATGCCCAGTAGTGGGATTGCTGGGTTGTATGGTGGTTCTATCTTTAGTTTTTGAAGGAACCTCCATACTGTTCTCCATAGTGGCTGTATCAATTTACATTCCCACCAACAGTGCAAGAGGGTTCCCTTTTCTCCACACCCTCTCCAGCATTTATTGTTTCTAGATTTTTTGATGATGGCCATTCTGACCAGGGTGAGATGATATCGCATTGTAGTTTTGATTTGCATTTCTCAAATGATTAATGATGTTGAGCATTCTTTCATATGTTTGTTGGCAATCTGTATATCTTCTTTGGAGAAATGTCTATAGAGGGCTTCTACCCATTTTTGGATTGGGTTGTTTTTTTTTTTTTTGATATTGAGCTCCATGAGCTGCTTATAAATTTTTGAGATTAATCCTTTGTCAGTTGTTACATTTGCAAATATTTTCTACCATTCTGAGGGTTGTCATTTCATCTTGTTTATGGTTTCCTTTGCTGTGCAAAAGCTTTTAAGTTTCATGAAGTCCCATTTGTTTATTTCTGGTTTTAGTTCCATTTCTCTAGGAGCTGGGTCAAAAAAGGATCTTGGGGCTTCCCTGGTGGCGTAGTGGTTGAGAGTCCACCTGCTGATGCAGGGGACACGGGTTCGTGCCCCAGTCTGGGAGGATCCCACATGCCGTGTAGCGGCTGGGCCTGTGAGCCATGGCCACTGAGCCTGCACATCCGGAGCCTGTGCTCTGCAATGGGAGAGGCCACAACACTGAGAGGCCCATGTACCACAAAAAAAAAAAAGAAAAAAGAAAAGGAATTTTGTTGTGATTTATGTCATAGAGTGTTCTGCCTATGTTTTCCTCCAAGAGTTGTATAGTGTCTGGCCTTACATTTAGGTCTTTAATCCATTTTGAGTCTATTTTTGTGTATGGTGTTAGGGAGTGTTCTAATTTCATTCTTTTACATGTAGCTGTCCAGTTTTCCCAGCACCACTTATTGAAGAGGCTGTCTTTTCTCCATTGTATATTCTTGCTGCCTTTATCAAAGATAAAGTGACCACATGTGCGTGGGTTTATCTCTGGGCTCTCTATCCAGTTCCATTGATCTATATTTCTGGTTTTGTGCCAGTACCATACGGTCTTGATTACTGTAGCTTTGTAGAATAGTCTGAAGTCTGGGATCCTGATTCCTTCAGCTCCATTCTTCTTTCTCAAGATTGCTTTAGCTATTCGGGGTCTTTTGTGTTTCCATACAAATTGTGAAATTTTTTCTTCTAGTTCTGTGAAAAATGCCCGTGGTAGTTTGATAGGGATTGCACTGAGTCTGTAGATTGTTTTGGGTAGTAGAGTCATTTTCACAATGTTGATTCTTCCAATCCAAGAACATGGTATATCTCTCCATCTTTTTGTATCATCTTTAATTTCTTTCATCAGTGTCTTATAATTTTCTGCATACAGGTCTTTTGTCTCCTTAGGTAGGTTTATTCCTAGGTATCGTATTCCTTTTTTTGCAATGGTAAATGGGAGTGTTTTCTTAATTTCACTTTCAGATTTTTCATCAGTAGTGTATAGGAATGCCAGAGATGTCTGTGCATTAATTTTGTATCCTGCTACTTTACCAAATTCATTGATTAGCTCTAGTAGTTTTCTGGTAGCATCTTTAGGATTTTCTATGTACAGTATCATGTCATCGGCAAACAGTGACAGCTTTACTTCTTCTTTTCCCATTTGGATTTCTTTTTCTTCTCTGATTGCTGTGGCTCAAAGTTCCAAAACTATGTTGAATAATAGTGGTGAAAGTGAGCAACCTTGTCTTGTTCCTGATCCTAGTGGAAATGGTTTCAGTTTTTCACCATTGAGGACCATCTTGGTTGTCTGTTTGTCATATATGGCCTCTATTATGTTGAGGTAAGTCCCCTCTATGCCTACTTTCTGTAGGGTTTTTGACATAAATGGGTGTTGAATTTTGTCAAAAGCTTTCTCTGCATCTATTGAGATGATCATATGGTTTTTCTCTTTCAATTTGTTAATATGGTGTATTACATTGATTGATTTGCATATATTGAAGAATCCTTGCATTCCTGGGATAAACCCCACTTGATCATGGTGTATGATCCTTTTAATGTGCTGTTGGATTTTGCTTGTTAGCATTTTGTTGAGGATTTTTGCATCTATGTTCATCAGTGATGCTGGTCTGTAGTTTTCTTTTTTTGTGACGTCTTTGTCTGGTTTTGGCATCAGGGTGATGGTGACCTTGTAGAATGAGTTTAGGAGAGTTCCTCTCTCTACTATATTTTGGGAGAGTTTGAGAAGGATAGGTTTTAGCTCTTCTCTAAATGTTTGTTATAATTCATACATGAAGCCATCTGGTCCTGGGCTTTTGTTTTTTGTGATTTGTGATTTTTAATCACAGTTTTAATTTCAGTGCTTATGATTGGTCTGTTCATATTTTCTATTTCTTCCTGGTTCAGTCTCAGAAGGTTGTGCTTTTCTAAGAATTTCCAGCACAAGTTATTGAATGTATTGTTCTTTTGTAACTACAGAAAGGATACACTGACATTCACAAAGTACTCAGCTCTTAAGTGTGTCAGTGTTTTATAAGGACTCTGTAATCGGTTTTATTGTATTTTATAATTTTAATTCATTTATTTATTCTCTTATATTTAGTTAATGAACATTGGATTTTGTGCAGAGGACTAAAGATAAAATACACATTTTTAAAAAATTAAAATGCAGTGGGTAAATCAAAACAAAAATTGTTTTTAATATTTTGAGAACACATTAAACAATGTCCTTGAATTTTATAGTAATTAATCACATTGAAAATGAGCATGGATTTGGAAATCAGAACGTCACACTGAAGCTCTAGCCATCCTCATATGATATTAAATAAGTCATTTAAGCTCATTGAGTTGTAGTATCTTTGTTTTTAAAATAAGTGAGAGAGGAATGGATGAAGGAGATGTGGTACATATATACAATGGAATACTAGCCATTAAAAAGAACGAACTAATGTCATTTGCAGCAACATGGATGGACCTAGAGATGATCATACTAAGTAAAGTAAGTCAGACAGAGAAAGACAAATATATCATGTTGCTTGTATGCTGAATCTAAAAAAAATTATACAAATGAACTTATTTACAAAACAAAAACAGACTCACAGACTTAGAAAACAAACTTATGGTTACCAAAGGGGAAAGGTCGTGGGGAGGGATAGATTGGGAGTTTGGGATTGACATACACATACTACTAATGTTTAAAATAGATAAAGAGCAAAGACCTATGTTATAGCACAGGAAACTCTGCTCAATATTCTGTGATAACCTAAATGGGGAAAAAAATTGAAAAAAAATAGGTACATGTATATGTATAACTGAACCACTGTACTGTACATCTGAAACTAACACAACATTGTTAAACAAGTATACTCCAATATAAAATAAAAAAATTTTTAAATAAAAAGGTAAAAATAAATAAAATGAATGAGGGGAAGGGGACAGCAGAGTGAGGGGATTAAAATAATGAGATGTTAATGCCAATCTTGCCCAATTCATTGAGCTATAATGAGGATAGAGTGAAATATTTTTTGCAAAAGAGGTTTTTTTTCTGGTATTGAAAGTTGAAGGCGGGGCTTCCCTGATGGCGCAGTGGTTGAGAGTCTGCCTGCTAATGCATGGGACATGGGTTCGAGCCCTGGTCTGGGAGGATCCCACATGCCGCAGAGCGACTGGGCCCGTGAGCCACAACTGCTGAGCCTGCGCTTCTGGAGCCTGTGCTCCACAACAAGAGAGGCCGCGATAGTGAGAGGCCCACGCACCGTGATGAAGAGTGACCCCCCTTGCCACAACTAGAGAAAGCCCTCACACAGAAATGAAGATCCAACACAGCCAAAAAAATAAATAAATAAACAAAATGTGGGGTTTAAAAAAAAAAGTTAAAAAAAAAGTTGAAGGCAATACAATTTGCATCCTTATAGTAAAAAACTCACACATGAATTTATTTCACAAAAATTTACTGAGTCCACATTATGCCAGCCACTGTTCTGGGACTAAGGATGTAGAGGTGAACAAGAAATAAGACACAGTCTCAGACGTTACTTCCAGCTAGAAGAAGAGCTTTCAGACTACAAATTTAGGCCTTATATTCTTTTATTTTTCAAATTTACGTATATAATAATCACTCCAAAATCTAAAGTGATAATAAGAAAAATAATTACCAAATGGTAAAAATGAAAACAAAACAGCACTAGTGCTTGGCACTATACATACAAACTTCTGGTTATTGAGTGAACTTCTGCTGTAAAATTCCTTACTTGTTGGAATATTAAAGCCTTAAAAAGCTCCTTTTTACATTTTACTTTTAATATGCCAATATCTTCTTTCATGTGCAGAATCTCCCATTTTATTTTTTTCCAAAATCTGGGCTTACTTGCCCCAAAAGTTTCCTATCTAGGCTCACTGAAGTATAAGCTATATTTCAAGCATGAACATTGTGCTTGAAATATAGACTTTCTAAATTATAAGGAAGGCCTCTACAGTTTATTTTATAATACACTCACTAAAATACATACCCACAGTGCAGGTTGAGCAATAAACAGTGTTCAAGGTAAGTCAGGTGATGGAAATTAATAAACATAGTAATGTTTTCATGTGTTAAAGGGGTAAGAAACACTGCAACTTTTATAAACATCATGGTAGAAAGAAAATAATCATTTTTCTACTTTATAACAAACCAAGACAAAGAAGATTTCTCAAATAACATTGTTCTGTAGCACTTGAAACTTAAAAAATGGGTATATAAAACGTATAAGATTGGAAGTAGAGACCAAAAGCAACACAAGCTTTTTCATCTGATCTAATCCTTGATTGCTCCTGTGTCCAGCTCTGTAGGTGGACCAGTTCTTCTGGATGATTACAACTGTTAAACATGGCCCAGTTCACGGTTAAAAAGAATCATAAAGTCTTTAACAAAAATAAGCAGAAAAAATAGTGAGATGAATTTAAATGCATTTATTAAGGAACTGTGCTATAACACATAAACTAAATAGAGTGGTTGGAACACCAGAGTTTAACAGTTTAAGAGCAATTGTTTAAATGTTGATTGTAACAAAATATTGGTAACTCTGTCCCAGAGGCTGAAGTGTAAACTGCCATGTCGTGCTGTCGCCCACTGTCCACAAGAGATGAAGATAAATGTAAGGAAAATCAACACGGGCTTCCTGAAATTTGTCACAGGATACTAGTGAGAAGCATAAAAACTCTGAAAGTCAGAAAATAGCCACAAGGGACTTCCCTGGTGGTGTAGTGGTTAAGAATCCGCCTACCAATGCAAGGGACACAGGTTCAAGCCCTGGTCTGGGAAGATCCCACATGCCGCAGAGCAACTAAGCCCGTGTGCCACAACTACTGAGCCTGAGTGCCACAACTACTGAAGCCCACGTGCCTAGAGCCTGTGCTCAGCAAAAAGAGAAGCCACTGCAATGAGAAGCCCACGCACCACAACAAAGAGTGGCCCCCACTCGCCACAACTAGAGAAAGCCTGCACGCAGCAATGAAGACCCAACACAGCCAAAAATAAATAAATAAATAAATTTATTTTTTTTAAATAAATAGCGACAAGATGACCAACATCTTTGGGAATATAATGGTCAGTAAAAAGAGTATTCATAGCCAGAGTTGTATCTAGCTCCAGCCATAGCTAAACCCACAGTCACCACCATACTTTGATCATAAACTACAACCCGGCCCTGGGTAGCTCTCGCATCCATATTATAGCCACTACCAAGGCCACATCCACAGGCTCTGCCAAGAGTTCTTGCCATGACTGGAATGCATGATGTCAAAAGGTGAATTTTCAATTGGTTGTAAAAGAAGATTGATGTCACTCAGAGCTCCAAGACCTATACATACATCCACTGCCAGGAATGGGTGGACCATGTCTCACACGGACTCTGCCTTCCCACTAAATGCATCCGATTGTGTAGCAGCCTCTCATTATTTTGTGGTGCCCTCCTAAAAAAAGACTTTGTCACAGCAGGTAAGGAAGTTTTAAGGTCACCTCCTGCTAACATGGGTGTCCCCAAAATAAATCTTCAATCTAAAATGATAAGTTCTATTACTATGAAATGTACTATTCAGATTTTATTATACATAATCAGCAGTGTGACACCTTCTATTAATGTGAAGTTCCCCTGTGAACACAAAACTATGTGAAAGCTACTACAACAAATTCTTTTGCTCTTTCATTATCCTGGTATTTTACCTAAAACCATAAACTCAACTTCTTCCTCACTGCAATTTAACAAGTTAGATTAGACAGGAGTTACATTCCTATTAATGCATAAAGCCTCAGAGACAGAATTATGTCTGTGTCCACCTGCTGTCTAAACAACATACAGATGGCCAAAAAGCACGTGAAAAGATGCTCAGCATCGCTAATCATTAGAGAAATGCAAATCAAATGGGTTATCATCTCACACTGGTCAGAATGGCCATCATCAAAAAGTCTACAAACAATAAATGCTGGAGAGGGTGTGGAGAAAAGGGAACCCTCCAACACTGTCGGTGGGAATATAAATTGCTACATTCACTATGGAGAACAGTATGGAGATTCCTTTAAAAAAAAACTAAAAATAAAGCTACCATATGATCCAGCAATCCCACTCCTGGGCATATATCTGGAGAAAACAATAATTCAAAAAGATACATGCACCCCAATGTTCATTGCAGCACTATTTACAATAGCCAAGACATGGAAGCAACCTAAATGTCCATCAACAGGAATGGATGAAGAAGAACATATATACAATGGAATTTCACTCACTCATTAAAAAGAATGAAATAATGCCACTTGCAGCAACATGGTTGGACCTAGAGATTATCATATTAAGTAAAGTAAGTCAGACAGAGAAAGACAAATATTATATGATATCACTTTTATGTGGAACCTTTAAAAAAATGATGCAAATTAACTTATTTACAAAACAGAAACAGACTCACAGACTTCAAAAACAAATTTAAGGTTACCAAAGTGGAAAGGTGGTGGAGGGATAAATTAGGAGTTTGGGATTAACATATACACACTACTATATATAAAATAGATAATCAACAAGGACCTACTGTCTAGCACAGGGAACTTTACTCAATACCTGTATAACCTATATGGAAAAATAATCTGAAAAAGAATATGTATATGTAAAAAAAAAAGTACAATTGTGATTAGGTCACATGTGCCATCAAATCTATAGAGTTAATTAATAAGTAAAATTATCAACACCTGTATCAAAAATTATGCCTTAAAAACAAATAATTTATTTTTTTCTGTTTGTAATATCTCATCTAACTTGTTAGTTGTTAATCATATTTTGATAATTTATCCATCCTTCATGTAATTGTTTTATATATTTCTATTATTCAAAATTCATTCCTATGGTAAAGCTGATAAAAAATGTTTAACATTTTCCAGTGTATTCTTCAAATTCCTGCCCTTCATTCTGTTTCTCTTTTTCCACTATGAAACATCACTCATCTTTTGGCGATTGGCACAAACACTGCCATACCCAAATGAAGAAATAGCATAATCATAAGTATAATGCATTTTAAATGTGTTTTTTAACTAAGCAACCATATAATCACAGTTCAGTCACAAGGTAAAGCTAGTAGGACCATGTACTTAATTCGTTAGTATAATGATTAATATTGCCACCCTTTATTCTCAGGGGTATTCCGGCTTAGATAATAAATTCTACTAGTGTCCTATTATCACTGACTTGAGGGTCTGCCTGTTTAGGTTCAAATCCAAGCTTTGTTATTTACCATTTGTGTAAATTTGGACAAGCGTAGTCTCTCTGTCTCTCAAATTGCTTCATCTGTAAGTAAGTGTTAAGGGTTAAATGAGTTACTATATGTACAGCATTGAGAACAATGTCTGGAAATAGTAATTATTATTATATTATTGAGTGTTAGCTATGGTTGTTATTCCATATATTAAAACCAAATACACATTCACAGAGAGAGAAGAGTAACACATCTTTATGGCCTATGGCACTTCAGAAATAAAACAAATATAATATTGAAAAAACAACGAAAACAGTACTATTTGATTATACATAGAATTAAGGACAGAGAATGTTAATAGTTACCTTTGGGACTGTGAAACTTTTAGAAGTTATTAAATAGTTATTAGTTTTGCTATATTTTACCTGAGGCAAAATGTATGTTAATATTATATAGAAATGTTAACAGTTGGTCTTGAATATTAGTTTTAGTTTAACAATCATGGAATACAAATAGGATGCATTTAGAAAATTCTGGGGATGAAACATATATAAATAAGTGACTGTTAATATGAATAAAGTAGTTTTTAATTTAATGCTTTATATATTTAATTTTGAAAGATAAAATATTTAAAAAAATATTTTCCCCAGGATTTTAAAGCCATTGTGGAAAATAAGAAATGAAATAAATTTATTTTCCCTGAGTTTTTCACTTACAAAATGGCTTAATATGCTACCTACTAATATTTCTGAAAATTGAAAACATTTTTAGGAAGGCATGTGGCATGTTTTGAATAGCTTTATCTTGTTCTATTAGTGTTTACATAGTTTTTCGTTTTCATAAATATGACAGAAATAAGCTATCAATAGAAGATATACTTGCATAACTATTTGTAAGAGAAACAGAAGAATAGAAATAATTAATCCATATTTTTTCCCTTTAGAAATGCCAACATGCAGATCAAAGGTGATTAACCTGGATTGGACGCCAAGCCATGGTGATGGAATACATTACACTCAACTCTCCAAGTAAGAATCATGCCTAAGACCTCCACATTATTGAGAGAATCATAGACAAGAATCACTAATTGGACCAGATGCTCTTTTACACTCAGTATTTCTCCAAAGTTCTGAGTTTTCCCCAGATAATTCAATTGTACCAGCAAATATAGAAAAGTGAAAAGAGCCACAATCAGAAAGTTCAGAAACCCCAAAACTCCTAAGTTGATTTGCAGGTAGAGTGTGAATAAAGAACTCTATGAGGAGAGTTTTATTTCCAGTTGTCATATAAAAGATTAAGTCATACAGAGTGAAGTAAGTCAGAAAGAGAAAAACAAATATCGTATATTAACACATATATGTAGAATCTGAAAAAAATTGGTATAGACAATCTTATTTACAAAGCAGAAATAGACACACAGACATAGAGAACATATGTATGGATACCAAGGGGGAAAAGGGGGAGTGGGATGAACTGAGAGATTGGGATTGACATATATACACTATTGATACTATGTATAAAATAGATAACAGATGAGAACATACTGTATAGCTCAGGGAACTCTACTCAGTGCTCTGTGGTGAATTAAATGAGAAGGAAATCCAAAAAAGAGGGGATATATATATGTATAGCTGATTCACTTTGATGTACAGTAGAAACTAACACAATATTGTAAATCAACTATACTCCAATAAAAAAAAATTTTAATAAACTAAAAAAAAAAAACATTAAGAAAGATCTTCCCTCCCATAACAACCAGAAAAGCTTTAACAAATGAAAATCATACTCCTCCATGGGGTTAACAAAGAGCAGTAGATGCAGGAAGACCTTGTGAACCAAATTCAAGAGAGAAGTGAGCCTTATAGAAGAGCAGGAAGCCACCAGAGTTTTCACTCCTGAAGGCAAATGCCTGCTGTATGTGCAGGCAGACCAGACCTAGGGAGAAAATTTAAAGATAATCTTTGTGTATTTCAAATACAAAAGAGAAGCTAATTCCCTGATTTCACCCCAACTCTATGAAGCAGCATGTGTTCTGATTTCCAGCAGGAGGATGATCTTATATAGTGATTAAAAACTATGAATTCCATTTACAGAAAAGAAAACCAAGGTTTAGAGACATTAAACTATTTTCAGATGGCCAAGCAAATAGTGAATAGAGGGGCAAATTATCACTAAAATTTCCTTGTTCAAAATATAGGGCTCTTTCTACAGTAACACAAGACCATATTCTTTCCAATAGTTAATATTGCAATAACATGCTGGATCATATAATCAAAACCTTTGTTCTGGTCTCCCATTACTACCATCTGATAAGCAGATGCATTACATGAACTAAAGCATCCATTCGATTGTGCAGTAAATATTAATTGAAAAGTTTACATGTGTTAAATCATGAAAATGAAAAATAATCCCTATCCTCAAGGATCATAAATGTAATAAACATGTAAGTTGGAAAATCCAAGATAATATGACAAGGAGAACATAGAGATGGGTTCTAGGTTAAGCTAGAGGGTTCTGAGAAGCTTCAAAAGGATAAGTAATATACCATAAGACAAAGAATCATGGAAAATATTCCAGGGGGAAAGAAAAATTATATGAGAGTAGAAAATAGGGAGAATTGTGGTATAGTTAGGCTGAAGCAGGATTTTGACATAGAGCACCTGGAATTCTCTCTTTGAACCTCTTCCCTTTTCTGCCTGCATTTATTTCCTTCATGGTCTAATCCTGTCTCATGGTTTTAAATACTTGTCTATTTTTGGTAGTTTCTGAAAACTACCAGACTTAAAACTCTGACCCAGACCTCTTCCTGGACATCTTTCCCAACTGTTTAATCAACGTCTCCACTTGAATATCTGATGACTATCTCAAACATAAAAAGTCCAAACTATACCTCTTGATCTTGCCCCACAGAACCACTCATCTTGCAGTTTACTTTACCTCAATTTAAGACTGCCCTATCTTTCCTGTCACTCAGCGTAGACTTTGGAATCATCCTTAACACCTCATTTACACTTCAGCATCCAATCATTCAGCAAAATTGGTAAATTCTACCTTTGAACTATATCCTCATTTCCATTGCTATCACCAAAAGCCAATTGCAATAGCCAGTAGCCTTCTGACTGGCCTTCCTGATCCCAGTTTTGCCTGTCCCTACCCCTTAGCAGAGTATTATCAACACAGCAGCCAGAGACATCCAGTTAAAATATGTCAGGTTTTGCCTCTAGTCTGCTCCAAACCCTGCTGTGGACTCCCATCTTAGAATAAAAGCTAAAACCCTTATTGTAGGTTCTCTGACCTCACTTCCTACTACCCACCCACCAACTTCACTCCTCTGTAGCCAAATTCCAACTCTTTCCTCTTCGATACACTAAGCAGAGTCCAGCCTCTGCACTCGCTGTTCACTTGGCCTCAGATGTTTTCCTCACATAAACAGGAGTCACATGCTCTCTTCCTTTAAGATTTTCTTGAACGCCATCTTATCAGGGAAAGCTTCACTGACCATCTTGTTTAAAATTTCAGTAAGACTGAATAAAACTTAACTCACTGCTCTTACTTTGTGCAGCTTTTCTTTTAGTCAACACTAGAAAAGAGGAAATTCAGGTCCCAATCCAGACCCACTGAATTGGAATCTGATTTTTAACAAAACCTCATGTGATTTGGGCCTTGGTTCTGCACCCAATTCCAATGGTGGGGGTGGGTGGCAGTGAATACCCCCCAACACCACCAAGCAATTCTCGGAATGTCAACCAGGTGTCCTACAATTTAACTCAATTTGGACACTATCTACCTAGAGATAGTGTCAGATCCCACAGGTTAAGGGGTCAGTCCTGCAAGACACCCCCTCCCCACTTCAGACGCCAATCACAAGCTCAGCAACTGACTATAAATTAGAGGTTCCAACAACCGCCTACTTGGGTTCATTTAATTTACTAGAGAAGCTCACGGAACTCAGAGAAACATTTTACTTACTAGAGCACGAGTTTATTACAAAAGAATATAACTCAGGAGCAGCCAGATGGAGGAGATGCACAAGGAAAGGTAGCACATTTCTCTTATGATCATGAATACCTCAATTAGCACTTCCATCTACAAAAACATGAGCAGTTCAGCTTACATCTGGACAGTTTGCCTGTATTTGAAGGCAAACTACAAATCTTAACAACATGCCTTGTCTAGATAACTGATAATCACCACAGGACGGGAACCATCATAGGTTCAGAAATAATGAAAAGTTCAGAGAGTGGACATTAGGCTGCTCAGATTTCCAGAAGCTGAAACCAAGGCAAATGTTAATGTTATTCTGTACATACTTGGACATTTTCTTTCTTTTTCTGTTACTTTTCCTCTTAAAACAGAATATATACTTATGTGTGCAGGACAACATGTTTCTAATGAAAACATACTGCATCTTTCAGCCAGGATGAATTCTACCCTCTTATATACTGATATGCTCTTTTATTTCCAGGAAATAACCCATATCAATATCTTGACAAATTAAATATGGGAGTATAAAGAGTGTTATGTGTATTGTGCTTTTCTCATGAAGATTAATTAATATCACATGAATGCCATAACCTTCAGAAATATTATCCCTATGCCCCCCAAAATTAACAAGAATAATTAAAAGACCTTTATATAAAAAATATGATCATGCCTTCTAAATGCACACAGGGAAGAGTAAGGTTCTTCCCTTAATCAATTATATAATCTATAAACATTCAGGACCAAATCAGAAAAAAACAGTCTGAAATGATCAATTATCAGGCTGCTAACCATAGCCCACTTGGTGCTACATTTTAGGAGGAGTACGTATGTGTTATTCATTCATTTCTCTAGGTACTCAACACATAAAATGATTTTTAAAAAAAACAGAAGTCTAATAATTAAGGACTTCAATCTTTTATCATTGATATTAACTGAATATTAGAAATATTCTAGTATAAACAACAAATGTGTTCCATCCTCTGGAGAATTTCCTAGGTAATATTTGAGCCCTGGATCCAAAGGAGGTGTGTTACATTATTTCAGGACACAGGAATGCTCCTCTTTTGGAGACCATACAGGTCAAAATACCTTAGTGATTCAACAGTGATCAAATGGAAAGGACCCTCAGAGAATCACAATCCTAAAAAAACAGGCCGAAATCTAGACATAGATCTGATCAGCTTTTCAGAATAGCAGAAACATCTGCCCAAATGTGAACCTCTGAAAATTCAAAATCATGAGCAAGTGAAACAGAGGGCAAATTCAGGAAAGAAGGAGGCAAAACTGGAAGATAAATTATTCTGGGATCCAGGGTACAGACATAAATCCAGAATCCAAATTGAATACAGAATGAAAAAAATGCATAGCAACAATACAACAAAATAGACACAAAAAATCAGAAAGAGGGGCCAACAATTGCTACTCCAGGAAAAAAATACTTAGAATAATCCGCATAGCAAAGTGGCCCCCAGCTTGAACGACAGTGAACTCTAAGCTCCATCACTCAAGCATAGCATTCCATTAAGAGGAAAATGGACTTTTAAATAGAGAGTATCTGAGGAACTTCAGGTAAAATTCATTGCAGTCAATCCACTTTGAATTAAAATGTCAGTTCAACACTCGCATTTGGATTCCCAAGTACAAGAAAGAACAGGAAAATTAGTTACCAAAAAATAATATAGGAACTGGCAGCTAGGTGTGAAGTGAGCAGGCAGATAAGATGACAGGTCATGGTGATCAAGGTGTAGAAGTCCCCAGTTAAAACGTGGGAGAGTCCAGATGACCATTATCTTCCACAGTAAACTGGGGCTTGGGTATAGGCCTAACCAACAGCAAAGACACATCCACAGTTATATCCAAGTCATTGGAAACTTTGCAGCCATAACCAGAGCCCCAGAGCCCCAGCAATAACTCAGGTCTCAAAGACACCATATCTAGAGTCACAAAGTCCAGAAAAACCTGGGGTCAGGGGGATAACCAGTCAGAAGAGCAATTGTTGTAATAAGTCATATTGAAACTAAGTGTGCCCTCTGATATCCCGGAGCATGTAATCAGTTAGACCATCACGGTTTCCATGGTCTGTAAGTCTGTTTATTAATACATCTACCTACCGGTGGGTGGGATACTGCAAGTAAATCCCCTAACTCATTATTCTAAAAACGTATTTAAAAAATAATAATAGGGCTTCCCTGGTGGTGCAGTGGTTGAGAGTCCACCTGCCGATGCAGGGGACACGGGTTCATGCCCCTGTCTGGGAGGATCCCACATGCAGCGGAGTGGCTGGGCCCATGAGCCATGGCCACTGAGCCTACGTGTCTGGAGCCTGTGCTCCGCAACGGGAGAGGCCGCAACAGTGAGAGGCCCGTGTACCGCAAATAATAATAATAATAATAAACCTCATTAACCAGTTTTCTTTTTACATGAGGACAAACTTGCTACACATTTAAAGACACAATATTCTTTGAGGTCAAGTTGCAACTTCACTGTACCCATCTCAGTCTGTAAACTATACTAGGAAGAGAACATCTTTAATTTTTTGACCCCAGAGGTAAAGCTCTGAAACTAGACTGTTTGATTCTGTTCACATACAGCATACTGAAATTTCCTTGCCCTCTAATAAGATCTCATATCCCCTCTCAAAACTTTTGACTAGATGAAACTTCCCAGAAACTGGGAGTTTCTGAACAAATTCCCTTGTTTAGAATTCTGCCTTCCCAACACAGGGTTTCTGGATGCTGACACACCCTGCACTCCCACCAGTAAGCTGAATGACCAACAGGATGTGTCCAAATGTAGCAATTGCCCACAACTGTTAGAGATATTGCCAGACCCCAGCCAAGATAACTGCCAGAGTTAACCAACACTGTTGACCTGAAGCCATGGCTATTTCTCTCAAAAAGCATCCAGATAATGTAATAGGGAAGAACTATTCTGACTCCATATTGGATCTGTTTCTTTTATTTTAACCTTTGTATTCTATTGCTTTTGCTACAAGTCAAGAATGTTGCCTATAGCCTGAAATTTACAGGATAGCCCATTCTCAAGGCTCTGACCTTTAAAGGTATAACACTTTTCCATTCATATAGAGATAAAAAGTTGCAGAACAGAGAATAACATTTGTCTTGTTGGAGATTTACAGGAACATCATGACCTGACCTATGTGGACAGATGCAAGAACAAAGGATTCTGACACCAAGAAGTCTGCAACAAACATACCTCCTCCCCTTTTAGTATAAAAGAAGTCTGAATTCTAACTCAGTTAAAATGGTTCTTTGGGACACTAGTCCACCATCTTCACAGTCTGCTGGCTTTCTGAATAAAGTGTCTATTCCTTTCCCCTACAACTAGTCTCTGGATTTATTGGCCTGTCATATGGTGAGCAGTATGAACTTGGACTCTGTAACAATAATAAATGGCTTCACTTACTTTTCCGGATATACAGGTGTTTCAGTGAATACCTCTGCTCAATAGGAATCATATTAAACTTAACAGTTGCTGGTCCCTGAATTGATGAACAGCTCAAGTAGAAATCCCAAGGCCCTGCTCAAAAAGAGTTTTTGAAAATGAAACCTATTCTACACTTTGATTTGTCACAGTTAACTGTAAAGCAACATAAACAAATCTTATCTACTCAATAGGTTTCTAGACTGGACCTTGAAACCTACAGAAATTCCATTCTAGATCCAGAATTCTACTTTTCTATTTTTCTTATATTATGGTGAGAAGTACAATGTGCTGATACATTCATAGAGAGTCACCAAATTGCTGGTACAATCAATAAAATACTCTGAATTGCTGTGCAAACACAAAGTAAACAGTTGTGCTATCACAAGTACAAGTTTAGAAAGTAAATAGAAATAACTATACATATATCAATAAATTCAGTAAAAAGGAAAGCCATTTTCCTTTCAAGGCAAAATTAGAGCCAATGGTACTGCTTAACATAATGTTCACTAAAAAAAAATGATATAGTAATGGTAGAAACACAGGCACATTTGAGTATGGACTGTTAAAGGAAGGTTAAAGCTATATAAAGGATTGCAGGGATTAGAGAAGCCTTAAAGTCAGGATTAGTAGGATTACAAGAAACAACATTTTGGCAAGTGTCTGAATGTGATTTTCCTCCAAGCTACCACTAACATTTCTTTGCTCCCTTGCCCAATCCTGCCTCTTGTCAACAGTCAGTGAAAAATATTGCTGCTCTCTTCCTATGGAGTAGTGTTTAACTTCTGTGTCATGTTGCCCTGAGTGCTGGCTTCACCATTTTATTGACTGACAAAACAATGTTTAGATCAACCAACCAGTCAGTTTACAGGAGAGGTCGCTGCCATTTTATTACCTGCTCTTCTCACACTGTACTGTTTTTTGCTTTTTGTTTTTCTCCTTTAGTTGGGTTGTGTTATGGGTCATAAGTAGTGGCAAGAATCTTCTAACAAAGAAATAGAATTTTTTTAAAAAAGATACATGCACAGTATTTAAAAGAGAACACAAGTATATTAATAAATGTGATATTCTAGAAGAAAAGTCACAGGAATCTGTTCTGCATGACCTAACCTGGTAGTAAAATTTAACTTAAAAAGTATTTCCAAGCCAGTACCTATGAAGAGAATCCTAAAAGATTTCACAGAGGGGAGAAAAAAGCATTCATACAAAGGACTAGAGATCAGAATGATATTAGATATCTCAAAAGCAAAATTGTAAGCCAGAAGAAAATGAAGCAATGTTTTTTTAGTAAGATGAAAAAGTATATATTTCTAGCTTAGAAAACCAGTCCATATATAAATTAACTGTCAGTGTAATAAACATACTTTCAGGGCTTCCCTGGTGGCGCAGTGGTTGAGAGTCCGCCTTCCGATGCAGGGGACACGGGTTCGTGCCCCGGTCCGGGAAGATCCCACATGCCGCTGAGTGGCTGGGCCCGTGAGCCATGGCCGCTGAGCCTGCGTAAAAAAAAAAAAGAAATAGACATTAGAAACTCATTATAATGTTAATTATGGAAGTGTTCTTAAAGTGATATTTAATAATAATAGTAACACTTAAAAAAATTATTTAGCATTGACAGCTAATTCAATGTAAGACCATGAATGCACAAAGTTATGGACCCAGGGGGATGTGAATATTATTCAGGGAACTGTAATTTTGGTCAAGTTTGATCTAATGCAGTGAATCTTCTACCATTTCTCTTATGTGTCCATTTTTATGTCAAGTTCGGTGGTTCAGGAATAAACCAGAATGTGAAATAAAACTTACTGTAACAAAATTCACCTTTCTTGACCTTTTATATTTAAAGCAATTTAAAATGTATTTCTCATCTTCCTTCATGCAGTCCACTGAGAATACGCAAAAGAATAACCTTTCTGTAGCTTGCTGTGTGAGGCAAATACCACTGTAACATCATTGGGATTTATTTTAATTCACATGTTTGTTCTTTTTTTAACCGTTAAACTCATACCACAGATTCAAGAAATTAGCCATATAAACAAAAATCAAACTGAAAACAGAAAATGATGGACATATAAGGGATATAAATTTTAAGATTTCACACTGTGTACAAATTTAAGATTGTACACTGTTTCTTCTAGTTGGCATTGTCAGCACTGAACCAGAATGAAGACAACAGGAAACTGGAAAGTATTCTTAAAAAGCTGAAAACCTTTTATAGTGACACTTAACACAATGGAGATTAGAGAGGTTAGGGCTAAATTTAATTCTCCAGATTTCTTTTTCAAGATTATAATATGAATAAGGGAATGAAAGAAGAATCCATGAACATTCACCACCCACTGTCTACTTTTTTCTTAAATCAATATCCCTTTAATAGATAGAATGCTTAGAATAGCAAAGTATTACCCTCACTGCAAAATGCAGGAGGAAAAGATATCCACAAAGAATGAATCAAAAGAACACAATGAAATTGAAAATCACGTTTATAGGCTAAGTATATTTATTAGAATTGGGAAATTAATGGAAAAAAACTGAACTAGAATTTAGGGGGAAACATGAAAATCAAACATACTGGGAATTTAAAATCTTAAGGTATAGTAATCTATCAAGAAAAATTAAGAGTTCAAATAAAGTTCAATCCACAAAGTTTATGTTCACTCTACTTTGCACAGTTTAACACATAGAGAATCTGAAGACCATGTTTTATCCTCTGGAAAGCTGTTAGTACAACATTGCTTCAAGTTTGGTTCCTGAGGACATATTGTACAGTTCTTGTGGTTAGAAGTTGATTAATAGAGGTCGAATGTCCAATATCTTCTGTAGTCAAGTGGCTGGGAGGTGACATATCTATATCCAAAGCCATAGCCCACTGGGGAGTAGCTGCTGCCATATCCACAGTCAATACTGCAGCCCAGGGGGTAGCCACAACTGCCCCAGTAGGAAGCTGGGTAGATGTCCTCACTGAAGAAGCCACAGGACATTTTGTTAAGAGTTGAGTTGCAAAGATAACGTTGAATGGCAAAGATAACGTTTCCTGGGAATGACTTGCTCTATCTGTCCAAGCCTTTTATACACCCCCACTAAAGAGTATGGCAAAAAATACCCACCTGTTCTTAGGCATTTTCATTACTCTTTAAAATTGTTTGAGGATGACTGACTGCCCAGTGTTCCTTGAATTAGTTTAGCCCCTATAATGGGGAAGCTACTGAAGAGTCATCAACATTTTTGGTAAAAGCAGGTTCCCAATTTAACCTTCAAAACTCAGGCTTCCAAACAACGAGGAATATTCTTACTGTATAACCTAATATTGCCTGTGAGATTGCAGACATCTTCTGGCCACACAAAAGTGATTATTAATGTTGTCTAAACTGTGTGGCTAAAGATACCAAAGATTGTTCTCCCAAGAATTTTTTGATACATGATTGAACCATTATAGATGTTTTCAAAAACTAAGGCAAATCTTCTGTTAATCATATCTCATGAGATCTAGAAACCTTTATTTTCATTGAGAATCTAGTCCACAATTTAATTGCAATTACTTTGTGTTCAGTGATCACTTGATATTTATCAATGATGAGGAAATATATTTTTATGTTTATGAGTAATCAGTTTTTGAGGATGGCCACTATCTTCAACTAACTTTTTAATGAAGTTTCAATGTTTTCACTGTTTTTCCTTTGTCATGAAATAATGAACCACGTTTAGGCTCTAAGTTTATTAAATAGCCTTGATGCTAACCAAGATCTACCACACATGAGAAAATAAGTAATTAGAAGAATGCAGCATTCTACACGGTCAACCACGTGAGATAAATTACAAATGTAGTTTCCCTCATGTTTCTCTCAATAACCTACCCTCAAGAAACATGACTTTGCATGATTAACTACCCGCTTGCACTGAGAATGAGAAGAACACATCAGAAATGTAACATTAGCCTTTCAACAAAACTTAAAGCATTTATGAAAATACTTTACATCTTACGTATATTTAAATTATTAAACCAACTGGCTTTCACTTAACTGTTCCTTAGGATATGATCAATATTGCCACAAAAATGCCCACTGAGATGATTTAAATAAGAAAAAGCTAGATTATTGTATCAAAGTATGAATTTAATAAAACAATAATAATTTTTCCAGTGTTTACTTAGTTCTTTAAAATACCTCATTGTTTAGAAAAGTGTAACAGAATATGGCATGGAGCTTGATGTATATTTTGGAAAGGTTAATGAAAAGAATATATTTGAATTTCTATCTAACTCTGGATTGATCAAGTTGAATCTATCAGGGTTCAAATGGTATAAAGGATCCTATTGGAGCTATATTTAATATTAGGTAGAAGAACAAAGTGTTGGCCTTTAAGGTATAAAGGCCAAAATGAATGAATGTATTTCTTTATTATTCCAAAAAGTACATAAAATATCCAAGAATGTATTTAAGCCTCACATGGACTTACTTATATTTCTGTTTTTATCACTTATTAGAGTACGATTTGGTTAACATGTAATATAATGAAAGGACCACAATAGTAGCAAATATAAATTCTGGTCTAAATTTATATATTGTTTGCCTGACCTTTGATAATAACACCACATTCTCTGCCTCAGTTGCAAAGTTGTAAAGAAGAGGCACTACTATTCCTAATTTGTGAGGTTTTGTGAAGCTCTAATAAGATAATGTAGATAAATATACAGTGAAATCATAAGGTACAGTATAAATGTATGTTAAAATCATTATTTTCTTTTGTCGTTCCAAATCTAATTAATCTTACAAACAGTTAACTAAAACTATTCTATATTAATTTGATGAACAAATACACTAAATGTTCTACAGCAGTATTTCACAGATATACATCAAAATCTCCTGGATGACTTGTTAAAACACATACTGCTGACTCTTTAGGTCTTGGGGGGAGGAGATAAAAGGCTTGAGAATTTGATGTTTTAAAATGTTCCTAGTTGATACTGATGTTGCTGGTCCGGAAACCACACATTGAGGAACATGGTTCTAGAGAGGAGATAAAATTAAAGAGAATATAGTAAGATAGAGAAATGTATATTCATAGCCATACATAATGTATACTTCAACATAAACAGTCATTCTGTATTATTTGGGATCCAAAGTAAATTGGTTTGACTTCATTACTGAAATTTACATATTAATAATCAAATCAAATTAACCTGGACATCACCAATCCCATTTGAATTAGCCCAGATATTAGAGCTAACACCATTTAGTAATCTATAAAAATCAATCTTCATTTTATTGGATTTAAAATGTTATCTTTATTGTACAACATAAGTGAAAATATGACCACCATAAACATATTTAAACCAAAAAAGAGATATTCAGACCACACGTTCTTTGTCAACTCAGATAAATTTTTGAGGCGAAAACAGAAGTGCCCTCAAGATGAAAAATCACTTTCAAATGTATTAGAGCAGAACATATTTCAAATAATAATCACAGCCTAAATGATGAACTTGTGGAAAAGTTCGAAGACTTATCATCTAAACATGATACATCTTGAAGTGAAACTGATCCAGTGTATAGAGAAACTGGATTTGGTCAAGCATCATCTTTGGGCTCAAAGAAAGGTGGAATCAGACAGGAAACAAAAGAGCAAAATGTCCCAGAAGTGCCAAGGTCTCAGATATGCATATTAATCAATAGGCTCTTGTTGCCCAATATCTTTTACAGCCAAGTGGTTGGTAACTTCTATAGCCATAGTCCAGGCCACAGCCCACAAGTAAGAGGATGTTACCATATCCACAGTCAGTACAGTGGCCCAGGGAAGACATGTAATTTCCCCAGTAGCCATTGGGGTTGAAATTATCAGGGAAGAAATCATAATACATTGTCCAGGAGACAAGGATTTGATCAGTCAGCAAGTTTGATGGCTACAGCACGTAATGGGATCCTTCTTCCTCAGTGACTCATATAGCTGTGATGAAGAAATGTACCTCCTTCATTCTTTAAATCAAGGGAATTAAAATTCTTATTAAACTCTTAGATCTCATTGAAAAAAGAAGAGATCCTCATTATTCTTGAAAGAAGTTTGAGCTTGATTAACTTCTCAAGGATTCTTCTTTATGGGTTTTGTCTCTGTAAATGAGAAGTTAAGAAGTTACTGCCATGTCTTCAAAATCTGGGGTTAAACCGGACTCCAACTTCAATCCTCCAATTATCAGACTTCCCAACAACAAAAACTGTGCTGGTTGCAACACCAAACCATGTTTTTAGTCCACAGGAATTTACTGAATGTCCTCATGCTTCATAAAGCTCTACACCAGGATTTGAGATATAGATTTCAAAGAGCTCGTAGATCTAGCAAACCTTTCAAACTGGAAGCAAAGACAAAACAAACAAGCCTACAATCAACATATATATATATATATGCAGCTAAATCCCATAATTATAAAATGTTGTGTGGACCTAGTGGAGCAGAGATTCTAGTAGGAGTTTGTGTAGCTATAAAATTGTAAAGATGAATTAAACTTTAAGATTGATATTAGGACCAGCGAGTGTGAAGCATAGCACTCAGATAACAAAGGAAAGTTTCTCTTGATATTTTAAATTATGAAAACAAAATTTGAAAACAGACAAGGAAAACTGAGAACTGAGATGTGTTTTAAAAATTATTCATGACACTTGTTAAAGATGGTAAGGCCAACTTTATTCAAGGGGAGCTACCACAATGTTGTAGTACGGGTTTTGTAATAGTGTAGAGAGATTGGGCTCAACTTCGAATACAAGGAAAAGTGGGAATTTTTAGCCAAGGAGCAGGAGGGAATCTGTGGATGGAAAATTACTAAGAAGAAATATCAAGGGTAAGGGGAGAGGGGGTTGGTTTCAGGCTAAACCAACCTAATAGGTTTCTTGCTGAAGGCAGTCCAGAAAGATCAGACTGGGAAGTGGTTGAAGATGAGGAACCAGATCAGGTATTGAAGGTGATCAGACATTGAGGTTGAGGAGTGGGGAGGGTGGTAGAGGGGTTCTGGTTTAACTGAATTAGCAGGTTTCTTGCTAAAATTGGACAATGCAGAGACAAACACGGGAAACCAAAAGTCAGAGCCTAGTTGAGAAGAGGGTTCAGTGGGGCCTGATTAGAGTTTGATCAAGGAGGAAATCTTTGTCAGATGAGCAAGTCTCTTTCCCTTCCCTTTACTTCCTTCTTCACTGGCCTTCTACCTCTGGACTGTGCAATTTTGCGTAGATTACTCATCTCTTCCTTTAAGGCAGAACATCAAATCATTTTTGACATTTATGAAGAATGGTACTGAAAAATACTCTATAATTGATATCTCTAAAATTCTAAGAGACACAGTTGAATGAATGACACCGAGAGAGCTGGGGGACATGAAATTGCTGCATGATGTCATTGCTTCATCCTATCAGTAGATCCTAACCAAACGGCATCCGCAGCCCACTCCTCAATCTCAGGAAATTGTGTCTGGGCTCATAATCAACACATTCATAAAATCTCTCTTGAGTGTCAAAAAAACAAACAAAGAGGGCTTCCCTGATGGCGTAGTGGTTGAAAGTCCACCTGCTGATGCAGGGGACAGGGGTTCATGCCCCGGTCCGGGAGGATCCCACATGCTGCGGAGTGGCTGGGCCCGTGAGCCATGGCCGCTGAGCCTGCGCATCCGGAGCCTGTGCTCCACAACGGGAGAGGCCACAACAGTGAGAGGCCCGTGTACTGCAAAAACAAACAAACAAACAAAAACAAAGCAAATAGCGATGTTTTCAGATTTGAACAAAAAAATGTCTAAGGATCTCATTACCATGATTAAGGATTCTTTATTTTAATTTGAAAATAACATCTTGTCTTTTCATTCATGTGACATTTATCCAGGACTTAATATGAGCCCAATGCTGTGCTTTATTTTGGGGACACAGTGGTGATCAAGATAGATAATAGCCCTTCATGGAGCACACAGTTCTATATAATGCAATTCGAGTCGACTCTGGTTAGTGGGAGGCAGATAGCAAGGCTTCAGCCTCAAACACACCCAGATTACAAATCCAGTTCTGCCACTCTCCAGTTTTGAGACCATGAACGTGTCATTGAACTTTCTGAATTCCAGTTTCCTCTTGTGTAAAGTGAGGATAACAGAACCTTGAATAAAACCAAACTCATGAGGTTGTGAAGAAGAGTAGTGTACTACAAGCCCAGGAATATATAAGATATTAGTTCTTTTGCCTAATTATTTTTATCATTTAAATAACTGAAAAATTATACTAGAATATGCTCAAGATGATGACCTCACCTAAAACCTCAAATAAACCTAGTTCAGAAGGCTTTCAGTGTCATAAGAGAGCAATGGGATGAAAACATGCTTACCAAATATTTAGCTCCAAAGTTATTATGCTATTCTAGGTTGTACACAAGGTTGGGTGGGTAGTTAGGTTGGCAGTTGTTTGGTTGTTTGATTGGTTGGTTGGTTGGTTGGTTGGTTTTAAGAAAAATTTATTTACACATTTGCCACCATTAAGCCATGGTTTGAACATATCCACTGGGCAGCAGCTATCACATTTGGGACAGCTCCTTTGGCTGAAGGAGAATTATGGAAAATCAAAAATCAGAGCCATGTAACTATGAAGCATTTCCAGTTTCAGCTTTGCTTCCTGTGTCTGAAGTTTGGGGCAAAAGAGCAAGCAAAACCTTCTTTGGATAAGAAAAAGATTCACTTTGAATAATTTTATCAAATGTCAGTGTCATCTATTGATTCTTCAGTGTTTTATGTTTATGTTCATTTAGTATCTTCAACAGGTGAAGAAGAACTCTTGACTTGTAAGGTACTTGGTAATCTTCCTTAGGTATCCATTGTAGCTGAAAGCTTTTATTCGAGTCTACAAGGCAAAGCCAGTGTGAATCTTTGAAAATGATGACTTTTTGCAACTATGAGATTTCTCTGTGCTGGGAAGGGGCTTCTCTTGATCTCTTCTTGCTGAGAAACTGCTCATAAATCTAGTTAGAAATTGACCCTGCCTTCAAATGATCTATGGGAATAGAGGTGAATCTTGTGGTCCTCTAAGAAGTAAAAACTTGAGGACAAAGATATAGAAGTGAAAGAGAAGAAAATGCAGACAAAGGAAAAAATATGAGGGAGGGAGGGAAAATCATTTGGTCATTTCTTATTTGCAAGAACAATGTAAATACGGTATTAAATTTCCTACCAGCACCAAGCTTGCTATGACTCTGCCATCTTCACATTCTCCACTGTACTAATTTTATGGCCAACAATTTTATTGGTTAGTGTAATCAAATACTCTAGTCACAAAAAGAGTCACACTTGGAGAACATTTCTCCACCAACTTGTGACAGAAGGCAGATATTAGATGCCTTCAAAGTAGCCTTAAGAGAAAACTTGGGAAATGTTTAACAGGGTATCACTAATAGATTTACTATCAAAGTTAGTCTTGGAAAACTTTTTGGGGCTCTAAACCACTCCTGTGAACCACATGGGTAAGTACAAATAAGCATTCTTATATTCAGCTTTGGCTAATGAATCACTACTTCTTAGTAATCAAGGAATTGGGAAACCTAACAATTCGAGTAGAGGGTTTAGGTAAAAGGACAGAAATCCGGAATCCAGGTGGTAGATGTTTGTGAGAGACATGAGTACATAATGATACATAGAACGTGAAAATGTGAAAAACAAATTTCTAAAGAAACTTGCAGCATTTGAAACCCCTCCTTTGTGGAGACAAGTTGGTTATGGAAATAAGTCATTAGGAAAATAGTAAGCAGAGTAGAAATAACACTGCACTCTGGATTCAAGCAAGGGTTATGCAGTATGATTCTAAGTGCAACAGTTAGTCACAGACTCATAATTCAAGAAAGTACTCCAGAATATTCTCTAGCCATGCCTTTCTTCCAGGAAGAATTACTCTGAAACATCCTAAAATATAGGAGGAAAATATTTTTTTTCTCTCTCTTTTTCTCTCAAACGTTCTTCTGTAAATAAGGTGTCTTTAAGTATTCAAGTCACCTTTCTCAGCTACAGGCTTTATTCAGCATGGAAATCTTAAATATACATAGATTAGTTTTTCAGGTAATTCAGAGAAGTAAGCAATTAATGGGAAATTCGGAAATAAAAACAACACTTTTCTTCATGTGTGACCTTCTGCAATGAATCCAACTTATAAAATGTGCAGAGATCAGACTTCCAACCTGCAAATGGCTATGAATTAAAGAATGGTTATGAGATGTTAGCAAATGGATGTTTGATATCTTTTTCATGTTCGTTGGGGAAATTTGTCAGATAACCCAGCCATATTTATTGAGTTTATACTATGTGCAAAACACTTAACTGGCCCAGCTCAATACCAAAACTCATGTACAATTAGAAACAAATAGCTAGCCATACTCCCTACAGACCACAGCTGAGCCTGAATGCAACATCAGATGTTCTTCCTACTCTTTCTTTTCACTTTATCCGTAAAATGGTATTTATTCTGTTCTCATTTTTATGAATCCTATATAAATATAGATGAAACCTCTTCATTCCTAGATTCAAGATAAGTGGAGGAGGCTGAAAAGTATGGGAAATAAAAAGCAATGAATAAGGACCTTGTAACTGTCCCAAATTGGTAGCCCAAAGGTAAATTACTTATAGAGAACTTTTTAAATACAAATTTCCAGAATGCATAGAAGATCATCCTGTGAGAATTTCCAAGGGTGGAATCTGAGTACAAGCATTTTTTAAAAAACATATGTAATAGGAGTGAATTGCCGTTAAAAATACCTGACATAAAGTAATGTAGAACATTTTCTTATTACATAGGAAAGTATGAATTTATCAAATCAACCAAAAATACATATTTTTCTTCTAAGCAGAGCATGTCATCAGAAACTTCAGTCCCAGTACCATGTCTGTGCTTGAAGGGTGCCAAGCACAGACATTGTACTTCAGTGTACTTCTTGTATGTCCTTGGGGATATAAAGGGCTCCTTCTTCTGTCCTTATCCTGTTGAGATGTAGATGAGTTTCCTTTATCAAGATTGAGTTACCTGAGCATAAATAAATAAATAAATGTGTGTGTGTGCAAGTGCATGTGTGTGTGTAATGGCCTGAGGCAGTGCTTCTTAAAACATGGGAGTCAGACCACCTGATGTAGAATCCCTGGGGTAATTCTATAAACTTTAGATTTCTCGTTCATCCTTTTTGTTTCCAATGACAAGATTTCTTTCTTTTTTAAGGCTAAATACAATATAAAATAAGAAATACAATTTTCTATTATATTTATACCACACTTTCTTTATCCATTCATCCCTCCATGGACACTTAGGTGGTTTCCATTTCTTAGCCTCTATGAATAATATTTCAATGAACATGGGAATGTGGTTAGCTCTTCAAGATAATGACTTCACTTCCATTTGGTGTACACCCAGAAGAGAGATTGCTGAATCATTTGGTAAATCTATTTTTAATTTTTGGACAACCTCCATATTGTTTTCCATAGTGGCTGAATCAATTTAAGTTCCCATCAACAGTGCATAAGGGTTCCGTTTTCTCCAACATCCTATAAGAGATAGCAACACTTGTTATCTCTTATCTTTTTGATGAAAGCCATTCCAATAGGAATGATAACTCATTGTGGTTTTGTTCTATTTCCGTGAAGATTAGAGATGTCAACATCATATACCTGAAAAAAAAAAACGGTAGAAGGGAGAGGGGGAATATGGCGGAAGAGTAAGATGCGAAGATCACCTACCTCCCCACAGATACATCAGAAATACATCTACACGTGGAACAACTCCTACAGAACACCTACTGAATGCTGGCAGAAGACCTCAGACCTCCCAAAAGGCAAGAAACTCCCCCAGGTACGTGGGTAGGGCAAAAGAAAAAAGAATAAACAGAGACAAAAGAATAGGGATGAGACCTGCACCAGTCGGAGGGAGCCGGGAAGGAGGAAAGGTTTCCACACACTAGGAGCCCCTTCGTGCACAGAGATGGCGGGTGGTGGAGGGGGAAAGATTCAGAGCCATGGAGGAGAGCGCAGCCACAGGGGTGCAGAGGGCAAAGCGGAGAGATTCCCACACAGAGGACCAGTGCCAACCGGCACTCACCAGTGAGGTTTGTCTGCTCACCCGCCGGGGTGGGCGGGGCTGGGAGCTTTGGCTCGGGCTTCGGTCGGAGGGCAGTGAGACGACCTGGGTTGGTGGCGTGAACACAGCCTGAAGCAGTTAGTGCACCACGGCTAGCCGGAAGGGAGTCCGGGGAAAAGTCTGGAACTGCCGAAGAGGCAAGAGACTTTCTCTTCCCTCTTTGTTTCCTGGTGTGCGAGGAGAGGGGATTAAGAGCCCTGCTTAAAGGAGCACCAGAGACGGGCACGAGCTGCGGCTAACAGCATGGACCCCAGAGACGGGCATGAGATGGCTAAGGCTGCTGCTGCCGCCACCAAGAAGCCTGTGTGCAAGCACAGGTCACTCTCCACACCTCCGCTCCCAGGAGCCCGTGGAGCCCGCCACTGCCAGGGTCCCGTGATCCAGGGACAATTTCCCCAGGAGAACGCACGGTGCACCTCAGGTTGGTGCAACGTCACGCCGGCCTCTGCCACCACAGGCTCGCCCCGCACTCCGTACCCCTCCCTCATCCCGGCCTGAGTGAGCTAGAGCCCCCGAATCAGAGGATCCTTTAACCCCGTCCTGTCTGAGGGAAGAATAGACGCCCTTCGGTGACCTACATGCAGAGGCGGGACCAAATCCAAAGCTGAAACGCGGGAGCTGTGCAACCAAAGAAGAGAAAGGGAAATCTCTCCCAGCAGCCTCAGAAGCAGCGGATTAAAGCTCTACAATCAACTTGTACCCTGCATCTGTGGAATACATGAATAGACAACGAATCATCCCAAACTGAGGAGGTGGACTTTGAGAGCAAGATGTATTATTTTTTCCCCTTTTCCTCTTTTTGTGAGTGTGTATGTGAATGCTGCTGTGTGAGATTTTGTCTGTATAGCTTTGCTTTCACCATTTGTCCTAGCGTTCTATCAGTCCGTTTTCTTTCTTTTGTTTTTAATTGTTGTTGTTTGTTTTTCTTTTACTTTAAACATTTTTTTCTTAATAATTATTTTAGTAACTTTATTTTATTTTACCTTTATTTTATTTTATTTTATCCTCTTTCTTTCTTTCTTTCTACTTTTTCTCCCTTTTATTCTGAGCTGTGTGGATGAAATGCTCTTGGTGCTGCAGCCAGCATTCAGTGCTGTGTCTCTGAGGTGGGAGAGCCAACTTCTGGACACTGGTCGACAAGAGACCTCCCAGCTCCATGTAATAACAAACAGCAAAACTCTCCCAGAGATCTCCATCTCAACACCAACACCCAGCTTACCTCAACAACCAGCAAGCTACAGAGCTGGACACCCTATGCCAAACAACTAGCAAGACAGGAACACACCACCACCCATTAGCAGAGAGGCTGCCTAAAATCATAATACGTCCACAGACACCCCAAAATACACCACCAGACGTGGACCTGCCCAACAGAAAGACAAGATCCAGCCTTATCCACCAGAATACAGGCACTGGTCCCCTCCACCACAAAGCCTACACAATCCACTGAACCAAATTTAGCCACTGGGGACAGACACCAAAAACAACGGGAACTACGAACCTGCAGCCTGCAAAAAGGAGACCCCAAACACAGTAAGATAAGCAAACTGAGAAGACAGAAAAATGCACAGCAGATGAAGGAGTAAGATAAAAACTCACCAGACCTAACAAATGAAGAGGAACTAGGCAGTCTACCTGAAAAATAATTCAGAATAATGATAGTAAAGATGATCCAAAATCTTGGAAATAGAATAGACAAATTGCAAGAAACATTTAACAAGGACCTACAAGAACTAAAGATGAAACAAGCAACGATGAATAACACAATAAATGAAATTAAAAATACTCTAGAAGGGATCAATAGCAGAATAATTGAGGCAGAAGAACGGATAAGTGACCTGGAAGATAAAAGAGTGGATATAATTACTGCAGAGCAGAATAAAGAAAAAAGAATGAAAAGAACTGAAGACACTCTCAGAGACCTCTGGGACAACATTAAACACACCAACATTCAAATTATAGGGAATCCAGAAGAAGAAGAGAAAAAGAAAAGCACTGAGAAAATATTTGAGGAGATTATAGTTGAAAACTTTCCTAATATGGGAAATGAAATAGTTAATCAAGTCCAGGAAGCACAGAGAGTCCCATACAGGATAAATCCAAGGAGAAACATGCCAAGACACATATTAATAAAACTGTAAAAATTAAATACAAAGAAAACATATTAAAAGCAGCAAGGGAAAAACAACAAATAACACACAAGGGAATCCTCATAAGGCTAACACCTGATCTTTCAGCAAAAACTCTGCAAGCCAGAAGGGACTGGCAGGGCATATTTAAAGTGATGAAGGAGAAAAACCTGCAACCAAGATTACTCTACCCTGCAAGGATCTCATTTAGATTTGACGGAGAAATTGAAACCTTTACAGACAAGCAAAAGCTGAGAGAGTTCAGCACCACCAAACCAGCTTTACAACAAATACTAAAGGAACTTCTCTAGGCAAGAAACACAAGAGAAGGAAAAGACCTGTAATAACAAACCCAAATCAATTAAGAAAATGGGAATAGGAACATACATATTGATAATTACTTTAAATGTAAATGGATTAAATGCTCCCAGCAAAAGACACAGACTGGCTGAATGGATACAAAAACAAGACCCATATATATGCTGTCTACAAGGGACCCACTTCAGACCTAGGGACACATACAGACTGAAAGTGAGGGTATAGAAAAAAATATTCCTTGCAAATGGAAAGCAAAGGAAATCTGGAGCAGCAATTTTCATCAGACAAAACAGACTTTAAAATAAAGACTATTAGAAGAGACAAAGAAGGACACTACATAATGATCAAGGGATCTATCCAAGAAGATAAAACAATTGTAAATATTTACGCACCCAACATAGGAGCACCTCAATACATAAGGCAAATACTAACAACCATAAAAGGGGAAATCGACAGTAACACATTCATAGTAGGGGACTTTAACACCCCACTTTCACAAATGGACAGATCATCCAAAATGAAAATAAATAAGGAAACACAAGCTTTAAATGATACATTAAACAAGATGGACTTAAGTGATATTTATAGGATATTCCATCCAAAAACAACAGAAAACACATTTTTCTCAAGTGCTCATGGAATATTTTCCAGAATAGACCATATCTTGGGTCACAAATCAAGCCTTGGTAAATTTAAGGGAATTGAAATCGTATCAAGTATCTTCTCCGACCACAATGCTGAGACTAGATATCAATTACAGGAAAAGATCTGTAAAAAATACAAACACATGGAGGCTAAACAATACACTACTTAATAACAAAGTGATCACTGAAGAAATCAAAAAATACCTAGAAAAAAATGACAATGGAGACAAGACAACCCAAAACCTGTGTGATGCAGCAAAAGCATTTCTAAGAGGGAAGTTTATAGCAATACAATCCTACCTGAAGAAACAGGAAACATCTCGAATAAACAACCTAAACTTGCACCTAAAGCAATTAGAGAAAGAAGAACAAAAAAAACACAAAGTTAGCAGAAGGAAAGAAATCATAAAGATCAGATCAGATATAAATGAAAAAGAAATGAAGGAAATGATAGCAAAGATCAATAAAACTAAAAGCTGATCTTTGAGAAGATAAACAAAATTGATAAACCATTAGCAGACTCATCAAGAAAAATAGGTAGAAGACTCAAATCAATAGAATTAGAAATGAAAAAGGAGAAGTAACAACTGACACTACAGAAATACAAAAGATCATGAGAGATTAATACAAGAAACTCTATGCCAATAAAATGGATAACCTGGAAGAAATGGACAAATTCTTAGAAAAGCACAACCTGCCAAAACTGAATCAGGAAGAAATAAAAATATGAAGACCAATCACAAGCACTGAAATTGAAACTGTGATTAAAAATCTTCCAACAAACAAAAGCCCAGGACCATATGGCTTCACAGGTAAATTCTATCAAACATTTAGAGAAGAACTCACACCTATCCTTCTCAAACTCTTCCAAAATATAGCAGGGGGAGGAACACTCCCAAACACATTCTACGAGGCCACCATCACCCTGATACCCAAATCAGACAAGGATGTTACAAAGAAAGAAAACTACAAGCTAATATCACTGATGAACATAGATGCAAAAATCCTCAACAAAATACTAGCAAACAGAACCCAACAGCACATTAAAAGGATCATACACCAAGATCAAGTGGGGTTTATTCCAGGAATGCAAGGATTCTCCAATATATGCAAATTAATAAATGTGATACACCATTTTAACAAACTGAAGGAGAAAAACCTTATGGTCATCTCAATAGATGCAGAGAAAGCTTTCAACAAAATTCAACACCCATTTTTGATAAAAACCCTGCCAAAAGGAGGCATAGAGGGAACTTTCCTCAACATAATAAAGGCCATAGATGACAAACCAACAGCCAACATTGTCCTCAATGTTGAAAAACTGAAACCATTTCCACTAAGATCAAGAACAAGCCAAGGTGGCCCACTCTCACCACTCTTATTCAACATAGTTGTGGAAGTTTTAGCCACAGCAATCACAGAAGAAAGGGAAACAAAAGGTATCCAAATGGGAAAAGAAGTAAAGCTGTCACTGCTTGCAGCTTACATTGATACTATACATAGAGAATCCTAAAGAGGCTACCAGAAAACTACTAGAGCTAACCAATGAATTTGATAAAGTACCAAGCTACAAAATAAATGCACAGAAATCTCTGGCATTCCTATACACTAATGATGAAAAATCTGAAAGTGAAATTAAGAAAACACTCCCATTTACCATTGCAACAAAAAGAATAAAATATCTAGGAATAAACCTACCTAAGGAGACAAAAACCTGTATGCAGAAAATTACAAGACACTGATGAAAGAAATTAAAGATGATCTGAATAGATGGAGAGATATACCATGCTCTTGGATTGGAAGAATCAACATTGTGAAAATGACTCTACTACCCAAAGGAATCTACAGATTCAATGCAATCCCTATCAAACTACCACTGGCATTTTTCACAGAACTAGAACAAAAAATTTCACAATTTGTTTGGAAACATAGAAGACCCCGAATAGCCAAAGCAATCTTGAAAACGAAAAACGGAGTTGGAGGAATCAGGTTTCCTGACTTCAGACTATACTACAAAGCTACAGTAATCAAGACAGTATGGTACTGGCACAAAAACAGAAAGATAGATCAATGGAACAGGATAGAAAGCCCAGAGATAAACCCACACACATATGGTCACCTTATCTTTGTTAAAGGAGGCAGGAAGGTACAGTGGAGAAAGGACAGCCTCTTCAATAAGTGGTGCTGGGAAAACTGGACAGGTACATGTAAAAGTATGAAATTAGATAACTCCCTAACACCATACACAAAAATAAGCTCAAAATGGATTAAAGACCTAAATGTAAGGCCAGACACTATCAAACTCTTAGAGGAAAACATAGGCAGAACACTCTATGATGTAAATCACAGCAAGATCCTTTTTGACCCACCTCCTAGAGAAATCGAAATAAAAACAAAAATAAACAAATGGGACCTAATGAAACTTCAAAGCTTTTGCACAGCAAAGGAAACCATAAACAAGACCAAAAGACAACCCTCAGAATGGGAGAAAATATTTACAAATGAAGCAACTGACAAAAGATTAATCTCCATAATTTACAAGCAACTCATGCAGCTCAATAACAAAAAAGCAAACAACCCAATCCAAAAATGGACAGAAGACCTAAATAGACATTTCTCCAAAGAAGATATACAGACTGCCAACAAACATATGGAAGAATGCTCAACATCATTAATCATTAGAGAAATGCAAATCAAAACTACAGTGAGATATCATCTCACACCAGTCAGAATGGCCTTCATCAAAAAGTCTAGAAACAATAAATGCTGGAGAGGGTGTGGAGAAAATAAACACTCTTGCACTGCTGGTGGGTATGTGAATTGGTACAGCTACTATGGAGAGCAGTATGGAGGGTCCTTAAAAAACTACAAATAGAACTACCATATGACCCAGCAATCCCACTACTGGGCATATACCCTGAGAAAACCATAATTCAAAAAGAGTCATGTACCAAAATGTTCATTACAGCTCTATTTACAGTAGCCAGGAGATGGAAACAGCCTAAGTGTCCATCATCAGATGAATGGATAAAGAAGATGTGGCACATATATATAATGGAATATTACTCAGCCATATAAAGAAATGAAATTGAGCTATTTGTAATGTAGTGGATGGACCTAGAGTCTGTCATGCAGAGTGAAGTAAGTCAGAAAGAGAAAGACAAATACCATATGCTAACACATATATATGGAATTTAAGAAAAGAAATGTCATGAAGAACCTAGGGGTAAGACAGGAATAAAGACACAGATCTACTAGAGAATGGACTTGAGGATATGGGGAGGGGAAAGGGTAAACTGTGACAAAGCGGGAGAGTGGCATGGACATATATACACTACCAAACGTAAAATAGATAGCTAGTTGGAAGCAGCCGCATAGCACAGGGAGATCAGCTCGGTGCTTTGTGACCACCTAGAGGGGTGGGATAGGGAGGGTGGGAGGGAGGGAGATACAAGAGGGAAGAGATATGGGGATATATGTATAACTGATTCACTTTGTTATAAAGCAGAAACTAACACACCATTATAAAGCAATTATACTCCAATAAAGATGTAAAAAAGCAAAAAAAAGGCGGGGGGAAGGACCCTAGGGCCATCCAGATGTGTCTCTCAAGTAACCATGAAAGCTCTAATATAATAAACTACACCTTAATTAAAGTATGCTTTTAAAATAAAATAAATTTTTTAAAAAGTCGGTAATTACCTGGGGTGAATGCTATGTTAATTCACTTGATTTTGGTAATCATTTCACAATGTATGTACATATCAAACATCCTGTTGTACATCTTAAATATATAAAATTTTTTGTCAATTATACCTCAATTAAACTGGGGAAAAAATTTTATTTCTGAATCATACCTCAGATATACCAAGTAGAATTCTTTGGCATGAGGCCCAAGAATTTACATTTTAAGCCACCTGCCCAGGTGATGCTCCTGCATACCGTAACTTCAGAAACACTGACTCAGATGTTCTCTGTGGTCTCTTCAAGCACAAATTTTTTTATAACTCAGTCATCATTCTAGAACAGTCATACAGTTTCTAACCTCAATATGACCCTCTAATTCCTGAGGAAAAAAAAAAAACCCTTTTCTTTTCTTATGCTATTCTAACCTGCATGTTTGGTTAAGTTACAGTTCTCAGCATGCATCAACCTTCGGCTGCTAGAAAGTTTCAAACTGGACATTTTACTGGTTATAATGATAGTCTACTGGAAAATAATCTACTAAGTCAATTCTTAAGCAAGTTGCCTTTTGAATTTTTTTAAAACAGATATTTGTTGGATGAAATATGGTGCAGAAAATACTGTTTTCTAAAGTGATTTCTCCAAATAGCCTTTACATTTATAACTAAGATGAAAACTATGCAGCATGCCACATGCAGACACTCAATAGAAGAGCAGAGTTAAGCCAAATCCTGCTGTCACCAAGAATATTTGTACTCTACATAAAATGTTTTCAACAAGAGGATTGAGACATTATTGACTTGGCTTATAAAAAGAATACTCTTCTCTCTAAAAGAACACAGAGAAAGGCTGATATATCTTCAGGTCTATGAAAAGGGGCTCTTTTAAGAGTAAAATTCACTACCTGGTATTGATTCTACAAAGATTAAGAAGCTTTACCTCGTTGTTTCTAAACTGGTGCTTCTAAGCTGTAAAGTAGATACCGTAGGTGGTTTGAGATAAGGGATTTATCCTTCCCCTAAAAGACTCTCAGACTCCTAAAATACATCTCTAGCTATTCTAGATGCCCCAGAATCCTTAAATAGGGGACATAGCATTTTATTCTACAATCCTTAGTCCCTGGGAGAGGGAACATAGTGGGTTTCCTTTGCACTAATATAGAAATAAGTGAAATCTGCCACCAATGTTCCATTCTCTTGCAGAGGAGCAGAAGTGGTGAGACGGTACAGCAAGCAATGAATGGTGTGCCATTGGCACCAGAATTGGAGGTGGATGTCACAGAGTTAAAGGAAGGTTAAGATAGAAATTTTTTTTAATCATAAGCAAACCCGTCTTTCCTGCTTATCACAAAAGCTCAAGGATTATTTGCTTTCTCACTGCTTCTAACACGCACATGAGAAAAATAAATCCACTTCCCTCCCCACTCAATGTACTAAAAAATATGCCCACCAAATGTACCCACCAAAAAAGGAATGTACCCACCAAAAAAGAAAACTCCTCTCAGGTGGGAATATTATGATGGTTGAGACAAGTTTATTGAGAATTTGACAGACACTTCCACAACTTGATGATGACAAACATCATGAGCTTGGTGAAAAATTCAAAAGTAATACATGTTTGGGTGTCAAGTTTCTGCAAATGTCCCCACAAACATCATCCAGGGAAGGCAGCTGGAGGCATCAAGTGCTTCTCATTTTCTTCCCTTGAGACTCTGGTGCTAGGTCTGAAAAGCAGTGACTGGGAGGTTGATGAGCACATGAGGACCTGGAATTATTCCTCTCAGCCTTGGGAGAGAAGGTTCCATGCCTCGGGTATTTCAGAAAATCAATAGAGAGAAAATAGCCAGAATCTTCTGTAGTCGAAAGCCCCACACCCATTGTAGTCATAGCCAAAACCATAGCCCACTGGGGAGTGGGTGCTGACGTAGCCACAGCCAACACTATACCCCCGGGGGTAGCTGCAACTGCCCCAGTAGCATCCTGGGAAGACAGTGCTGGAGAAGTTGTTATAGCACATGGTGTCTGGAGTTGGGGGCCTAGATAGCAGTGGAATGCGTTTCCTCAGTATGATGGATTCCCTTCTCTCCATCCTTCTTTATATACCCTGGCTGTGGGGTGTGGTGAAAAACACAAGGGGTCATTTTCATCGACACCTGTTTGCTTCACAAATAGCTCATTAGTTTGTTTTGCTTGCTTAAGACATCTTTACACTTGCTTAAGAAATTTCTCATGTGAGAGAACACAGGGGCAGGATTCCTTCAAATAAATTGTGTCCCTTCATTTAAAATACACATTGCAGAGACTTCAAAGCACTGGGTCTTGTAGGTCCTAGATACAAGCCTCTGTGAGCAGGCATTACAATACCAAGAAATTTTCTGAGGTTGTTAACTGTCATTTGGTCCTCTTGCTCTTTGAACGTCCATACCACACAGTTGGAATTCAAAAAATATGTGCTGAATAAATTAATAAATGAAATAACAAATACATAATAAGACTGCCTCAAAATGGAGATATTTCTTAGTATTCACCTGATTAAAGAATTTTTCGCAGTATGCAAGATAAATGCCAAAGAGTTCATTGGAAAGACTCCTTTTTTCGCCTTTATCTATAGCTACCCTGTTTACAAAACTGGATAAAATTTTAATTTTAATTATAGTACCTGCCTGAACTATATTTAACATCACATTTCTAAACCACTGCCTGAACTAATAATCTTGTAATTATAAAAAAAAAATGGAGCTTGTGGATTGATCCTAGAAATAAATTGTCAAATATCATCTGTTGGTCTAATATGCTTTTCAAAGTAAATGTTGAAAATAATAACAGGATAAAAACAGAAATATTAATGGGAAATTTTACCTTAAAATGTACACTATTTTTTTCCATTAGATCTAATAAGACCAGATTATCTAACAAATGTGATGATCTTGTAAAGAGCCAGATGACAATATTAAATCAAAGTTATTTCATTTTTAGAATGATCATGCACCCCAGGATTGGGAAAGAAAATCATTCCTCTCTCTAAATGGAAATTTAGTCCTCAAATATGAATTAAAGGAGGAATAAGATTGATCAAACCCATCTTGGGTCATGCAAGACTTAAAAAATTATTCTCAGATACCTGCGTTAATATTCCTCGGAATGGCACTTAAGAGAAAATTTACATAAAATACAGCAAAAGAGGACATATGGCACAGAAATAAAAAGGCACAGAACTGCAAGGAATCATTCTTAGAAAGGCACAGAACAGATACATATGACATACTAGCCCCCAAAATTTTACTTTAGATTTCAGACGTAAATTTCCTTCCTGTTACTAGCAGCTAAGACCTAAATTTCTGGAGGCATATAGAGGTCACAGGCTGACTCCAAGGACAAGGTGAGACACTTGGAAAAATGCACAACTGTGACAGTGTTTCAACCACTAATTGGTTAATTATAACAGAGGTATTTTTGAAAATACGCCGTGCTCTTGCACCATCCTTGTTCATGAACAAAGCTGTATGGCCACCTAGGGTGATTCAGCATTTAAAATTCAAACACTTCATGTGACTTATAGCTAAATAAGACCAGGAAATTACAATTAGCTTCACTCACAAAATATAAAGGCATTCAACAGCAGACCCTTCTCTAAAAATCATAGAATAATTTATGTCTTATTTCTGCTGTCATCACATTGCCCTACTCCATAAAGAAAAAAACTGGTAATATTTGAAAAAAGAAAAATTGAAAAAAAATAGCATCATACAATGGAAAGAAAAAAAATTGAGTTAATGTTAAAATTCAGTTATGATGCTCTGTTTAAGTAAGTTCCCCCTCTCACTTGCCTACCCAATCAGACAATATGCTAGGTTTGCCCTGCAGGGCACAATACCCAACTCTGTATCTGAGTAGTAATGGTGAATAAAAATTAAAATATGTTGTCTTTTTAAAAACTTAAGTCATATTTACAAAGAACATTCTGAATTTTCTCTAGAAATTCTGCAGAAAATCATAACACAAGAAAATTTTAGGGAAATACATGATTTATCAAGTTATTTAAAAACAAAATAGGTAGCTAGCTTAATTTTACACTGAGTCTATGAAAGCTTTATTATAGTATAGGTTTATCTAGATGCAGGTGTTGTAGAGCCTGAAGTTTATACAATGTTGAGAAGCCTCTTGATGAAAAACAGTAAACATAAAAGTATAAAATTCAGTACAAAAATAAACATTTGTTAAAATGATAAATCACAAATTTAAACACTAATAAAAGTCACAAATATTATAAACTTTTGAAAAAATGTTTTTACTACATAACTGCCTGACACACTTCTATAATATTTTTTCCATAGACAAGCTTTGGGCTCCACCATTTCGAATTTTTTCCTCCACTACTCATTCTACACTGGATGCCATGGGGCTAATACATACTGAGATGTGACTTCTGGTCCTGCACATTCATGTCACAAATTCTGGGTGAATTGGTAGAGTAGATGGGGGAGAATTCCTGGAAGCCATCACCATACATGGATGGCTAGCCTAATTAGACACAGAAGTAACTGCAAACCACATAAATCTATCTCCCATATCCAAATTCAACTTCTCCTTAGCTAGATCCCAGAAAGGTCCATGGTCTCTCTAATGCCTTCCAACTTGAGGGGAAGTGTGATTGTAGGGAACCCCAGGTGGAAAGCAACAGTGGGCTAAACCAATTGCAGTTAAAATGTCTTACTTTTGTGAGTTACTCAAAAAACTAGGGTCATGTGGCATGGAGGTTTGAAAAACAGAAAAATATTATATTCTCACATATGAAATGACATGGTATTGAACTAATCATTGCTGGGTATTTATTGGTTTAGATAAAGTTCATGACCCTTTATCTTTTAATAACAAGGTTAAGATGTTATTTAATAAATAATCTGATTTCTTCTTTCATATTTCTTTGATTTCAAATAAAATGTGACATGAATAAAGATAGGGAAAATTTGATTTTCTACAATGGAGCAAGAATGTGTTGTGTACAGATCATAGAAATAGAGTCAATTCCAGTGTGCACAATAAAACAGTTCTTGTCTTATCAGCTTCAGATATAAAGTTTCCAGCTTCAAGATATTATAATTCATTAAGAATGAGAGAGAAATTACAAGGGAATGTTTTAAATGAATTTTAGAATATACATCAGTGTTACTCTATAATATAAAAATTATATTTCATTCTTTTCATTTATTCTTACAAATATTTATTGAGCATCTCCTATATTCCAGGCATGTTGTTAGGTGCTAGAAATCTAAAGGCAAATTGGAAATGGTAATTAAATGGAAAAAGATAAATAAATGAAAATGCAATGTTATATGTTCTACCCTGGAAGTCCACACTGCCCTCTTGTAGACTTCAGGGGGTGAAACAGAGAGTGGACAACTCTACGTGATGTAGGGGGTAATGTCCATGGAAAGCTTCATTATGAAAGGGATAGATATTTGAACTGGGTCTTGAAAATGGACATCAGTTAGGAAGATAGTGGATTTAGAGGATATTCCAGAAAGAAGTGTTTGAAGCAAAGTCTTAACAATGTTAAATAGTACATTGCCTTCCAAGAGACATTGATAATTCAATGGGGCCGTAGCCTTGCATGTGACAGAAGAATTAGTGGAAGTTGGAGCTGGAGAGACAGTCAGGGGACATATGAGACTGTGTGTTTTGTGGAGGAAAAGGGAGCCACTCGTACACTAAGCTAGGGTTGGCATAATCAGTTCTGCATTTTAGAGAGATCACTACCCTGACAGGGTGGAGAATGAATTAGAAGTGGGAAACCCTGGAGGTATGAAAACCAGGTTTAAAATTGTATACTTTAGGGATTATTTTGGCTACAAGTAACCAAAAAAAACAAAACAAAAAACAAAACAAGCTGAAAGTTGCTAAATGAAAAGAGTTTATTTTTCACAAATAATGGAAAATGAGAACATAAGCAATTCCAGGTTGCTCCAGGACTTGACAATGTCAGGGTTCAGAGGTGTGATTCTCTATCTTCTCATGGCTGCAGAATCACTGCAGCAGGTCAATGCTTCAGATTCGTTCACATCAACATCTAAAAATAGAGGAGTAAAAAAAAAGGACTTCTCTCAAAACTCCTTTTCATTGTGCAATGAGCAGGAATTCATTTCATATTTGTCTTCCAATGGATTTCTTTTATGTCCCATTGTCCAGAATTGAATCATATCCCAGGGTTGAACTACAAGGGAAGCTAGAAAAGTGTGTATTGGGCACTTTCTGCCTGTATCATGTGAAGCAGGTTCTGGCAACCTAGAAGAAGGAGGAGGAATAGTCACTGAGATTGATAATCAGTTACATAAAAGTCACTTCACTAACTAGGTGACAGTATTAGCAAGGGGATGAATTTAAGAATTGTTAGGGAGGTAGATTTAACACGTGGGTTAACAACCATCTATCAGGATCATATCCCTACCAGGAATTATGATGCAAGACATCCGTGGAAGACACTGTGAGAAGGAATACCAAAGGGCAGTGCTTCTCAATCATTCTCCCATTATGGCATCAAAGTACATTACACATCTTTAGGATACAGTGGGATAATCTGACAAGACTCACTGGGAAGAGACAGCCATCCTGGGAGCTCTGGCACCCCAGGTCCTGTCCAGATCAGCTGGGGGATTAAGAATAGCAACATTCTGGCACACCTGTAATTCAGTGCTGAGGTCCTCCAATTGGAAGGCTCTGTAAGATATTTGGGACAATTAGAGATAATAAAATAGCCAGTAGAGACAACATCTAATCATTGCTGCAAAAAGAAAATAAAGAAAATTTTCATGCTTCCAGAATGTAAAGTTATCCCAAGGGGGATGCTTGCTTAGACCCTTGATTTAAAATCCTCCTAATGCCTTTGGGTTACTATTATCTGGTAATCAGATACTGAGACCCTCAAAATATGACTTCCTTTCAGGTAATTTACTAACTTGCATACAAAATTTAATTATTGTTGTCTAGGGCCTCATATTCAGAAATTGCATCTGGTTTTTGTATGAAATTAAGATTTACACCCACGCAGTGAGGTGATACCATCTGAATAATAAGAACCTCGACACCTAGGAGTCACCCTTGACACCCCCTCCCCTGCATTTGCAAATACAATCTGTCACAAAGTGCTGTCACTTTTACCTTCTAACACTCTCTTAGATCCATTAATTTCTATCAATGTCCACTTCACTACTCTATTTCTTATTGTTTCCTAATGCTACAAATTACCACAAACTTGGTGACTAAAAAAGACACAAATTTATTATCACAAGTTCCAGAAGTCTGAAATTAAAGTGTCGGCATGGCCAGTTCCTTCTGAAAGCTCTGAGGGGAGAACCTGTTTTCTGGCCTTTTTCAGCTTCTGTAGGTGGCCTGCATTCTTTGGCCAGTGACCACTTCCTTTCATCACTCCAATCTCTCACTTCTATGGTCTCGTCTCCTACTACTGACTCTGACCCTCCTGCCCACCTCTTATAAGAACCCTTGTGATTACATTGGGCCCACCTGGATAATCCAAAATACTCTCCCCATATGAAAATCTTTAACTTAATCACTTCTGCCAAGCCCCGTTTACCATGTAAGGTAACATTTTCATGGGTTGCAGAAATTCAGAGTGGACAACTTATTCAGCCTGGCACACTACCTACTTCAAGCTTTATGTACTGACACTGCTATGGTGACTGAAAAACTAATCAAGTTCACAGTTTCCCTCCTTACACACTGCTTCCCATTGCCAAAGTGTTTACAAAATGTAGATCTTGTTACAATACAAACACACACACACACACACACAAACAAACATTAAAAATATTTCAGGACTTCCCTGGTGGCTCAGTGGTTAAGAATCCACCTGCCAACGCAGGGAACAAGGGTTCAATCCCTGGTCTGGGAAGATCCCATATGCTGTGGAGCAACCAAGCCTGCGAGCCACAACTACTGAGCCCACACACCACAACTACGGAAGACCATGTGCCCTAGAGACTGCATGCCGCAACTACTGAGCCCACGTGCTGTAACTACTGAAGACCCCATGCTCTAGGGCCTGCGTGCCACACTACTGAGCCCGAGTGCTGCAGCTGCTGAAGCTTACATGCCTGGAGCCCGTGCTCTACAACAAGAAGCCACCACAATGAGAAGCCCACACACCACCACAAAGAGTAGCCCCTGCTCTCAGCAACTAGAGAAAAGCCTGCACACAGCAACAAAGACACAACACAGCCAAAAAATAATAATAATTAAAAAAATATTCAATAGCATCCCATTGCTTTTTAGATTTTTTTTAATCTTTAATCTGACCTAAAAGCCCCCAACTCACTCTGATTAGACATCATTGACTATCTTAGATCTTCAAATATATCATGTGTTTTGCCACTTTCTGTTTGTTCTACATGGAATTATCTTCCCTCCTCTGTCCTCCTCAACTCCCATCAACCTTCAGATACTAGTTCAATCACTTCCCTTGGGAGGCCTTTCTGACGTCCCTGAGTAGCCAAAGTCCACCTACACTATCATAGTGGCCACCATCTCCCTCCTACTTGTAGTTCTTTAACCTTTATTTGTGTGATTGATACCTGCCTCAGCAACATGCTTGTTTCAAGGAGAGCAAAACTGACGTCTTTAATCAGCCCTGATTCCTCAGTGCCTAGCTCACTACTGGGCATGATGTAAGTTTTCAATGAATATCAGTTGAATAAATGAGTGAATGAATGAATATTCCAAGTCAAATTTGGCCGCTGACTTGCTGTAAGAATTTATGCAAATCACTTGCCTGGGTCCCAAGTCTTTCGACTGAAACAGGAGGTAAGTTGACACCCTGGGACTCACCATCTTAGCCATTGAATGATCCTAACATCAAAATTACTGATAAGCTAAGATTACAATTCAACCCTCTCCCATTGGATTTGGTCAATTAAGCATGCAACTATATAGAGTACTTTTGTTCACTGTGTTACACACTCCTGCTAAGACACACTCACGAGCCAGCTGCCATCATTTTAAAATACGAAATGCAGTGACAGAATTGCAGAAGAGAAATGTTGAAACCTCTACAAGACATTCCACCACAATAGTTTCAAAGTTTAGTCTGTGCAAGAATCTCCTTGGATACTTGTTTAATATACATATTTTCTGAGCTCTGTTCCTGTAGATTCTGATTGCCTGGGTCTGTGCTGGGGTTGAGAAATCTGTATTTTAAATAAGCAGCCCAAGTGATTCCAATAACATGCTTTGGAGGAATTCCCTGGCAGTCCAGTGGTTAGGACTCAGTGCTTTCACTGCCATAGCCTGGGTTAGATAATTGGTCAGGGAACCAAGATCCCGCAAGCCATGTTGCACAGCCAAAAAATAAATAAATAAAGTGCTTTGGTCACTCCTTGAGAAATTTGTACTGTTCAATGGTTAGCCATCTGAAAAGGTGTCCTCTTTAACAAAACACACAACTTAAAATGGGATGAGTGTAAAATGGTGAAGGAGAAAAAGGAGACACCTTCTTAGCCAGGATTAATAAGGAGAGTTGATGTAACTTATTATCATGGACAACTTTGCTCCCCAGGGGACTTGGCAATGACTAGAGACAATTTCCCTTGTCATGACTGGTGAGATGCTGCTTTGCCAGGGATGCTGCCAAACATTCTGCAATGCACTGAACACTCCCCTCCCCCCAGCAACAAAAAACTATCCAGCCAAAATGTCAACAGAGCCAAAGTCAAAAACCCTGGTCTAAAGTCAAGATCACATGCAGTTAAATATGATTGCCATGCAACATACCCCAAAAGTGTCACATGACATGGGCCAGAACTTGCTGACCAAGACTTGGGACTAACTTGAGACACAATTTCAACGCCTTGCTATCTCAGCACTTTTGGAGCTAAGCCACATTGTGAGGCTACTTAGTGAATTATCAGAGCAAGCAACTAATTAACGAAGCTTGCTATTTGATGTAGAACCCATGTGGTTTTCTTAAGAAATAATGTGACATCACAACAATGCCTGGATGCATAATAGGCCCACTGACTCTAGTCAGAAGCATTTCACATGTGTTTCAGAATCAATATGAAAAAGAAATTCCAAGGAAAGTAAATTTTTTGCTGCAAGCTTTTAGTCATTAGTGGGATCTGAAGATCCTTTTTAGCATCTACCCTCTACTCCTGCTGATGCAAAATGGAGGAGCTGAGGTCTACTACTTGTGACACAAAGAGAGAGTTAGAGCCAGAAACTGGAAATGTGTATAAAATTAAAGCACAGAACAAACCAGCAAGCTGAGTTAGTGAAAAGGATCAAGTATGAGAAATTATGGTCTTTTGTGCTACCTTGGTGCTAAGACAGACTTGCTGATGAGTAGAAGCATGACATTTCAACTTGCTTGTTAGCTACCCTTTGGAAAGCCTGAGATGCTGTTCTTCTGATGACCTTGAAAATAGTGTTTCCTATCGCAGCCAAACAAAACATGATGACAAGTTCAATCTACTAAAAGCATCATTTCTTCAAAGTCTTTGCTGACCAAAAACTAAATATAAAAACAAATAAATTTAAATTTAAAAAATTAGGACCTGTGTCCCAAAGATTTCTTTATCTTAAAATTTAAAGGGCTTCCCGGGTGGCGCAGTGGTTGAGAGTCTGCCTGCCGATGCAGGGGACGCGGGTTCGTGCCCCAGTCCAGGAGGATCCCACGTGCCGTGGAGTGGCTGGGCCCGTGAGCCATGGTCGCTGAGCCTGCGCATCCAGAGCCTGTGCTCCACAACGGGAGAGGCCACAACAGTGAGAGGCTCGCGTACCGCAAAAAAAAAAAAAAATTAAGACTGTTCTTTAGGAAAGTGTTGAAAATTCTGTCATTGCAACCAAGTGCATAGGACATAGAAGCGTCAAAATGGAAATAATGAGGCATAAAGCAGATTATTAAAGGGGAGGTGATTGGAAAGGGAAGAAAATGGAACAGAACACTGCAATGCAAATATCATTGTCAAAGATAATGTCAGGAGCCTCAGAGGCAAGTCAAGGAATTGAAAAGGAATTGGTGTCTGAGGAATAACGGTATTTTTAGAGACAACCATAATCAACATACTCAGGAGTCATAGAACATTCTAAGTGGTCTCTGCCTGGCAGGCCTTAGAAGCAAGAAATATTTCCATTTATCTAATAGAAAGCTCTCCTGCTATAATTTTAAGTGTTTTTTTTCTATTCTCAATAGAAATGAAAAAACATGAACTAGTTTTTCTGTAAATAGCAATAAAAAATTGAACAAAAGTATAGGAAAATAATTTTTATACTTTCCTTTTTTGCTGAAAATGTTAACACCATTTCATCAACACTTTAAACATCAACAATGAGATATGTCTCCTTCTCTACTTATTTTGGGATAAGAATCAACAGGACTTGGGCCAGTACTCAAATTGTATGTGCACACAAATCACCTGAGGATCTTGTCAATGTGCAGAGTATAATTTGGAAGAGGAAGGCCCGAGATTGTGCAATTTGAACAAGCTCCCAGGTGATGCCCATATTTCTTGTCTGCAGACCATATTTTAAGTAACAAGGGAGCAGGCTTTTTCCTCTATGGCTTTAAATAATTATATTAATTCAACAAATAGTTATCAAGGTCTGAGATACAGCACTGGTGATGGAACATTGAATAAAGCATGGTGCTTGTCCTCAAAAACCTTACAGCATATAGGCTACAGTAAGGGAATCAGACCTGCCAATTAATGATGGTGAGAAAGATAAACAGCAGCCCTGAGAACACAAATGGTAAACAGAGCGTTCCCTGATTCCCACGCACAGAATCTTCAGAACATCAAATCAGACAAGGTCACTCTGTGACAATGATGGAGAGAGACAAAAACAAGGCCACTCTGTAGCCATACCAGAGAACAGATGAAAACAAGAACACTGTACAAACCACAAAAATGACTAAACCTCACCTTCAGTGCCTACTGCTTTTTTACCAATGACAACTTTAGTTTTGTTCCACTTCCTCAGTAAAAGTTGTTAAAATACCCAATCATAGAAATTAGGTCTGTTTCCTGATGTTACCTCTGGGAAGTGGACTAATGGTCCCCCAAAGACGTCGCCATCCTAATTCCAGAGCCTGTTAATATGTTATATTACATGGCAAAAGGGCTTTGAGGTTGCTAATTCACAAGCCTAGAGGTAGAGAGATTATTCTGGATTATTGGGGTGGGCCCAATGTAAGCAAAAGGATCCTTAAAGTGAAAGAGGAAGGTAGGAGGGTCAGAGTCAGATCAGGGAGAGAGATTTGAAGATGCTATGCTACTGTCTTTGAAGGTGAAGGAAGGAGACACAAACCAAGGAAGTGGGGCAGCATCTTGAATCTGGAAAAAGCAAGGAAGTGAAATCGTCCACAATGAATACAGCCCTACCAATACCTTGACTTTTGAACTTCTGACCTCCAAAATTGAAGAGTAAATTTGTGTTGTTTTAAACCACTAACTTTGTGGAAAGTTTTTACAGACGGTATCCAATCCAGAAGAGACCACTGCCTCCTTTAATCCTCTCCAAAGTCAACTCCTTCAAGCCCAAATCCTAGAACAAGCCCCTCCTAACCCTCTTATTGAGACATCCTAGAGTTTCTCATGTTGCATGATCTCCATCATCACAGTAAGTAACATGCCCAACTTTGTTTGACTACGATGTGTTCCAGGTGGTCTTGGTTGGTGGGCAGAGAGTAGTGTGAGCACTGCCATATTAAACAGAGATGAAGCTTTTCAGTTGGAACAAGGGAGGACCCCTGGGGTAGAGGAAGGCCTTCTGAAAGCTCCATAGGAGTTCACTGGATGAAGAAGAGGTTAGAAGACAGCAAAGAACCATTGCAGGAGAAAGGGAAGCATGTTATAATGAAGTAGGAAATGAGACTAGAGAAATCGGTGTTCTTATGAGCCACTAATTGATCTTTATCCTGAAACTGATCTTTATCCTGAAATCAGTAAGTAACCACAAATTAACCAGAGTTTGTGAAAGAAAGTCATGTTATTAGATTGCCATTTTGAGAGATGATTTCATCTGTGGTATGGAAGATGGTTTAGAGATTGCCTGGCAGACCGGATAGGCAGCAGGTGTATTAATCCAGGCAAGAAACGATAACGGTATGAATGGAGGCAGAAATTAGGAGTGAAGATCTGCCACCATTTTGTAGAGATAGTGAGATGGGAAAACCTAAGGACTTGGTACCAAAGTAAAGAATGAAGCCTAATAATTATTAAGATTATTTGGCAAGCTTATGAAATACTGGAGGATCTTCATAACCTCATTTAGGGTCAAATCAGTAAGCACATAATGAATGTTTTGCCTCTGTTATCAGTGGTAGGATAATGTGCTTGGAAGGAATCAGAAGACCTCAGCTTGATACCCTGGCTCAAGGCTCAGCTTTCCCAGTTGGTAAATATTTACTCACTTGGGAAAATTACTTAATTTCCATCAAATTACTAATGATACCTATTTCCCAAGACACTTGTCAGAATTAAATAAAATTCTATGGATGTATTCTGTAAACTGTTAATCAATATGTACATTTAAGTACAGTTATTTATGGCATAAGAAGTGCATTAGGGACTTCACTGGCAGTGCAGTGGTTGGTACTTCGCCTTCCAGTGCAGGGGGTGCGGATTCAATCCCCTTGGCTAGCTATAGCTTGACATTTTCTTTACAAATGAGTGATGCAGCCTCAAAAAAATTAAGCTTTTTGACACTGGTTTCCTCTTCAGTAATATAGTAGATAATGAAATCTGCCTCAAAAAACCTGTTATTATTTTATTAAAATTATCTATTTTTGTATCTGTTACATAATTACTACAGGAGAAAAAGAGATAAGTTTTTGTTGTACTTAATCCCTTCTTGTCCCTCATTAAGGTATTTATGTTAGGTTCAAGATGACAGGTAGACCAACTATACAGATTTTTTTCCTTCCCCTTCCCTAGAACCCATTAAATTATAGCAAAGTCTGGAAGCCAACAATGACAGAGAGAATTGTAGGGACAACATCCGTTGAGGGGAGATTAACTAAAGGTCTGGATGATAGAAAGGAGATGAAGGGAAAACAGAAAGAAGGAGAAACTATGAGAGGAGGGGACTACAAGCAACAGTAAGCTCATCTTCCCTTCAAATTCCCAGGGAGGACTGGGCCTCAGAACACTGAGAAAAATACCAGGATTGGGGCTGAAACAGAGATAATGTGGTTAAATGAAAATCTCATTGAAGAACAGGGTGGGGTACTAGGGCAACTTGTGTTGTCACTTGAACTTTAGAGCAAAACTTTAGATCTTTACACACTGGCATTTGAGGACCTCATCCAGCCTAAAGGTCAGCCACCCCTCTCTTACCCTAAAGTGAATTCTGCCTGTCAGTGAACTTTTCCCCCATACCCAGAGCTCCAGTGCAGCTCGTCAGTGTGTCATTATTAAATCTGAAAGAATGACTGACTATCATAGCAATGACTGTTATAACATATGAGAGGATAGAAATTAGCATATGTAACAATGATACCATAGCAATAAGTACACTTAACACCTATATCATAGTTTCTAAATACCGGTCTTCACCTAAGGGATCTAGTGCTTCCATGACTGAAGGAGAAAATTTCAATATAATCCTGGAATATTTTGTTGAGCCAGAAAGGAAGACATTGATCAAACAGCACTGGGAGCCATTTCTGAAGGACAAAGGAGCCAGCATGCAGATGTCCTCACTCTCCAAATCTGGGACAATTTGAGCATCAAAATTAATAATAATGATATGGATGGTAACACATTGAGTAAAATAAGAATCCTCAAGCCCATATTGATATAGATATTGATACTAATAAATAAGCACACAAAAAATAAGTGGGGAGAAGAGAAATTTCTTATGTAGAATGCCAAATAATAAATATAGAAGGAATTAGAAAATTGTGAATGGATCCTTAAATAGTGGGTGAAAGCTTGATAAAGAATAGAATAAATATTTACATAGTGTCAAAGTATCGACACAAATTAATTATTAATTACAAAGAGAGAAATAGCAAATTTGCAGTGAAGAAATGTGAAGGACACTACTTTCATCAAGTGATCAAGGTAACCACCAACCAAATTTACATGAACCAACATAAAGTGTCTCTTGATACAATGCAATGAAAAGGATACAGCGTCACTTCTATGGCATTTCTACCAAAAAATGCTAAACATGAATCTAATCATGAGGAAAGTTGGATAAACCCAAATCAAGCTATATATATATATATCTTATAGGCTGTCTCATATTTTGGGTCCTTAGAAGGAAATGAGTGGATAATCATTTATACCACGTTAATTGGCATAAAATAGGAGACTATTAAATTTCCCGTAAATATTGAATAAAGTATATTTAACTCTTAAGGGTCAGAATTGTGTTTTATTTATCTCTCTGTCCCCAAATTTTAGGACAATGCTTGGTGTTGTAGCTACTTGGTGAGTGTCTTTTGAATGAGGATCTCTTGAAGATACTCAGTGTCTCAGGCCAGAGACTGCTGCAGGTTTTTACAGCACCTCAAGTTTTAACACAGTGACCAGAGCCCAATAACTTCATACATAAATGAAGTTTATATTGGACTCTACAATATTTTGCACCCATAAAGCAGAGATTCAAAAAATCAATGAACAGTTATTGAGCATCTTCTCTGACACAGACAGGGGTGCAATAAATACTTGATACATGAATGCATGAGCTTTCATTCAAACAGAGCAGAGGTTTCTCAGGAAAGAAGATAAGAAGCATTTTCTAAGTGCGGACGACATATCATTTCAAGTGCTTCTGATGGCAACTATCATTCCAAAGAACAAATGCTTCATTTTAAATACAGCTATACATATAATCAGAGGTGAAGAAGGCAGGAAAAATAAAACCCATCAATCAAAAAGGGAAAAAAATACTATGTGATTTTAGCTGTCAGCTTCCCTTTACTGACCAAATCTTAGAATGTCTTAAAAACAGAGTGCCATAACTCAGTCCATTTAGTGAACTTTTTCCAACAGTTTATGGGGTTCAAATCTCTCTAGGACTGAGTTCTATAAACAGCAGGAAAAGGGGATAAAACAAAATGGAATTGTGTCACTAATGAAAGGAGGAAAGAAATGTTTTTTAACATTCAACAACTAAGAAATATTCCTGTTTATAATCAGCATAGAGAAACACTAACAACTGCAGTATACAGACTATACAGTTGACTCTTGAACAGAGTGGGTTTGAACTTCAAAGGTCCACTTATATGTGGATATTTTTTAATAGTAAATACTATAGTACTACACAATCCACAGTTGGTTGAATCCACAGAGTCAGAGAGAACCTCAGCTACGGAGGGCTGAACATAAACTATACATGGATTAACCCCCGCATTGTTCAAGGGTCATCTGTATTTGGATTAAATTTAGAACTTTTTTAGGGAATTTTTAAAAATTGAAATCTCAACATAAAGGGACAAAATTATTAGGCATCACCCTATCTTGCTGTACAGTCTGAAATCAGAATAAGATTTGATTGGAGTTCACCATTACAGGTTGAAAGTGGTTGATGAGTACAAAAAACAAAACAAACAAACAAAAAGCATCCTAAAATAAACAACCAGAACAAAAATATTTGTGCTAAATGAATTTGATTTATTGAGATGAACAGCAAAACCCCTTCCTACTCACACCTAATTGTAGTGCATTGATGTTGATGTAGAAATTAATGATACATGGGCAGAGCAACCATAAGAGACAAACTGCCTGCTTCACTAGTAAAAATTCAGGTATATTGGAAAAATATATCTTGCTTTAGCTGTAGATGAGTACCAGTTCAGAATTTTATGCCTGGGTGACTTGTTCAGCATCATCAAAGACCAGGATTTCAGCAAGAAGTCAGCGAGAAGATGGAAGATGTATCTCTCAAGCATATCTGGAAGCAGGAAGACAGACTTTGTTTTTCAGGTTGTTCTGTGCACAGAGTAATGATTGAAGAGTCCTGTAGTTATCTGCAGCCATGGTCCATCAGTAAGTGCTGTAGCCAAAGCCAGAGCCAGAGCCCCATGGCCGGCAAAAGCTGCCACCATAACCATAGCCTAGGTTGCTAATGTTGCTACCACCAAAGCAGTAGCCCAAGGAGCTGTAGCCATTTCATCCATAACCGTAGTTCAGGGGAGAGCCCAGGGGCATGACGCAGTTCAGGAGTGTGGCTCTGAAGGTCCTGTGGAAATCGGTTGCCTAGCAAGGATTACCTGGAAGTAGCTTCCACAGCAGAAGCAATGAGTCATGGTGGCAGGAGTTGAGAAGGATTTGGATAGATTGCAAAGAGCAAGTTACCCAAGAATGAATGAAGTTCTTGTCCTGCACAGGGCCTTTTATACCTCAAGCTGGTGGGCATGACATGCTTGCCTAGACATCTTATGATAAATTTGCATAGATAATTCTATTATTGTTAATAAAATGCATATAAAGGAACCCACATTTTTGTTGGCTTTTCTACCTGCAAAGGAATGTGTCATATCTTCAAAGCCAGTGGCCATCCTTGACACACAATTGAATTCTTTTCATCAGTTTTCCATGGTTTAACCCATGTTCTGATTGCATCATGTGAGACTCTTTAAATCCTCTGATTATAAACTCCTCCCAACTGATATAGCTAAACTAAAAAAAGCTTTGGCAACCATGTAAACACTTCTACAGCTTCTTGAAATTCTCTCCATATGTCATTCAAAAGCATTGGTATACCAACTGTTTAATGGGTATGGAGGTTTTTTTAGAGTAAAGAACAATATTTGGAACTAGAGATGGTAGTTGCAAAACATTGTGATGTACTAAATACCACTGAATTGTTCACTTTAAAACTGGCTCATTTTATGTTATGTGAATTTCATCTCAATTATTTTTAATTTTTAAAGCATTGTTACAGAAATCCAGCAGAGCAAGTCTTTTTTACAGAGGCTGTAAGAACACTAAATAATAGGATAGCTATGGATAACGTAGTAGTAATTTTCATGTATTTCATTTATGAGCATTATCCTTGTTAACATGTCTTTTTTTTCCATGGAGAACATACAATCTTTGGTTGTAAATCATCTTGAACATTGCCAAGCTGTCTTGTTGTGGAGTTGCCACAGTGGGGTTGAGTGGAATGGTGCCCAATTTAAAGTCATGTTATACCATGCTTGGTTCTTATTGACTCCTAGTAAAACAAGCTTGGATACCATGATCCATTATGAAATACCAGTTATATTTAAAAGTGCAGCACTTACTTCTGCTCCCATTTTGCAGAAGTATGTCCACTTTTCATGACAAAAGTAAACCAGAAAGAATTTGAGCTCAGCAAAGCTAAGTCTATTCCAATTCAAATGTTTAGGAAAGAATCATTTTTATACAGCCTAGTTTCTCTGAAAATAGATAAAGAAAACTTCCTCGATACCAACTCCTTTGTATATTCCCCCCTTAATGGATAACGATAGAGCCCAAAGGGCAAAATATTCCAGACATTTCTCTGTTAAAATTCCTCCTCCCTGAGGTTCTCTGACACAAGAACTTCCTACAGGTCATATTATTTAAGTTTGGACATGCTTTTTTTTTTAATTCTAAAAACTGATTATGCTATGAGAGTTTATAGTTAGAGAGAATCAAAAAGATAAGGTCTATTTTCAAATTCAATTTTTAACAAAAGGAATGAATTAAAATAAGAGGCTGTATCCTCAAGAGTCCAAATTATATAAATTCTACATAAGCTAATCCAGAAAACTCAAAAATATGTGTGGGAGTCAGAGAGGGCAGAAGTGACTGCTCTCATTTAATTGTGACTGTTCAGTGGTTACTTGAAAATTTTTACTGCTGATTCTACCATGCAATGACTTCTGAACCTGTAATTTGGATCTACTGCCACCAGGTGGCAGTGGTATTTATTTCAGTTAGTCTGAACTACAGGACTGGAATTGGAGGGTTATCAAATGTAAACAGGCAGAAGAACGCCCTAAAGAACTTGTTTGAAATTCAAATTTCCAGAGCTATCCTCTCCCTCTACCACCATGAGATCCTGGAAATCTGTATTTCTAATGAGTATCTCAGGTGATTCTGATGAATAAATTATCCTGATAAATTCTGGACCAGTCTTTCATGAGATTTCAAGGACTCTGTCTTTGCTTGGCTGTGTGAAATTGCCCTGAGCTGCTTATTTCTCTTTGACAGGCATGTTCAGTGTCAGTCACAGGTGACCTATTCTCTGGGTGATAGAGATAATTAAAGAAAAAAACCTTAGTTTGTCTTTTCCATTCTCTTGTGCTCTGTTTCTTTTCTCAGGTCACACCTGAATAGAAAGGGAAGTCACTACAGTGTGTCCAGGCATATTTTACCAGGAGGTAAAACCCACCTGAGCTGGCCTATGAATCACTTACCCCCAATTAAATAAAACTATTTTGCTTGTTTTTTATTTTCCTATATCCTCTTAGACTTTCCCAGAGAAACTCCTTAGCCAAGTATTTGAGTCAATATTTTTTATTCTAAATATTAGTAATAATAAATATACATGAAGGGCTCACTCTGTGCTAGGTTCTGTTCTAAACACTTTATGTATACTACTTGTTTATATATCTTACCATATACATTGTGTATATATGTATATTTATACATATATATATATTTATACATATATATATATATATATTAAGAGGACTTACTATGCACATTTTTGTTTTTTTGGTTGCACCACACAGCATGCAGAGTCTTAGTTCCCCAAAACAGGGATCGAACATGCACCCCCTGCAGTGGAAGTGTGGAGTCTTAACCACTGGATCACCAGGGAAGTCCTGCTATGCACTTCTCTAAGCACTTAACAAATGTTAATTCATTTAATGTTTGCAATGATCTTATGATATGGGTATTACAATTTTTCTAATAAGAAAACTGAGGCCAGAAAGTTTAAGTCACACAGTTAATAATCAGCAGAATCAAACTCCAAATCTAACCCATATAGCTCCAAAGCCATGTTCTTCCCAGTTTTTCTCTACTGCCTTTGATGTTAGTGATACTTTAAAGGGTTTCAGCTTATAAAGTGCCTCAGATCACTTTATGTTCTTGAACAGATCAAGGAAAGGCTAGTTTTTTCTGCCGTGACAAACAACCCAAAGTCTAGATGCTTGGAAGAATCAGAGGTTTATTTCCTGCTCACACTATACATCCCCTCAAGTTGGTGGGTGTCTTAGATGGATGACATTCTCATCAAAGGCTTAAGCTGACAGTTGTCACCTAAAATATTACTAATAGGGGAAGGGCATGTGGCAAATCATACACTAGCTTCCAAAAACTTCCACCCAATGTTGTGCATCACTGCCACACTCTTCCCACTGCACAGCCCTACCTAACTTCACTGGCCATACCAGCAATGCTGTGTGCCCAGAGGAGGAAGTCCACGATGTTGCCCAGCAGCATTAATGACTCCCATGGAGACTTTATACTCATTACACAGACTACAATAATTTCTAAAACATAGTTTAGCAATGTTTCTAAACACACTTTCCAAAATTTAGATAATTAGATAAAAACAAATAAAAAGGGTTTTTTAAGACTTTACATAATATAATTTAAAATAGTTCTGATATTTTATGTTGTAAAACATATTTTTCCATGCAGTTCATTCACTATCAATCTGTACACGTTTATGGATTACTTGATAGTTTTCTTTTTTTTTCTTTCTCTTCTTTCCTCCACATCTGCCTAGTCACTATGTAATCTAATTGAGGGAAATGTTGCCATAAAAATTAGTTTTACACAGAATGGGAGAAAATATTTGCAAACTATGCAACTGACAAGGGGTTAATATCCAAAATGTGCAAATAGTTCATACAACTCAATATCAAAAAAGTAAACTACCCAATCAAAAAAATGGGCAGAAGACCTAAATAGACATTGCTCCAGTGAAGACATACAGATGGCCAACAGGCACATGAAAAGATATTCAACATATCTGAGTATTTAATGGGTATCTTTATCAGACAATAATTAGACTCTACAGTATAGCCCTTCAGCTCCTACAAGAATCATCTTTGTTTAGGCTCTAACCAGTGTCAAGTAGATATAAAATGATGGTGCTTGCCCATTTCCTCACAAGATATCTCTTACCTCACACCCAAAGGTTTCACCTCTAACATCTAAAAAAGACATTGACAAGCCTATGTGGTACCCATGTATGTATAGTCTGGAACTGTGGGGAGTTAATGCTCTAAGGGGTGAACCTTTGTACAAGAGAGATGGGAGTCAATGGACTGTCCTGGATAGTTAGGCAATTTCTTGGGAAATGGTCCTATAGAATCAAGCACTTAGTTGTATTTAGCTGTAGTCAACTTAATAAAGCATCTTAATCTGAGGTGTCCACCCTTCCCCGTTTCACTTCCCTGCTCCCTAAGAAAGAAAATATACATCAGCCCTTCACCAGAAACTTTGATTTCTGAAGAAACTAGACCAAAACAACACCTCAAAAAAATTCCTTTAAATATACCTTTGCTGAGATGCAACTCATATATGATAAATTTCACTCTTTTAAAGTGCACAGTTCAGTGATTTTTATAGCTTCAGAGCTGTACAACCATCACCACTATTCAATTTCAGAACAATTTCACCATCTCAAAAAGAAACTACAGGGACTTCCCTGGTGGCACAGTGGTTGAGAGTCCGCCTGCTGATGCAGGGGACACAGGTTCGTGTCCCGGTCCGGGAAGATCCCACATGCCACGGAGTGGCTGGGCCCGTGAGTCATGGCCACTGAGCCTGTGCATCCGGAGCCTGTGCTTCACAACGGGAGAGGCCACAACAGTGAGAGGCCCGCGTACCGCAAAAAAAAAAAAAAAGAAAGAAACTACATCATTAAAGTCTCTCCCCATTCACAACCACCAATCTAAGTTCTGTCTCTATGATTTTGCCTCTTCTGGACATTTCACATACATTTAATCCTACTACATGCAACCTTTTGTGTCTGGCTTCTTTCTCTTAGTATAATGTCTTTAAGGTTCATCCATATTGTAGCATGAATCAGTATTCATGCTGAATCATGAATCATTCTTTTTTATTGCCAAATAGTGTTTCATTTATGGATACACCATAGTTGTTTTAATCCATTCATCAATAGATGGACTTCTGGGTGTTTCCAATATTTGGCTATTATGATTAATGCTGCCATGAACATTTTTGTAAAAATGACTTTTAATATGTCAAAACTTGAGCTCCTAATTTTCTCCCACATACCTATTCCTCCCCTAGCCTTTCCCATCTTAGTAAATAACACTGCTATATAATTGCCCAAAACAAAAACTTAATTCTTTTTTTCATATAATTCCTTTATCCAATCTGTCACCAGGTCCAATCAGCATTGCCTCCAAAATACATCTCAAATCTACATACGTTTTTCCATTCTCATTGTTGTGATATAGCCAAACCACCACCATCTCTACCTAGGACTATTGCCATAGCATCCTCTCTGGTTTCCCTTTTCCCTCTTTTAGTCTCCCTCCACATCAGCTAAGTTAATATGAACTTTTCAAAATAAAGTGTGCTATACCCTACTTAGAAAGTCTTCAGTGACTTCCTGTTGTTCTTAGAAAAATAAAAGTTCAAACTTCTGACATGGCCTGGTTCCTGTCTAACCTTCCAATCTACTTCATCGTACACTTCCTCCCTTCCTATGATCCAGCCACAATGGTCACCCCCTCACTGTCTGTCACCCCTGGCAGTAGGCACCTTGTCTGTCTTATTTGTGCCTAACTAATACATAGCTGAAACTCAATAAATATCTCTTAACCTCTTAAATGTATGAATGAATGAAATAGTTGTTGGAGTGTGTGATGAAAGATGAGTATGATTTGGACAGGTGAAGATAAAAAGATATTCAGGATGAAGGAACACCATCAGCAAGGAAAGAGCAGAATTGTCTGTGTTGGTTTAGGGATTGGTGAGCTGATCCATTTAGATGGAGGAATGTACATATGGAGGGAAGTTAAGTTGAAATTTCCAGCAAATCAGTGCCATAGTTAGAGAAAGGATGGTCTTACATGCAGGGCAGGTGTGGGAAGAGATAAAGAGCTGCTACCAAAGGATTTAATGAGGAAATGATGTGATTAGACCTGGCTTAGTTTGAATAATGGATTGTAGGAGAGAGCTATGGAGAGACACCTATTAATATTCTATTAGAATTGTCAATTCAAAAAAATAATCAAGCATCTGAGTGAAGCTTGGCAATAAAAATGGTAATAAGAAGACAGGTTTGAGTGACATTATGGAGGGAAATTGTATGGGACTTATTTAGCAATGAATAAGATGTCATCTATGAAGGAAAGAAAGGAACCCAAAAAATAACCTCTGGTACCCGGGTAAAAGGTGCTTCTAGTAATGGCAATAGAGACATCAGGAGAAGGATTTTAATTTTAAAGGGGTCACTTGTGTCAAAGAGATTATAAACATTTGGAAATAAAGAAAAACAGTTTAGAAGAAAAAAAGCTAAATACAATGATCAGGCTTTCATCTTTCTTAAAGTAATACTTTAAGCAATGTTGGTAAATAAGATCCACTGGGTAGAAGAAAAAGACTGAGAACAGAACACTGGAGACACTGGGATTTTTAGGGGGATAAGGAACAACAGAAGTCAGAGGTGTCAGTAAATGAGGGTCAGAGTATAGTGGGGAAGTCAGAATTGCACCGATGATTCTTAAAAATGAATAAACATAGACTATCCTTTACAGATGATGATTAAGGAAGGAAAGAAAAATGACGAGAAAAGAGCTCGAAGGGTAGAAGGATCAAGCATTAGTTTCCGCTATGGGTGATATATATGTTATATATATGTTTCATATATGTAATATGTTTTATATGTGATAGATATGTATACACACACACATATATATACACACACACACACACACACACACACATAAATCCACATATATCACATACAGTTTGAGTAGCTCCATTGGTGCAATTCTTAATCACTTGCAGTGAAGATTCTCCCCTTTCTTTCACTGAAATTTTCCTCAATGTTAAAGCCAGAGGAAACATTGGTCCAGCTCTCTCTTCATTTTATATATGAGGAAAGTGAGATTCAGGGAAGAAAGTGAAATATCCCATGTCACACTATCAGTGTTGATTTGAGCCTAAAATCAAGGGTTTTAAAATTTTTTTATTTCTTTTACTGAAGTATAGTTGATTTACAATGTCATGCCAATCTCCGCTGTACAGCAAAGTGACTCATTTATACACACAAAATCAAGAAGTTTTGAGTCCTTGTCTATTACAGACTTGAATCCAACCAGTTTCTCAGGGGAAAAAAACTGATTCCTTTTTTGCACCTTACCTCCTCTGGTGGGCAAACCTAAGCTGGCTCCCATGACTCCTGCCTCTTGGTATTCACACCCTTGAGAAATACTTCTGAGTGTGCAGGTCCTGTGACTTGCTTATAATGAATTGAACATGACTAGAGTGACAGCATGTCACTTCTGTAATTATATTACACAGCATTGTAACATCTGTCTTGCTGAGAGGCTCTCTCCCTTGCTGGTTTTGATAAAACAAGTACCACGTTTCAGAGACCCACATGGCAGGGAACTCCAGCCAGTAGCCAACCAAAGAAACTGAGGCCCTCAATCCAATAAGCTACAAGAATTGAATTCCACCAACAATGATGTGAACTTGGAAGTGGATCCTTCTCCATTCGAGCCTTGAGATGAAGCTGCAGCCCCAGCAGGCACTCTGGTTGCAGCTTTCAAATGAGACACTAAGACACAGAACCCAGCAAAACTGTGCCCAGAATCCTGACCCACAGAAACTGGGATAATATAAGTGTGCTGTTTTAAACCACTAAGTCTGTGGTGGTATTGTTATGCAACAAGAGAAAACTAGTACAACCCACACTCAAATGCACACACACACACTCACACAAGCACAGATGCAATTTGTCACTTATCCAAAAGGCTCCAAAATGTATCTCAAATCCTCTCATATTTCTCCATCACCAATGTCACCAGCCACCAAAAGCCATTATCTCTTTGCTCTGTACTCACTGCTTCAAATTTGAGGTGAATTAGTCTTCTGCCCCCTGCATGGCACAAGGAAGAAGGGGTATATACCAGCTGATACAGTTGCTCCTAAATAACTGCCCTCTTCACCATTGCACCAGGCTATCAAAATTGCTCCCACCATCGGGGCTTCCCTGGTGGCGCACTGGTTGAGAATCTGCCTGCCAATGCAGGGGACACGGGTTCGAGTCCTGGTCTGGGAATATCCCACATGCCGCGGAGCAACTGGGCCCGTGAGCCAAAATTACTGAGCCTGCGTGTCTGGAGCCTGTGCTCCGCAACAAGAGACGCCGCGATAGTGAGAGGCCCGCGCACCGCGATGAAGAGTGGACCCCGCTCGCCACAACTGGAGAAAGCCCTCGCACAGAAACGAAGACCCAAAACAGCAAAAATAAAATAATTAATTAATTAAAAAATAATTGCTTCCACCTGTTTCAACAGTCCTGATGTGACCAATCCTCTCTGCTTTCCATCTTTAAGAGATGCCTTATTTCTGCTCTCATCTGACAGCAATCTTTTTATTTTTCCAGGATTGTTATGATTTGTTCTTTTTGTAAAAAAGAGATTATCCTTTCTATCATTTCTAGGGATATGGAGAAAGAGTAGGAGGTAGGTGCCTGTGTTTAGTCTGTCATTTTGATACAATACCCTTTCCAGAGTAATTTTCGCTATATTATGCTGCTTCCCCCCAAATCCATTTATAGACATTTTTCCTGGAACTAAATTCTGGCAGGGACTTTTTATAATGGCTCTTGTAAGTACTATGCAGCCACTGCAAATTATATTTATGAAGAATATTTGATGGCATTGCCAAATTCTCACACTATAAGGTAAGTAATAAGTCGGGATAAAAACTGTATGAATCTTCATCCCCCCTGAGGTGAAATTTTAAGCCATACTATTGAATGATATTCACAAGAAAAATAGAAAAGGGGGCTGGAAATGGACCTTGGGAAAGCCCCAAGAGGCAGAGAAGTAGAAAGAGAGAAAGTCACAGATATATATATATATATATATATATATATATATATATAGAGAGAGAGAGAGAGAGAGAGGGGGGGGGCACTAAATAAGACTATGGAAGTCCTGGAAGGCTTCCTGGGATAGGACACAAGCTGATTCTTAAAGGTGTGTAGAAGGGAACCAAGACAAGTGAGCAAAGGAATAACAGGATCAAAGGGTCAATGGAGGGAAAGGAAGGGGATCAGAAAAGCATTGTAAATTTTAGACTTTGAGACATATCCTTTCACAGAGCCTGGCACACAAAAGTGTGCATTTTTTAATAATGAGCATTTTTTAAATATATTAATTAACTGGTGCTAACTGACTAATTAATAAAGTAAAAAAATGTTCTGAATGAAATTAATATTGTAGCCTTTTTATGGTGCCAAACAGGCAATGTCAACCTTGAACAGTCTTGGGAGCCATGTCCTAAAGCTTGCTGCCCTCTGCAGACTGTCATCGTCACCGGCACTCCTCAGAGGAGCCGGGCCTTGGGCGGCCTCCAGTTCCTCCCTCACATGCGTGAGTCATCTCACTTTGAATCACTCCCACTCATTTTGTTCCAGTATCTTCACAGGGATAATACAGACTGGGGCCAACAGAGAGGGACCAGGAAATATTAACTCCCAAAAAGCAACACATCGATTCTTACTAAATACCTTTAATCTAACTTAGCTGTGTTTCTGAGTTACTAGTCTACCTTTCAGAGCAGAGATCGACCTAGAACAGTTGTCCTAGAACAATTATTCTTACGTGGCCTTTGACTATTTTCCTCCTGAATTTTTCCATTCTTCAGTTTTATCAGCAAAGAACATAACGCGGCTTTAGGTAAGAACGGAGAGATGGCTGTTGGCACAGTTAGTCCAAGAATATCTGTTTCCTTGGTCTCCCAAGCAGAGAAACAAACCAATTTAAAATAAATCATAAATAAATAATTAAAGAACATTATCAGGTCTCCTAAATGTCATAAAATGGTGGGCCTTAGATCACCTCGTAGTGATTGGTCTCATGATTCTATGCATTATTTTATATATGACTCAGTAGAACACTTCTTTGTCAGTGCACAATAGTTGTATCAAAACATAAGAAGAATTTTTACTATACCGGACTTAATGTCCTTTATAAAATTGAAGTTTGAAAGTCAGAAAATTTGGAGATAAGTTCAAAACCAGCAGTGAACAAGGAAAGCTCTTATCCACAGTATCATGAAAAATATTTTTTTTAAAGATTTTGTCTTATGATTCAAAAAAAACATCATCATTAAATGTATTTATTCAGACAGTCAACAAATATCTATTAAGTATATTTTATGTAGAAAGTATTGGAAAGTCACTGGAAAGTGACTTTCCTAGTCACTGTTGAAAATATAAACATTAAAAGATACAGTCACACATACCCTTTTAAAGATGTATTGTAAGTTGTGTACAACTTGTAGAAGAAATGTTGGTTTATCCTTTAAAAAGCTCTTAATTGTTTATCATTTGATGCCATTTGAGGAACTATAGGAGGCTGTCTATGACTGAAATGGACAATCTGACTGGGACTGTAGTGAAAATAAAAACAACTCTACAATTAAAATCAGAGAGAGATCTCTATGCTGATTGGTTTGATTTTTAAAAAAAGAGGAAATAACTGATTTAGTTATGCTGATAGGGACTGTGGTAAAAACAAGAATCGTGTTAGAATAGATAAATTATGGAAGTCATTGAATTTTTGTCAGAAGAATGAAGATAGTGTTAGTAATGGGCCATGATTTCTCACTCGATTGACTAGCCCTATTCTAAGAGAATGGGATGATGTAAAATAATAAATACTATTATAGAGATAAAAAAAGATACAGTCACAGACTTTCAGAAATTTGTTGGAGGAGCGGGAATAAAGGAGATGGGTATAAATTATGCTGATACCTAGGAATACCAAGAGCCATCAGAAAGTGAATTCACTAGTCTGGGTTGAGAGTGGGGTGGATGGGAGTCAGACTGGAGACCTGAGATTCATGAAAATAGTTGGGAGAAGCTGTGGGAAGTATGCCATGATAATAACCATGATAGAAATAAAAATTAAAATAAAATAAACTATCACTTCTAAAAGTAGAGAAGCACAAATAGCAAGTCCAGTCAGGAGCACTGAAGAACTTTATCTTTGAAATAACACAAATAGTTGGATTAATGAACCCACAGAGAAACAAAGGATTCATATTAAGCCTAGAGAACCAAGCTGCCTTCCCAGGTCTAACAGAGGACTGAGACATCTTCTCACCAATAAAACCGTACTTATTTTTAACTAGTCCCAGGCAAGTTGCCCAAAGTTTTTTATATATAGGCTATTTTCATCTTTTCTTTTCTGAACACTCTCTTATGACAGAGATAGAAAATAGAACTATTCCTACACAAAGAGTCTGAGCATTGGATTAATACTTTAAAACCCTTTGAGGCATCTTCTAAAAGCCTATAAAATTCAAACTATTCTCTTAAGCAAGGAAGTGATATATCACTTAATATCACTATTTCATTGGGTATGAAAAAAGAAGTAGAGAGCAGTTTTTTTAAAAAACACTAAAATTATGACTGCTAGTCATGATTAAGACCTGGATTTTGTGACCTCTAAAATTTATACTTTTCCTTGTGGACACAAATACCTTTCACCGCATTTGGACCATCGGTAAAGTTCCCATAGACCCAAGAAGGACTGTTCTGACAGACTGGATATTATTAATATTATAACTAGTACCAATAAGAATAACAGCAAAAATTATTATTTGTTTAATACTTAATATATCTGGCACTCTTCTAAGTATTTTACATGTATTATTTCTTGTAATCTTAACAAAATCCTAATGAGGGATCACCTTCTATTATTATTCCCACATTACAGTTGAGGATACAGAGGAAAAGAGAAGTGAAGTAATTTGCCCAGGGTCACATGGCTCTTAAGTGTCAGAGCTGGAAGTTGAACCCAAGGGATATGAGTAAAATGATAAGAGTAAATGATAGAATAAGCAAGAGTCTAATAAAACAATATCTTAGGACAAAATCAAGGTTAAAGCTTGACTCAAGGCACACGAATCTGTATTTTGTATTATGATTTTATTGCACTTTTTAGCAGTAAATAGTGGTTCAGAAAGAAGGAGTAGACTATAAGGGTTGTTGCATTCCTTAAGGTTGGGTTCTAGTGCAAAGAAAGGAGTTAAGAATGGCAAGAGATGCTGAACTACCTCAGAAAAGCCAAATTAAATTGGGTAACAATGGTATCTAGATAAAACTGAATTGATGGGCATGCACATAGGGAAGAGAATAGCCTTTCATTGTGCAAATTTCATAGAAGTGCTTGTTTTATATTGTGATTTATTAATGATGTCACCATCAGAAAAGAAAAATGGCACAACTCCCTTAAAGGGCAATGTGGCACTATCTAGCAAAATTTGACATGCATTTACTTTTTGACTCAGAGATCTCTTTTTAAGTTTCTATCTCAATGATTCAATGACAAAAATTAGAAATGACATATGCACAAGCTATTTGTTGCATCACTTTTTGTAAAGGCAAACATTTGAAAACAACCCACCAATAGTAGATTGGTTGAATAAACTATGCTACATCCATACAATTTGGTAGTAAGCAACTCTAAAGTGAATGGGGGAAGATCTCTATGTACCCACAGGGAGTTAATTTAGAATTTCTAAGCAAAAATGGCACTGTGCAGAGTATTTGCATCATGCTACATATGGGGTAAGAAATAGAGATATACAAGTATTTATCCATATTTGCTTACAATGTTTAAAAGAAAGAGTGGAAAAATGAATCAAAAACTTGTAAAAATAGTTACCAATAGAAGCAAGGAGAGCAGAATGAAGGGCATAGGATACACCTCATTTTATATTTTTGACTTTGAAATCATGTAACTATTTTAATAAATTTAAAAAATTAAACTGAAAGAAAAAAGGAATCTGAAAATTGAAAGCAGTGTGAAGCAAATGAATCTAACCACATCTCATGTTGGTGGCATAACAACTCAAAGAATTATTTCAAGTGATTCTAACATACAGAATTTGGGCTATGCCTCCCTGGAGGTAAAACAATTCTAAAATGAAAAGAAATATTTTTAAAACCTTAAGTGTGTTCAGTAATCTTACTGTTAGCAATAATATTTGTCTTGTTATTCTGAAACTATTACAAGTATCAGATAAAGTAAATAAAAAACAAAGATTTTCAGCTTAAGACGGGGACAGAAAGGCTTAAAGTCAAAGTAGTTAAGTAAAACTCTTTAAAGCTGAATTAGAAATATCAGGAAAAAATTCATTACATAATTTTCTCCTTAGAAAATTATGGATTTCCTGGTTCTGTCTACTAAAATTGTCTACAATGGCAGCTCAGTAGCAATGAGGACAAATAGCATTCAGACTGTGTACTCTTAGCACCATTTTGGATCTAAAGGAAAGAACTCTTTAGGGAAATGACTGATTCCAAGTCTGGCAGGAAATGTACAAAGTAAACTTAGGACATCTATGTGACAGGGGAAGAGGACAGGAGATGAAGGGAAGGGAAGGAAGAGAAGGGGAGGAGAGGGCAGGAGAGGGAAAAAAAAAAAAGGAACAGCCTAAGTCTAACCAAGCCTCTAGATGAGGGTTTCTCAGCCTTGGTACTATTGACATTTGGGACCCAATCATTCTTTGGTTGGGGGCTGCCATATGCGTTGTACGATGTTTGTTTAGCAGCATCCAGGACCCTACCTACTAGACTCCAGTAGCACAACCTTCTCCAAGTTGTGATGACCAAAACTCTCTCCAGAAGGGTCAAAATCATCCCAGTGTAAAACCACAACTTTAGATCTCCAGAAACAAGTTAAATGAAACACAGGGAAGCAATCAGCCAAATCCAGAATGAGTTAATTTCATTCCACTTCTCATCAAATACAGAGCTCTTTTGCCATCTGACTAGTTAGGGATCCAGAATCCCAACTTGAGGATATGTTTCCTAGGACTATTTCCTGTCCCAAATATATTAGTGTTACTCCAGAAGCAGTAAATGAGATAAAGTTTGAGTACAAGTAGTTCATTTGGGAAGTGCAGATAATATTGATATGGAAGCAGGGAAGGGACACAGAGAAAAGAAGGAAGGCAAAAAATAAAACACTATTAAGGTGTCTGGGAGACAGTGCAAAACTGAAACCTAAGAATTAACTATCAGAAAGCTGAGAAAGCTGGGGTTGTTATGCACCAACTTCCTCACATCGCTGATTGTGGACTATGCCTGCCACGTTAGTTCCTTGACACTTCCAGGCTGCTCCATGCAAGAGTCCTCCACAGTTTCAGGGGAAAGTGCTCAGGCACAGACATTACAGATACTGGTGGTTGGCAACATGCTGTAGAGAGATATGGAAACGTCTGGTATTTAAAGTAAAAGAGCACTTGAGATTCATTATAAAATACTTAAGCAAAAGAAAAAAGTGAATGAAGCTAGGCTAAACAATATAGGCAAGGATTGATCGTTGTTGAAGCTGTGATGGGAGCAAGAGTGTTTATATGATTTGTCTCTCTAGCCTTGTGTAAGTTGAAATATTTCATAATAAAACTTAATAAAAATAATAGCACTACCTGTCATCATATTGTATTTATTATTACAAGAACCCATTGACTTCTGAGAGTTCCATCTCTTCTCTTTCATTTGCCTTAAGTATTGAGACTTTGCAAAAATCCATTAGCTTATTGACCTCACCATCAATAAAGTAACAGATGAAAATTACAAAATTCTATGCACAGGATTTGAATCTGATTTAAATAAATACTTTTATTCTGACTCAACTTAAATATGTAACTCCTATTAAAATATTTAGGCTAAGACAAATGTAGATAAAGAAAGTATATTCAAAAAAAAAAGAGAGAGAGAGAGAGAGAGAGATGCATTTATATTTACAACTTAAGAGAAGAAAGTAAGAAAACATTTCAGAAGGAAACTTAGGATAATTAGACACCAAAAGGAGAACTCTGTAATTCATTCAAAAAATTTAATATCCATAACTTCTCTTTGAAAGATTGAGACAAAATGGCAGTCCTATCACTGTAAGAGAGAACACTTAAACCCATCTGCCAAAGAACAGGAATCTGTTCTGTGGGATATCTTGTACTGAGTGTGAGAAATTCAAATCAGAAGTTTACTGTTAAATGGAAGACTACATTTCTTAAAATATATTCACTTCTAACAATGAATAATGAACCATTTTTAAGTTTAACAAATTCACTTTACAGTGGCTTTATTTCACAAATATATGAATAAAAGTTAGTCTAATGAACAGCCCCTAGAGTTATCATAGCCCCTGAGCTGCAGAAACCTGCCTTGCACCATAAAATTTTCACTACCCTAGTGAAAAGTTCAACAGGAACTTCTGTAGGCATAATCATGTGATGTGGTATGTTGTAACATTTAAATAAAGGGGAGAGATTTTTCATTTAATTTTCTAATATTCTCAGAAATGCTCTTCTGGATGTCATCTCCTAATAGAAAAACTAATTAAGCAGTTGACAACTTTCATTTTCTTTCAAAGTACTATTCCAAGGAGAGAGCAGGAAGATGGCGGAAGAGTAAGACGCGGAGATCACCTTCCTCCCCACAGATACACCAGAAATACATCTACACGTGGAACAACTCCTACAGAACACCTACTGAACGCTGGCAGAAGACCTCAGACCTCCCAAAAGGCAAGAAACTCCCCACGTACCTGGGTAGGCAAAAGAATAAACAGAGACAAAAGGATAGGGACAGCACCTGCACCAGTGGGAGGGAGCTGTGAAGGAGGAAAAGTTTCCACACACTAGGAAGCCCCTTCGCGGGCGGAGACTGCGGGAGGCGGAGGGGGGAGCTTCGAAGCCGCGGAGGAGTGCACAGCAACGGGTGCGGAGGGCAAAGCGGGGAGATTCCCGCACAGAGGATTGGTGCCGACCGGCACTCACCAGCCCGAGAGGCTTGTCTGCTCCCCCGCCGGGGCGGGCGGGGCTGCGAGCTGAGGCTCTGAGGCTCGGGTTTCGCTTTCGGACGGAGCGCAGGGAGAGGACTGGGGTTGGCGGCTTGAACATATCCTGAAGGGGTTAGTGCACCTCAGCTAGCCGGGAGGGAGTCCGGGGAAAAGTCTGCACCTGCCGAAGAGGCAAGAGACTTTTTCTTCCCTCTTTGTTTCCTGGTGCGTGAGGAGAGGGGTTTAAGAACGCTGCTTAAAGGAACTCCAGAGACGGGCGCGAGCCGCGGCTAAAAGCGCAAACCCCAGAGGCGGGCGGGAGACGTTGGGGCTGCTGCTGCCGCCACCAAGGGGCCTGTGTGCGAGCGCAGGTCGCTCTCCACGCCCCTCTTCCGCGGAGCCTGTGCAGCCTGCCACTGCCGGGTTCCCGGGATCCGGGGACGACTTCCCCGGGAGAGCGCACGGCGGGCCTCGGGCTGGTGCAGGGTCACGCCGGATTTTGCCGCCGCAGGCCCGCCCCGCATTCCGTGCCCCTCCCTCCCCGCCGGCCTCAGTACGCCAGAACCCCCAATCAGCGGCTCCTTTAACCCCGTCCTGTCTGAGCAAAAAACAGACGCCCTCCAGCGACCTACACGCAGAGGCAGGGCCAAATCCAAAGCTGAGCCCCTGTGAGCTGTGAGAACAAAGAAGAGAAAGGGAAATCTCTCCCAGCAGCCTCAGAAGCAGCGGATTAAAGCTCCACAATCAACTTGATGTACCCTGCATCTGTGGAATACATGAATAGACAGCCAATCATCCCAAATTAAGGAGGTGGACTTTGGGAGCAAGATCTATGATTTTTTCCCCTTTCCTCTTTGTGTGAAGGTGTGTGTGTATGCTTCTGTGTGAGATCTTGTCTGTATAGTCTTGCTTCCACCATTTGTCCTAGGGTTCTATCCGTCCATGGTTTTTTCTTAAAATTTTTTTCTTAATAATTAATTTTAAGAACGTTATTATACTTTACCTTCGTCCTTTCTTTCTTTCTTTCTTTCTTTCCTTCCTTCCTTCCCTCCTTTAGACAACGAATCATCCCAAATTGAGGAGGTGGTCTCTGACAGCAAGATTTATGATTTTTCCCCCTTTACCTCTTTTAGTGAGGGTGTATGTGTACGCTTCTGTGTAAGATTTTGTCTGTATAGCTTTGCTTCCAACATTTGTCCTAAGGTTCTATCCGTCCCTTTTTTTTTTTAATAAGAATTTTTTAATTCAATAACTTTATTATACTTTATTTTATTTTTACTGTATCTTCTTTCTTTCTGTTTTTCCTTCTTTCCCTCCTTCCTTCCTTCCTCCCTCCTTTCCTCCCTCCTTTCGTTCCTTCTTGCCTTCTTTCCTTCTTTGCTTCTTTCTTTCTTTCTTCCTTCCTTCCTTCCTTCCCTCCTTCCTTCCCTCCTTTCCTTCTTTCTTTCCTCATACTTCTACTAATTCCCTCTACTTTTTCTCCCTTTTATTCTGAGCCGTGTGGATGAAAGGCTCTTGGTGCTCCAGCCAGGAGTCAGGGCTCTGCCTCTGAGGTAGGAGAGCCAACTTCAGGACACTGGTCCACAAGAGACCTCCCAGCTCCACATAATATCAAACGGCGACAATCTCCCAGAGACCTCCATCTTAACACCAGCACCCAGCTTCACTCAACGACCAGCAAGCCACAGTGCTGGACAACCTGTGCCAAACAACTAGCAAAACAGGAACACAACCCCACCCATTAGCAGAGAGGCTGCCTAAAATCATAATAAGGCCACAGACACCCCAAAACACACCACCAGACGTGAACCTGCCCACTAGAGAGACAAGATCCAGCCTCATCCACCACAACACAGGCACTAGTCCCCTCCACCAGGAAGCCTACACAACCCACTGAACCAACCTTAGCCACTGGAGACAGACATCAAAAACAGGAGGAACTACGAACCTGCAGCCTGCTAAAAGGAGACCCCAAACACAGTAAGATAAGCAAAATGAGAAAACAGAAAAACACACAGCAGATAAAGGAACAAGATAAAAATGCACCAGACCTAACAAATGAAGAGGAAATAGGCAGTCTACCTGAAAAAGAATTCAGAATAATGATAGTAAGGTTGATCTGAAATCTTGGAGATAGAATGGACAATAGAATGGACAAAATGCAAGAATCAGTTAACAAGGACCTAGAAGAACTAAAGATGAAACAAGCAACGATGAACAACACAATAAATGAAATTAAAAATACCCTAGATGGGATCAATAGCAGAATAACTGAGGCAGAAGAACGGATAAGTGACCTGGAAGATAAAATAGTGGAAATAACTACTGCAGAGCAGAATAAAGAAAAAAGAATGAAAAGAACTGAGGACAGTCTCAGAGACCTCTGGGACAACATTAAACGCTCCAACATTCGAATTATAGGGGTTCCAGAAGAAGAAGAGAAAAAGAAAGGGACTGAAAAGATATTTGAAGGGATTATAGTTGAAAACTTCCCTAATATGGGAAAGGAAATAGTTAATCAAGTCCAGGAAGCACAGAGAGTCCCATACAGGATAAATCCAAGGAGAAATACGCCAAGACACATATTAATCAAACTGTCAAAAATTAAATACAAAGAAAGCATATTAAAAGCAGCAAGGGAAAAACAACAAATAACACATAAGGGAATCCCCATAAGGTTAACAGCTGATCTCTCAGCAGAAACCCTACAAGCCAGAAGGGAGTGGCCGGACATACTGAAAGTGATGAAGGAAAAAAACCTGCAGCCAAGACTACTCTACCCAGCAAGAATCTCATTCAGATTTGATGGAGAAATTAAAACCTTTACAGACAAGCAAAAGCTGAGAGAGTTCAGCACCACCAAACCAGCTTTACAACAAATGCTAAAGGATCTTTTCTAGGCAAGAAACACAAGAGAAGGAAAAGACCTATAATAACAAACCCAAAACAATTTAGAAAATGGGAATAGGAACATACATATCGATAATTACCTTAAATGTAAATGGACTAAATGCTCCCACCAAAAGACACAGATTAGCTGAATGGATACGAAAACAAGACCCTTATATATGCTGTCTACAAGAGACCCACTTCAGACCTAGAGACACATACAGACTGAAAGTAAGGGGATGGAAAAAGATATTCCATGCAAATGGAAACCAAAAGAAAGCTGGAGTAGCAATTCTCATATCAGACAAAATAGACTTTAAAATAAGGACTATTAAAAGAGACAAAGAAGGACACTACATAATGATCAAGGGATCGATCCAAGAAGAAGATATAACAATTGTAAATATTTATGCACCCAACATAGGAGCACCTCAATACATAAGGCAAATACTAACAGCCATAAAAGGGGAAATCGACAGTAACACATTCATAGTAGGGGACTTAAGCACCCCACTTTCACCCATGGACAGATCATCCAAAATGAAAATAAATAAGGAAACACAAGCTTTAAATGATACATTAAACAAGATGGACTTAATTGATATTTATAGGACACTCCATCCAAAAACAACAGAATACACATTTTTCTCAAGTGCTCATGGAACATTCTCCAGGATAGATCATATCTTGGGTCACAAATCAAGCCTTGGTAAATTTAAGAAAATTGAAATTGTATCAAGTATCTTTTCTGACCACAACGCCATGAGACTAGATATCAATTACAGGAAAAGATCTGTAAAAAATACAAACACATGGAGGCTAAACAATACACTACTTAATAATGAAGTGATCACTGAAGAAATCAAAGAGGAAATCAAAAAATACCTAGAAACAAATGACAATGAAGACGCAACGACCCAAAACCTGTGGGATGCAGCAAAAGCAGTTCTAAGGGGGAAGTTTATAGCAATACAAGCCCACCTTAAGAAACAGGAAACATCTAGAATAAACAACCTAACCTTGCACCTCAAGCAATTAGAGAAAGAAGAACAAAAAAACCCCAAAGCTAGCAGAAGGAAAGAAATCATAAAAATCAGATCAGAAATAAATGAAAAAGAAATGAAGGAAACAATAGCAAAGATCAATAAAACTAAAAGCTGGTTCTTCGAGAAGATAAACAAAATAGATAAACCACTAGCCAGACTCATCAAGAAAAAAAGGGAGAAGACTCAAATCAATAGAATTAGAAATGAAAAAGGAGAGATAACAACTGACACTGCAGAAATAAAAGAGATCATGAGAGATTACTACAAGCAACTCTATGCCAATAAAATGGACAATCTGGAAGAAATGGACAAATTCTTAGAAATGCACAACCTGCCAAGACTGAATCAGGAAGAAATAGAAAATATGAAAAGACCAATCACAAGCACTGAAATTGAAACTGTGATTAAAAATCTTCCAACAAACAAAAGCCCAGGACCAGATGGCTTCACAGGCGAATTCTATCAAACATTTAGAGAAGAGCTAACACCTATCCTTCTCAAACTCTTCCAAAATATAGCAGAGGGAGGAACACTCCCAAACTCCTTCTACGAGGCCACCATCACCTTGATACCAAAACCAGACAAGGATGTCACAAAGAAAGAAAACTACAGACCAATATCACTGATGAACATAGATGCAAAAATCCTCAACAAAATACTAGCAAAAAGAATCCAACAGCACATTAAAAGGATCATACACCATGATCAAGTGGGGTTTATTCCAGGAATGCAAGGATTCTTCAATATACGCAAATCTATCAATGTGATAAACCATATTAACAAATTGAAGGAGAAAAACCATATGATCATCTCAATAGATGCAGAGAAAGCTTTTGACAAAATTCAACACCCATTTATGATAAAAACCCTGCAGAAAGTAGGCATAGAGGGAACTTTCCTCAACATAATAAAGGCCATATATGACAAGCCCACAGCAAACATCATCCTCAATGGTGAAAAACTGAAAGCATTCCCACTAAGATCAGGAGCAAGACAAGGGTGCCCACTCTCACCACTCTTATTCAACATAGTTTTGGAAGTTTTAGCCACAGCAATCAGAGAAGAGAAGGAAATAAAAGGAATCCAAATTGGAAAAGAAGAAGTAAAGCTGTCACTGTTTGCAGATGACATGATCCTATACATAGAGAATCCTAAAGATGCTACCAGAAAACTACTAGAGCTAATCAATGAATTTGGTAAAGTGGCAGGATACAAAATTAATGCACAGAAATCTCTGGCATTCCTATATACTAATGATGAAAAATCTGAAAGTGAAATCAAGAAAACACTCCCATTTACCATTGCAACAAAAAGAATAAAATATCTAGGAATAAACCTACCTAAGGAGACAAAAGACCTGTATGCAGAAAATTATAAGACACTGATGAAAGAAATTAAAGATGATACAAATAGATGGAGAGATATACCATGTTCTTGGATTGGAAGAATCAACATTGTGAAAATGACTCTACTACCCAAAGCAATCTATAGATACAATGCAATCCCTATCAAACTACCACTGGCATTTTTCACAGAACTAGAACAAAAAATTTTGCAATTTGTATGGAAACACAAAAGACCCCGAATAGCCAAAGCAATCTTGAGAACAAAAAAAGGAACTGGAGGAATCAGGCTCCCTGACTTCAGACTATACTACAAATCTACAGTTATCAAGACGGTATGGTACTGGCACAAAAACAGAAAGATAGATCAATGGAACAGGATAGAAAGCCCAGAGATAAACCCATGCACATATGGACACCTTATCTTTAATAAAGGTGGCAGGAATGTACAGTGGAGAAAGGACAGCCTCTTCAATAAGTGGTGCTGGGAAAACTGGACAGGTACATGTAAAAGTATGAGATTAGATCACTCCCTAACACCATACACAAAAATAAGCTCAAAATGGATTAAAGACCTAAATGTAAGGCCAGAAACTATCAAACTCTTAGAGGAAAACATAGGCAGAACACTCTATGACATAAATCACAGCAAGGTCCTTTTTGACCCAACTCCTAGAGAAATGGAAATAAAAACAAAAATAAACAAATGGGACCTAATGAAACTTAAAAGCTTTTGCACAGCAAAGGAAACCATAAACAAGACCAAAAGACAACCCTCAGAATGGGAGAAAATATTTGCAAATGAAGCAACCGACAAAGGATTAATCTCCAAAATTTACAAGCAGCTCATGCAGCTCAATAATAAAAAAACAAACAACCCAATCCAAAAATGGGCAGAAGACCTAAATAGACATTTCTCCAAAGAAGATATACAGACTGCCAACAAACACATGAAAGAATGCTCAACATCATTAATCATTAGAGAAATGCAAATCAAAACTACAGTGAGATATCATCTCACACCAGTCAGAATGGCCATCATCAAAAAATCTAGAAACAATAAATGCTGGAGAGGGTGTGGAGAAAAGGGAACACTCTTGCACTGCTGGTGGGAATGTGAATTGGTTCAGCCACTATGGAGAACAGTATGGAGGTTCCTTAAAAAACTACAAATAGAACTACCATATGACCCAGCAATCCCACTACTGGGCATATACCCTGAGAAAACCGAAATTCAAAAAGAGTCATGTACCAAAATGTTCATTGCAGCTCTATTTACAATAGCCCGGAGATGGAAACAACCTAAGTGCCCATCATCGGATGAATGGATAAAGAAGATGTGGCACATATATACAATGGAATATTACTCAGCCATAAAAAGAAACGAAATTGAGCTATTTGTAATGAGGTGGATAGACCTAGAGTCTGTCATACACAGTGAAGTAAGTCAGAAAGAAAAAGACAAATACCGTATGCTAACACATATATATGGAATTTAAGAAAAAAAATGTCATGAAGAACCTAGGGGTAAGGCAGGAATAAAGACGCAGACCTCCTAGAGAACGGACTTGAGGTTATGGGGAGGGGGAAGGGTGAGCAGTGACGGGGCGAGAGAGAGTCATGGACATATACACACTAACAAACGTAGTAAGATAGATAGCTAGTGGGAAGCAGCCGCATGGCACAGGGATATTGGCTCGGTGCTTTGTGACAGCCTGGAGGGGTGGGATAGGGAGGGTGGGAGGGAGGGAGACGCAAGAGGGAAGAGATATGGGAACATATGTATATGTATAACTGATTCACTTTGTTATAAAGCAGAAACTAACACACCATTGTAAAGCAATTATACCCCAATAAAGATGTTAAAAAAAAAGTACTATTCCAAGAAATACTGCAGTCTTACCCTTTTATTTCCTTTCAAGGGACTATGAAACTTCTAAAACATCTATCCACGTAAATGCTTGAACTTCAGGGAGATATTAACGAATAAACCATCACATCTGTTCAAAGAGGAAGCCAAAATATGTGAGCTCTAAATCAGTTTGTAAGAAAGAAAGAAAGAAAATCTTCATTTTGGGGGAAAAAATATCAAATACCATGGTCAGAAATGATTAAAAACCATATGTCTTTCCAACAGTATCACAATGGCTTCTAATATCTCTGCTTCCAAACTCTTTCTTCTTCCTACCCATTTTGCAATTCTTCAAATGTGTCTTCACAAAGTCTAGCACCGTTTTGTTATTTGCAGGTTCAACAGCTATCATTGGCTCCCCAGTGCCAAGAAATTCAAACCTCTCATTAACTCCTAAGCTCCTCCACAATTTGTCCCCAAGCATAGCTTCCACTATTCCTCTTCCTTTCTGTGCACCAGGCAACTAGAATTATCACCATTTCCGTATGTGCACTGCTGATTCCTACTATAATTTTTTTTTTTTTGTGGTACGTGGGCCTCTCACTGTTGTGGTCTCTCCCATTGCAGAGCACAGGCTCCGGACGCGCAGGCTCAGCGGCCATGGCTCACGGACCCAGCCACTCCGCAGCATGTGGGATCCTCCCGGACCGGGGCACGAACCCGTGTCCCCTGCGTCAGCAGGCGGACTCTCAACCACTGCACCACCAGGGAAGCCCTTTACTATAAAATTTTAGTTCCTGTTGACTCTGTTGACTGGAATGGCCCTTTCTCTGAAATCATCCGCACCTTTGAGATACCCCCATTTAAATCATGATTCAATTAAATGCCACTTTTTCTAAGAAAATAACTTGATCAACCTATCAGAAGTTATTTTGCCTAGCTCTTTGACCCACTATTAGAACAAATGAACTCCTTTTATATTTTTACCTAGAAACTTGAAGTACCTAAATTAGACCATGAGGTCCTTAAAAGGAAGGATTGAAGACATATTTCTTAAACCCACCTAGCTGTGGGTTTGCCAAAGTTCCATTGAAGGAGGGTTATACAACAGCCATCAACCCCTTCCAGCAGGTTCAACAGCTATCATTGGCTCCCCAATGTATCAATAGATACCTCTGAGTGCTTGCTGCTTTGCTGAGGTGGGTGAGACGTGTAGGTAAAACTTTGGGAAACTGAGAGAATTATAAATTAACTTGCCTGTAACAACAGAGATAACTGGACATATTGTAGAGGAAAGAGCCCAGAAGGGAAGAAGGAGGTTGGAACAAGGATAGCTGGAGAGAAACACAAAAAGGAAGCAGAGGAGAAGGATGGAAAGTAGGAAGTGAAAAGGCAAAAACGCTGGCAAAAGAAAAGAAATCCAGTGGAAAAATCCAAGGGCAATGGTACTTCGGAGAAGGAGAAAGCAATGAAAAGAGGGATTTCAGGAACTTTAATTGCAAAGGATGTGATATAATCCCTTCCTCTTCATTCTCATCACTACCTCGACATTGAAATTTGTAGTGCTATGACTGCTTGCAAGATTGGCATAAGGTCAGCCTTGGGTAAGAGCAGCTGATGCAAGGGAGTCCAGTTCCAGTGTGTTACAGTTAATTCCAGAATCACACCACATCACAGAATCATTTATTGGTTTGGGTATACATATAGGCTCTGCTAAAGCTAGATTTGATGAAGGTTTGATTCACTCATTCTGTACTATTAATTTCATTATCTTTATAAGATTCCCATATAAAATGAAGCCCTTCAGGTATTATTAAAGAAAGACAGTACCTTAGCAGCAGGAACAAATTAACATTCACAGCCAATGTTCCATCTAATATTGAGAATTGTAGAAGCAGAATCCATTTGCAGAATTGGGCCTGGACAAAATTTGGTTTTATTTAGGTGGGCTGTACTTTACATTAGCAAAGAGCATCACTTTTTGACTTGCTGAGGAAAAAAAAAATAATAAAGTAAATGCCTCCATCTCTAGTAAGAATCAGAATAGAGAACTTAACAGAATCAGAACTTAACAGAAGTTTGTCAGTGAGTTTTTTTATTACTGTACTAATAAATTTATATTTTGTCTGCCAAGAAAACTTCAAGGCACTCTGAGTCCCCTTCTTTTTAATACTTAAAACTATAAAATTGCACCTCTCTTTCCTCACAAAATTTCCATTCTCTCAGGGCCAAACAATCCCAAAGAGCAGGATGTGGGGATTGGGGAATAGGTGGAAGAATCTGAATAAATCAGTTGTATGAAATTAATTTCTAAGACCATCAATCTTTAATTGGTGAAATTTCAGTCACAGAAGAAGGGAAGAATTTGACTGGGTACTATTCCACCCACAGTAAAGTGGAAGCTCCTTGTGGGAGAGAAATCTGCAATATTCTCTCCCGTGCCCCACTTGAGAAGAAACTGAATTAGCCTGGTCAAAAACTTGGCTAATGAAGAATTAGCCTTATCCATGACATTTAAAACAGCATGCCTCCTTCTCTGATGATTAAAAATCTCGAGACTGAAACACTCTAAGACAATAACTCCAAGATCTCACTGACTGGAGTTGAAAATTAATATGCACCATCATATTTTAGCAAAGGTTTGATCACTTACATAAAGTATATATATTCAACACACTGCTGTCATCTAAGAGTAAATGTTTTGAAGAAAATAGATATGAAGTGATTCCTTGAGCTGCCTGCAATTGGCCTGCCCAAGGTACACCACCTGAAACAATTTAAGTAAGTGAAAAGATGTGAATGCCACAGTTGCTTTACCAACTATGACTATTTATTAGAAAATAAAAACAAAAAAATCTTTACCTCCCTTAAACAGAGCAAATAGAGAAAATAAATAACCAGGCACCTCTGAAAATTTAGAAAAACTTGTGCTTGGGCATTCAATATTTAAGGAGATAATTTCTGGATAAAGACAAGCTGGATGCTTAAGAACTGTTCATGCAGCTAATGTACTGATAGCAACCATTCAAAGCTCATACAAATTGAGCTTGAAACTTAGCCGGTTTGGAAAACGCTGTTGCAAAGCACACATAGCCAAAGCACACTAGCTCATCCAAGAAGCTCCTTGTCAATGACCTGGGACTCAAGGTCATAAGAACACATTGTAGTCCAGGAAGAACTAGGGCCCCATGACCCGCAGCTAACACCATGGATGTCCCACTGAAGACATTACTAATGGATTGACAAATTCAAATCCATGGTCCAAAGAGGTCCCAGTGGCAGAAGGAAAAGTATAGGATCTGGATTGAATGAACAGGGGTCAAAGTCTTCCTAACTCAGACACTAGCTACTGTTTGCTCATCTCTATTATGAAAATAAAGCTGTTATTCTAAAAGGACAGTTCGGCAGTTAAATGAGATGATGAGGATGAAATATGTTTTATAAACAGTAAAGCATAATTTGTTGTTGTCACCTACTCATAATTAATGCAAATACTCCTACAACTAAGAGTGACGTCTATAATCTGCTGAATGAAATTCCATTTGCATTATGTATTGAAACCCCAAGGATAAAAAGTGAGCCTTGAAATCTTATATTAAAGGTTTAGGAAAATCAGATATGGCATAACCTAAACAGTCACTCTCTGATAAATTGTCATCATATTAACTTAGATATAAATTAGCCAAAGTTAAGGATTCTAAACATTTAAAATTTTAAAATACATTGTTTGATTAATGTGGAAAATTTTAATAATACTGTCATTAAATATAATCATTAATATAATTTTTATCATACAATGGCAAAAAATAAATGAAATTTGTATTTATTGAGCTAGGCTTTAATGATAGATTTTATAATTTGAAGAGAGTAAAAATAGAAGGGGTCTTTAAAGGTTTTGTTATTTCATTCTCTCAGGTTTTATTAGTAAAATCACAATGTACAAAATTATGCTATGCTCTTGACAGATAATAGCTGTAACAGTATTGTGAGTTCCTGGAATTACACTTTAAGAGGACAGACAATGACTGAAATGTTTCGGAAGGGGTTTAAATATCAAAGGAGGTGGGATGGAAAAAGTTAGCTACATTACATACAAAGGTCTCTCACAACTCAGATTTTGTGGTTTTTAACTTTCTTTTACAGCTCAATGTAAAACAAATACAATATACTCAGCTGAAATAGGGCAACAATTTTACATGATGCTCGTTTACATATTTTACGAGTATAGCTCCACAACTTAAAGATGGAATTGTGCTTTGGCACTAGAAGGAAAAAAATGTACTAAGTAAAAATTGTCCTCTCACAAACTTAAAATATGATAAAATAATAATTATACACACACACACACACACACACACACACACACAAACACACTGCATGCTAAATGTCCTTTCATGAGATACACTCAGAGGACCCTAGCGGGCATTCCATGCTGCAGAGTGTCACTCAACATCCCCAATACTAATTAAAAATAAATGATTGATTCTGCAATGAGGGGAGAGCAATTATCCCCAGTCCTCCTGCTTCCTGAAAAATAATAAAACTTTCACTGCTTGGAAGGGACAGGTATAGGAATAACACTTCCAGGCCCATTCATTCTCTTTGATTATCTTATTGATGAGACTGGAAGAAAAGCCTATGCAGGGGAGAATCAATTCTTTCTGAGCTCTAAAACATACATCTTTCTTTGCCTTTGCCACGTGGTCATCCACCTGCCCTGATGCGGCACCTTGTAGTTGTACAGCTCTTACCTGCAAAGACGCCAGAAGCATTATTTGGGGTTAGGTGGAGAGAAATATTAGAGTCCAGATGCAGGCTGCATTTTCTAAATCGATTTATAAGTAACTAAGCTGTTATTTTTGTTTGAATCTCCATCTGTAGGCAATCTATGTTTATTTCTTGAAATTGGCTCTAAATGCTATAGTGAGGGAAAGAGATATGATTAATCATTTGCTTCCTAAACCTGCACAAGTTTTACCCAAATGACAGAAATACAACACATTATATTCAAACCCAGGGTGGCATTGTTGCAGTAAGCATGTTTATTTGGGAACAGAAACATTCACAAAACTCAAGAAAGCAGGAAAGAGGAAATAGACACATGCTAAATTAAAAAGAAAAACAAATCCTTATTCAACATATAGTGAAATTTGTTCTTTATATAAATAAAATTTGAATTTTGAAAAGTTATATGTGGTAGCTGTTGCCTAAATTTAGGGCAAAAAGTTTATTACAAATTTACTATAAATAGGTGGATGAAACACAGCTGGTCTTAGAAACTGGGCTGAAATATCACCACCAAACGAATTTTTTTTTTACTGCCTATGAAAGAATTCTGCAATAAATGAAAAGAAAATACTGCACTCAAGAAGAGAAAACAAAGCATTTTTCAAATGATTGTAGGAAAGAGAACATTTTAAAGAATGCATATGTTGTGACCTCAACAAAATTAAATTAACTAGGAAATAAAAGGTGAAAATAAGATAAAAATGACAAAATGAGATGAATGGGGAGCTTTATTGAGAAGTAAGTTGTGGTGAAAGTTCCCGAAAAATAATAAAATATTATCCCAAAATCGGAGTAGTAGAATTTATATCTTTATCACATTGAATAAAGAGCAGAATTAACTGTATTAAAAAGTATGTAATATGAAGGATAACCTTAAGAAGTCTTCTCGAAATGCAGAAGTTAGAAAAAATGAAAAAAAAATAAAATAGTAATAGTGGATCCCTATTTCTGCCTGGAGATGAATGGACCACAACAGAATAAAGATGAGATAAAATAAAATACACTGATTCTGAAGTCCTGGCTTTAATATTTTAAAAATAGAAGTGTTTGCTTATTGTATTAAAAAGTTTAAAGCAGGAATGGTAAACTCAAATACCTATAACAGTTATGCAAAAATGTAAATATCTGAATCATGGTAGATGAATGAGAATCAAGGCTTGGGGGAACTGAAGCAAATGGAAGAAACATGCTGTATCCAAATGCTTTCAAAAATCAAAATTTAAAACAAATGTGCAGGCCAAAAAATATACATATTAGCCACATTGAGCCTACTGTCTGCCTGTTGATAACCCCTGGCCAAAAAACTTAACTTTTCTTATTTTAAATCCTTTTATCTTTCTCTCCTCCATATATATATTTAGTTTATTGTGAATTTACTATAAATAGGTGGATGAAACATAGCTGTTCTTAGAAAATGGGCTGAAATATCACCACAAAATGAAATTATTTTTACTGCAATAAATGAAAAGAAAATACTGCACTGAAGAAGAGAAAGAAAAGCATTTTTCAGACACACACATATACATATACACACATATACATCTAAGATATAAACATACACATATAAATACACAACACCTATTCTAAAATGGTGTGAGTTAATGAATTAATTCCAAAAAATACACACGCATATAATAAGGCTCCTAAAATACAGTTTGAAAGCAAGAACCATATGACACAGTAGGGTGATGGCAGCAACTTGAAGCCCAGTTAATTGATAACAGTATAACACAGAATTGAGCTCCTGGCAGCCTCTCTTTAAGTGGACTTTAGTTTTGGAATCATAGAGACAAAGCCTGAAAAGATATGTGGAATGCAATCAATGGCACCTTATAATCTATCAGCTGTGATTTGGCCAAAAGGAAGAATACAAAAAATATTCAGGGAGAGTTTGACTCTAAACAAATTAGTCATATCCAATCAAGTCTTGAAACCAAAAGGAAGGGCTGAAGACCTAAACATGAGAAAAAAAAATTTAATACATGATAAACACTGAATACAATGTTGGTTTCAAAACTAGCTCCATTTAGAATAAATGGACTTGAAGTTCCTAATGTCACAGACACTGCCGAAAGGGCTCAGTGACCCCAAACCTAAAAGAATAAGTGGTTGGCTGACCTCTTACACCCAAATGCCATGAAATTTGTAGTTAAATTTTTGGCAGGAACAGAATAGAAACTTTCTACAACAAAACTCCCAATAATCCGGATATGTAAGTCAACTAAGTTGTTAGTTGAAATGGAAACCATTTATTTTAGGTGTCTTTTGAGGAAGCGTCAACCTCAGCATTCTGGTATGAAAACTTAGGTTTGACTAATAACTGGGCACCCAAGGAAAGATGTCATGGCCCCTTTTGACTTTCCCAGGCCTCCAGTAGAAATCCCAGTTATTTCTATTCTTTACCATGACAGTTTTGGGCAGGACCATATCTGCAACCCCATCCCATGCCTATTCAGCCCCACGGCACATACCTTCTGAAATGTCTGAAATGCCATAGAGAACCTGAGCAAGAGGCCATGGTCACAATTAGAAAGTCCTTCTCCCTGGTGGCTAATACCAGGGTGCTAATCATTCCAAAATTTCTAAAGGTATCAAATCAATGCTATACACCTTAAACTTGCACAAGGTTATATGTCAATTATAACTCAAGCTGGAGGAAAAAAACAAAGAAAACAAGCCTTCTTCCAAAGTTCTAATCAGTAGCTGCTCATCACATATCTCAGATTCCTACATGGAAAACACAAAATCTGCTACAGGAAGCTAACTGAATAGAGATATATGACTATCTTTTTGAGTTTGATGAAGTCAGTATATTTATTTAAGGAGTAGAGGAGAAATAAAGAAGGTGATGTGTTCAGAATCTCCTTCTAGAAAAGTGAACTCGTTAATCAACATACGGAGAGCTCAGTGATGAATAAATAAAATCTGGAATTCTGACAGCTACAGATGGTATCTGTTGCATTGGAGAAAAGAAGACAGCAGTTTGTCATTAGCTAAGAAATGACTATTGAAGCTTGAAAAACATAAAATGATAGTATAAATCTGTATATATTTGTATTCCATGGAATCCAAAGTGTGGCTTGGTAGACACTGCCCACCCCAATGCAGCTGAATTTTCAATTTTTAGTAACCGTCGCAACCTCAGCCAGAACCAGATCCCCTTGACATAGCACTGCCACCAATCCTTTTTTTCTTTGGAACCATAATTCACTGATCCAAGGCCACTCTCACTGGAACTAAATCTGCCAAACCCAACAATATAGAACAATCAAAAACCTGCCAAGTTGACATGGCCAGGCCCATAAGCATCATCATAAAAAAATCCCAAGATGGAAGATCAAAGAAAGGACTGTATTCTAAAAGCTAGGATGGAAATTCCCAAATTACGAGGTTTGGCTCATTGTGTCAGGAGCTGGAGATGAGGTTTGTTGAGCCAGGAAACTGCCAGAGCTCTTCTCTCAGGCACTAAAAAATGAAACTTTACCTGAGACCACTCTTTCTCAGCATCCACTCCTGTTTATTTGGAACATTTATCTATTTAAAGAGGCAAAAGATAGATAGATGATAGATAGATAGATAGATAGGCAGACAGACAAGTAACAAACATACCCAGGAAGGGTTTATACAAATGCACAACATGATAGAATTCCAACTACTGACTGAGTAAATTGGGAATGTCCCATCAAACAGCCATGTGTAGTGACTGAAATGAGACGAGCGGATCCTTTGGGGGCTGGTCATGTTCTGCTTCTTGGTTTGGGTACAGATTAAATGGATGTGTTCACTTTGTGAAAAATTGACTTTGTTGCCATTCTTCTGTATATTTTTTGCTTTTTTGTTATATTTCAATAAAATTGGCATTTAAAAAGTCAATGGATAGTATAAACTTGCAATTCACTCCCCACTGGAGTAATTTTGGTAGATCAAGTAAATTCATATTCATTAACTTCTGTTAGCACTTATTTAATATGGTTGGCGTATATCTTCCTGCACTTAAATCTACCCTGATCACTAATGGCTTCAAATTGACATGTGACTGAAACGTATGGTAAATGGCTCCTGATTGCATATATTTCCAATCTATGAAGATCCAGATACAACAAAGCATTGCACAAAGAATAAACACTGTATCAGTGTGATTTGACAGATTGCCTCTATTGAACTTAACTGTCCCACACTAGCTATGTGGGTTTGAGAAAGTTCTTTAACCAGCTTTGTGATTTTTAAATCTGCACAGTAGGAACAATTATAGTGTTACTTCATAGGGTAGGGTTGTTGTGAGGAGTAAGTTAGTTAATCCATTAAACTCTTAGAGCACTGCTGACTCATGGTAAGTTCTAAATAAATGTATAAATGTTATTATTATAATTATCTTAAAATTTGCCACTAAATTCTGGTCACAAGACAGTGTGTTGGTGAGTTTTACACTTATATGATGCAAGTTATTTTTTCAGCTGTTACGAGTCCAAATAAGTATGACTTAAAAAAGCAGAAGTTTATTCTTCTCTCTTATAATAGTACAAAGGTAGGCAAAGTTGGCAGACAGTTCTACCATCCTAAAAAGATAGATTCCACATGGAGGTTTAAATCAGCTGCTCCTAACTTTTGCCACATCTCAGAAAACAAGAAACTTGCCAGAGGAAAACACACCCAATGCTTTTAAGAATTAGAGCTAGAGGGTTCATCACTTCTACTTGTATCCCATTGGTCGGTACTTAGTCACATGGCCACACTTAGCTGCAGGGGATGCTGGAAAATGTAGGCTTCAGCTGAGTAGCTACATGTCAGCTGAAACTCTACTGATATTGAAAACGTGGAGAATGGATATTGATAACCAACTAGAAGTCTGCCATTATTACCAACATGGTACTGTCTGTTATGCAGTCTTTAAAAGATCCAGGATACTCTATGTACCACATTAATTTATGTCCTTTCTCTTCTAAGAGTCCATTAAAATGTTAGTAAAGGAATAAAACAGCCATTGATTCACAATAATGGATTGCAATAATGGATATTCAATAATGCAGAATAAGTTCTTAGGGGCCATCAAAGGACAAAGTGTTTCAACAAATTTCTGGAAGATGGCATAGCTGATAGAGAAGAGTGGAGCAATGTTAAGTTCATGAGGAGAATAAAGTCAAAGGAGAGGCTGCTCTGCCTTGTAGAATGTTAAGAAGGCTGAACACTTAATTGGAAATATTCTGAAAACATCCAAAGTACCAGACACGTGAATGGAGAAGCTTTCAGATGATGAATAAAGACCCATACCTAGTGTTTCAGTTATATACTGCTGTGTAACAAACCACCTAAAAGTCAGTGACACTTTATTAGGCTCATGGTTTTGTGGGTCAAGAATTGAGACCGAGCATAGAGGAAGGATGGCTTGACTGCTACACAATGTCTGGAGCCTCAGCTGGGAAGACTTGAATAGATGCGAATGATCCAAACAGCTGGAGAGTGGGATCATCTGAAGGTTTCTCCAGTCATGTGTCTGGCACTTGCGTTGGGATGACTTAAATATTGACCTCAGCTCAGGCTATCAATAGATCACCTACATATGACTTCTCCACATGGTCTTGGCTTTTTACAACAAGGCAGCTAGTTTCTGAGAGAAGAAATCCCAAGACAGACTTTCTGGGAAGCACGAATTCCAAGAGCCCCAGGGTGAAAGAACAAGGTCTTTCATAACCAAGCCTCAGAAGTCACTTAGTGTTACTTCCTGCAGGCTTTAATCATTGAGGCAGTCACAAGGCTCTCCAGATTCAAGAGGAGGGGACATAGACCCTATCTCTATATAAGAATGATGTCAAAGAATTGGGGGCCATGTTTTAAAATGGGAACTCTACATACATCACTGTGGAATTTCACAATGCTAAGGCTAAATGCATCCAGAGGAAAAAAATTTTTAATAACTTTGTACTTTGTAAGTACAATGGAAAGAGAACCAGCCTGACAAAAGATATTGTGTCTGAAACACAGGGAGCAACAAACAGAAAAAGAAAACTGTCTATACTGTGATAGAAAAATTATTTTCAACCTAGTATTTGATACCTAGTCTAACTATAATTCAACTATGAAATATAATAAGACATTTTCAGGTGCATCCAATGATTCAGAAAGTTTATCCTCCACACACTCTTGTAGATTGCCTTGAGAATGTGCTCCAACAAAATAAAAGGTTTAACCAAAGAGTGGGAGACATGGGGGCAGTCAAACTATAGATCCAACCCAGAATAATAGAGAAGTGGAAACCTAGGATGACAGCCAATCATCAGTTTAGTTTGAGTAGAAATATAGAAGACAGAAAATAAGATCCCTGGAAGGAAACAAAAAAAAAAACCACGCATCTCCAAAATTTCTAGGAAAAAGTGACACTAAAAACAAGATAGAGTAATGGCAAGTAGTGCAAGAAAAAAATGATATCATTAGAAAGTACAGGAAAAACATCAAGTTATTTACGAAAGCCACTATAATCATGGTGTGCTACTTGGCTCTACAAAATAACCGTATAGTCTTAATAACATGAAAATGATTATTGATTAGCCAAATAATAGATAACAAAATAGAAAGAACATGTTGATAGGGAGTTACCAGGGATTGGATTTTGTAAGAGAGTTAAATCTTCATCAATTGTATAGCAGCATACTATACTAATTAACGATATAGCAGTAAGTATTTACTAAAGAAACAATCTAAAATAAAGTAAGGTGCCTTCTTTTGGAGAACAAGACTGAGGAGGAGTCAAGAATAGAATTTTCACTTTATGTTAAAAGTCACCCTGTACTATTTAATTTGCATGTTTTAATTACATTAAAATGTTAATTGGGCTTCCCTGGTGGCGCAGTGGTTGAGAGTCCGCCTGCCAATGCAGGGGACATGGGTTCGTGCCCCGGTCCGGGAAGAACCCACATGCCGCGGAGCGGCTGGGCCCGTGAGCCGTGGCCGCTGAGCCTGCGCGTCCAGAGCCTGTGCTCCGCAACGGGAGAGTCCACAGCAGTGAGAGGCCCGCGTAACGCAAAAAAAAAAAGTTAATGATTTTTAGAATGCTGATTATCATATTTTAGTGTTAGTTAAAGATCAAGGGAAGACATAGAAAAGATTACTTATTATATTATTGAAGATTATGAGCCTCAAAACACAAATATATTCTCATGTATTTAAGAATTTAATATATTACAAATATGAAATCATGAATCAGTTAGTAAAGGAGAATATTAGTCAAATAGCCGTGCTGAGATAGCTGTTTAACATTCAAGGGGAAAAAAAATGCTTTATCAGAAATCACTTACATGTGGAATTTAAAAGAAAAAAAAAGACAGAAATGAACTTATTTGCAAAACAGAAAGACTCACAGACACAGAAAACAAACTTATGGTTACCAAAGGGTAAAGGGGAGTGGGGGGAGGGATAAATGGAGGAGTTTGGGATTAATATGTACACACTACCATGTATAAAATAGATAACCAACAAGGATTTACTGTATGGTATAGGGAACTATACTCAATATTATGTGATAACCTATAAGGGAAAAAAACCTGAAAAAGAAATATATATATATATACACACACACACTGCTCTGTACACCTGAAACTTACACGATATTGTAAATCAACTATACTTCAATTAAAAGAATATTTTTTAAAACCACACTTCATACCATAAACCATATCAAATTATGACTCTGTAGTCAAATTAAAAATCTAGAAAGGGGCATGCCTTCCCTTTCCTAAGTAGCAATCAGTACAATCAAAAACTAACTGTGCCTGGCAACTTGGATTTCAAAAGAAATAAAAAGGTTAATTTTCTTTTATAAAATTAAATTCATCACATATGAGGCAGAGAGATTTCTTTTTTTCTCTTTTTCTTGCAGAACACACAATATCACACACCTGCAGGAAAAGGAAATTGACCAGAAAGAGCTGACAACAGAGTTTTGGCCAGTGTGATAGTCCCCTTGGTGAAAACAGCCAGCCCCCAGAAACATGAAGGAGAACTTGCACATCACCCACAATGGCAACTGTTGTGGAAGGCTAGAGATACTGTTTTCATCTTCAGTTTTTTCTACTCTCTGTACAAACAGGTTCCACAATTGCCTTTATTAAAAACTTCCTCTTATACATTTTAATGTGCTTTTCTAAGTAAAATGTACTTTTTACCATTGCCAGTGTTCTTCTAAGATTGCATATGAGGTATAACCTTAGATGTAATATTAGCCAAAGAAATCAGATTGGAATGGCCTAGGAAAGTGCAGTGGGTTGAATAGTAGCCCCCAAATGTATGTCCAAGTCCTGATGCCCAGGACACATAACTGTGGTTTTTACAAAAGTAATTAAGGATGTTGAGATGAGATCCTCCTGGATTTAGGGCGGGCCCTAAATCCAGTGACAAATATCCTTATCAGAAACCGAAAAGAAGACACAGAAACACAGGAGAAAGCCATGTGAAGACGGAGGTAGAGACCAGAGAGATGCTGCCACAAGCTAAGGAACACCAGGGGTCACCTGAAAGAGACAAGGAAAGATTCTTCCCTAGAGCAGGGAGTGGGAACACTGCTGTTAACACCTTGATTTCAGACTTCTGACCCCACAGCTGTGAGACAAATTCCTGTTGCTGTAAGCCACCCAGTGTAGAGTCATTTGTTACAGCAGCCCTAAGAAACTAATACAGAAGACCTCATGAAGAAATAATAGCTCAATGCCTCTTTGAAGGACAGCACAATTTCAGCAGGAAAAGGAACGTAAAAAAGATGTTTAGGTATAAAAGCCCAAGGCCTTCATAGATAACTTTCTATTTTAAATGAAGTATCTTATTCATACAAGCAAGTGGTCAATACACTGGAAGGTATTTCTGGCCTAGTAAGTCATTGATTGCCAGTCTAAGAAATATAGACTTGGCGGAGCGAAAGTAGTACTTTCCATGTATGTTTTGTGTCAAAGTTTACAAAGACCCGTTACATATTTTTTAAAACCCACAACAAATTTATGAATCAGGCAGCAAGGCCATTATTATATGAATTTTATAGGTGGAAATAGTTTCACCTCTAGATATTAAATGATCTGCTCAAGGTTGCAGAGATCATGAATGGTTCCCAAAAACATGACTTTGTTCACTCCAAATCCAATGCCCTACCCATTACACCTTGATGATTTTAATAAATGATTAGGAACTAATGAAGTTTGATTATGAGATCACAATAGTGCAGTCAGAATACTAATTTGGATAAGAGGTTATAGTTAGCAAAACCCATTAGCCAGCTATTATAACAGTCAGACATAAGATAATAAGGGCCAAGGTCAAGATGATTTCAGATGCAGGCAGCAGTAGGCAGCAGCTTGCAGCAAGCAGCAGTGAGCAGTAGCTGGAAGCAAGATCTCAGCTGCCTGACTAGGAATCAAACCCAGGTTGCCTGGATGGAAACCAGGATCTTACCCACTAGACCACGGGGCCAGCAGCTGGAGTCCAACTCCCCAGTCCTTTGTCTACTTTGAAAGGAAGAATCTGACAAGGTAACAGAAGGTATAGAAGAAAGTGTTTATTAGAGAAGCAGAGTACATGAAGAAAGACGCACTGGCGAACTCAGTGAGAGAATCACGAGAATCGCACCTTTGGGAAGATTAAATTCTTTTTAAGGGGGCAGTTTTCCGGATGTCTGTCTTCTTGGACAATAGTATTGTTTTGACCCCCATGGCTAATTTACCTCTGGACCCTCCCCTGGGTGCACACGCGTCCCTCAGTCAAGATGGATTTCATCGTAAAGGCCTCTGGGAGGAAGATAGCAGGACTGACTATGGTCTGGCATCCCCTGCCTTTTTGACCCCATGAAGGCTTTTGTGCATGCACAGTGTCTCCCTTGCTCCAAGGATGGGAAATGTATGACCTCTTTAACAGGTTTAGCCCCTCTCTGTCCCTGCCATAAGTGCCCAATGTCCAGTTATCTACATTATTCCTGTTACTGTTTCTTATATCAAGGTGCAGATCTCAAAATATAGACAGGAGTGCAGTCATAAATATGTAGTCCTGGAGCCCATTTGTCTCTCACCTCAGGAAATGTAAATAGTGAGCTGGTAATGAATGTCTGGCCTGGAGCTCATCTTCTTCTCACCCCAGGAGGTGTAAACAGGAGATCAGTTGTAAATGCCTAGCCTGGAGCCCATCTATCTCCTGCCTCAAAGACAGTGTTGATTCAGATACACAAGGGTACATAAGGGAAATAGTGAGATAGAGCCTACATATTTCACACAGTATATATCATGACTGCCCAAATTTTGTCATATTTTCTTAAATCCTTTCCCATTTGGGATTTATATAAACATTAATTGCATTCAAGTCTACTGAAATATATTATGCTTCTTCCTGCTTATCCATTTAGCATAATTTTCTAGGCAATTTGGTATACCTTTTTTCCCCCAAAGGACTAGCAACTCCTAACCTCATCTTTGCATCGGGTAGGATTTAACCTATATGAAATCTAATTAAAAGATTCTAGAATTCAAATTGATTAGATACACACATACACACACATGCAACCATGATTTTGAGTCAGTTACCTAAACCTATCGTACTTGTATGAGCTCAGATAAAATACCTTGATGACACGTACCACATACATTGAAAGAGGCTATAAGAAACTGTAATCACTCTGGCGAGTGAGAAAGAGGGTTGGCTAAGACTGAAACTTGAAATCTGAAAAGCTTTCTTTCTTATGCAATAACTATTTAAAATACTGAAAATGAATACATCTCGAAACTTCCAAAAATTAGATAGCTAACATAGAAAACCACAATTTAATAAAAATTATCGATGTTCAGTTGGGTCTCTATACCTTAATGCATGGTTTTAGAGCAGGGGTCCCCAACCCCCAGACCACAGAGCAGTGCCGGTCCTGTTAGCAGCCTAGCTGCACAGCAGGAGGGCAAGTGAACGAAGCTTCATCTGCGGCTCCCACATCTCCCCATCGCTCACATTACGGTCTGGACCATACCCACCCCCTCACCCCCGGTCCGTGGGAAAATTGTCTTCCAGGAAAGCGGTCCCTGGCGCCAAAGATGTTGGAGACCGTTGCTTTAGAGAGTGTGTTTAATGGGACTCTGGTCCTTCAAGATATCCTAGGGGGAAAAGTGTTTGGGATGCATTCCAAGTTACATTCCATTCTTAAAAGAGTCGTGATGTATATTAGAATATTAAAAGCTCAGATAAAATCTACAGTAAAGAAACCAGCTTTACTTTCATTCATCCAGTATTTTTCAAATTTATTGATTTTTTTGAGGGAGAAGAGTTATTTATTTTTGATAATTCATGGAACTAGAACTCTGTATAATTCTGTTCTAACATGTTAAGTCAACATGCCCTCAGCAGAATAACTATTTTGAGCTTGCTTCAAGGAAAAACAAAACGTTTTTTCTTTGTGCAAGAGGCATCATCATGTGAATTAAATGAAATAATCCAAATAAATGACAAGATGTGCCAACCATGTCAAGTGAACTGGAGTCATTTCTTTTAACAAGAAACATAAAAATATGCACAGAAACTAAGAAAGCAGAAAAGATAAAAGAGAAAAATGCTGATTTTTAAAAAAATATTTGGGGAAATAATTTTATCTTTAATATTACACAAACTACACTCTGGGTGAATATCATCTGGATTCTTCTCACTGAAGTACAAAGATAAACGACAATATTGCAGAAATCTGAATTCCAAGGTATAGGCAAAGAAGAGTGTGAAGATTCAGGATCTACTTGCAAACTCTTCAACAGCCATTGAATTCAGAAGTGCCATGGCCAGTAGACACAATTGTAGCCATGGTCTCTGACCCCTAACCTCCAGAACCAGAACCATGGACCTCGGAATTTGCGCTTTCGAACTCAAAACCAATGGAAGACACTGTGCCCACATTTTCTTTTGCAGTACACCTCTAAGGCCCACTCCTTATGACTTATGGGTCCCTAAAGACGCCAAGAGCAAAATCCCAGAGAAAGAACTGTGGCTGTCTGTGTCAGGAGAGAAAGATAAGATATGAAGGGAAAAATAAATTCCTGGAGTTTGATGTCCCCTTCTGCTTAAGGACATCTATATCCTTTCCCTTATTAAAAAGTGTGGCTTCACTCCCAGAACCTTCCCTCTCCACATGCATACTAATTGTTTGAAAAATCCTTTCTTCTTAATCTTAATATTTCCTGGCTCATTAAGAAATGTACCTTAACTTGGAGAGAAATTAAACCACTTTAACCAAGTCATATAAAACATATATTTTCAAAGTCACTGAGTAGCAGCAAGCTATTAAATTCATGCACCTTTGACATTTATCAAGGGACTACTCTTTGTTGATATGACTTTATTAGTTTGTTTCTTGGGTGTGTATCATTGCCAAGCCATTGTCAACCTAATACTTTATATTATCCACAGTATCCAAAACCTACCAATGATTTGTTAGAAAAATCATTTCTAACAATTTCTTTCTAGATATAGCAAATGATCAGTAGAAATACACAGAACTTGGTCATGAAAGAGTCACCACATAAATGTCAATGAGTATAATTAAGCCTCTCCCTCTGCCTACAGAAAAAGCCATACTGAAATAGCACAGCTTACGCCTGAAGATCCAATTGCCACGTGCTCATACCCACCTGATGTTCTACAGATGTCTCAAATGCAGTCGTCTCTAAATAAAAATTATTATCTGTAGTCCGCCTCATTTATCCTTCTGTTATATGCCCTCTCATAGCTAAGACATCACAGACCACCAATCTTCCAGAATAGAAACTTCAAAGTCATCTTTGAGCACCAGTATTTTAGAGCTCACCTCAAGCATCTATCATCACAGGTCTCTGTGGTTATCAGATAAAGAGAACTCTTACAACCCTTGCATGGCTCCTTCTTACTTAAGCTAAAAGGTTAAATGCGTCACATGACATTCGAGATACCCAAGAAAGGGATTCTTTTTTGTTTGTTTGTTTGTTTTTGCGTTACGCGTGCCTCTCACTGTCGTGGCTTCTCCCGTTGCGGAGCACAGGCTCCGGACGCGCAGGCTCAGCAGCCATGGCTCACGGGCCCAGCTGTTCCGCGGCATGTGGGATCTTTCCGGACCAGGTCACGAACCCGTGTCCCCTGCATCGGCAGGCGGACTCTCAACCACTGCGCCACCAGGGAAGCCCAAGAAAGGGATTCTTGATTCATGCTTTGTCTTTCGTGCCTAACATTCATTTATAATAATTTTTGGAGTCACATTGGAACTCACTGTTTTCTGAACTCATTATAAGCTTTCATGCCTCCACAACTTGGGCCTTACTGTTTAATCTATGGGAAGCTACCCTCCTTTTTCTCCCTTCACTCTAAACCCACCCAACACCCCTACTCCCTTAACTAACTGGGCCTTGTGAATTCATCTATTCTTTAAGACCCAATTCAAATTATTTTCCTCTGAAAACCCTCCCATATGTCTCCACCCACAGCAAAATTGGTCCTACTAATCCTCTAGATCCACAGCACTTTACCTATGTTTCCCTACTAAGGCACTTATTTGACGTTAGTTGGGTGTTTATATATCTGCTTCCCTGCTATATTAGAATCTTCATAAGAAAGAGAGACTATCCAATTACCAACATATGTTCAATAAATATTAGCTGGGTAAATGAATAATTAACTGAACAGTTTACACTATAAGGTCATTCCAGTGTCCCCAATTTGAAAAGTGTAAATGAAACCTCAAGAGTTCCCAGAAACTCCCTTTTCAATACGATGTCTCCTGAGGCCATCTTATGCATCTCCTCTCAGGGGGATATGAAAAGTTAGGGGATAAAATGAGAAAATAAAGCCATCAAATAAAAAATAAAGAAGGAAGGAATAGGAGGAGAATCTAATCAAAATTCTAAAACATCAATCTTTCCTATGATCTTGAAGAGACTAGTCAGAAGCTTTGAAAAATCACTCATTTGATAGGTTCTGCACAGAAATAAGTTCTCTGAAGAAAAATAAAGATAATCAAAAAACTACTCTAAAATGCTAAATGTTTTTGGTTGTTTTGCAATGGCTTTATTTGGCATTCAAATGTCACGTCTCACTTTGAAAGACCCAAACTACCCATCATAAGATTACACAGCTCAGTCAGCACTATTCACTCATAAATGTAGTTTGCCTTTTCATTGCACCAGAGGTATGAGCAGCCTCAAATAATTTTGTTGAGAGCCACTCGTATAAGACACGGCCTAGACGTGTTAATTTAACAGTACATAGGGAACACTGGAAGTTGGTGGACTTAACTTTAAATCGGAGAAGAATTGGATCAGCCAGCCTGTCTGACCTTTCATATTACAAAATGCAGAAGAGGAAACAATTCAATGATGCATCAAAATTACGCTGTACAGGCTCTTCTGCAAGTCTTAAGGATATTTCTATTTTTCTTCTTAAAATTCATGTAACCATCTTGGTCTTCTCATCCTTCTCTTTTTTTTTAACATCGTTATTGGAGTACCATTGCTTTACAATGGTGTGTTAGTTTCTGCTGTATAACAACGTGAATCAGTTATACATATACATATGGTCCCATATCTCTCAGCCTTCTCTTATATTAGAGAAAGAGTGGAATACATCTTGCAGGCTGCTTTCTCTGAGTCAACTAACACTGCTCTTCATTAGTGTTCTACAAAATATATTTCACAGAACGATAGTCCCACTATATGCTCCAAGATGAAGGGGTTTCATGGTTAAAACAGTAAAAGAAGGTAGATAGATAGATAGTTAGATAGATAGATGATAGATGGATGAACATTTGAATACTATGTCTCTGTAGCAGAGATTCACAGTACATAGTAGCAATATTAAGAATCTGAGAGGAGTGAGAAATCAAATCATGTAAAATGAATTGGACCTGAACTTTTCAAATATTTACCCTATGGAACTCCTTCTTTCCATTCCAAAATTAGTATAACATCAAACAAGACTTCTGCAGAATTTTACAGATGAAATACAGAATCCCAGATACATTTGAATTTCAAATAAACAACAAATTTTTGTCAACAAATACTTGTCTCAACTGGGACATACCTATAATTTTAAACAAAGACTTCAGAGACTAAGACTACTAGTAGTGAGAATTAGACACAGTAGAGGATGAGGGTAGGGAAAATGTCTTGAGTCGACAAAGAGAACAAGAGAGATTGGTTGTGAGAGATAGGGCTCAGTAGAATCTTCAACTAGAACAACTTACCACTTTGCAGGTGGTGAGTTGTATGCCAGCTTAGCCTCACTGCCCCATCATGTGTCCTGAGGACCGCTGGTGGGGTGGGGGGGGCGTGTCCAACAGGACAGGATGGACATCAGGAGGGGTGGTCAGGCCTCTGTTGTTAGAGAGCCAGCTAAGTCCTCTAGAGAAAAGAGTAGTTCCCTAAGTGTATCCTGCGTAAGGTTGCCAGATTTAACAAATAAAAATAAAGGACTACCAGTTACATTTGAATTTCAAATAAACTACCAATCATTTTTTGCTGAATGAAAAAGGCTTATGGGGCCCTTGTAAAGAATACAGAATCTGACAGTGATGACATAGCATGTGATACTCCTGGACAGACTACATGCAGAGCAACTCGTCAAGAAATGAGAGTGAATAAGGAGCTGCAGTATCTGAATTGTGCGACCTGCATATCTCTATAAAAAAAAAACCACTCAATTAAACATCATTTAGTGGTTCCATCACTGACTATGTTTATTGGACAAACAAGTCACTCCTGTCCTATTTCCTTATCTGTCAAATGAGGAGTCATATAAATTGACCTCTAAAGTCTCTTCCAGTGCTAATATCTTACAAAGATATTGTTACAGGCTTCCCTGGTGGTGCAGTGGTTGAGGGTCCACCTGCCGATGCAGGGGACATGGGTTCGTGCCCCGGTCCGGGAAGATCCCACATGCCGCGGAGCGGCTGGGCCCGTGAGCCGTGGCCGCTGAGCCTGCGCGTCCGGAGCCTGTGCTCCACAACGGGAGAGGTCACAACAGTGAGAGGCCCGCGTACCGAAAAAAAAAAAAAAAGATATTGTTACACAATGAAAATAGCAGTCAGAATGGAGGACTCCATCATTCAAGAATATATTATGTGCCTTATGTTTACTAGATGGAAATATAACATTATGTGTCTGCGTTTCATTCACAGAGATGTTGGCTGGTCAATTCCCATTTTACTTCGTTAGAAATATCTAAATAATTCCCAGTCCTTGTAGACATTACCAGAATTATTTACATCTCAACCATCTATAAGTATTTTCCTTGGGTTTAAAAAATAACAACTCTTAGAAAGTTAGATCCTTCAATGCCGTGAGCAGCGCATGAAGTGTTAGATTAGTGCCCAAGTGAATCCCTTCTCATACATTCTGCTTCCTAAAACAGAGCTCCTTTCATGGACGGATACAAATAGAAATCTAATTCAGATTCATCCACCAGGTTCAGAGTGCCCACCATGAGTCAGATCTTTATATTATACTCTCATTCCTTTTTCAATATTTTTTATTTTTATACAATTTTAAAAGTTACTTTCCATTTACAGTTATTAAAAAATATTAGCTATATTCCCCGTGTTGTAAAATACATCCTTGAGCCTATCTTACACTCAATAGTATATACCTCCTGCTTTTCCACCCTTCTCTTGCCCCTCCCTGCCCCCACTGGTAATCACTAGTTTGTTCTCTATATCTGTGAGTCTGCTTCTTTTTTGCTATATTCCCTAGTTTGTTGTATTTTTTAGATTCTTCATGTTAAGTGATATCATACCATATTTGTCTTTCTCTGATTTATTTCATGTATGTGTTCTTCCATCTTACAATCACATTATGAAACATTGCAGACACAGGCTTGCTGTTCACCAAACTCATTTTCTTTTCTCTTCCTCTTTTGCCTGCATCTAGATCATATGAGCCAGTTCTTTGCACTTAAGTGTGACCATATGACTGGGAACTTGACATTGAAAAGTGGGCAGAAGCAATGCATACCACTTCCAAGGCTGGCTCATAAAAACTCCCCACCTGTAATCCCACACTCTTTGCCCCTCTGCAGCCACATTAGAAGCCTTGGTTAGAAAAGTCACAAGATAGAAAGTGCCTATGTTTCCAAATCAGCTGTTGTAGAAGAGCTACCCACTGCTTAGGAACACCCATTCAAGACTGAGGATGAGCAGGAAATAAACTCCTATTGTGTTCTGTTGAAACTATGCAGCAATGAGCATCACCTTAGTTAATACTTGAAGATAGAATTATTATAGCCATTTTACATGTGAGGGAACAGAGGCTCTGAGAGATCAAACCACTTAACTTAACATCAATGTAGTAGAACTGAATTTATCACCAGACTTAACCCCAAGTCCTGTGATTTTTCTAGAAGAGAGCTGCCGCTCTTCCAAAATTTCTGATTTCCAGAAGTACATTATATATGCTTTTTAGACCATTTTCAGGCTTTTCTTTAAAAAAAGAAATTTTCCAAACCCTTTCCAGTATGCTGACATAAGGGAAGAGTCAATGAATTAATACCTTGCTAAGGGCTACCAGAAGAACTGAGCTCTGTCCTCATTTTAATCAAATCAATTTGAAAATGAATGCACCTCTTAATCCTGGGATTTATAACTATAGCTCTTGTCCAGGGAGTAAGTTTTAAGGTAAAGTAGCTTCACTTTCTGGTGAGTTTTATTTCCATATTTCATTATCTACTATGGAAAAAAGAAGAATGCAAAGATTATTGAAAATTTTATTTTTTAATATGATTTCTGGTCTCTCAGCAATCTTTTACCTTTTCATAAATGTATAGTTGCATGAATCTGATTGGTAAAAAAGACACAGCAACATAGACCATGACTATACCTGTTTACCAAGTCTACTTTAATCAAAAGAAGAATTCTAGGAAAATGTAGAAATGAACAAAAAGTGTTGTTCTTGTAATTAACCCAGTTAAGCTCCCCAAATCCATAAAATGTAATGTTTCCATACCTATCTTTATGAAAACCCATAACAGTTTGGTGACAACTTTTCTGTGAGAAAATCACTACAATCTTTTTTGAAAAACTATTTCTTCTCTTTAGGATTATTACCCACATTTATTTCTTCCAATAAATTATAAGATGCATGTAATGGTTAATTTTATGTGTCAACTTGGCTGGACCACAGTGCCTAGATATTTGGTCAAGCATTATTCTGGTACCTCTGTGAGGGTGTTTTGGATGAGATTAAGATTTAAATCAGTGGACACTGAGCAAAGCAGATTACTCTCCATAACATGGGTGGGCCTCATCCAATCAGTTGAAGGCTGAATAGAATAAAAGATTGACCTCCCCCAAGCAAGAAGGAATTCTGCCAGCAAACAGCCTTTGGACTTGAACTGTATTATCTGTTCTTCTCTGTGTATCCATCCTGATGACCCGCCCTTCAGAGATTGGATTTACCAGCCTCCATAATCCAATAAGCCCATTCCTTAAAATAATCTCTCTCGCTCTCTCCCTTCTCCCCTTCTCTCTCTCTGTCTCTTTATTTCTACACACATACATCTTATTGGTTCTCTTTCTCTGTACTATTATTAATTAGACTTTCAATTATAGAAATAAATAAGAACTTAAAAATTCAAAAATTATAGTCTTCTTATATTTATTAACATTTATTAAATACTCTTCTGGGAATTATGAATGTCACACCAGCAAGTCTTAACAGGATTCATCAGGTAATGAACATGTTTTGATATTTTTGAGTGGAAAAGTGACATTATCAGATTTATGGTTTAGGTTGTGCCTCCTACAAATTCATATGTTGAAGTCCTAAGCCCCAGTATCTCATAATGTGACCTTGCTGGGAAGTAAGGTTTTCTGCAGATAGAATTAGTTAAGATGAGGTCATCCTTGAGTTGGGTATGTCACTAGTTCAATATGACTGATGTCCTTATAAAAAGAGAAATTTGGACACGACATGAACACACACACAGGGAGAATATGGCACGTGAAGATGAAGGCAGAGTTCGGGGTGATGCTTCTACAAGCCAAGGAACGCCAAAGATTGTCAGCAGCCACCAGAAGCTCAGGGTGAGGCATGCGACAGTTTTTTTCTCACAGTCCTCAGAAGGAATGGACCTCGCTAACACCTTGATCTCAGACTTCCATCCTCCATAAATTTGAGACAACAAATTTCAGTTGTTTAAGCCACCCAGTTTGTGATCCTTTGTTACAGCAGCCCTAGCAAACTAATACAGATAGATCTGAGAGTGCTGTACAGAAAGGGAAGAATGACACTTAGATCACATAGGAGCTAATCACAATATTCTAGTGAAAGGCAATGAGTTCCCACAGTAGGTAAGACTAGAGGAAATGCTAAGAAAAAGACATAAAGAATTGTTATGGTAGAAGGAATTAAATGTGTGAAGTTAGGGGGAAGAAGAGTGAAAAACAATGACAGGATTTCAATCCTAGGTGACTTGGAAGATGGTGGCAGCATTAATCAAGAGGTAAAAATCAATATGACAAGAAGTTTTAGCAAAAGAATATTTCATTTTAGTGAAACGGCCTTCTCTACGATTATGCAATTGATGTGTTCCTAAGAACACTTGCATTAACATGCTTAATGGAGGGAAAAGAGAGTTTAGGGGCTTGACTTTCAGGCCCAAAAGGATACAATTTTTTATGTAGGAATTTCAATAATAAATTCCAAAATAAATTTACACAAAGATAAATGATGGTTGTAAGTATATGGCTATGAAATCTACACATTTCTAAACAAGTCCTACCCTTGACTACCCTTGACTACCCCCAGCTCTGCTCCAGAGTAATCACTTGTCTTTATTACAGGCATTAAGACTATCATTATCACAATTTTTATACTAGATTGTCACTTGGATCATCCATTTTTATAATAAAGCACAGAACAACTTACACAAAGCAATTGTGTTTGCTTATAATAGATTCTCACCTGTGCTGATGGGAGCTTGTTCCCAATCCTAACTGTTTTATAATCTGAAGTGTGCAATACAAACCCTGATTAATAAATCACATCCCTGATTAATAAATTACACTATGGCCAATTTGAGTTTTGAAAATTTCTTTGAATTTGATTATAAGACATCTTTTTGGAAATGCCCATGAGGCAGTTAAATATAGGAAAGTAGAGTATATGAAAGAAGTTGGATCTTAATCAGTGACGACCTCATTTTCATAAAAGCTACACGATGCCCTCTAGATATGGGGCCATTTATAAATTCCTAAGCACAAGCTGTAGCTTCCTAAAAATAAAAAGAGGCAGAGTGATATTTACCAAGGCTAAGGTCAAATTGCAGAGCCCACTTTTACTGAAGGCAGAGGGCAGCTGTAGAGGGCACCAGTCTGGGTCTCCACCCCAATGTGCCAACCATTCATTCTTGCCATTCAGTTGGTTATCAGTACATTCCCTTGAGTCTCACAAGCTTTCTGACTCCCAGATTTTTTTTTAATGATTAAAACTTTTAAAAAATTTTTATTGGAGTATAGTTGATTCACAATGTTGTGTTACTTTCTGCTATACAGCAAAGTGAATCAGTTATACATATACATATATCCCTCTTTTTTAGATTCTTCTTCCATATAGGTCATTACAGAGTATTGAGCAGAGTTCCTGTGCTATACAGTAGGTCCTTATTAGTAGCCTATTTTACACATAGTAGTGTGTATATGTCAATCCCAATCTCCCAATCTATCCCTCCCCCCTTTCCCCCCTGGTAACCATAAGATTGTTTTCTACATCTGTAACTCTATTTCTCTTTTGTAAATAAGTTCATTTGTACCATTTTTAAAGTCAAATTCCATAGGTTGGTTATATGAATTTTCAGCTTTTACTGTAGTTGTATTATTTTAAGAAGCATCATATAAGAGAAAAGGGTAGAAAATTTTACCTTTTTAGAGAATTTATGGGATATAGCACTTTGGTAAGCACTTACAAGCATTTGTAGGGAAAAGTCAAAGCACATGGAATACCTAAGTGGAAGATACAGAGGAAAATATAAAAGGTCTAGAGATATTGCTCTACATAACTAAGCTATGAACTCCATGAGGAGCAGAAGTCACAACCATATAACCAGTACCCAGCAAAGAAGCTGGAACGTTAGAGGTACCCTAACGCTTGTGGAAGGAAGGGAGGGAAGAAGGGAGGAAGGAAAGGAGGGAGTGATTTGGTTTTGAGTTGAACGTGATAATGTCCCAGGGACAATGGCCAAGGAACTTCTTTGTGTCTAAAATTTAATTTTGAGTTGTTTTCATCACTAAAGTATAAGTATCATCTATGCATCCAGACTTTCAGTAAAGTCTGTTCGATACACAAATGCCTGTGTAAGTAGATTTTGTAGAAATCAAGGAAAGCAAACAGTGCTATGGTGTCTGAATCATTACAGTCTGAACAGAAACAGAGTATAGACTAGGAAGAAGATCAATAAAATGAACTAATTCTTCTAAAGTAAAAGTTCAGAGCCAGAGAAGATTAGGAAATAAAACAGTAAGTCACCATCCTCCAACCTCTCCACCCTTGGATTCCTCAGCAATGCTAGGAGTAGCCAGGATTCCCACCAAAGAAGAAAAATGGTGAAAGCCAATTTCACTTCAATATCAAATGACAGGATGCCTCAGTGATACATGGGATGCACACTTATTGTCTCAGTTTATTCCTGAAACAGAGGCATACGATGGTATCATTATCTTTGTTTTACAGATGAGCTAAGGTTTAGGGAGCTTAACAAACATGCAGCCAAGGGGCAGAAACCAGGATTTGAACCAAAGTCCCTTGAACTGCTTCCCCACAGCTACAGACTATTACATACAAGACATATTTCTGGGTCCTAGACCAAGAAGAGAAAGAAATCATCATTGCTCTATCTTTTAAAAGACTGTCCTCAAAGACAAACTTTGAAATTTTACAATTTATTATGAAATAAAGCAAAGAATGGAGAGAACTTTCAAAGTTCAAGTATAAATAGAATAGCTCTAGTAGCAAAATAGATGATTCCCCAAACAGAAATAAAAGCAAGGAAATAGCTTGGCAGGATACCTACAATACCCTTGGATGTTCACACCATCACAATAAATAGCCCAAGCAAAAGTTCACTCATCTCAGTCTATAAAATCTATGTTATTAAATATTGCTACTACATGAATCTTAAAGATGATTAGCTGTCTAAAGAAAAAGAAAAAAAAAGACATCTCTGTTCTAGTAATTTTTACTGAAAACTGGAAAGCTAAAGAAAAAAACATGAACAAAAGAATTATTAATAATGTGTAAGCCTCTGAAAAACTTCAGATTTTCCAAATCATATGTGAAGTGACCGAAATAAACAACATGAGAGTTCAGTAAATGACAGCTTTGAATGGGCCATCTAGGGTTCTCCTAGTGATTTCCATTATAGAGTAAACCAGAGCATTTCTGAAAACCATGGTGTTATTTTTAAAAAGAAGAGTCATGAAACCAATGTATAGTAAAAGCTATGACTTGCTTTAATGAGATAGTACAGTGAGTCACACATACTAACATTTCTTTGATTAGAGGGAACATTTCTTCTAAGAGTAGAGTCAGTAATAGGAAGAAATGAAAATTTTCCCTCCAGAAATTGTCCATACATTTTGCCTCTCTGAAAAACTGTTAGTGAAATAAGAAAAACATTTTGTGCTGACAAAAGAAGTGGATGGTCAGATTCTCCACAAGGCACTAAGCACCTCTGTTATGAGAAAAGGCACCCATTGCTCCTGGCAGGCACACCTCATGTGCCTCCATTTTCTGTAAAAAAAAAAAAAAAAAAAAAAAAAAAAAACATTTCTCTACTGTTTGTCCTTGAGCAACTCTGAAAAGGAAATACAGAGATGTGTTTCTGGACATAACAGAGAATGAGGACAAAAGGAAACCAACTGGCGGTCAGTTCTCACTTTCTAAAAAAGGCAGAAGGAGTTAGCATGTTGACCACCAGTCCAGATGGCTTGTTTTATCTGCATGTGGGCTCCAATTGAAAGCAAGCACAAAATAAGGCTCTAAGTATTAAAATAAACCAACATGTGTTTGAAATTTGTTTTTAAGTCTTCCCTGCCCAGATTAACTAAAACTCAGAACTTTAGTTTACTCAGAACATGTTTGGGGGTCTACCAATACACAGCAGCAAGTGAGGGAACTAGAAAGCTACAGCCACCTTTTTGATGCCATAAACCTCAGGGCCTAGAAATTGACTTCATCCTTCCTCCTTCTCCCTGCCTCCCATCTAATCATGGAGGGATCCTTTGCAAAGTTTTCCTCTGTGGTCCTCTGATGAAGTAAGATTCTGAACCTCTAACTGACTCCATTGTCCCCTTCTCTGTACAATTCCCCAAACTACCTGGTTTCTCAGGTAACATTTCTTTGTCCTGCATGGAAATTATTCTGCAAGCCCATAAAAAAATGGGGGAAATATAGAGGACTATTCACTCTACTTGAGTACATGTCCAAAGACTCTCTAACCAAGTAAAATATAAGATAATCCCTTGCTTGTCATTAAACACAGTGACTGAACCCATACTCCATTCTTGGAAAAGAAAATCAGACCTAATCAGCAAAGAATGATTCACAGATAGCAAAAATTCTTGCAGATAAAGAACTCTCCTGAGACGTACATTTGCAATGCCAAGTAATTAAGGTTTATTGAGAAATACAGAGCGAAACAAGTTCCCTTTTTCCGAGGCACAAAAACAAGCCAGAAGACAAAGCAGCTAGGTCAAAACATGTCAAAGCCATTAGAGACTGGGGCATGGGTGGTAAGTTTCTGGAAACATCCAGAGGTATACGTGCCACCAGTGATCAAACCCTTAAAACAAGATTGGTGCTGGCCAGAAAAATGGTAGATTGCCAAAGTCAGCTTATTCAAGCCTGGCAGCCAGCAATCAGACAGTTAGAACAGGGGGTCAGCAATGAAGAGCTATTCAGGGACAGGCAGCTTGTTGGAAGATCCTGGAAACACAGCTGGCAGGTCATGGAGTCTTGATTCGTTCACGGGCCCCTGCAAACTCAGCAAAGTCTTCGGCAGCTGGACACACAGGACTGCTGGTACATCCTGGAGACCCCGCAGGCTGGTTGGCAGATGGTGGAGACTCCTCCCACCGGCTGGCAGACAGTGGAGACACTTTTCACTGGTTGGCACACAGTAGGAATGCCGCCCAGGGGCTGACAGCCACTGGAGACAAAGGTGAGCGGCCGGCTGCAGGGAGTTGAGCAAGGATTGGAGACACAAGTGGTCTTCCGAGAGCAGGTCACCTGGACAGGGCTGGAGACACAAGGAGTTGGCTGGTAGCAAGTTGGCTGGCAAGCAGTGGGCTCACAGCAGGTCTTCTGACAGTGGTCCAGGAGCCAGGAGCCAGTTTGGAAGGAGCTGGGCAAATAGATGCCACTCAGGCAGTCGACATCCGGGGTAGAAACTGTGGCAACTGGGGCCACTGGCACAGTGTATTGTCCTCCAATCAGCCTGGAAGAGCGTTTCTTTGTGGAGCAGTTGTAGGACATGGTGCCGGACGGAGAGATGTGAGTAACTTGCAGAAACTGGCTCCTGAACTGTAAATGGCATTTCAGGCTCCCGAGCTTTTATATATCCTTGCTGGTGGGTGGGGCTCCCACCCTGGTCTTCCTGGCTTCCTTGGCTCACACTGGCTTGTCTTAGAACATCTTGTGACTCTTCAGGTTAATTGTCTCTTGAGAAGCCTTCATCCTCATAAAGAAAGTTTAGTAGTTTGGTAACTAAATCATAGGCTTCTGGACTGTACTTAGTCCCAGGATTAAGAAGGTTGGTTGACAGCTTCAAAGTTATTGGTCATCCCAGCCCACACTTCATCCTTCATTCATTTTGCTTGGATACAATGAGTGTCCATCTGACAGTAACAACAAACATGCCACCATTCCACCATGACACTCTCTCCCTTCTGACTGGGACTAATTACACACCCACACGGAGTTTGGGTTGTTGTTGATACTTAATGTTTTAGGCATAACTTAATCAGTCACCCTCCCATAGCTAACGGAGATTCTAATGAACAAGGAACATTCTTGAATATGCTTCAAAATGACAATGACAACACCTGTCAGGAAAAAGGACACAAAGACATATCCAGAGTACAAACTGGCTTGGAAAATCAATTAGGTGATCAGAGCAAGATGCCCCTAGGAAGGTTAGAGGGCAGTGGGACTCGCCTTTTATGTCCAAGCAGCAAAGCAAATTGGAAGCTAATTAAGTGGGACTGCATTTGTAGCCAAGTTTCTTTCTAAATAAATTGGATGAGCTTTATTCCTAAAATGTTTAATCTTGTAACAATGGATAAGAGTGGCTCATAACACTCATCAATATGCCAGTGGAACAGGCTTAGTTAATTTTTTAAATTATTATAATGTTAATTTGAAAGGGTAGGGTGTCTTTCTCCCAAGGTGCTCAATATATTCAAAAGATATTTATTTTCACACAAAAATGTAAGATAGGATGCACTTTTATTATGAACAAACCAAAGGCTCTTTAAGGTCACTGTCTCCATCAAGGATAAGGGAAGGAGAAAGTGGGAGAAAGCAGGCCGTTTTTTTGTGGGGTTTTTTGTTTTTGTTTCTTTTTCTGTTAATCTAACAAAGTAAGTTTATTGGATTTAATGCAGTTTGAGAGAATACCATTTTACAGATAATAGTGTGTTAAAAAGAAAAATACATTGACGATATTTATAGGATTTTAGGGTCTGGGTAGGAATTTTAAAACATTCTATACCTGGTGGACATTTGTATATCTTTCTTGGAAAAATATTTATTCTAGTCCTCTGACCAATTTTTAATAAAATTATCTTTTTCTTTGCTATTGATATGTATCAGTTTCTTATAAATTTTAGATATTAAGTCCTTATCAGACATATGGTTTGCAAATATTTTCTCCCAATCCATAGGTTAGCTTTTCGTTGTGTTGATATTTTCTTTTTCTGTGTAGATGCTTGTTCATTTGATGTGGTCCCACTTGTTTGTTTTTGCTTTTGTTGCTTGTGCTTTTTTTTTTACATCTTTATTGGAGTACAAATGCTTTACAATGTTGTGTTAGTTTCTGCTTTATAACAAAGTGAATCAGTTATACATATACATATGTTCCCATATCTCTTCCCTCTTGCATCTCCCTCCCTCCCAGCCTCCATATCCCACCCCTCTAGGTGGTCACAAAGCACCGAGCTGATTTCCCTGTGCTATGTGGCTGCTTCCCACTAGCTATCATTTTACGTTTGGTAGTGTATATATGTCCATGTCACTCTCTCACTTTGTCACAGCTTTCCCTTGCCCCTCCCCATATCCTCAAGTCCATTCTCTAGTAGGTCTGTGTCTTTATTCCCATCTTACCCCTAGGTTCTTCATGACATTATTTTTTTCTTAGATTCCATATATATGTGTTAGCATACCGCATTTGTCTTTCTCTTTCTGACTTACTTCACTCTGTATGACAGACTCTAGGTCCATCTGCCTCACTACAAATAACTCAATTTCATTTCTTTTTATAGCTGAGTAATATTCCATTGTATATATGTGCCACATCTTCTTTATCCATTCATCCATTGATGGACTCTTAGGTTGCTTCCATGTCCTGCCTATTGTAAATAGAGCTGCAATGAACATTTTGCTACATGACTCTTTTTGAAATATGGTTTTCTCAGGGTATATGCCCAGTAGTGGGATTGCTGGGTCATATGGTAGTTCTATTTGTAGTTTTTTAAGGAACCTCCAACTCTTCTCCATAGAGCCTGTACCAATTCACATTCCCACCAGCAATGCAAGAGTGTTCCCTTTTCTCCACACCCTCTCCAGCATTTATTGTTTCTAGATTTTTTGATGAAGGCCATTCTGACTGGTGTGAGATGATATCTCATTGTAGTTTTGATTTGCATTTCTCTAATGATTAATGAAGTTGAGCATTCTTTCATGTGTTTGTTGGCAGTCTGTATATCTTCTTTGGAGAAATGCCTATTTAGGTCTTCTGCCCATTTTTGGATTGGGTTGTTTGTTTTTTTGTTATTGAGCTCCATGAGCTGCTTGTAAATTTTGGAGATTAATCTTTTGTCAGTTGCTTCATTTGCAAATATTTTGTCCCATTCTGAGGGTTGTCTTTTGGTCTTGTTTATGGTTTCCTTTGCTGTGCAAAAGCTTTGAAGTTTCATTAGGTCCCATTTGTTTATTTTTCTTTTTATTTCCATTTCTCTAGGAGTTGGGTCAAAAAGGATCATGCTGTGATTTATGTCATAGAGTGTTCTGCCTATGTTTTCCTCTGAGAGTTTGATAGTGTCTGCCCTTACATTTAAATCCATTTTGAGTTTATTTTTATGTATGGTGTTAGGGAGTGTTCTAATCTCATACTTTTACATATACCTGTCCAGTTTTCCCAGAACCACTTATTGAAGAGGCTGTCCTTTCTCCACGGTACATTCCTGCCTCCTTTATCAAAGATAAGGTGACCCGGCTTCCCTGGTGGTGCAGTGCTTGAGAGTCTGCCTGCAGATGCAGGGGACACAGGTTCATGCCCCGGTCCAGGAAGATCCCAAATGCCATGGAGCAGCTGGGCCCGTGAGCCATGGCAAATGAGCCTACGTGTCTGGAGCCTGTGCTCCACAACGGGAGAGGCCACAACAGTGAGAGGCAAGCATACTGCCAAAAAAAAAAAAGATAAGGTGACCATATGTGTGTGGGTTTATCTCTGGGCTTTCTATGCTGTTCCATTGATCTATCGTTCTGTTTTTGTGCCAGTACCATACTGTCTTGATTACTGTATTTTTGTAGTATAGTCTGAAGTCAGGGAGCCTGATTCTTCCAGCTCTGTTTTTCGTTCTCAAGATCACTTTGGCTATTCGGGGTCTTTTGTGTTTCCATACAAATTGTGAATTTTTTTGTTCTAGTTCTGTGAAAAATGCCAGTGGTAGTTTGATAGGGATTGCACTGAATCTGTAGATTCCTTTGGGTAGTAGAGTCATTTTCACAATGTTCCTTCTTCCAATCCAAGAACATGGTATATCTCTCCATCTTTTTGTATCATCTTTAATTTCTTTCATCAGTGTCTTATAGTTTTCTGCATACAGGTCTTTTGTCTCCTTAGGTAGGTTTATTCCTAGGTATTTTATTCTTTTTGTTGCAATGGTAAATGGGAGTGTTTTCTTAATTTCACTTTCAGATTTTTCATCATTAGTGTATAGGAATGCCAGACATTTCTGTGCATTAATTTTGTATCCTGCTACTTTACCAAATTCATTGAGTAGCTCTAGTAGTTTTCTGGTAGCATCTTTAGGATTCTCTAGGTATAGTATCATGTCATCTACAAAGAGTGACAGCTTTACTTCTTCTTTTCCCATTTAGATTCTTTTTATTTCCTTTTCTTCTCTGATTGCTGCAGCTAAAACTTCTAAATCTATGTTGAATAATAGTGGTGAGAGTGGGCAACCTTGTCTTTTTCCTGATCTTAGTGGAAATGCTTTCATTTTTTCACCATTGAGGACGATGTTGGCTGTGGGTTTGTCATATATGGCCTTTATTATGTTGAGGAAAGTTCCCTCTATGCCTACTTTCTGCAGGGTTTTTATCATAAATGGGTGTTGAATTTTGTTGAAAGCTTTCTCTGCATCTATTGAGATGATCATACGGTTTTTCTCCTTCAATTTGTTAATATAGGGTTTCACGTTGATTGATTTGCATATATTGAAGAATCCTTGCATTCCTGGAATAAACACCACTTGATCATGGTGTATGACCCTTTTAATGTGCTGTTGGATTCTTTTTGCTAGTATTTTGTTGAGGATTTTTGCATCTATGTTCATCAGTGATATTGTCCTGTAGTTTTCTTTCTTTGTGACATCCTTGTCTGGTTTTGGTATCACAGTGATGGTGGCCTCATAGAATGAGTTTGGGAGAGTTTCTCCCTCTGCTATAATTTGGAAGAGTTCGAGTAGGATAGGTGTTAGCTCTTCTCTAAATATTTCATATAATTCACCTGTGAAGCCATCTGGTCCTGGGCTTTTGTTTGTTGGAAGACTTTTAATCACAGTTTCAATTTCAGTGCTTGTGATTGGTCTGTTTATATTTTCTATTTCTTCCTGGTTCAGTCTTGGAAGGTTGTGCTTTTCTAAGAATTTGTCCATTTCTTCCAGGTTGTCCATTTTATTGGCATAGAGTTGCTTGTAGTAATCTCTCACGAACATTTGTATTTCTGCAGTGTCAGTTGTTACTTCTCCTTTTTCATTTCTAATTCTATTGATTTGAGTCTTCTCCCTTTTTTTCTTGATGAGTCTGGCTAGTGGTTTATCAATTTTGTTTATCTTCTCAAAGAACCAGCTTTTAGTTTTATTGATCTTTGTTATCGTTGCCTTCATTTCTTTTTCATTTATTTCTGATCTGATCTTTATGATTTCTTTCCTTTGGCTAACTTGCAGGGTTTTTCATTCTTCTTTCTCTAATTGCTTTAGGTGCAAGGTTACGTTGTTTATATTCGAGATGTTTCTTGTTTCTTGAGGTAGGATTGTATTGCTATAAACTTCCCTCTTAGAACTGCTTTTGCTGCGTCCCATAGGGTTTGGGTCGTTGTGTCTCCATTGTCATTTGTTTCTAGGTATTTTTTGATTTCCTCTTTGATTTCTTCAGTGATCACTTCGTTATTAAGTAGTGTATTGTTTAGCTTCCATGTGTTTCTATTTTTTACCGATCTTTTCCTGTAATTGATATCTAGTCTTATAGCGTTTTGGTTGGAAAAGATACTTGATACAATTTCAATTTTCTTAAATTTACCAAGGCTTGATTTGTGACCCAAGATATGTTCTATCCTGGAGAATATTTCATAAGCACTTGAGAAAAATATGTATTCTGTTGTTTTTGGTTGAAATGTCTTATAAATATCAATTAAGTCCATCTTGTTTAATGTATCATTAGCTTGTGTTTCCTTATTTGTTTTCATTTTGGATAATCTGTCTATTGATGAAACTGGGGTGATAAAGTCCCCTACTATGAATGTGTTACTGTCAATTTCCCCTTTTATGGCTGTTAGTATTTACCTTATGTATTGAGGTGCTCCTATGTTGGGTGCATAAATATTTACAATTGTTATATGTTCTTCTTGGATCGATCCCTTGATCATTATGTAGTGTCCTTCTTTGACTCTTGTAATAGTCTTTATTTTAAAGTCTATTTTTTTCTGATATAAGAATTGCTACTCCAGATTTCATTGGTTTCCATTTGCATGGAATATCTTTTTCCATCCCCTCACTTTCAGTCTGTATGTGTCTCTAGGTCTGAAGTGGGTCTCTTGTAGACAGCATATATATGGGTCTTGTTTTTGTATCCATTCAGCCAGTCTGTGTCTTTTGGTGGGAGCATTTAAACCATTTACATTTAAGGTAATTATCGATATGTATGTTCCTATTCCCATTTTCTTAATTGATTTGGGTTTGTTATTGTAGGTCTTTTCCTTCTCTCATGTTTCTTGCCTACAGAAGTTCCTTTAGCATTTGTTGTAAAGCTGGTTTAGTGGTGCTGAACTCTCTCAGCTTTTGCTTGTCTGTAAAGGTTTCAATTTCTCCGTCAAATCTAAATGAGATCCTTGCAGGGTAGAGTAATTTTGGTTACAGGTTTTTCTCCTTCATCACTTTAAATATGTCCTGCCAGTCCCTTCTGGCTTGCAGAGTTTCTGCTGACAGATCAGCTGTTAACCTTATGGGGATTCCCTTGTGTGTTATTTGTTGTTTTTCCCTTGCTGCTTTCAATATGTTTTCTTTGTATTTAATTTTTAACAGTTTGATTAATATATGTCTTGGCATGTTTCTCCTTGGATTTATCCTGTATGGGACTCTCTGTGCTTCCTGGACTTGTTTAACTATTTCCTTTCCCATATTAGGGAAGTTTTCAACTATAATCTCTTCAAATATTTTCTCAGTCCCTTTCGTTTCCTCCTCTTCTTATGGGACCCCTATAATTCGAATGTTGGTGCATTTAATGTTGTCCCAGAAGTCTCTGAGACTGTCCTCAGTTCTTTTCATTCTTTTTTCTTTATTCTGCTCTGCAGTAGTTATTTCCACTATTTTATCTTCCAGGTCACTTATCCGTTCTTCTGCCTCAGTTATTCTGCTATTGATCTCTTCTAGAGTATTTTTAATTTCATTTATTGTGTTATTTATCATTGCTTGTTTCCTCTTTAGTTCTTCTAGGTCCTTGTTAAAAGTTTCTTGCATTTTCTCTATTCTATTTCCAAGATTTTAGATAATCTTTACTATCATTATTCTGAATTCTTTTTCAGGTAGACTGCCTATTTCCTCTTCATTTGTTAGGTCTGTTGGGTTTTTATCTTGCTCCTTCATCTGCTTTGTGTTTTTCTGTCTTCTCATTTTGCTTATCTTACTGTGTTTGGGTTCTCCTTTTTGCAGGCTGCAGGTTTTTAGTTCCCGTTGTTTTTGTTGTCTGTCCCCAGTGGCTAACGTTGGTTCAGTGGGTTGTGCAGGCTTCCTGGTGGAGGGGGCTACTGCCTGTGCTCTGGTGCATGAGGCTGGATCTTGTCTTTCTGGTGGGCAGGTCTGGTGTTGTGTTTTTCAGTGTCTGTGGACTTATTATGATTTTAGGCAGCCTCTCTGCTAATCAGTGGGATTGTGTTCCTGTCTTGCTAGTTGTTTGGGATAGGGTGTCCAGCACTGTAGCTTGCTGGTCGTTGAGTGAAGCTGTGTGTTGGTGTTGAGATGGAGATCTCAGGGAGATTTTCGCCACTTGATATTACATGGAGCTGGGAGGTCTCATGTGGACCAGTGTCCTGAAGTTGGCTCTTTCACCTCAGAGGCACAGCACTGACTCCTGGCTGCAGCACAAAGAGCCTTTCAACCACATAGCTCAGAATAAAATGGAGAAAAAGTAGAAAGAAAGAAGGAAAGAGGATAAAATAAAATAAAATAAAGTAAGATAAAATAAAATAAAGTTGTTAAAGTAAAAAATAATTATTAAGAAAGAAAAAAATTTTAAGTAAAAAACAAACAAATGGACGGACAGAACCCTAGGACAAATGGTGAAAGCAAAGCTATACAGACAATATCTCACACAGAAGCATACATATACACACTCACAAAAAGAGGAAAAGAGGAAAAAATAATATATCTTACCCTCAAAGTCCACCTCCTCTATTTGTGATGATTCGTTGTCTATTCAGGTATTCCACAGATGCAGGGTACATCAAGTTGATAGTGCAGATTTAATCCGCTGCTCCTGAGGCTGCTGGGAGAGATTTCCCTTTCTCTTCTTTGTTCACACAACTCCCGGGGTTCAGCTTTGCATTTGGCCCTGCCTCTGCGTGTAGGTCGCCAGAGGGCATCTGTTCTTCGCTCAGACAGGATGGGGTTCAAGGAGCCACTGATTCTGGGGCTCTGGCTCACTCAGGCCGCAGGGAGGGAGGGGCTCGGAGTGCGGGGCGAGCCTGCAGCAGCAGAGGCCAGTGGGACTTTGCACCAGGCACTAGCCTGAGGTGCGCCATGCATTCTCCCAGGGAAGTTGTCCCTGGATCCCCGGACCCTGGCAGTGGCAAGCTGCACAGGCTCCCGGGAAGGGAAGTGTGGATAGTGACCTGTGCTCGCACACAGGCTTCTTGGTAGCAGCAGCAGCAGCCTTAGCGTCTCATGCCCGTTTCTGGGGTCCATGCTTTTAGCTGCTACTCGCACCCATCTCTGGAGCTCCTTTAAGTAGCGCTCTTAATCCCCTCTCCTCATGCATCCAGAAACAATGGTCTCTTGCCTCTTCAGCAGCTCCAGACTTTTCCCCGGACTCCCTCCCAGCTAGCCGTGGTATACTAACCCCCTGCAGGCTGTGTTCATGCCGCCAACCGCAGTCCTCTCCCTGCGCTCCGACCGAAGCCCATGCCTCAGCTCCCAGCCCCCACCTGCCCTGGCGGGTGAGCAGACAAGTCTATCGGGCTGGTGAGTGCTGGTCAGCACCGATCCTCTGTGCGGGAATCTCTCCGCTTTGCCTTCCGCACCCCTGTTGCTGCGCTCTCCTCCATGGCTACGAAGCTTCCCCCCTCCGCCACCCGCAGTCTCCGCCCGCAAAGGGGCTTCTAGTGTGTGGAAACCTTTCATCCTTCACGGCTCCCTCCCACCGGTGCAGGTCCCGTCCCTATTCTTTTGTCTCTGTTTATTCTTTTTTCTTTTGCCCTACCCAAGTACATGGGGAGTTTCTTGCCTTTTGGGAGGTCTGAGGTCTTCTGCCAGCGTTCAGTAGGTGTTCTGTAGGAGTTGTTCCACGTGTAGATGTATTTCTGATGTATCTGTGGGGAGGAAGGTGATCTCCGCGTCTTACTCTTCCGCCATCTTCCCCCTGCAATCTGCTTTTGCTAAGATCACACAACTAGGAAGTTTCAGAGACAAAATGAAATTCCAGGACCTCTGGCTCCTTTTTTTTTTTCCACATCTGAAGCAAGGTCCTGGAGCAACACCCCTCCTTGTACAGTGGATGGCAGGTGGCAGTCTTTGCTGGTGTGGTGAAAGCAGGCCTTTAATCAATATTTGCTGATGAATGGATGTGTGAACAGTGTACTATAACATTTAATTATTCTTTTTATTCTTGGGGAAACCATAGAAGGATACCATTCTCCTTTATTTCCTTTTGCTAGAATAGAGTCAATCCTCAACACCAAAATGACTGACCCTTTTGATCCGTCTGTACACAATCATTTCAACTCTGGCAAAATAAGTCACTTCAACACAGCCTAAGTGGTTGGTGATATTTCTACATCAAAACAGCTGTAAGATCTGACTCATTTTGTAAACTGGTTTATTTGGGGTAGGAAAGAGGGACAACAATGGATTTATATATATTCGAGGGCTACAGTAGACTGCATTTTACACATGCACAAAACAAATGGCTTTATGTTAGAACTCATCAGAAGTCCTTTTGCCAAATGCTTCATTCTCTATTCATCCCACTGAAGCCATGTTGGGAGCTTCCCACAGCTCTAATGTGGAGGCTAATAACACACCCCAACAAGACGATGCTGTGTTGTGGGAGGTATTATAATTCCCAGAGATCAGACCATCACTCCCTCAGTGACTCGCAGAGTGTTCTCAAGTATGGAGAGAAATTAACGAGATAACTACTTTCCACAAGGTTGGGACTATGCTCTTCCCACCATGGGGAATGTCCCAGTTGGTGTTTGAAGGTCCCAGTCCCTGGCTACAAGGGCTGGCTTGCTTGTTTGAAAATAGATGCGTAGTTTACAGGCTTCTAACAGCCATGGATTCATAGGCTGATGTGGAAAAGTACTTCATCATGTAAATTAATCAAGCAACCAAGTGAAAATGTGAAGTTAGTGGTAAAGTGACACAGGAGAAGTTTTCAGTACACATTGCCACATTTCTGGAATAGAAGAGATTTGTAGAAATCATTACTCTGCCTTGATTCTTCTTTTCCACTGCATGAAAATGAAAAGTAAAAAAATATTCTAGAAAATATCTTCCATCAGCTTCAGAAGGAAGGAAATGAACATTTTTTGAGCCTCTTCCAGGCATTAAGTTAGAGGCTTCACATACACCATCACAACTGAATGCTTCCAGCAACCCTATGGACTAGGTATCATGTCACACAAAGAAGCTGAAGTTCAGGGAGGTTGAATGGCTAGTCAAAGTCACACAACTTATATTTGGCTAAGATGAGATGCAAATAAAACAGAGGAATGAGCTGTCAACCTACGCTGGGAATATTTAAACATGATGAGATGCCTTCATTACAGTTCAAGCAAAAATTTATTTTAAAAAATCAATCAATCAACGTTCCATTGGTGATACTACAAAGACTGTAGTCTTTATTTCTACTCCAGTTTCATCAATTGACAACAAAAATAAATAAAATTTTAAACAGTAAGTTACAAGCACTGCTATCTTTAAACTTCATGTGTTTTTACATTCTATATACTTTTGACAATTTTACTTCATTAGAATAAAATGCAAGGTCACTACAAAAAAACAGGAAGAGACAAAAAGCCTTTAATAGCTAGGAACTATGATTTGAAATTAAAATGATTTAAAATGGCAAAGCGTACAACTAATTATTAGAGAACAGCAGAGGAGTGAATTGATTTTTCAGATGTAGGTGGCAAGACCCTTCTGAAAAACAGGATTCACAAACTTTGAAATCACTTTAAGATGATATTTTAGTTTTCTTCCAGTCACAAAGTAAGCAAAACAAATAGATTCTTTAAGTAATTAAATCTAGGGATCTCCTCAACAGATTGCTTTCTATTTAGCACCTGGCAGGCTCTCTGGAAAACAGAAGAGGCTCATGTCTTACAGTATCCTACGAAGAGTTAGGAAAGCTACTTTATACTCTCGTACATTCAATATTTAAATGCAAGCATCTAGTCTCTTCATCTGCATGGACTGTAAGATGCAAAGGTGAAGAAATATTCACTGACAGCCACATGAAGCTTGAAGAAACTCTACACAAATCTAAGTCTACAATGTTGTTAAATGAAATCAATAAATCATCCTTTCATTGGAATGTGTGGAAAAATGTATGCGGACAGCAGCTATCATGATGTAGTTATATGCAATATGAAACTTCAACCCAGCGAAAAGATTTGTGAAGATTATTCTTGTGTCTGCAGGGCGTGAAGTGAGAGTAGGGTGTGATGAGAGCAGATGAGGAGAGATTAAAGAACTACTACCCATTATCTTCATCCGTGATGGGTAATTTTCTCTCGCTTGTTTAGAATAATCTAAACCTTATACAATAATTATCACAGACTGGAAATGAGCAATTCTTTCACTCAAAACTGAATCACAGCGATCACTTACAAGGCCAAGTGTTTGAGAGTAAAAAGAGTTAAGCATATGTAGGAGGTTGAAGGTTTGATATGCTGGAAGGATACTTTCCATCACAAAGTTGGGGTAATAATGTTGACCAATGCCGGTTCAAAAAAATCACTTAGTCTCATCAAATGGAGGAATAGTTAACTTGCTGAAAAATTAAAAATCACAAAATGAGATTTTGTCATTCTGCACTTTTTCAGGATGCTCACATTCTCAAATTGAAGCTATTCATTGTCTCTTACGAAATATAAAAAGAGAATTTGAAATTTAAATACAGAACATAAAGACTGCTTTAAAAATTAACTACATCTTGGCTGAATTGCTCTGCCATTTTTTTCCCAACTTCACACAGACCTCTGGGTTGAATCTCCAGAATCCTATTAACCAAGACATTATAAACCCCCAAAGACTGAGTGATTTGCACCAAAACTGAACTGAAATTCATTTTCCAAACTCTTTTCAAAAAACATCAATCATAAGAAGATTTGAATCTTTGGGGCTGGAGGGAAATGTAAGGCAGAAAGCAGGTAAGTGAAAGAAGCAAACAAAGACCAGCAAAATAGTCGCTGCTTTTAGAACTTGAAAATAGCAATCACCAGCTACATGACTTGTAGACAACTAAACCCTCAGAGGATAATATCAAGGTTGAAAAATCCTAAATTGAACCACCATTCTCTTTTTCTTGATGCCAGTTTTCAAATTCATGTATTTTTTCATGGATGCCTTTACTGGGAATCAGAATCAGGGTGCTATCAATAAAAATGGGTAAAATCCCAAGTTTTGAGACCACAGCAAACTCTCTTGAAGGACATCCTATGTGTAGCTGGCATGTGCTCCATGTCCAGTCTTTCAAGTAATAAGAGGTGAACCCACTTGTGACCAGACCTGAGTAATGTTTATGCATAGGGCCTGAGAGAGAAGTCTCCAGGTCACACAGATGTATTATCCTTCCCTAATACAGAAATATTCAGGGCCTACTTAGTACCCAGCAGGTTAAAGATGCTAGGAGCTACGTAAGAGACAGGAGAAGTATAAGTCTTGTCTTAGCATCACCTAGCTGACCTGTGCTTATGCCCTTTCAGCCCAACCCTTCTTGGTCTGACCTGTGCTTATGCCCTTTCAGCCCAACCCTTCTTGGTCTGATCTGCCTATCCAGGGGATTAGCAGTATAGCATTAGGCCAGTACTATCTCAGGTTAGTAATTGGACAATCAGAACTGGATCTTAAAGTCCTCTAGTCTATTTCTCTCATCTGACTGATGAGAAACTAAGTCTCAGAGAGGGAGCATCATTGCCAAGTGTATCAGACATGCTTGTACACTAGTTCAAAATTATTTCATCCCATCTCTTACTGCATCCTCTTTGCACAGACTTAAGCCAACATCGTGGTGGTGCACCCAGACACTTCTTCCTTCATTTTAGGGCCACTCACCTACTTCTTGCTTCCAGTCCTAGGTCTTCTCTGACACCGTTACAAAGGAAATCCATGCTAAATGACTGCACTCCTGTATGCACTGCCCAGAAATGGGGTCTTGCTTGAGCAACGGGAAATGCAAACCAATGGGTAAGTGTCCCCACCTTTCACCCTCCAGGTAGACGGTTCTGAAACTATTTCAGAAAGTTCCTCAAAATCATGCGTGAGTTGCTTGTGATAGTGGTGATTCGATAACAATTTCTGTGGTGGCCTTCCTCCCTCCTCTATTTCACTCCCCCTTCGCTGCATTCCCCGAAATAAGATTCCTAAACTAATTGTCTCAAGCTCTGCTTTTAGAGAACTCAGATTGAGACACCAGATTCCAAACACTTTCTATTTGAGTTAAGAAAAGTAACTGGTGAAGGAATTCCCTGGCGGTCTGGTGGTTAGGACTCCATGCTTTCACTGCTGACCCGCGAACTAAGATTCCACAAGCTGAGTGGAGCAAATAAAAAATAATAATAATAATAACTGGTCCTTCTAATCCTTAGTTTAGAGCCCCTCAAGGTACATCCATGGCTGTGTCCATGCAAGCCTAAGGAATATCTTGTACACAAACTGAGCATCAAACAAGTAACATTTGCATTTTTACAGCAATTTCTGAAATGACCAAATGAGAAACTGCAAAAGTGCTTAAACACAGCTACAATATAAGCAGATTTTTAATTTCTCCCAAGTAATGTCAATCACACTGTGTTGTTTCCTCAAATAGGCTAGTCCCTAAGAGTTGACACCCCAAACACTAAAAGGTTGAGAGATCTCATTGTCAGCTTGATGTCACAGTTGTTTTCCAAAATGAAGGATTTTTTTTCCAAAGTGAGATATACACTAACTATGCAATGGGTGATAATTTTAGTTACTAACTAAACACTTTTTAGTCTTAAGAGTTATATATTTATTTTTAAGTGTATTAATAAAGTATGGCTAGGTTATACAAGCCATAAATTCATGGATATCATTACATAGGATGGAGATTAAGTTATTTTTGTTTAAAAGCTTTGACAAAATTCAACACCCGTTTATGATAAAAACTCTCCAGAAAGTGGGCATAGAGGAAACCTACCTCAACATAATAAAGGCCATATATGAGAATGGTGAAAAACTGAAAGCATTTCCTCTAAGATCAGGAACTAGACAAGGATGTCAACTCTCAAAATTATTATTCAACATAGCTTTGGAAGTCCTAGCCATGGCTATCAGAGAAGAAAAAGAAATAAAAGAAATACAAATTGGAAAAGAAGAAGTAAAACTGTCACTGTTTGCAGATGACATGATACTATACATACAGAATCCTAAAAATGCCACCAGAAAACTACTAATCAATGAATTTGGTAATGTTGCAGGATACAAAATTAATGCACAGAAATCTATTGCATTCCTATACACTAACGATGAAAAATCTGAAAGAGAAACTATGGAAACACTCCCATTTACGACTGCAACAAAAAGAATAAAATACCTAGGAATAAACCTACCTAGGGAGACAAAAGACGTGTTTGCAGAAAACTATAAGACACTGATGAAAGAAATTAAAGAGGATACCAACAGATGGAGAGATATACCATGTTCTTGGATTGGAGGAATCAATAATGTGAAAATGACTATACTTCCCAAAGCAATCTACAGATTCAATGCAATCCCTATCAAATTACCAATGGCATTTTTTATGGAAGTAGAACAAATCATCTTAAAATTTGTATGGAGACACAAAAGACCCCGAATAGCCAAAGCAGTATTGAGGGGAAAAAACGGAGCTGGAGGAATCAGACTCCCTGACTTCAGACTATACTACAAACCTACAGTAATCAAGACAATATGTTACTGGCACAAAAACAGAAACATAGCTCAATGGAACAAGATAGAAAGCCCAGAGATAAACCCACGTACCTATGGTCAACTAATCTATGACAAAGGAGGCAAAGATATACAATGGAGGAAAGACAGTCTCTTCAGTAAGTGGTGCTGGGAAAACTGGACAGCTACATGTAAAAGAATGAAATTAGAACAGTCCCTAACACCATACACAAAAATAAACTCAAAATGGATTCTAGACCTAACTGTAACACTGGACACTATAAAACTCTTAGAGGAAAACATAGGAAGAACACTCTTTGACATAAATCACAGCAAGATCTTTTTTGATCCACCTCCTAGAGTAATGGAAATAAAAACAGAAATAATAAAATGAGACCTAATAAAACTTCAAAGCTTTTGCACAGCAAAAGAAACCGTAAACAAGACAAAAAGACAACCCTCAGAATGGGAGAAAATATTTGCAAATGAATCAATGGACAAAGGATTAACCTCCAAAATATATAAAAAGCTCATGCAGCTCAATATTAAAGAAACAAACAACCCAATCCAAAAATGGGCAGAAGAACTAAACAGACATTTCTCCAAAGAAGACATACAGATGGCCAAGAAGCACATGAAAAGCTGCTCAACATCATAATTATTAGAGAAATGCAAATCAAAACTACAATGAGGTATCACCTCACACCAGTTAGAATGGGCATCATCAGAAAATCTACAAACAACAAATGCTGGAGAGGGTGCGGAGAAAAGGGAACCCTCTTACACTGTTGGTGGGAATGTAAATTGATACAGCCACTATGGAGAACAGTATGGAGGTTCCTTAAAAAACTAAAAATACGGCTTCCCTGGTGGCACAGTTGTTGAGAGTCCGCCTGCCAATGCAGGGGACAAGGGTTCGTGCCCCGGTCTGGGAAGATCCCACACACCGCAGAGCGGCTGGGCCCATGAGCCATGGCCACTGAGCCTGCACGTCCGGAGCCTGTGCTCCACAACAGGAGAGGCCACAACAGTGAGAGGCCCGGGTACCGCCAAAAAAAAAAAAAAAAAAAAACTAAAAATAGATTTACCATATAATCCAGCAATCCCACTACTGGGCATATACCCAGAGAAAACCATAATTCAAAAGGACACGTGCACCCCAATGTTCATTGCAGCACTATTTACAATAGCCAGGTCATGGAAGCAACCTAAATGCCCATCGACAGACTAATGGATAAAGAAGTTGTGGTACATATATACAATGGAATATTACTCAGCCATAAAAAGGAACGAAATTGAGTCATTTGTTGAGACATGGATGGATCTAGAGACTGTCATACAGAGTGAAGTAAGTCAGAAAGAGAAAAACAAATATCATATATTAACGCATGTATGTGGAACCTAGAAAAATGGTACAGATGAGCCGGTTTGCAGGGCAGAAGTTGAGACACAGATGTAGAGAACAGACGTATGGACACCAAGTGGGGAAAACTGCAGTGGGGTGGGGATGGTGGTGTGCTGAATTGGGCGATTGGGATTGACATCTATACACTGATGTGTATAAAATTGATGACTAATGAAAAAAAAAGGTGAATTAATATAAATTAAAAAGTTAGTTGAGGGGCTTCCCTGGTGGTGCAGTGGTTGGGAGTCCGCCTGCCGATGCAGGGGACACAGGTTCGTGCCCCAGTCTGGGAAGATCCCACATGCCGCGGAGCAGCTGGGCCCATGAGCCATGACCACTGGGCCTGCGTGTCCGGAGCCTGTGCTCCTCAACAGGACAGGCCACAACAGGGAGAGGCCCGCGTACCACAAAATAAAAAATAAAAAAAAAGAAAAAAAAAAGTTAGTTGAATAATAATGAACTTAATATGAAAATATGGCAAAAATTGTCAGGATAGAAATAATGGCAATGGTTTAATAAATATTTTAATGGTTTAATAAGATAGTTTAATAGATATCTAAATAATAAACATTTTAAATGGTTTAATAAATATTTTTAAAAGTTTAACTTATTTTAATTCTGAGCATGTTACCACTTAAAAACACCCCACTCACACATACATATATAATCCAAAAGCCCTACTCCTTCTTCTGCTTATCAATTACTGTGTAACAAATTACCCCAAAACTTAGTGGACGAAACAACCATTTATTATGCCCATGGATTCTGTGGCTCAGGAACTTGGACAAAGCACAACAAGGCTGGTTTGTCTCTGTTGCAGGCTGCATAGAGGGATGCGGGGGTCGGGAGCTGGGAGGCTGTAGTTATCTGAAGTATCATTTGTTCATGTGTCTGTCAGTCAATGATTGCCATCAGCTGGGATACCTATTCATGGCCTCCTCGTGTGGCCAGGAGTTCTCCAACAAAGAGGCTGGCTCCAAGAGTGAGAATCCTCAAAGCAAGAGCTAGGCAGAAGCTTTATCATTTTTACTGACCTAGGCTCCAAAGTCATGTAACATCACTTTGGTCACATTCTGTCTCAGAGCATCACAAAGGCCCACGTCTGAGGGAATGTGAAGTAGACGTCACTTCTTGGTGGGGGAGTGGCAAAATTGTAGATGAGAGTGTGGGACTGAAAATATCATTTTGGCCATAAAACTAAAATTACCTTATTCCCTGAATTGCCAGGATGCCGGAACTGAACCGGAAATCCCTGACATGGACTTAGGGTACCCTCAGAGAAAAATCTGAATTTCACATTCTATATTATTAGGTATGTTCAAAGTAGACAGACAGTTCATTATCTCCTGTGAGTTCCCTGTGAAGGTGACTCGAATTGATACCAATGTGATGACCTCAACAGCTCCCTCTAACTCTCCAATTTGACAAGTTTTTGACTCAGAGTACCAGCCACTTACCTGCAGGCCTACGCGCAGAGACAATGCATCTGGCTAAAGACAATTCCCCGTACATTCAAGTAGCTTCAGCCATTCAATAGTAATCTTTTCCTCTGGTTTTATTTCTCATTAAACACTATGAAACTCCAGACTCTACGGACAATCAGTGTGTTCTATAACAGATGAAGTAGTAAGACATATGGGAGCCTCAGGTATCACTGGAAACCATGAGAACTCTACCAGTCTCAACCCACCCTTTGAAGACTATTCAGTCTTACATTTCAGACGGAATTGTTCTGTGATTTGTTGTGGTTTGGAAATCATGAAGGTTCAATTAAAATTCGAAGAATATCCAATACGAGTAGTAGGGCTGAGAAGAGTGAATTGTTCCCAACTGCTAGACTGCCTTCCACTTTCTGCTTCAGCTTTAGAGTCTAAGAGTCGGCTTCCTCGGGATGTCTCTTTACTTAGGGTGAGGGTGAAACGGAACACAAACATTGTTTGTGTTTTAAGACGATGTGTCTCTCCCTGCATGCAACCTAGCCACAGGTCAGGAAGGTCACAGTTCAAGGTAAAGGGCCAGTCTTCTTACAGGAATCCTAGAACAATGCTCTGTCCTTGCTTTTCTGACCATGGTTATCTTTGATATTGAACTATGAGGTGACCCAAAAGACAGAAATTTCTTTTGCTAAGTAACAAAAGAACTAAAGGTTGACCAAATGATCCTACAGGAATAAAATCAACTGGGCCGGATACCCAATTTCATCTTTCATTTCCTCCCTTAGCTTTAGTATCTTTTTCCCCTCTTGATACCAATACAGCCACCAACTTCTCTTTATTGGCCCAGAAATCTACTGTAAGCTCCACAGTAAAAAATGACTTTTGGTTCTGAAGCTTTCAGATTTAGATATTATTCTAGGAGAGGTACAAAAATAGCTAAGGTGTTGCAAAAAAAAAAAAAAAAGAAGGGCTTCCCTGGTGGCGCAGTGGTTGAGAGTCTGCCTGCCAATGCAGGGGACATGGGTTCATGCCCCAGTCCGGGAAGATCCCACATGCCGTGGAGCGGCTGGGCCTGTGAGCCATGGCCGCTGAGCCTGCGCGTCCGGAGCCTGTGCTCCGCAACGGAAGAGGCCACAGCAGTGAGAGGCCCTCTTACCGAAAAAAAAAAAAATAGAAAATGGGCATAAAATAATAAAACTAAAAAATAACTAGGAAGAGCTAAAAGGAATGATTAATATGCAATGCAATTTGAGAGATGAAATTATGTTATATGTAATTTAAGTATAACAGTAGTCTCAATTTAGTGCCATCCAGATTCTGGGGCTATAAATCAGAAGATGGGCATAGTAATAGAAATCAATAAGAATCAATCTAAAATGAAAGAGATAAAATGAATGAAATGTGTGCACGGCTTCAGAAATAATCAACTTTTGAAAAGATGCCTTCTAAATGGATTTTTTTCAGACTAAATTGTCTTCTACATCTCAATACCCAGGCAAATAATTATCATTAGAGAACCTGCAGTCCAACTAATGGAAACATGTCAAGGGTAATATAATCTTTGCAGAAGAGTAGAGGCCTACAGGGCATCCGATCAGCCAAGCAGATGTTCTCATTGTCCACTGGGCAAATGCATCTTTTTCAGACATAATGAACATGTCATTCAGATCATCCAACCCTCGAACTAGACTCTTCAAGTAGAATTCTGATATTAATTTGGTTTCCCAATTGGCCTTGCCTACTAGAAATACAACGCACTAAATATCCAGCACAAATAAACTAATCTGATTTCAAAGTGAATTAAATTTTCACTTTCATTTATACATCAGTCTCTTTCAAGTTTGGCTAACTTGACTCAGTCCTCCAGAGCCTGCTAACCCCAGGTAAACTAACAAAACCAAAAGGCTCAGCAGGCAAAGCTGAGACCCTGGTCCTCTGGCAACTCCAATCAAAGTGCAGCCTCCAGGCCCAACTGGATAGCTGTTCTGCACCCCTCAATGACTAAGTCATTTCACCAGCAGCAAATAGACATACACATTTCAATTACAGGCCATTTCTAACATTATCTAATGAAGTCCTGCCTCCTCAGTTACTTTTAGCAAATAGAATTCTCTCTTAAGTGGAATGCTTTAAGTGTAGCAGAGGTTGGACTAACTAAATGACCTCTACGCAAAGTGGTTTCCAGTTTTCTAATTGTTCACTGTTACATACCTAAATATTACACTAAATCAATTGAAATTATTTTTTGCTTCTCCCATTGTATTTTCTACTGTTGCATATTTTAAATATCTTCCTCTTTAGTTATTGACATCACCTATTAGGGGCCACCAAAAATTACCCTAGTAGTTGTCCCACAGCTTCCCATTTATATACACACATAAACGTTAAATTCAAAAACCAAAAGACCCAAAAAGTTTTATGCCACGGTGAGCTGCCAGGAAAAAAATATAGTGCAATTTCAGATTCATTTAAGCTAAGACATACTTTAAATAATTCATTAGAACAATGATTGCTCATTGCAAAACAGTTCTTCAAATGGATTCCATTTATCTTGCTCATTTATTAATTCCTCACCCTTCTTAAGGCATCCCATTCAAGGTGCATGTCAAAAGTTCTACCAGTCTTTCCCACTGACTCATTGCCTGAACAGAAGCTACTCATTGAAACACCCTGCTCCTGTTTCATAAGCATCTGTAAAACAGTGTTAATGGGATCTGCCTCCCCAGGGAGCTGCAAGAACTAAGTTATAGTTTGCAAAATGCTTTGTGATTCATACATAAAAGGCTCTACAAGAAAGCAAACTGTCATTGAGTGTTACAGCTTTCACCCCAATTATCTTAAAGTAAGGAGAGATGACTATCCTAAGCTTCCAAAAGTAGGAGTTCCAGAGAATTTTCAAAACTGAGGTGGACAATTGCTGACTCAAGTGTTTTTTTCCAGGAATTGGAAATGTCACTCACAGATAAGTGCAAGGAGAAGCAAAAAAGAGAGACGTAAAGGAAATTCTTGGCTCTGGGATTTAGTAATAAGGGAGTTTGCCACTTTCAAATCACCCGCCGGAATCTGGCTTAAGAGAATTATAGATAAAAAATCTTCCTAGTTTTCAGCCACCTACCCAAATTTGATATTGAGTTTATACTTCCTAAAGTTGGAGCAATGATTTTCATGTCTTAGGGGTAAATAAATTAAGAGTTAATCCTATTAGGTTTGTTCTTATACCAGAGAATACTAAAACTGAAAAACTAAATTCCAAATTGTACAAAGTGATGGTGAGGTATCTATGTTGTACTTTAAATTTCCTGCAAACATCTTAGGAGGAGACTCTGAGGAAAGACATTATTCATAGCTTGTAAAGTCACAATGTTTGACCAACTAATAATTCCATTTAGCTGCATTGTACTTATTTTCACCTTTAAATTATAACTACACTGGGAAGGAGTAAATTTTTTCCTATTATCATTTGGTGGATTTCCATATTAAAAAGCCTCCCTGGCACTCTTGGCCTGAAAATATCATAATAATAATTCAAATGATTAACATTCACCCTCTTCCAATTAAGAGAGTGCCGTAACTGCACTGATCCAGTGGTAAATGTCAATGTCTTAGTTATAACTGACATACTGGGAATAGAAGTTAGCAACAAGTAAAGAGTGACAAAAAAAATTTTTTTAACAACCACTGAAATGATTTTAAAAAAAGCTTTCAAATCAAGGAAGGGTAGCCAGTAGACTCAAGAAGACCAAGGAGCTTCTCCTGGAAAAATGCTAAAAATTCCAGTTTATCGAGAGTCTTGCCAGATTTCCATTATAGAAAACCCAATTATCCAGGTAATTTGCACAATTTAGATTCAGCAAGCAAAAAACATGTATTATCTCAGTTTTCTGTGAAGATTACATAGAAAAACTAGGCTCAACTAGCTGTGTGACATTGAGCATTAACCTCCTGAAGTCTCTTTCCTTGCCTGTAAGTGGAAATGATAATAGGACATACCATATAGTCTGGTGAGGGAACATTTTGATGCTCACTAAATAATTGTTCTCTATTCCCCTTTCTCTGTTATTTAAGTCAAGGCTTTGTAGGGGTCTGGTTTTTCCCAGATAAAAATTTCAATTTACTTAAAATAATAGTAAATTCTTAATCACACATAACTTTTTAGCTATATGTATATAGCATGCAATTAATGAAATATAGAGTCCAAATGACTTGGTATATGTAACAGTTACAGTTCCACATTTTAGATCAGGAATAAGATTCAAGATTCTAACACAAATCCTCAAATTCCATGCTGGCTATAATTAAAGTACATTATATCTATTGATAATCTTCATAACTATGGCCAAGAACAGCTCACTGAGTCATCACTAGTCACCACGGTGACGGGGGTAAAGATAGTCCTTCTAAACTTTAGAACCTAAAGTTCTGAAGGAGGATTCCTTAAGTGGTAAAAAATAATCCTTGGGGATTTTCAAACTTGTCCACAGTCATTCTAATGACACTGGAGGATAAACAAATGTCCCTAGGAAATATTGGTAGAGACCATTAGGGAATAATCCAAAGCAGCCTACAGCCAACACAAACTTTTTGCTAAAGACCCATGTTTGTTCTTACTAGAGTGGCAGAACCGTTATTATCCTAACAGCCAGCAGCCAGTTCTTCATAAAGAAATGTCCTGTTTGGGGAACTGCTTTGATAGGCTCTTGGAGATAGAAGTTGAGACTTTCAGAGCACACTTGTCAGCAGAAGCCAAGGCAACAGACTGCTAAACTTCTCTGCCACCTACACTAGAGGAACTGCTGAAGAGGGGAAGAGAAAAAGGAGAGGAAAACCACGGAGAACCCGGGGGGGAGAGAAAGAAATGGGCCAATCCAGTATGGCAAGGCTGAGGCATCTCACTGAACAAGACCACAGAAATTCCTCCAAAGATGGGGACGTGAAGGAAATTTCAGGGAGTATCTGCTTTCTAATTTGAAATTGTCCAAACTCTTGCTTTATAAAGACCTCTACTCACTTCCTCCCCCTGATATCCATCAATGCTTCTTACCATGTGTGGTGGGAGGGTGGAGGGGTGTGTGTGTGTGTGTATGTGTGTGTGTGTGTGTGTGTGTGTGTGTGTGTGTGTTGGAAAGGGCCTGACTTTTACATTTGGTCTACTCAAGGCTGACAAAATTAGCACGCATTGAATAATTCCCCAAATTCCTGGGGACCCAGAGTCAGCGGTGGCATGAGAATATAAGCTCTAGGAATACATCAAGATCTTCTAAATATCTTTGGACTTCCACAAGGTCAAAATGAAGTGATCATAGCTTGATAGTAAGCCGTTGTTTGAATTTCTGATGCTTTGATTACTGAAGAAGCTAAGTTTGTTTGTTTGTGTTTATTGGTAATGTTCATTAACTTTTTGGTGAATTGTCTGCTTTCATCTCTGCCCAATTTTATATCAAGGCATTCATTTTTTTATTTATATCAGCCCTTTATGTATTAAGCATACAAGCACTTAGACAGAGCTTTGCAATTTTTTTCCCTCTTTGGCTCTTGTATTTCATTAGGATCATTGCATTGCTGATAAACATTTATGAACTATTTTTTATAGTTTCTTCCTTTGTAATTATGTTTAAACAGACCTTTCACACTCCAAAAGGTTCATCCATATTTTCTACTAGTTTTGTAATAAATTTATTTTAAACATGTAATTCTATAATTTTTCTGGAATATAACTTCCTATAAATTTATTTAGAGTGTTGAGATTATATTTATAAATGAGATTAGTTTTTTGGCTTTCTATTTTGTACTTTCATAATCAAATTTTTTTGTACTTTCATAATCAAATTTTGGTACACCTAGTTGGCAAAATACTGTCAGCTCTTTGTATGCCATAACACAATTCATAGATCACAACACGGATCTGTGTTCTTACATGTCCTTAACAAAGTGAGAGCATTTATTAGCTTAGTATTCTGAGCCCAAAGCAGTTTCAGAAAGTAACTTTTGACAAACATTTTCAATATTTAGCTCAATTATTTGTTCATATGCTCAATTTTTTTCTTCTTGAATAACTTTTTATAATTTATATTCTCTATTCATTTTTTTGAGATTTTAAAATTATTTAAGATAGAGTTATAAATAATATTTGCTTATAATTTTTATTTTCTCAATATCTGCCATTCCCTTTTTTACCTAGGCATCAATTATTTTATTTTTGTGTTTTCTAACTTCATTAATTTTTGCTATCTTCATAATTTCTCCATTCTCCTTTAAAGTTATATTTTGTTATTCTTTACCTAATTTTTACCTATATACTATCTTTTATTTTTATCCTTTGTTATAGAAAGGATAACAAAGGATAAACTTTGTTATAGAAAAAATAGCTCAATATATATGGAATAAATCATCTAGTTTATTATATAATTCAGATCATTTTTTAACATTTATTTATCTCCTACTTCATCTGTGAAATACTGAGAAAAGCATATTAAAGTCTTCCATTTCTACTGTACTTATAAATTGTTTTTGAATTTCTAACAATTTGTGGTTTTATATAATTTGGTGTTTTTTCAGTTTGGAGCATAAGATTTATTACACTTTTTAAAAATATTATGGACCTTCTTTGTCCTATTTAACGATTTCACAGTGTAAAAAGTTCAGAAATAACAAGCAAAACCAGTGCATCACCAAAGTAGTAATTAGTAAAATTTTATTGTGCACACACCAAATAGTTTGCAAACCAGGAACACTCAAACCAAAACATAAAGAGAGACTCAGTTGTATATTGTTATTAAGCACCTTATATAGTAAGTTTATATTCTTCACAGTGATTTGTTATAATATTAGAATTTTCTTAAATGATAAGAATTTGGTTAATGGTTACCTCATGTCAACCTTGGAAAACAGTTCAAGTGTCACTTATGATTTCCAGAAGCATAAGCAAGAAATGACCCAGGTCAAGTCAGTCTTGCAAAGTAAGCTAAATTAGGCTTTATTTGTATGACCAAACTGGCTTTGTCTGCACAGGGAATTTTCAAGGTTGACCTCCACTTGTTTTTGATTTTAACAATGGTAAATCCTAATTGTTTAATATTATAACTGTAACTCCAGTTGTTTTGTTTTTTGATTATGGAGATTTTCCTACCCTTTTACTCTTAACCTTTCAGAATTGTTTCATTTTATGAGTATACATGATAAGAGGCTCTCCCTCAGACATTGTTCTGACTCAGTCTAGTATTTACCTTTTAGTAAAAGATAATATATTCTCAGTTATTCCATATATTTGGATTTACTTTTATCATCCCATTTTAGAGCTCCTGTTTTACACTTCCTTGCTGTTTTCATTTTACTATTATTTTGAGGAATAAATTATATTTTAATTTATTTTTTCAACCATACATCTTTTTTCAATTCTGTATGTCATCCCCTTTTAAAATATTTAGACATACCTCTCATAAATGCCAAGAACTGTAAATAACCCAAAAGTTCACCAACAGTGGAAGACATTAGTTAATTTCATGAATAGACAATGAAATCCTATAAAGTAATAAAAGCAAACACACTAAGCTGTATCAACAACATGGATGACACAAATTGTTGAACCAAAAAAGCAAAACATAAAATAATTCATATATTCTATTTATGTAAAATTTAAAAGCAGGTAAAAGCAAACCATATTGTTATCCTAAGGCAACAGAAGTTGGGATGAGGGGAAGTTAGTGGGGAGGAATGAATTTATGATCAGAGATGAACAAAGAAAGTTTCTGGGGACCTGGGATAGGGCCCTTTCTTCACTTGAGTGATAGTAACACTGGTGTTCACATTGTAATTACACGCCAAACCCTACACAACTGTTGTGTGCAGGATTCTGTATAGAATGTTATATCTCACAATGAAAAAAATAATCTCACACATAACTGTAATTTTTTTATAAAATTATGTCAGAAAATACATATCCATTTATCCTCTTCCATGTAACTTAAAAACACTTCTATTTTTACCTGTACCCCACCCTCATTTCCTACTTTCTATTTTTGTTAGTATGACCTTGTTTTTATATTTTTAAATTTTTATCACCTTTCAATAACTATTTATGACCTATTTAATTAATTTTACACTATATATATATTATAATAATATAGTAATATAATATTATATATATATAATCATTTAGGTTCCATTCTATCAGATTTTTTTCAATATTTACCATTAGTCATTTTCTATAAAAATAGTCCCATTCTAAATCTGGGTTTTCCTTCCTTTTTTATTTTTTTAAAAACCTCTAATGGCTTAAAATGAGTATATTATTTGTGGTATACTTTTTTTAGCCAATTTATATCTGAAAATGTACTTCAACTGCATTTTCCTGTAAATGAAAACTCAATACGTTAAAAAAAAATTCTAAGGACAGATATCTTTTTCCTCAAATTCTGAAAGTCTTGACCCATTTCTTCTTTTTCTTTCTTTCTTTTTTTTTATTTTTATATTTTATAGATCTTTACTAGAGTATAATTGCTTCACAATACTGTGTTAGTTTCTGTTGTACAACAAAGTGCATCAGCCTTATGAATACATATATCCCCATATCCCCTCCCTCTTGAGCCTCCCTCCCACCCTCCTATCCCACCCCTCTAGGTCGTCACAAAGCACAAGGCTGATCTCCCTGTGCTATGCTGTTGCTTCCCACTAGCTATCTTACATTTGGTAGTGTATATGTCACTGCTACTCTCACTTCGCCCCAGCTTCCCCTTCTCCCTCACCATGTCCTCAAGTCTATTCTCTATGTCTACATATTTATTCCTGCCCTGCTACTAGGTTCATCAGTACCTTTTTTTTTTCAGATTCCATATATATGCATTAGCATATGGTATTTGTTTTCCTCTTTCTGACTTACTTCATTCTGTATGACAGAATCTAGGTCCAACTACCTCATCACAAATAACTCAATTTCGTTTCTTTTTATGGCTGAGTAATATTCCATTGTATATATGTGCCACATCTTTATCCATTCATCTGTCAATGGAAATTTAGGCAAACAATCCAATTAAAAAATGGGCAGAAAACCTAAATAGACATTTCACCAAAGACATACAGATGACCAAGAGGCATGTGAAAATATACTCAACATCACTAATTATTAGAGAAATGTACATCAAAACTACAATGAGGTATCACTTCACACCGGTCAGAATGGCCATTATCAAAGAATCTAGAAACAATAAACACTGGAAAGGGTGTGGTGAAAAGGGAACCCTCCCACACTATTGGTGAGAATGTAAATTGATACAACCACTACGGAGACCCATTTCTTCTTGAATTCAATGTTTCAGAAGAAGACTCTGAGAATGAGATCATTCAAAACACCACAGTCCTTTTGTTACATCTCCAGAGTACATGGACCATATCTTCTTTTTCATCAACTTCACCCCTTTACCCTCTTCATCTGAATTCTCAAAAAGCTTCTCAAATTTGTCTTCCACATTATGATTCCTTGCATCATAGAAAAAGCTTTTCCATTTTAATCCTTGTAATGCAAATTTTAGTCCTTCTCATGCAGATTTTAAATGGGTTATTACATTTTAGTTCCCTTTCTTCTTTTTCTACCTCATCCAACTCATGTTGAATTTCTATGCTCTCTGTCTCCTGACTCCCTTTTTAACCTCTGTCTCTTATTTTATTATCTCGTGTTCTGCTTCATATTTTCTAGAGTTTTATTGAAAGCACAAAGGGCCTATTCTAAAGTTGTTCTCGTTCCTATGGAAATTACTTGTTTTAGAAATAAAAATTCTGGGCTTACCTGGTGGTGCAGTGGTTAAGAATCCGCCTGCCAATTCAGGGGACACGGGTTCGAGCCCTGGTCCAGGAAGAGCCTACATGCTGCAGACAACTGAGCCCATGAGCCACAACTACTGAAGCCCACATGCCTAGAGCCCATGCTCTGCAACAAGAGAAGCCACCGCAATGAGAAGCCCGCGCACTGAAACAAAGAGTAGCCCCCACTCGCCGCAACTAGAGAAAATCCCGTGCACAGCAACAAAGACCCAACGCAGCCAAAAATAAATAAACAAATATATTTTTAAAAAGAAATAAAACTTCTTTGCCATCCTTTTCATTTCAGGACTTAGGACATTTGATTTGGTACCACACTGAGCTGTTCTGATGTGGTACATCCATATTTAATGAGGACGGCTTATGCTCTTTGGATCCCCCTCACTGAATTGTACATTTCTCTTAAAATGTTCTTTGTAGACTTTAAACAGCAAGGTTACTTTCTATAACTTACATGTGTAGCTGGCTGTTCCAGAGGCTGAGGAAATAAAGGAGGAACTCTTTCTGGTGGTCCACTCTACTAAAGATCAGCTTTGGGTCTTTTATTCTCTTTGGTTCATCCATAATACCAAGTTCATAGAAGATCTGCTTCCCCAGGTTGCTGCTTACCACATCAAATAGAAAACTCAATGTGTCTGGAAGAAATCTCACCTGACATGCAGTTTTCTTCTTTATGTGAATCTTGCATGAACTCTAAAGTCTCCTAATACAGTGCTTTCATCTGCTATGGATCCACATCCCTGAACGGGCATCAAGTGGATGTCCTGGACTTTCTCCAAAATTCACCATAAGCTGCAGGGCTCACCCTCCAGACTAGCCACCAGAGGAGCACTTCTGAAAGTATCAGTCAGCCCTGTATCCTCCTTGCCTTGCTTCATTTTGGAAAAATCTGCATTAAATATAAAAGAAATTATTCAATGTTCCCAACTTTTTAGTGGCCCCTTTCCATAATTTACAATGGTGATGTCTGCTTCCTGATATTTTTTAATTGTTTTTCAGTTATTGCTAAGGCAATTTGAGATAGAAGTGGTGTGTTATACAAATTAGCACAGCCATTATTATCTGAAGGTCATGATATAAATATTTTTAAATTAACGAATGAGATAGAAATTCCAAAATTTTCCAAGTGGGTCAGCCTTGAGGAAAGAAAAGCAGTGAGAGAGAGATAAAGAGAACACCTTTAGGAATCTCAGTCTCGGTGAGTCTCCCATCTCACATTCGTCATGTGGGTGAACTATCTCATTCAGTCTGCTTTTAGCTCAATTTTCAGGTGAATCACCTCAAAACTTAAAGCTGCAAAATGGCCCCGTTGCAGCAAGGAGCAATTACGCTTCCCAGAATCTTGTGAAATAACATGATTTATGAGCAGAATCAACCAAACACTATTTCTCAGGGTTATTTTTTGGTTTTCCTTTCTCCCTGATAACGTTAACTCAGATGAGTACATGGAGCTTTACAGTGCTAATCTAGAAAAATGAGAAAGGTAATATTATTATTAAATAAGAATCTACTTACAGAAATACATTTGCACTGGGTTCCATATTACACTGTAAAAACATCAGGATGGAATTATACATCATTCTTAAAGTCAGAAATCTCAAAATGTATGTAATCTGAGGCTCCCCATAATTCACTGAACACGATAAAATAATTATTTAGCAACTAGAAAGACATGATCTACACATTTCAAATGCTTCCTAGGGTGAGAAATATTCCCTGGTGGTTTTCTCTTCCCATTAAGTGAGGATGTATCTGACCAGTTGATGAAGAATAGAGCATGTGGAACACAAAGAAAGAAAAATCACTCTCAATTTCTACCTGCCCCTGGGCTGATGAGGGAACCTGTATCAGAGTAGAGGGACCTGCTGCCACCCAGCTATAGCTTTGGTGATGATTCCTTCATCACCTGACTTTACACCCACTGTCCCCCAAACTCAGGACTCAGCTGCAGTTGAGAAGGGGCAAAACAAACTTCTCTGCCTTGTATTCCTGTACTTTCAAGTGATCAAGTTTCAAATGTGTTGAAGGTTCCTACTCACCAGCTCTGACCATCAAATAAGCAAAATGAATGAGTTTTGGAAGTGCTTCATTGCCAATTTAGCCAAAAATATAGACATTAACAATATTACCTTCAGTTATCTACAATAATGGTATGTAACAAACCACTCAAACCCAGTAATAATAAGCACTTATTTTGCTTAGGAGTTTTTGTTGTTGGTTCAGGTTGGGTTCAGCTGAGAAGTTTTGGCTTCAGCTGGGTGTACTCTCAAGTTTGGGAGTAGATGGTTGTTGGCTGATCTAGGGTGGCCTCAGCTGGGATGTCTGGAACAACTCGACTCTGCTCTATACATCTCATCTTACAGCAGGCCAGCCAGGCATCTTCTCAGGGTGATCACAGAGGAGCAAGAGAACAAGCAAAAACATGCAAGCACTTAACCTCTGCTTGGGGGGGTCACATTTTTTAACATGCCATCGTCCAAGGCAAATCACATGCTGAGCCCAGAGCATAAGGATGGAATAGAACAAACACCCAACCCAGAGCAAAGCAAACAGAGTGGGTACAGGGAGGGATGTGGAATGGAGAACAACCATTAATGCATTCACTCTACTGGACTCCTTTAATGCCAGTTTGTCTACTGTTTGAATCAAGGGAATCCTGAGTAGGCTGGTTATTTATAACACGCCTAATCCTTCATTTAGGGTGCCCAAATCTAGAACTACTCATTCAAATAAGAGTATCTAGGCAACTAACCTCAAAACAGTTGAAATTGAGTCTCTGAATAATTATGATTATAAACAGATGAAATTTAACTACTAATATGTAAACAAAATTGGCTCATATCTCAGTAACACATGAAACTATGGTAAGTCCATCTTTGTTCTAATGTGCAATGCAATGCAATATTTTTCATAACACAAGACGATACAAGATTATTCTCTAACAAAACAGTACATCCTGGAGAATGGTTAAAATCATGATTGTGCCTTAAGGCAGACATATACAAGCTAGATGTAAGTAAAGAAATGAGATTCCCTAAAATTACAATCCTTAGAAGTGCAGTACAAAAATCATCAGTGTTCTAGAGTGTGCAAAAATAAATTGGAAATCAAAGATATATTTCCTCAAATTAGTCATTAGAAATGTATCACCCATTCATTTAAGATAAGTGTATCAAGAATTCTCATTATTATATCTGCATTGAGTGATTTTGAAGGAAATTCTAACCCTACCTTCAAGATGCTTGATGTTTGAAGCAGAACACTTAGCTCTAGGTGCTTTGTTGTTGCATAGATTTGTTTGAGATCAAACTTTAGAAAGTTGAATATGAATTAAATATTAAGTGAATTTTTGAGTTATAGTTTAGAGTGAATTTCCCACTTCCATTTGCTGAAATGGGAACCCCAAATTGCTTGAGATGGCTTCAGTGTTTTTTAAGTAGAAAATAATGGAATAAAACAAATTCTTAACATTAATGTTCTTGCAGTAAATTCAGTAGTAACTTTTCTTGATCATTGGCATAATTCTTAATCTAATCATCTGATTTGGATGTTTGGTTAGATGAAATTCTGGCTGGTAGGACCCCAACTCATAGAGATAGTTGAAATGAAAATTGATTAGATTTGTATATCTCTTAATATTTCTCTCCTCTATGATCCAAAAAGTAAAGTCATGATAATGATAGTCACTTCCAAGCAAAAGGACTTTGAATAAAACAATTCTTCTATCAGGGCAGCAGAATGATATCCCATTCCTGGCCTTAGTCTTTTCTGGCTAGTTATCTGTGAAGTTTCTCTTCTTTTTCTTAATCCACTTTTTTTTTTTATCTCTGAGCCAGAATAGAACTCTTTCTGTAAGAAACTGCTGCACTACCAATTTTAACTCTCATTTTATTTTATTTTTTGAGACTTAAATATGGAAGCAGATCACATAATATGGTGTGATAAGAGTTCTAACAGCAGTAGGCACTCTTTCATCCAATTTCTCTTGTTATCAGCACATGGGTTGTTTTAGACATTCAGTTCAGCTGAGGTGCTTTCAGGGGCCATAGGGGCAAAGTCTCCTCATCCACAGAGAATCTTATGCAACACTAGGAGCATAAAGTCTTTTCAGCAATCCTCAAATGGAAAATGGAAAAATTCAACCAAGTATCTTTCTTTTGTACAGCTGAGACATCCCCTGCCTTCCCTCGATTTCCAGTCCCAGCAGTCATATGGAATGAACAAAACTACAAAAGTAGCGTTTTATAAGAGAAGGTCTATTTCTTCCAAAACCTAATATTAGTGCAATTTGAAGAAGCATTCAAATAAAGATAAGGAACCAACACCATTAGAATTTTATGGAAGAGTATCAGGAAATAAAAAGGCAGATTTACGTCTTCTGATTCTTGAACAAAAAAAGATTCTACTAATAGCTAAAATGTACCAGAATAATGAAAATAGAAAATTTTATTTTCTGACCTTTGCTTCCACTGCCAAACACCAGTGAAAGTGATTTGTTAACTGTTGTTTCTACATCTTGCCAAGGCTTCTCTATATTAACCTGTCTCAGTAAAGCTGCTGAAATTGCTCTCTTGAAGATCACCATGACTGCTTTACATTTTTTCCTTATTTTATTATAAAGTATAGCACACAAACAGAAAAATGCATGAGACAAAAACAAGCATCAATAATTTATCACAAAGAAAACACTTGGGTACCACTTTCCAGAGCCGGAAATTGAACATTGCCAACATCCAAGAAGCATTCCCTCCTGCTTCTTCTCAATCACGAAGTCTCCCCTCTCCCCAAAGATGCTCTTTATCCTTATGCCTAACAGTGGAGTTTAGTTTTCCCTGTTTTTCATGTTTTTATCAATGGAATCATGTTTCTGCCTTATTACGGAATTGTGTCTGACTTACATCATTCAACATTCTGGTGATGAGATTCACCCATGCCATTGCATGCAACAGCAGTTCATTTATTTTTGTTGTACAGGTGTTTGCTTTGTATGACTGACTATTCCACCATTTTATTTACCCATATTACTATTGATGTATGTTTATATTGTTTCCAATTTCAACTATAACAAATATTGTTGTTATGAGCATTCTTATTTTTTTCTTTTCCATTATAGTTTATTACAAGATACTGAATGTAGTTCCCTGTGCTATACAGTGGACCTTGTTGTTTACCTATTTTATATATAATAATGTGTATATGTTAATCCCAAACTCTAATTTATCCCTCCCCACCCCTTTCCCCTTTGGTAACCATAAGTTTGTTTTCTATGTCTGTGATCCTGTTTCTGTTTTGTAAACAAGTTGCTATAAACATTCTTATAGTCTCTTAATGCACACATGCACACACATCTGTTGGATAGCTAGGAGTAAAATTTCAAGAGCATGGAGTATACATATATTAACACTAATAGATAATCAGCAATTATACTAATGTCTACTTTCACCAGCAGTAGACGAAAGTTCTTTTTTGTTCCAGGGCCTCTCCAATATTTGGTGTTGTCAGTCATTGTAGCTTTAGCCACTTTGGTGCATACATTATACCTCACTGTATGCTTAATTGGCAATTTCCTAATAAATAATAAAGCAAAGCACTTTTTTGTATATTTTTATTGGCCATTGGATATCTTCTTTCGTAGAATGCCTGTTCAACACTCTTGATTTTTTTCTATTAAGTCGTGTTTTCTTTATTGATTTCTGATGGTTCTTTATATAATTTAATACAAGTTTTTTGTCAGTTACTTAAGCAAATATCTTCTGTCACTCTTTTTTCTTGTTGTTTTTTTTCTTAATTTTTAAAAAAATTTTTATTTGTTCATTTATTTTTGGCTGCATTGGGTCTTCATTGCTGCACACAGGCTTTCTCTACTTGCAGCAAGTGGAGGCTACTCTTCATTGCAGTGCACAGGCTTCTCATTGTGGTGGCATCTCTTGTTGCAGAGCACGGACTCTAGGCATGCGGTCTTCAGTATTTGTGGCATGTGGCCTCAGTAGTTGTGACTCACAGGCTCTAGAACACAGGCTCAGTAGTTGTGGCACACAGGCTTAGTTGCTCTGCAGCATGTGGGATCTTCCTGGACCAGGGCTCAAACCCATGTCCACTACATTGGCAGGTGGATTCTTAACACTGCACCACCAGGGAAGTCTGCCACTCTTGTTTTTTTAGTTTCTCCATGAACTATCTTAATTTTGATATCACTATAGTCTTGCCTTTCCTAGAGTTTCAAGTAAATGAAATAATAGATTGTGTAGTCAGTTGTGTTGACTTCTTTCACTTAACGTAATATTTTTGAGATCTATTCATGTTCCATGCATTAATATTTTACTACTTTTTATTTCTAAATAATATTCCATAGTACAGAAATACCACAATTTGTTTATTGTTTGTTTATGCATTCACCACTTGATGGCCCTTTGGGTTGTTTCCATTTTTAAGTGTCTATGAACAGTACTGCTCTGTACATTCTTGACATAAAGTGTGCACAAATGTTCTCCCTTTCTCTTGGTTAAATAACTAGTAGTGGGATTTCTGGGTCATATGTTAAGTGAGTATTTCACTTTATAAGATATTGCCATATTGTTTTCCAAAGTAGTTGTGACAGTTTTGCATTCCCACTAACATTATCCCACATTCTCCCCAACCCTTGGTATTGTCAGTTGTTTTAACTTCAGTCATTCTAATAATGTGTGATAATATCTCATTTGATGTTTCATTTTGTCTTTCCCTGATAACCAAGGATGTTATGCCTTTTTTTCATGTACTTATTGGCTCTTTTCATTTGTGAAGTATCTTTTCAAATCTTTGTACACTTTTAAATTAGACTGCTTTCTAACTGTTGGATTGTAAGATACACACTCTTTGTCAGATACATGTTTTGGAAATATTTATGCTGTTGACTTTCAAATTTCTTTTGATATAATATGTGTATTTAAGGATCTATATTAACCTTTAGACACAGCTTTAGCTGAATCCCACAATATTTTATAAGTAGTATTTTTACTTCATTCACCTCAAAATATCTCTTATTTTCCATTATGAAATCTTCTTTGACCCATAGGTCAATTGGAGTGTATTCATTCCCAAAAGTTAAGATTTTCCAGTTAACTTTTTGTTATAGATTCATAGTTTAATTTTTTTGTATTCAGTGAAATTTTCCACATAATTTTAATCTTTTGAAATTTGTTGAAATTTGCTTTATGGCCTTGCATATGATCAATTTATGTAAATGTTTCATGTGTGCTTAAAAATAATGTATATTTTGTAGTTGTTGGCTATAGTTTCTATATCTCTAATTAGATAGTATTCATGTTTTTCATGATCTTATATTTCTTTACTGGTTTTCTTGTCTGCTTGCTCAAATATTTTTTTGAGAGAGAGAGACATTTTACAATTTTCTGTTAAGATTTGGAATTTTTCCAGGTTGGGGAATTGAATATTTATTGTTTTGAACACCCCATCTTTATTCTTTATCTTGTTTTTGCTCACAAATGCATATTGCCTGGTATGTAATCGAGTATGTATGCAAGATTTCTTTTTGTTAGAGTTTGCATGATATGCCCTCTCTCATCTTTTTTTCACTTTTAATCTTATACTTTTGATGCATCTCTTTTTTTTTTTTTTGCGGTATGTAGGCCTCTCACTGTTGTGGCCTCTCCCATTTGCGGAGCACAGGCTCCGGACACGCAGGCTCAGTGGCCATGGCTCACGGGCCCAGTCGCTCTGCGGCATGTGGGATCTTCCCGGACTAGGACACGAACCCGTGTCCCCTGAATCGGCAGGCGGACTCTCAACCACTGCATCTCTTATAAGCTACATATAATTAACTTTTTTAATATATTTGACAAACTTTGTGTTCTAACTGGAGAAGTAGTTCATTTACAGTTCCTATAATAAGTGACATATTTGGGTTTATATCTACTATCGTACTCAGCCCCTTCTATTTGTCTCATTAATTCTTCATTTTTTTCTTCGTTTTTTGGATAAAGTATTTTTATATTCCATTATTTTTCTCACTATTATCTTCATAGTAATATCTGCCTTACAATTCTTTTGGCAGCTTCCTTAGAGGTGACAGTACTCATCCTCCAGCTCTCAAGGTCTAATGTACTTGGCACTTTTTCTCTTTTCCAGGTCAGTGCAGAGAACTTGGAAGATTTTAACTTCACTCATTCCCCTCCCACTTGTATGATATGGTCCTATTTTCTCATGGGGCTCTACTATTATTTTTAACATAGTCATTATTCATTTAAACCTGTTCGTCTGTTCCTCATTTTCGTTGTACTTTATTTCTTCCTGTAGCTCAACTTTTGAGCTTGAATAACGTTCCTTCTCTCTTTGGTGTAGATTACAAGTGATAAATTCTCCTAGCTTTTACTTATCTGAAAATGCTGTTTATCTATTTTTGGAAGGTATTTTCACTGAGTATAGAATTCTCCGCAGCAGTTATTTACTATGAACGCTTTAAAGATAACATTTCATTACCTTTTAGCTTTCATTGTTTCTCTTCTAAAGTCAGCTTGTCACTCTAATAGTTGTTCCCTTGAAAGTAGTTTGCCTTTTTCTCCTCTGGATGCTTTTATTATTTTTTTCTTTGTTTTTGGTTTTCAGATGTTATATTATGACAAGACTACATTGGTTTGTTTGTTATTCTCCTGCTTGGGGTCCATAAAGATGATTGACTTTGTGACAATATGTTTTGCTAACTTTAGAAAGTTCTCAGATTCACTCCCTATCACACACTGCTTCTGGCCCATTATCTCTCTTCAGTGCCCCAGGGGCTCCAAATCATTTTTTTCACAGTGTTGTTTACACTCTGTATTTCCTAATTTTAACTTTCTGTACTACACTTTGTGTTTTGCAGTGGTAAATTTTTTATGTGATTCATTTCCATATGGAATTGCTTTTAATTCAATTTTATGAATTGAGAAAATTCAGAGTGTGACTTCAGTCCCTTCAAGGACTGGCTGAGTTCCAATTCACCCCAACTCCCCAGGCTTAATCATTTGGGTTCTCAACCCAAAATAAGAAAAGTTACCCTGTCCCACCAGAAACTCCTGGAATTTAATCTTCTTGTCCCTAGCTACAGATTTTGTTAAATTTCTGCCCAGTATCTCAACTTCTCAATGATCTCTTCCAGATTTAGCAGATGCCAAAAAAACAGCCGTAAATGCCAGGCTCACCTTTCTGAGTGAGTCAACCCAGGTGTTTCTCTAGTGATTTTAAACAGATAAACCACTTTTTTAACATTTTGTTCATAGTTTCTATTTGTTCTTAGTGGGAGGCTTAATCCAACCTACGCTGTTCATCATTACTGGAGAACAATAACTTATTTGTCTTACAATTCAATATCCCTTCTTGAATCATCACTCTACTCTAACCCTCTGAAGCATTCAAATCTATTGCTTAATTTCTTATGATTTTCTTTTCACCTTCCTCAAACTATGCATTTCTAACTTATCTATATAACCCTTATATTTCTACACATACTCTGTACTCTTTCCTCATTTATCTTCCAGGACTTCGTTTTCCCTTTATACATATTCTTTTCTATATGTGTCTGTCAGGACAAATACCCCTTCAGTAAGTTTATCTATTCCTACAGCTGCAGCTAGCTGGATGATTTCACATTATCCTCTCCAATCCTAAAATATCATTTATGCTTCTGTCTCATATTTTTAACTTCATAGAGGACATCTCCATTTAGATATCCAGTCTTCATGTTTCGTTAAACATGTCTGTCTCCTCCCTCCCAGCTAACTATTTTGAAAGGGTCTGGGATACCAGAAAGAAGGAAAAAAAGAGTAGAAAGAAATATACATGCCAAAAGAGCCACATTCAACTATATGTAGATTTCATGAATTCAGAAAATAAATGTTAGAGAAGTAAAAATGATTCAAAGTTTTCTTGCCTGGAAGATATATAAAAGTACCTCCATTTGATATTAATTAGTTAACTGGGAAAAAGCTGTTTTGGGGAGATAGGTGCTATGCTTGTTTCTCTTCACTCATCTCCCACTCCCATCCCACACCTTCACCACCACCTCCATTAGAAATATATTCTGAATAATGTTTTCATAGTATTCTTCCTAAAACACAATATTTCTCACATCACTCCAAATATTAGAAGTCAAGAGTGTCATCTGTTATCTTCTGTGCCAACTCCAAACAACTCTGCTTAATTTTCAAAGCTGTTTATAGTGTTTTTATTCTACCTAGCCATTGTTTCTCATAATGCAATCTCTGCTCCAATCAATAAACTTCTGCAAAATATTTAATTTTCCTTCCTACTTTCCAATTGTTCTTTATGCTGATCTCAAGGCTGAAAGGTTTTCTCTGCTTCCTTAGATGCTTATTAGTCTTAATAGTTCTTCAAGGTTCAATTCAAGCCCCACCTCTGCCACAAAGCCCTCTGAAACTATATCAGCTCATGCTGCTCCCAGCATTCTCTCAAAAACCTATTCCATGGGGATAACATCAGCAAAATGAAGGCATAAGAATTTCTAGTTCTTGTCCACCCCAAACACATCAAATTGAACAACTATTCCCATGCCAGAAAATACCTTCACAAGAGCCAAGAATTCCAGGTGAGGGATTATAGCACCGAGTGAAGCACAGAAATAAGAAAGGACACATTGAGAAGAGTAGGAGAGATAGATTTACATGACCCCCATTACACCTCCCCCAAGACCGGACAGCCCAACATGAACAGAGAAAAGGAGAGTGAAGTGAACGTCAGCCTTCACCTCAAACCCCGGAGCCTGCTGACCCCATCATCAGGCTAACTCCTGCAGCCCTGGGTGACTCCTTGCAGGCTCCCCCAAACCCAGACCAATCCCTGATATACCCCAGTGCCAGCTGGCTCCCATGGCCCCAAGCAGCTCCTGGGGCACTAGGCTCCCAATCAGCCCCTGCAAACCTGCACTTCAGGTGGGCACCCACAAACCCAGGCTTCTGTCTGGGCCAAGGACCAGGCCAGCTACTGTGGAGTGAGGCTTTTGACTCACTCCAGCACCAGGCCCTCCCTGTGGCCCCAACCTCTATGCCCACTCCCATGGCCCCAGGCTTCAGGCTGGTCCCGGTGGCCCCAATGTCCAGGATGGCTCCCTCAAAACCAGGTTCCCAGTCAGAAATGGACTGGCGCCCTACCCTAGAGTCTGTCAAAGATCAGGTGTCAACTGATCTTTGACAAAAGAGCAAAGACAGCATAATGGAGGAAAAATAGTCTCTTCAACAAACAGTGCTGGAACAACTGGGTATCCATGTGCAAAAAAAAACCTAAACATAAACCTCATACCCGACACCCTTCACAAAAATTATCTCAAAATGGATCACTGATCTAAATATAAACACAAAACTATAAGACTCCTAGAAGATAACATAGGAGAAAATCTTGATGACCTTGGCTATGACAATGACTTTTTAGATGTAACATCATAGGCACAATTCATGAAAAGAATAAAATTGATAAGCTGGACTCCATTAAAATTAAAAACTTCTGTTCTCTGAAAGACAACATCAAGAGAACAAGAAAAGTGGGAGAGTCCCAAAAGATTCCAAAGACTGGGAGAAAATATTTGCAAAAGATACATCTGATAAAACACAGTTATGCTAAATATACAAAAAACTTTTAAAACTCAGTGAAAAGAAAATGAACTACCCAATTAAAAACATGGGAAAAAGACCTGAAGAGACACCTCACCAAAGAAGATACACAGATGGCAAATAAGTGTATGAAAGGATGTTCAATATCATGTCATTATAGAATTGTGAATTAAAACAACAGTGTGATACCACTAAACACCTAGTAGAAGGCCCAAAATCAAAGATAGTGACAACACCAAGTGTTGACAAGGATGTAGAGCAACAGGAACCCTAATTTATTGCTGGTTGGTGGAAATGCAAAATCATACAGCCACTTTGACAGTTTGGTGGTTTCTTACAAAACGAAACATACTCTTATTAAATGATCCAGCAATTGTGCTTCTTGGCATTTACTCAAATGAACTAAAACTTATGTCCACACAAAAACCTGCACACAGATTTTTATAGTAACTTTGTTCAAAATTTCCAAAATGTAGATGCAACCAAGATGTCTTCCTTTTTTTCCTTTTTTTTCTTTTTGCAGTACACAGGCCTCTCACTGTTGTGGCCTCTCCTATCACGGAGCACAGGCTCCAAGCATGCAGGCTCAGCATCCATGTCTTACAGGCCCAGCTGCTCCGTGGCATGTGGGATCTTTCTGGACCGGGGCACGAACCTGTGTCCCCTGCATCGGCAGGCGGACTCTCAACCACTGCGCCACCAGGAAAACCCCCAAGATGTCTTTCAATGGGTGAATGGATAAATAAAGTGTGGTACATCCAGGCAACAGAATAATATTCAGTGCTAAAAAAGAAATGAACTAACAAGTCATGAAAATACATGGATGAAACTTAAATTCATATTACTAAATGAAAGAAGTTAAATTGTAAAGGCTACATACTGTATGATTCCAAGTATATGACATTCTAGAAAAGGCAAATAAAAGAATAAAATATCAGTGGTTACCAGAGGCTGGCAGAAGGAGGGATGAATGACAGAGCACTGGGGATTTTTAGGACAGTGAAACTATTCTGTATGTGATACTACAACTGTGGATAAATGTCACTGTACATTTGTCAAAACCTATAGAATGTACAACACCAATAGTGAACCCTAATGTAAACTATGGACTTTGGGTGATAGTAATGTGTTTAAGTTCATTAATTGTAACAAATGTACCACTGTGGCATGGGATGTTGATAGCTGGGGAGGCTGTATGTGTGTGGAGGGTGAGGACAGGGAATGTATGGGAACTCTGCACTTTTTACTCAATTTTTCTGTGAACCTAAAACTGTTCTAAAAAAAATAAAGCCTATTAATAATTTTAAAAAATAAAAAAAAATGTCAATAGAGTCAGATCCAAGGGTGACCCAGATGATGGAGTAACTTTTAAAATGTTATATTAAGTAACTATATTAAACTTTAAATAGATTAAATAATTTAAAGGAACAATGGAGACTTTAAGCAAAAAGAAAAAAAAAAAAGGACCAAACAGAACTTCATTAGATGGGCTTAATAGAAAACTGGACAAAGCATAAGAAAGGGTCAGTGAACTTAACAACAAATCAATAGAAATTTTCCAAACTGAAACACAAGAGGAAATAGAATGAAAACAAAACAGAATAAAAAGCCCATAAAAACAAAAAAATCATAGATCTGAGACAAAAATATTGAATGAACTAACATTCACATAATTGGTCTTACAGAAGAAAAGAGAGAAAATGAGATGCAAGAAAATTTTGAAGACCTAATAGCCAAGGATGTTCCAAAACTGATGAAAGTCACCAACATGCAGATCCAAGAATGTGACAAACAACAAAGTGAATTTTAAAAACAAACAAACAAAGGCACATTATAGCCAAACTGCTGAACACCAAAAACAAAGATGAAATCTTAAAAGCAGCCAGAAGACAAAAGCCTCATTCTATTCAAGGAAATCATAGTAAGAATGATCACTCTTTTCTCATCAAAAACAATAGAAAACAGAAAACAATGGAATAATCTTAAAGTATTGAAATAACTCTATAAACAACAAGGGTCTGTTGCAAAAATGAAGGTGAAATAAAGATACTTTCAGTCCAACAAAATCTCCAAAAATTCATGGATATAAAAAGTAACAAAGGAAGTTCTTCACACTAAAGGAAAAAATGAAGACTATGGGAAAAAATCAGCAACAGTACAGAAGACATGATACCTTGCTGTTTCCTCTGACCCTGATTCCTCATCATGACATAGTCTAAGGACGGCATGGAGAGCAGGAAGGGGTGCTTTCTCTGAAAGAGTAACAACTGCAAGTGAAGGTAGAAAATGGAAGCAAAGGCAAACCATCTGCTTAGAATCTGTTTGCCTTTAAAGAATGGCAGCAGCAGAAAAGCTACAGGAGCTGATGGAAAAATCACAGAACAGAAATTCCATGTGAACCCTCAGTTTCCATCAGTGTGGCAAGCTTAACCAGTAATTGGACTAATCTGAAAGCAGAGGGTCACCTATCCTGCAAAGGAATTAGTTGCTGCCCAATATGGGGGAAACTGGAACCCAGCTGAATATTTTCAACAATACAGAAGAGAAATTGTAACATTTTTGTAATCTTTGAGGAAAAATTATTGCTATATTCAGAAGAGGTCATTCTTTCCCTGGAAAACAAAGAGACTATATTGAAAAACTATTAGAAATATAATACTTTGGTAAAATGATTGTTTACAAGTAAAAATATAAAAATCAAGTGTTTTCTCATAAACCAAAAATAAGCATTTAGAAAACATCCATAAAAGCATATTAATACATTTAATGTGAAATATAAGTAGCCTATATAACTTATAAAGGTCTGCCTAGAGCCATGCACTTTATACCTCATCATAAAAAGTCAGTAATAATATTAATTTCCTGCCAATTGATCTGTAACTGTAACACAATCCTAATCAAATTTCAACTTAAATCAAAATAAGAAGAGTGGTGAAAACAGTGTGAACTAAAAATGCCACCTGCTGTATCAGTAAACAAAGGATGTTGCAGCCATCAAACCATCACACTGCAGCCTCCCCTGTGGTGAGCTCTGAGGGAACTCAGGATGGAAGTAGGATTTGCCCCCATCTAACAGTTAGCCACTGCAGCCTTCCCAGTAGTGCACCCTGAGGAGACTCAGGATGAGAAAACAGAGGATGCTGGCTCAAAATAGCAGAGGTGCATATCAAATAAATGACTTCAATGAGCCCAGACTTCACATCTTTCCATACATGGAAAAGCACTAAATTCCTTTACTTGAGATATCTGGTTTTCTTTAATTAACAGTAATCTTCTGATATTCCAACTACCTGGTCTTTTGCTGCAAAACCTCCTATGTATCCTGGCTTCCCACCTTACCCCTTCACAGCAGTCTCTCAGAGTTATCTGAGATGATATCCCAGGGTTAAGTCCTCAGTTTTGTCCACCGAATAAAACATAACTCTCAAGTTTTAGGTTGTGCATTTTTTTTTTAGTCGACAACAGTCTGGCATAAAAATATAATGTCAGAACAATAAAACATATTAGAGTCCAGTAACAGATACCAGGTACATAATAATTTAGGAAATGATCAAAGGGACAGTTCAAATAGGATAAAAAGGATGGACTACTCAAAAACATGGTTCTTAACTGACAAGCAATTTAGAACAAGAAGGTTATTTTCTTATCTCACATTTTTTGAATATCTAAAGTAAATCCAGATAGTTTAAAATTTTTAATGTTTATTTTTAAAAGAAAGCTAATTGCATTTATAGTAGGAAACAACATTCAATCCTAACATTCATTCCAGTGTGGAACAACTGAGTGTAAGATGTGTATTTACCCTTTTTCATTTCCTCTATAGCACCTAATACAGTGTTGAGATCTACACATTAAATTTTCGGTAAATTCAGCATTGACTGATTCATCATAAATACTATGTTTCTTCCTAGAAGATAAGAAAATTTGCTTGTGAGATTTTCATTTAAAAGAATTATGCTATTCATCAAAATTTTCACCCTGCCATCTGTTCTCAACATTATTTCAAACTAGGTTTAGCATAGCAAAGCATATGAATTTTACTTTAGAAAGCATAAGAAGTGTATAAAAGTTTGTTTACTAAACTATATTCCATAGAAATGCTTATTTTGAAGGCCGTATGGGCTGTTAGAATTCATCGTAACTTAAACTACTTCCATAAAAGTGAGGATCAGTAAGATTTAGAGTATCACTTACATTGCACAGCATGTGTTTTACTTACTCTCAAAATGAATTTCTCTCTTAAAAAGAAAAAAGCCAAAATAAGTAAATTATGAGATCACAATTTAGCAGTATGTGTCTCAGAAGTCTTGACTCCCTGGCTTGCCCTCTCAGTGGTTTTAGGCTTACAATCCAGAAGACTAGAAAATAGGTTATTAAATCTAGATTTTAGATTCTAAAATATTGCTATAAGTGGAGTCTTTCACCTTCTAGATTCTAGGTATCATTATTCTGCCTCATTTGAAGTGGAGTAAACAGCGTGCCCAGAAATGTTCAAGGATATCGGGAAGGACTACTTTCCCTTATACATGTCAAAAACTAGACAGTCATTTGAATTAACATTATTTTCTTATAAAATGTAACTATATCATGTAACTATATCATGGGAATGTAACTATATCATGGGAAGGACAGTCATATTAGTTAGTCACATAACAACCTAATAACTGAAATCTGCAACAGAGGAGTAAAATTTTACATTGGAGAGTGGCCGAGAATAAAAGAGAAGAGGACCATTTTGGAGCATTGAACACTATCAGAAAAGGCTGGTCTGGAATGGGGAGGGAATGACAAGTAGTGGTGTTCCAATGAGAAACTACTAAGAGGAGGGTGCTGTGGATCCATAGTTCAGGAATGAGGACAGAAAAGTTGCTGGGGAACAGGAGATAGTTAAGCTGAATCCAGCCTCTGTACCCTGACACCGAATTATTCTCAGAGACAGAGTGTTGGGTGAAGTAGAAAAGAATAGCTTTATTGCCTTGCCAGGCAAAGGAGGCCACAGCAGGCTAATGCCTTCAAAACTGTGTGTACCCCCTTGGAGAGTGTAGTGAGAAGTTTTATAGCAATGAGTCAAAGAGGGCACGATCAGTTCACGGGCATTCTTCTGACTGGTTGATGGTGGAGTAGGAATCAGCATCATCAACCTTCTGGTTCCAACCAGTCTGGGGTCTACGAGCTTGTGGACACCATACCCTTAACTTCTCCCACCTGGTGGGGATTTCAGTATCTGCAAAACAGTTTCAAAGATGTTGTTATGTATATCTCTTGATGGGGAACCAGGACACTGCCCCAAGGCTACACTATGGTTTCTTTTGACTCTTCCTCCCTTGTTTCTGGATTCCCTCCCTTCCCTAATTAGCAACTGTTTGAACCTGTCCATTGGAACTCTGGGGAGGTCATGGAGGCTGAATGAAGCCTACTTCCTGTAACAAAGAAATGGGAGACACAGAAAGTCTTTTGTGCCCAGGAACCCCACAGTGTTCTGCTCAGTATCAGTGGTAGAAGAAAAATATCTGAAAAGATTGGAGAGGGAAAACTATGCCTATCTAAAGTCTGTTCCAAGCCTGACTGTTTTGTTGTAGCAAAGTTTGTTTGAGGAATTGAAATAAGCTTCAGAGATGGATTCTAAGAATTTAAACCAATTGTTCTCAAAAGGTGAGCCAAGGCCAGCAATGTTAGCATAACCAGAAAGTGGTTAGAAATACAAATTATTAGCTGGCTCCCACCCAGTCTTACTGAATCATAGACTCTAGGAGTGGATTCCAACAGATTGTTTGAACAAGCCCTTCAGGTGATTCTGATGCACCCTCAAACCTCAAACAATGGTTTAAACCAATCATGGAAATCCAGTCTCTGTGGAATGTGAAACAGCCCAAAGAAGCAGCACACAGCATTCTCTTAGCAATAATTTTGGGGTCAGGATTGAGTCCCTGGTCCAATCTGATCTCAACCAACTGAAGAGATTTTTCTCTGTGTGTCCCCTGAGGAAGTGAACGATGTAGAATTTAGCCCCAATTGCCTCAGCAAGAGAGGAAGCAAAGCTTAGAAGGATGCCAATTCTTTAAATGGCAGCAAGGACAGACAGAGAGCCCTGTGTTTGTGACACTGTTGAACACAGGATCCTCTAACCTAAATCCTGCCCTGTCTGTGGACTGCTCATAACCCAGTAAACTTCCTGATTGTTTAAGTTTATAGAAGTCAGATTTCCTTGAATGTTCCCTAACTGCTAGTTTGCAAACGTCACTACTTCTGACTCTGGTGTTGGAAACTATGATCAGCCCACCCAAGATGGCTGTTTTCTTGCTCTCTGTGCATCCCCTGCTCGACCAGTCCCTGCCTTACCTACACCCTATTCACCTGACTGACCTTCCCTCTAAATCATAGAGCCTAATCAGTAAATGCCTATGTACTTGCCCTTGGCTCCAGCTAGGGAATGTTCTAATCTTTAGATCAGAACTACCTCCACTCTGATAGTTTATCAAAGAGACACACTCCTCTGCTGGTTTACCTGGCAACTGATGAGCCAACCTGACATCACTTCCCCCTATAACTGGTAATCTCCCTCTTCCTCTGGGACCAAAGACTATTTCCATGACATTGCTTCAGACATGTAAGCTCTTCCTATCAATTAAACCACTGATGTCTCTGTCACTGACTCCAGGTTCTTTCTTCGGTCTTGAGGCTGGGCGAGTACAGGGCTTGCAGGCCTGGGGAGTGCAGCCCAACAGCAACCTTTGACCGGATGCTCAGACATTCAGGTGAAAAGTCAATTACATTATGGTAAAAAAATGGAATTCCAAGTAAAATAACAGATGTGAAAATTAAAGAGACATACCTAACAACCTATATATAGGTGTGGTTGAAAACTGAAACTCACTTCTGAAAGGAAGAATAAAAAGCATCCATGCAAAAGGATGGCAGACTGGATGTATGTCCTGGATATATGTCCTATTTCTGGCCCTAAGTGTTCTCCTTCTTGACAACACAGATGCTGCACAGAATCACTAAATAAAATTTGAATGTTCTCAAAGGTCATATAATGATGAACAAGATGGCACAAGAATTACTCATTACACAAATGTTATCAATAAACCAGAGGCAGCATTGGAAAAGACATGTATTTCCTTGAATTTCAGAAATATCTGCACTCTCCCCAGGCCTAAAGCAAAGGGGAGAAACGAATAAGACTATTATATAAAAACAAACACTAGATTCATTGTATATGTCTTGAAGTTAAAGTAAGCACCAAAGGAAACATACCATGTTTTTATCAGCATTAACAAAACAGTTTTTTTTTAAGTGTGAGAAGAAGAGGACTTTCATGTTATTTGTACATAGAGAGCCAAATATTTACCTGCCTGGTTCTTAGTCTTTGAGTCTTCTCACCCGGTAGTGGATACATAATGCCCTGAAATTTGCTTTTGGTGTTACTAGCGAATATTTGTTTTATAGAATTGTAAACACTGCTGCTGTTTTTGACATTTAAAAAGCAGGTGGTCTGATTTGAAATGCTCCAGCTTTCTAAAACCTGGCAGCTTGGGTCCCATTCCTGAATAAAAGGGAGAGAGAGCAGGTTAAGTTTTCTGACCTCTGAAGTTTTCCAAAGGGTAAACTTACGTAATCCCCAGTTGTTGATTGGGGGTGGGAGGGGAGAAGAGGAACAGAGAAGTTCTCTGGAGAATTAGGAAGGCAGCACTACAGTGATGGCTGCCCATAGGGTATCAATGCTGGCCAAAACAAGGGCAAGAATTATACCTGTCCCTGCCAGTTATGTTGTTGCAGCAAGCTGCCAGAATTTCATTGAGAAATAACATTTCAACCATCTTAGAAATAAGCACTTAAATCTGCCAACCAACTTCCTTCTTTCAGGAGAATCCAGGTTATAAAAACAAAGCAATGCCTTTGACTCATACTATGGGCCTCTTTTCTAATGCTTTTGTTACTCAGAACGAGAATTTTTAAGTACAGCAAACGGCGCTTCCTTACTGAAGCACAAAATGACAAAATTTAACTTAAAATCTTGAGGTGCCAATCCTAAGGACATTACTGTATTTGACAAGACTGGGTATTTTTAGAGAGCTGATGACTATTCTTTCCAGGACCAGTGCATATGTCATTGTCCCTGGCAATTTAATAGCTAATATTTGTTAGCTTACTATGTGCCAGACACTGCTTTGATTCATTTAAGCCTCAGAAGTACCAAATGGGGTGTGGCTGCTATGATTGTTATCCTTCAACTGATAAGAAATCAAAGGTACACCGATATTAGATAAGTTGCTCAAAGCTACCTCTCTAATGAGTGGCAGAACTGGATTTGGATTTGATCAGTCCAGTTCTCTGCTCCACACTCCTAAACTGCTATAAAATACTGTTTTCCTGGGGACAAATAATTCAGTCTTGCTGAAAGCTGGTCACAAATACACTCAGCTGTCACAAAATAGTGCAGAATTTTCCTTACTCTTCCCAACTGGTTGGCTTTAAATTTATCAGAGCCAAAGTCACCTTCGATGGGCACCAGGAAGCCCTTGTCCCCTGGTCAAATTGTCCTCTTTTTCCACTCCACTGCGCTCCTGGTACCATCCTCCCACAGTCCTTCATGGCTGAAGCTCAGGATGCTGCTTGAGAGTCATTCCAAGTCCAGGGGTTCTTACTTGAGTCCCCACACTGGGAGCGTGGAGAGAAATCCTACCTTCCTCACACTGTAGCATCTACAAGACAAGTAAACCTAATTTACTTCTAACTGCCACTCGTGGCATGATTTTGCTGTGTTATCATGTGAAGGCACACTTCCCACCAGATACTGATGAAGAGAAAAGAAATGGTGGCGATGAAATAAAGAAACTATGATAGTCAGTGTTCTCCAGAGAAACAAAACCAGTAGGGCATATATAGATATGTAGAAAGAAATTTATTAGGAGGGATTAGCTCATGCAACCACGGAGGCTGAGAATCCCACGATTTGTAGTTTTGCTTTATTCAGACCCTCAATGCATTGGATGACACTCACCCACCTTCTCTCAGTCTGCAGATTCAAATGCTAATCTCTTCCAGAGGGTCTCTCACAAACACACTCAGAAATAATGTTTTACAAGCTGTCTGGGCACCCTTCAGCCCAGTCAAGTCAACATATAAATTTAACCAACATGCAAAACATACAAAACAGTTCATATAATTTCAGCAGGTTTATAGATTCCTTGTCTACAGCAGGGTATGAACCCCTGACTCTAGCACAATGCTGAGTTTCTAGTTTCAGTCCTCTAAGGCAATACTCTAGGGCAATTCTTTCATTTTTTAATGAAAAAACACATTCACTTGTTCTTGAGAAGAAATCGCCTGTTTAGTGACAGCTGGAGGGAGAAGTTGAACATCAGCTTGCTCAACTGTATTTCAGAAGTGCCTCCTGTGTGGATCTGGGACCTATCAAGGAGGCATTGAGCATGTCCTTTTGTATGGGCCTCAGCATTTAAGGAAGCTAAATAGATCCCTTAAGAAACCACCTGGCCATCTGCGTGGTCTGACTCAGCCTAGTGTGGGAGACAGAACTTGGCCTAAGCATCTAAACATAGTTGCTAGCTCCTCTTTTTCCAGTATGTTGCTCTGATATCTTGCTTAGTCAGTTCCCTTCTGTAGGTCTCAATTTTCTCATCAACAGAATAAGGGGTTCTGCTCAATTATCCCAAAATCCCTAAACACTCTATGATCATTTACTTTTGGATCTGATGTTGAGAACTGATAAGATGAACTTGAAAGACTCCTTGGGGTTGGTGCTAAGACTGGATAATCCTTAGACTAGACCTCACCCTGCAGGAGAAGAAAACTTCAGCCAACAGGAAACTCAACAAAAACATTGCCAGCTTTTGTTTGCACTCCCTTAAATGCACCAGACAGGATGACAAAAGTGCTGTTAGCACAAAGCATGTAGAAAGGGTGAGGAAGTATCCCCACCTGTCCCCAAACCCTCATTCAACCTGACCACAGTCAATAAGCAGGCAAGGTTTTGCTTGGCCTTCAGTTCCAAGAAGAACCAGGAATCAAGCCGACATCAGGCCTGACACAACACTGAGGGGCTCAGCTTCCATGGACACGATGTCCCTGCAACCCTCCAAGATTCAGTCAGATCCATGCAACATTGCCTTCCTCATTTGCAAAAATATACAAGAGGTAGGGGATGTGCTTAGAGGGAAATGGACTAGTTCCCATTGCATAGTGCCAGGGCCTGAACCAGGATGAGACAAACAGGTGCCTAAGGCCTGAAACTTAAGGAAGCAAGTTTGTGCTAGTGCTCACCTTGCACTGTCAAAATCCAAAAGTGAGAGCCTTCATGAAAAGATGCTCACAGGCTTCATGAAAAGATGCTCAATATTACTAATCATCAGGGAAATACAAATGAAAACCACCTCACACCTGTCAGAATGGCTATCATCAAAAAGTCTACAAATAACAAATGTTGGCAAGAATGTGGAGAAAAGGGAACCCTTGTACACTATTGGTAGGAATGAAAATTGGCACAGCCACTGTGGAAAGAGCATGGAGGTTTCTCAAAAAACTAAAAATAGAACTACCATATGACCCAGCAATTCCATTCCTGGGTATATATCTGAAATAAACAAAATCACAAATTTGAAAAGATACATGCACCCCAATGTTCATAGCAGCACTATTTACAATTGCCAAGATATGGAAGCAACCTAAGTGTCCACCAACAGATGAATGGATAAAGAAGATATGGTATATACACACAATGGAATCCTACTCAGTCATAAAAAAGAATGAAATGTTGCCATTTGCAACAACATGGATGGACTTGGAGGGCATTATGCTAAGTCAAGTAAGTCAGACAGAGAAAGACAAATACTGTGAGATCACTTATACATGGAATCTAAAAACTACAACAAACTAGTGAATATAACAAAAAAGAAACAGACTCACAGATATAGAGAACAAACTAGTGGTTACTAGCGGGAGTTGGGGGGTAAGAAACATAAGGGTGGGAGAGTGTGAGTTACAAACTATTGGGTGTAATATAGGCTCAAGGGTGTATTGTACAACATGGGGAATATAGCCAATATTTTGTAATAACTGTAAATGGAAAGTAAACTTTAAAAATTATATAAAAATTAAAACAAAAATTTTAAGTGAGTGCCTTCTTAAATTCTATGCCCAGGGACCTTAGCTCTCTGGCTCATACACAGGTAGAGTCAGCACTTACACAAGCTTGCCTCCTTAAGTTTCGTGCCCTAGTGACCTGTTTGTCTCATGCTTGTCCAGACTCGGTGCTTGTGAAGTGAACTAGTCATTTACTTCTAAGGACAGGACACCACCAATTGTTTATTTTTGAGGATAAAGAAGGCAGCATTGAGTACACCTAGCTGAGTCGAGGAGGGTTGCAGGGACACCATGTCCCTGGAAGCTGAGCCCCTTGATGTTGTGCCAAGACCTGGCATCTGATTCCATGATCTGCTTGGTCCTGAAGACCAAACAAAACTCACCTGGCCCTGTATTTTGTACTTATTCAATAGGGATTTGTGGACTTGAATTTCCTCACTCCTCTTCACCTTTTTATTCCTCCTGATGATCATTTTAATCTGCTGCTCAAGCAAATTTAAAAAACAAATGGGGTCCAACTCAGATTCATTTTTCCAAACCCTAAAATAGTGATACTTTCATTTTATCGTGCATAAAAATCACTTGTGGAACATCTTAAAAATGCTTATTCCACTTACGTTAGTTTGCTAGGGCTCCCATAACAAAGTATCACAGACTGGGTGGCTTGAGCAATAGAAATGTACTTTTTCACAGTTTTGAAGCCTGAAAGTCCAAGATCACAGTGTCACTGGATTGGGTCCAAATTCCCTCCTCTTATAAGGATACCAGTCAGATTGGATTAGATACAACCTTAAGGCTTCATTTTAATTTAGTGACTTGTTGAAAGACCCTATATCCAAATATGGTCAGATTATTCTAAGGTCATGGGAGTCAGAGCTTCAACATATAAATTTGGGGAGGACACAATTCAGTCCATAACACCACCCCACTCTACCCCTCTACACTTGGATCCAGTAAATCTGAGATGGGGCCAAAATTTTGTGTGTGTGATTTTGTTTTGTTTTGTTATTTTGTTTTATTGTTTTGTTTAAAACAATCACCCCTGTGATTCTGATTTCACAAAATAGAGTTTGAAGGGGATACTTTTTTAGGCCCATTTCTCCTGAATTCCCTTGGACAACTCTCCCCACATCCATTTCTACTTCTTCTCATGAGTTTCCCATGCTCAGTTTCTCCACCAATCTATAAGATTGGGGCTTTTTGTTCCCTTCCCTGTATTTTCCATCTATAGCTAATGTCTTTAGCCACTCTTTCAAAGTACAGAGTAGCTAATGAAACAAAATTTCATCAAAAGGAAAAACACAATTTGGCTTTGAGTTTGCATCTCAGTGGCTGAGAAGAAGAATCAGAGTGAGAAAAACTTCAACAAGAAATAAGAAACCAAGTTCCCAATCTACCTTCATAACCAGCCTCCTCTGCCCTCATATAGGAGATGCTATGGGTCCTATAGAGAAAAGTTGCCAGCAAGGTTCCTGAGAGAACAGAAATCTCCACGGGACTAAGTACAGTCCCTGCCTCGGAAGCTCACAGACAATGCCAGTGCCCACCCCTCAGGGGTCCCACATGAATCACCAAGGAGCTCATAGTACTTGGCTCTGGGCTAATGGGACACTACCAGCAATGAAACACACACCAGTTCCAGCCAGATGTACCTGTGCCTCCTTCAGATTCAATGCACATTGACTACTAGGAATTTCAAGAGCACACTTTCCAGGAGATTCCACATATCCTGTGCTTCCAGTTTGACTGCAAACTGCCAGAGCAGCATTTTCTCCAGCTGGCAGTAACCCAAACTAGTGAGCAAAACACCCAACCCAAAAACACATTTCCCCCTTGAAGTGTTTGGACAGAAGCCTATGAAATAATCAGAATCTTAAAGGAACAGTTCAGTTTGTCTTTTAATACAATGATAGAGTCTAGAGGCCTTATATTTCCTTCCCTCCCAATCATCCTTACCTCCTCAGACCATAGTGTTCTACCTACAACACAGTTTACTCAAATGAAAGCATTTTCTATGGAATACCAAAAATATAAAAGCAAGAAGCACTTATGATTTCAGACTTAGTCTGTTTTGATCAGATTAAAAGAAAAATGTTTACAGTGTTTTGATAAGGAAAATCAGAAGCAAAGCCAAAAACAAGTCAAAGACTCTTTCTGATTTAAAAACATGAGATATGAGGGACCTTCAAGATGGTGGAGGAGTAAGACATGGAGATCATCTTCCTCCCCACAAATACATCAGAAATACATCTACATGTGGAACAACTCCTACAGAACACCTACTGAACGCTGGCAGAAGACCTCAGACCTCCCAAAAGGCAAGAAACTCCCCACATACCTGGGTAGGGCAAAAGAAAAAACATAGACAAAAGAATAGGGATGGGACCTGCATCTCTGGGAGGGAGCTGTGAAGGAGGAAAAGTTTCCACACTCTAGGGAGCCCCTTCACTGGTGAAGACGATAGGGTGGGCAGGGGGGAAGCTTCAGAGCCACAGAGGAGAACACAGCAACAGGGATGCAGAGGGCAAAGCAGAGAGATTCCTGCACAGAGGCTCAGTGCCGACCAGCACTCACCAGCTTGAGAGGCTTGTCTGCTCACCCTCCAGGGTGGGTAGGAGCTGGGAGCTGAGGCTCAGGCTTCAGAGGTCAGATCCCAGGGAAAGGACTGGGGTTGGCTGCGTGAGCACAGCCTGAAGGGGCTACTGCACCACAGCTAGCCAGAAGGAAGTTTCAGGAAAAAGACTGGAACTGCCTAAGAGGCAAGAGACCATTGTTTTGGGGTGCAAGAGGAGAGGGGATTCAGAGCACTCTGGAAATGAGCTCCAGAGACAGGCACGAGCTGCAGCTATCAGCATGGACACGAGAGATGGGCATGAAATGCTAAGACTGATGCTGAAGCCACCAAGAAGCCTGTGTGCAAGCACAGGTCACCATCCAATTCTCCCTCCTGGGAGCCTGTGCAGCCCACCACTAACAGGGTCCCGCGATCCAGGGACAACCTCCCCAGGAGAATACACAGCACACCTCAGGCTGGTGCAACGTCACAATGGCCTCTGTGGCTGCACGCTTGCCCCGCATTCCATACCCCTCCCTCCCGCAGGTCTGAGTGACCCAGAGCCCCCTAATCAGCTGCTACTTTAACCCCCTCCTGTCTGGGTAGTGAAGAGATGCCAGAGGGTGAGCTACATGCAGAGGTGGGGCCAAATCCAAAGCTGAACCCCAGGAGCTGCACAAACAAAGAAGAGAAAGGGAAATTTCTCCCAGCAGCCGCAGGAGCAGCAGATTAAATCTCCACAATCAACTTGATGTGCCCTGCATCTGTGGAATACCTGAATAGACAACAAATCATCCCAAAATTGAAGCGGTGGACTCCCCAAACTTATTCTATGAGGCCACCATCACTGTGATACCAAAACCAGAAAAAGATGTCACAAAAAAAGATAACTACAGACCAATATCACTGATGAACATAGATGCAAAAATCCTCAACAAAATATTAGCAAACAGAATCCAACAGCACTTTAAAAGATCATACACCACGATCAAGCGGGGTTTATCCCAGTAATGCAAGGATTATTCAATACATGCAAATCAATCAATGTGATAAACCATATTAACAAACTGAATGAGAAAAACAATTTGATCATCTCAATAGATGCAGAAAAGGCTTTCAACAAAATTCAACACGCATTTAGCATAAAAACTCTCCAGAAAGTAGGCATAGAGGGAACTTACCTCAACATAATAAAGGTCATATATGAAAACCCACAGCCAATATCATTCTCAATGGTGAAAAACTGAAACCATTTCCACTAGGATCAGGAACAATACAAGGTGGCCCACTCTCACCACTATTGTTCAACATAGTTTTGGAAGGTTTAGCCACAGCAATCAGAGAAGAAAAAGAAATAAAAGGAATCCAACTCGGAAAAGAAGAAATAAAACTGTTGCTGTTTGCAGATGACATGATACTATACATAGAGAATCCTAAAGATGCTACCAGAAAACTACTAGAGCTAATCAATGAATGTGGTAATGTAGCAGGATACAAAATTAATGCATAGAAATCTCTTGCATTCCTATACACTAATGATGAAAAATCTGAAAGAGAAAATAAGGAAACACTCCCATTTACCTTTGCAACAAAAATAATAAAATACCTAGGAATAAACCTACCTAAGGAGACAAAAGACTTGTATGCAGAAAACTATAAGACACAGATGAAAGAAATTAAAGAGATGGAGAGATATACCATGTTCTTGGATTGGAAGAAGCAACATTGTGAAAATGACTATACTACCCAAAGCAATCTACAGATTAAATGCAATCCCAGCCAACTACCAATGGTATTTTTCACAGAACTAGAACAAAATTTTCACAATTTGTATGGAAACACAAAAGACCCCGAATAACCAAAGCAATATTGAGAACGAAAAATGGAGCTGGAGGAATCAGGCTCCCCAGCTTCAGACTATACTACAAAAATACAGTAATCAAGCAGTATGGTACTTGCACAAAAACAGAAATATAGATCAATAGAACAGGATAGAAAGCCCAGAGATAAACCCATGCACATATGGTCACCTTCTCTTTGACAAAGGAGACAAGAATATACAATGGAGAGAAGACAGCCTCTTCAATAAGTGGTGCTGGGAAAACTGGACAGATACATGTAAAAGTATGACATTAGAACATTCTCTAACACCATTCACAAAAATAAACTTAAAATGGATTAAACCTAAATGTAAGGCCAGACACCATCAAACTCTTAGAGGAAAACATAGGGAGAACACTCTATGACATACATCAGAGCAAGATCCTTTTTGACCAACCTCCTAGAGAAATGGAAATAAAAACAAAAATAAACAAACTTAAAAGCTTTTGCACAGCAAAGGAAACAATAAATAAGACAAAAAGACAACCCTCAAAATGGCACAAAATATTTACAAACAAAGCAACAAAGGATTAATCTCCAAAATATACAAGCAGCTCATGCAACTCAATATCAAAGACACAACCCAATCCAAAAACGGGCAGAAGACCTAAATAGACATTTCTCCAAAGAAGACATACAGATTGCCAACAAACACATGAAAGGATGCTCAACATCACTAATCATTAGAGAAATACAAATCAAAACTACAATGAGGTATCACCTCACACCAGTCAGAATGGCCATCATTAAAAACTCTACAAACAATAAATGCTGCAGAGGGTTTGGAGAAAAGGAACCCTCTTGCACTGTTGGTGGGAATGTAAATTGATACAGCCTCTGTAGAGAACAGTATGGAAGTTCCTTAAAAAACTAAAAATTTAACTACAATATGATCCAGCCATCCCACTACTGGGCCTATACCCTGAGAAAACTATAACTCAAAAAGAGTCATGTACCACAATGTTTATTGCAGCTCTATTTACAATAGCCAGGACATGGAAGCAACCTAAGTGTCCATCGACAGATGAATGGATGAAGAAGATGTGGCACATATATACAATGAAATATTACTCAGCCATAAAAAGAAATGAAGTTGAGTTATTTGTAGTAAGGTGGATGGACCTAGAGATTGTCATACGGAGTGAAGTAAGTCAGAAAGAGAAAAACAAATACGGTATGCTAACACATATATATATGGAATCAAAAAGAAAATGGTTCTGAAGAACCTAGGGGCAGGACAGGAATAAAGACACAGACATAGAGAATGGACTTGAGGACCCAGGGAAGTGGAAGGTTAAGCTGGCACAAAGTGAGAGAGTAGAATGGACATATATACACTACCAAATGTAAAATAGATAGCTAGTAGGAAGCAGATGCATAGCACAGGGAGATCACCTTGGTGCTTTGTGTCCACCTAGAGGGGTGGGATAGGGAGGATGGGAGGGAGATTCAAGAGGGAGGAGATATGGGGATATATGTATAGGTATAGCTGATTCACTTTGTTATACAGCAGAAACAAACACATCATTGTAAAACAATTATACTCCAATAAAGATGTTTTAAAAAATGAGATATTAAGATGTGGTGCATGATAAAACTTAGCATGTTTATCAAGAAGTTTTCTCAAAGAGGTTTTCTTTTCCCAATTTAATCAACGTCTGTTCAAGATAAGGAGAGAAACAGCATTTCAAGGATGTTCTCAAAGCTAGATGAAAAATATCCAAAGACTCCAACTTATGGGGAGCCATTGACAGGGCCAACTCAATAGGAGACAGAACCTACTTCAAGGATATCAATAGTTTATAAATCCAAGACAGTAGCAGGAGTAAACAGGGTTACTCTTTTGGCCGTAAGGGTTCAGAACTGACCTCCCCAAGATGTGTCACTTTGGCATGTGGATTATTTCAAGCTAAAGGCAAGGGAGACCCTGTGGTCTCAGGAGAAACTACTGCCTTCCCCAAAACCAGAAGAATTTAAATTGGGGATTTTCCCCAGCAAGAGTATTATTACCAGAGACAAGTTTTATCTAAGTGGTCCCATCTGTATGATGTGGTAAATATGTAATTACCAAACATCTGCTCTTCTTTTATAGTCCTGTGAGTGAACCTCCTGTCCTTGGGCTCCCCGGGCCCCATTCCGTTCCTTAGCTCAGGATGGCATATATACCTCGTTTAACATTTCTGTCTATGAACCTTTCATATATGTGGGATCTATGAACCTCTCATGTATGTGGGATTCTAGTATATATAAAATGAAATTTGATTTTCTCCTAGTCATCTGTCTCATGTCAGTTCAATTCTTAGACCAGCCAGAAGATCCTAGAAGGGTAAAGTTTTCTTCCTCCCCAACACTGCCAAGGAAAACGTATCCACTGTGTGATAATTTGCCAGTCTCAAAATGGTCTCATCAGTCATCTCAAATTACACCTGTACCCAGGGAACTAGTCTGAAAAATATTTATGGGCTTTTCTCCTTTCCCTTCCCCACTTCCTACCTTTGAAGGCTGTGTGGGGACGTGATGACCAGCACAGCAGTAGCTGTGTTGTAACCATCACAGGATATGTTCGAAATGAAAAGCTACCAGGTTAAGCCTGGTGGATTCAAAGCTAGAAAGAAGCTGAGTCCCTGATGTGTTGCTAAGCAGATAAAACAACCCTGAGAACCATTTGTCTCCAGAGTTCTTGTTAATTAGACAATGAATGTCTTGTGATTTAAGCCAGTAGTTCTGAAAGTCAGGCATCTAGATCAGCATCAGCATCACCTGGGAACTTATTAGAAATGCAAATCCTTGGGCACCACCCCAGACCTACGGAATGAGAGGCTCCTAGGATAGAGCCCAGCAATCTGTGTTTAACAAGTCCTCCAGGTGACTCTGCTGCAAGGAAAGTTGGAAACCACTAGTTTAAATCATTGTTAGTATGTTTTCTGTTATTTGCAGCCAAAAGCATTCCTGATTAATACAAGCAATTGTATCAAATCTCAGTGTGTTACCTCTCTGTGACTCATTTGCCAAATTTTTCTTCTGTAATATTTACAGAATTATTATTTACAGAATTTTTATTCCAACAATGCTTATCACACTGTTGCAGGGTCACAATTTACTCACACTGAAGGTAAAACTTCAGAGAAAATGAATTAACTATTTCTTTACTAATAGTTCTATATCCCTTACTGCTACATGGTGTTTATGTGCACAAATCAGAACAACCAATCTGCATTTTGATCTCTCCTGGTTGAAATGTTCTCTTTTCAGTTTATTCCATTCAAGGTCAAATCCTTAACAAAGCTTTGGTTTAAATAGCATCATCTGGATTGCTCAGCCTCTTTAGCTGTGGTGTCTAGTTTCTCGGCATTCCTCTCCTGAAGGTGGGTGGCTCATGTGATGTTCTGATAATGGGCTGAAGGAGTCTTTTGGCTCCTATGGTCTCTGGGCCAATGTCCCTTGTCCACTGGTTATGCTCCTCTTCCTGGCATCTGTGGCTGGATTTGGTGGCTGGTGAGACCCAAGGTCTTATTCCTCTTGCTGTGTCCAGTGCTTTGTGGTACTGACTTCCTGAGATCCTGGAGTGTCTGCCGTGCCCTCCATATAGTGTCTGGCCTTGCTCGTAGTGTGACATCACTCAACCCCACCTGGCTGACATACAAGAGATTCTGTGTCTTGTTCATGTCATGAATGCTTCAAGAAAATGAAATTCTTTCTGCATCTTGTTCTGAGCTATAAAATTCACTTTGCTGGTCTATTCCAGGGCTGGTGAAGGAGAAAACTCTGAAATAATCTCATTCTAGAGTTTTTAGAGTTCTTCGCTTATCTAACTGGCCAAAGACCCTACATCAGTGGTTCCAAACCCAGTGTGATTTTGTTTCCTAGGGGACATTTGGCAATGTTCAGAAACACTTTTTTTTCTTTGGCCACACTGCACAGTGTGTAAGATCTTAGTTCCCTGACCAGGGATCGAACCCATGCCCCCTGCATTGGGACAGTGGAGTTTTAACCACTGGACCACCAGGGAAGTCCTTGGAAACATTTTTGGCATCACAACTTGGGGAGTGGTAATCGTTGCTACTGATATCTACAGGGTAGAGGCTGGGGACGCTACTAAACATTCCATAATATTGTGGCAGGCAGCACCCAAGGTTCCCACCTGCCCTGCATAATCCCCTCCCCTTGAGTATGGAGACAATCTGTGAATATGATGGGATATTGATCCTGCAATTATACTACTTTATGTAGCAAAAGGAATTTTGCAGCTGTGACTAAGACCCCTAATCACTTGACTTTTAATTAAGCAAAAGGGAGAATATCCTGTGTGGGACTCACCTAATTAGGTGAGCCTTAAAAGAGACAAGGAGCCCTAGCAGGCATGCTTCCATTGGCCTTGAAGAAGCAAACAGCCCTGTTAAGAACTGCCTATGGGAGGGGCCTCTAGGAGCCGAGAGCAACCCCCATTCAGGGCCAGGAAGAAAACGGAGAGGCCTGTCCTACAACAATAAGGAAGAGGACCCCAAGCCTCAGATGAGCAGCAAGCAAAAGCAACACCTTGATTTCAGCCTGTGAGACCCTAAGCAGAGAACCAAGCTACGCTTCATGCAATCTCCTGACCCATGGAAACTGAGGTAATAAGTGCATGTGGTTTTAAGCCACTAGGTTTATGCTAACTTGTTATGCAGCAATAGAAAACTAACACAAATACACAGGACAGCCGCCACAAAACAAAGAATATATCCAGTCCAAAATGTCACTGGTGCCACTACTGAGAAACCATGCCCTACAGGGAAAATATGTTCTCCATGCCTCTTCCCCCCCCCCCCACAAATAGAAGGAGAAAACATGCAGGCATTTCACTTTCTCAGGTTGTACCCCACATTTTATTTTATTCCAAGCCAGCAAACCATATAACGATGCACATGGAGTGTGGGGATGGGAGCAGGTATCCAGGGGGCTCTGGAAAAGACTGGAATGTCCTGGAGGGGTGATATTCAAGGAGATGAGGCAGCTGTGGGATCTGGAAGAGGTCAGAGAGGTCATACAGGAGTTAGTATTAAGCTTTGCTGTGCGAGGTACAATGAAGCACATCTACGTAACCCCTGTGATGTTTTCAGAAAATTCTTTCCTCCTTGCTAACACTGTGTGAAGTTAGATTTGCTTTCGGGTGTGTAACAAAGTACTGAAAATGCCAGAGTCCTTCTTTGTCATGAGAATGAGGGTGAGAACAGAGACCTTCCCTGACCACATCTCATAGAAGTCTCCAAAAACCTGTTGGCATAGGCATTATTATGCCAATTATTATCATTTTTATGGGTGAGGACGTTGACGCTAACAGATGTTGGGCAATTTTTTTAAAGTAATTCAGCTAATAATCAGCTGAATAAGGATGCCCAGCAGTGGCTTCTCCTATATTTTGGAGATCTCAGGATTCTCAGCACTCTATTACCATGTCTTCATTACGTCCATAAAGATTACTATATAGAAGGGGTACTCAACATTTGTTACATCAGAAATACCCAGGGAGCTTTTTTTTTTTTTTGGCGGTACGCGGGCCTCTCACTGTTGTGGCCTTTCCTGTTGTGGAGCACAGGCTCCGGACGCGCAGGCTCAACGGCCATGGCTCATGGGCCCAGCCGCTCCGCGGCATGTGGGATCTTTCCGGACCGGGGCACGAACCCGTGTGCCCTGCATCGGCAGGCGGACCCTCAACCACTGTGCCACCAGGGAAGCCCCATGCTTCGCCTTTTTATGTGAGCATTCTGCTGGGTCTGGGAGGGCCACACTGCAGAGTGTGGTTAGGATAAGAGTTAAGACACTTGAGGTTGGATCTCTCTTTTTTCTTTTTCTATAAATTTATTTATTTATTTTTGGCTGTGTTGTGTCTTCGTTTCTGTGCGTGGGCTTTCTCCAGTTGCGGCGAGTGGGGGCCACTCTTCATTGTGGTGCACGGGCCTCTCACTGTCACGGCCTCTCCCGTTGTGGAGCACAGGCTCCGGACGTGCAGGCTCAGCGGCCATGGCTCACGGGCCCAGCCGCTCCGTGGCATGTGGGATCCTCCCGGACTGGGGCACGAACCCGTGTCCCCTGCATGGGCAGGCGGACTCTCAACCACTTGCGCCACCAGGGAAGCCCCCCAGGGGGGTTTTAACGAAAGGCTGAAGGCCCTGTTCTTCCTCTCTTTCGTTCCTCTATCCCCACCCCCTGACCCCAGAGAATCTAATCTCATTGCACCAGGATGTGGCCCCAGGACTGGCATTTTGTACGAGCTCCTAGTTCCTGCGTGATTCTAATGTGCACTCAGGGTTAAGAATCATTACTCTTAAAATGCAATTCTCTTTGTTCCATATGTGATTAGAATATATCCAAGTCCATTTGTTCTTCTGGGAATTTTTTCAAATAATTTCTCTTTCTTAACTGAGCTATCAGTGATTGCATATTCATATTTATTATTTTAAGAGTCAAGTTTGTTTGTTTTTTTCACGGGAAAAACATACATCAGGAAAGCAGCTAGCAAAGGCCAAGAAGGGCTGCACCAGCGTGAAGAAAAGTGTTACCATACTTCATTGGCAGGGCAAACCTCTCAGATAGCACCCTTGGCATTTGCAGATTTTTAACCTATTTAATCTTGGTCACAAAGTCATGAACAAAGAACAATAATGAAAAGCAAGTCTTCAACCCAGCAGCTGTGAATGGAATATATTGAGACTGTCTTCTCTCACATCCCTTATGTATCTAGATATTAAAAAGATCAGTTTATTCCATTCAAGGTCAAATCCCTATCAAAGCTTTGGTTTAAATAGCATCATCTGGATTGCTCAGCCTCTTTAGCTGTGGTGCCTAGTTTCTCGGCATTCCTCTCCTGAAGGTGGGTGGCTCATGTGGTGTTCTGACAATGGGCTGAAGGAGTCTTTTGGCTCCTGTGTTCTCTGGGCCAATGTCCCTTGTCCACTGGTTATGCTCCCACAGGAGCTGAAAGCTCCCCCAGGGTTCTGCCATGCAGCCAGGTTTGGGAACCTCTGGTTTACATGGGAGGGACTTGACCACATGAGCTTTAGCAGTACCTTCAGTGCAATTTCCTGTTTGTCTCAACGTATCGTGTGAACACTAGTGTCTATTAAGATACCTGGGATAGATGGAAGGAAGTTTTCAGAGGAAAAGACAATGAAACAGTTTTGCTCAAATGTTTTACAAATTTGTAATGTAAATTCAGTTATGATTTCTGCAAATATCCCATTAATTTCTTAATTGTCCAACTTTTCCAAGGTTGAGTATGCACTGCAAGATCATTTTGCCTCAGATTAGATTTAGTTAACAGGATGCAGTTTATCTCAGCTGAGGTTCCTATCCTTGTGTTTTACTCTTGGGTACATTTTCTTTTTGTTGTTGTTACCGCTCGGTTGCATTTTTCCCTAAATTAATGAAGGTGAATCATTGGCTCAAAGGAATTTCCTTTAAGTATAAAAGCAAATATTTTTAAAGTAACGTGAATGGTAGAATTCAAAATAATGTAAATGTAAACAGACCTTAACATCAGTATGGAATTTAAATATGTAGGTACTAAGGTAAGTGAATCTGTGCATATGATTATTTTACACAAGAGCAAAAAAAGAAAAGAATGACTATAAGGTCAATAATGAATATTTGATTACTGGATTTTGTTGGACTGGCAATCTATCACCCTAGTGAGTCATCTACTGTGAAATTTTGTCAAGTAATAGTCTGGAGAAGTCAAAGATTTTCCATAAATTTTAAAGCAAGTCCAATAAAATCTGTTTGCTATAGAGACTTCACCTACAGACTAGCCAATATACAGCTTCTAATTAATTGTGAATTAACTGTTAGAGATAATCCATTTCAATTTACATCATAGATGAGAAGCAGAAAAATTAAATGACTTAAAAGCAAAGAACCAATAATTGCTATAGTCAGGACTAAAACTCAGAACTCCTGGTTTGGTGTGTGTGAGTGTGTGTGTGTGTGTGCGCGTGTGCGTGTGTTGGACATGTAGTCAAACATTCCCAAGTCTGTCTTCTCACATTATGTGACAGTTCTCATATCATTTCCACTCAATGATGTCATCATGTAACTTATATTCCTGCCCAAACGAACTTAGGGTCATCTACTGGTAAAGACAGTGGTTGGCAAACACAGGGCCTATTGAAGACAGGAGACAGTCTTCATATAAACCCTCTGGCATCCAGCTTGCTCTCCACCCCTCCTCTAAAAGGCGATTTCTTGTTTCTCCTGGAAAAGCTTTCTGTGTACCATTAGCCATTTGAGAACCCCCTGGCATCCTATCTTCAAATTTACGTTTGGCAATTCTGTGCCCTGTATTAAGCCAAATCTACTTCAAAAATACCACCCTAGGGCTTTTGCAAGCAAGTTCCAAGTCACGTTAAATGCTTTGTACGTTTGTACTTTCCCTTGTGAACTGCTGGGGTAATCACCTAGGAGATGGAAATTAGCTTTGACATTTAGCAGTTAGCATTAGCAGCCATGGCTGATAATATATTACATTCCAGATAGATCAGGTAGGGGGCTCTGTGTCATGGAACAAATATCATGGAACCCTAGATGAAATGACTATTCAACAACACGTTAAATCTGGTGGTAGTTAATATGCCTAGGGAGTGAGCTCTGCCCGAGTGCAACAAAGCAGATCATTCCATTTCCTCAAATCCATAAATTCTAATACTTCCATTTTTACTAAACCTTCTTGAACTCATACCACTTCACCCAGTCATAAAAATAAGGTATCGGGTTGGCCAAAAAGTTCGTTTGGGTTTTTCGTAGCATCTTACTGAAAAATCCGAACGAACTTTTTGGCCAGGCCAATATTTTCCCTCAAAAATCTCAACAGACTTTTTTGTTACCTGGGATAGGCTTCAACTGAAACCCTCTCTTATTATAGTTAGAGGTTTTTTTTTAATTTAGTAGAGTAACAACTTCATCCAAGAAACTTGAGGTTTAGTTCAAAAAAATTATTTGATCTGGGTGAATACTTCTATTTAATAAAACTTAGGTACTTTTCTCCTATATGGTACATACTCTGTACATACTTTTCTTCATATATAAGGATACCACATTTGGTTACCTGGTTTCTCATTTTACAGCTGATTAGAAGCATGAAAAAATAGGTTGAGGGGATAAAACCTGAATGAAGCAGGCATACTTGGAGCAACGAAAAATCCGACATCAAGGGAGACAAGAAAAAATTAAAACAAAAGATTATGAGAATCAAAAGCATAACTCACTGTACATTTTAGTCTAATGCCAAGAAACCCAATATTCTTTGGTGGCCCTGAAGGCACTAGACTTTATATAATACCGAATAATTTATGTGCTTTATAATAGCCTGTGTAAAGGTGCTCATCATATAGCATTCATAAAAAGAAAAAATGTTGAAATAGGCTTATCATCAAACAGTGAAAAAATATTAGGTAAATTATAAATTTCCATGCAATTGAATATTCTACAATCTTTAAGTGGCCTTAGCAAAGAAATTTTTAAAAGATAATCATAAAAGCATTCTGAAAAAAGTTGAAACCATGTTCTATATGTTCTGTTCAACAAAGCTGAGAAGTTCACTACATTCAAAGACACTGTTCAAGATGGTTAAAATTAAAAGATGTGATAATTAAAGAAATAAAGTTTGATTCTTGAGAAAATTCAGTTATGTGTAATACTTCAGTTTTTCAAGATACAGATAAATAATGCTGTGCTAGGAAGTGGACCAATCACAAAGTGATTTGCTTTGAAATCATTTCCCAAGCTTTCTTAAATGTATTCTAATAAAACAATCACTATCTTAATCGTAAATATTCCATAGAGTACTTAGATATAGCAATCACAGCAAAGGTGGCTTTTCCCTTAGAAAGACATAAGAAATATTGAAAATAAAGTAAAAAAAAGCTAGTGGGATCTTCAACCACAGGTAAGAACCAGAAACACGTTGCTTCACACAGTATGGAAAAGTTTGGAAGTCACAGGAAGGCATTTATAACCACAACCACATATTGTTCCTCTGAGACGGAGGGACTGTATGGCCTCAAGTGTACCCTCCAGCTCTCACTGTCTATGATTCTAAGTGTCCCACACAAGGGCAAGTCTACTTGGGGAAGTTCATCAACATATACAATATGAAGGAACTCTGCTATACCTCTATTACATCTACTCTGCACTAATTTATCTTCTGACATTTATTTCTTTGACATTCTAGAAGTTTCAGCTTTCTAGTCACTGTTTATTTTCCCCTTTCACAAGGCTACATATTCTAAATGTCTCTTATTGTCTCTGTTTCTAGCTATGGTTTTTCCCACTTACAAATATCAATTGTCAAATGTTTTGTTGCATTATCTCATTTTGTCCTGTACAGAATTTATAATGTCTAGCCCTTCACATCACATATTTTAGAAATAAGAATTCTATTATATAAACACTCTTGTTATTCTAACTGTCCTACATTTACTTCTATTATTTTTTTCACATCTTTATTGGAGTATAATTGCTTTACAATGGTGTGTTAGTTTCTGCTTTACAACAAAATGAATCAGTTATATATATACATGTGTTCCCATATCACTTCCCTATTGCGTCTCCCTCCCTCCCACCCTCCCTATTCCACCCCTCCAGGCGATCACAAAGCACCGAGCTGATCTCCCTGTGCCATGCGGCTGCTTCCCACTAGCTATCTATTTTACATTTGGTAGTGTATATATGTCCATGCCTCTCTCTCGCTTTGTCACAGCATACCCCTCCCCCTCCCCATATCCTGAAGTCCAATCTCTAGTAGGTCTGTGTCTTTATTCCTGTCTTACCCCTATGTTCTTCATGACATTTTTTTTTCGTAAATTCCATATATATGTGTTAGCATACGGTATTTGTCTCTCTCTTTCTGACTTACTTCACTCTGTATGACAGACTCTAGGTCTATCCATCTCATTACAAATAGCTCAATTTCGTTTCTTTTTAAGGCTGAGTAATATTCCATTGTATATCTGTGCCACATCTTCTTTATCCATTCATCCTGTGATGGACACTTAGGATGTTTCCATCTCCGGGCTATTGTAAATAGAGCTGCAGTGAACATTTGGTACATGATTCTTTTTGAATTATGGTTTTCTCAGGGTATATGCCCAGTAGTGGGATTGCTGGGTCATATGGTAGTTCTATTTGTAGTTTTTTTTAAGGAACCTCCATACTGTTCTCCACAGTGACTGTATCAATTTACATTCCCACCAACAGTGCAAGAGGGTTCCCTTTTCTCCACACCCTCTCCAGCATTTATTGTTTGTAGATTTTTTAATGATGCCATTCTGACTGGTGTGAGATGATATCTCATTGTAGTTTTGATTTGCATTTCTCTACTGTTTAGTGATGTTGAGCATTCTTTCATGTGTTTGTTGGCAGTCTGTATATCTTCTTTGGAGAAATGTCTATTTAGGTCTTCTGCCCATTTTTGGATTGGATTGTTTGTTTTTTTGTTATTAAGCTGCATGAGCTGCTTATAAATTTTGGAGATTAATCCTTTGTCAGTTGCTTCATTTGCAAATATTTTCTCCCATTCTGAGGGTTGTCTTTTGGTCTTGTTTATGGTTTCCTTTGCTGTGCAAAAGCTTTGAAGTTTCATTAGGTCCCATTTGTTTATTTTTGTTTTTATGTCCATTTCTCTAGCAGGTGGGTCAAAAAGGATCTTGCTGTGATTTATGTCATAGGTGTCCTGCCTATGTTTTCCTCTAAGAGTTTGATAGTTTCTGGCCTTACATTTAGGTCTTTAATCCATTTTGACCTTATTTTTGTGTATGGTGTTAGGGAGTTATCTAATTTCATACTTTTATATGTACCTGTCCAGTTTTCCCAGCACCACTTATTGAAGAGGCTGTCCTTTCTCCACTGTACATTCCTGCCGCCTTTATCAAAGATAAGGTGACCATATGTGCGTGGGTTTATCTCTGGGCTTTCTATCCTGTTCCATTGATCTAGCTTTCTGTTTTTGTGCCAGTACCATACTGTCTTGATTACTGTAACCTTGTAGTATAGTCTGAAGTCAGGGAGCCTGATTCCTCCAGCTCCATTGTTTGTTCTCAAGATTGCTTTGGCTATTCAGGGTGTTTTGAGTTTCCATACAAATTGTGAAATTTTTTGTTTCTAGTTCTGTGAAAAATGCCAGTGGGAGTTTGATAGGGATTGCATTGACTCTGTAGATTGCTTTGGGTAGTAGAGTCATTTTCACAATGTTGATTCTTCCAATCCAAGAACATGGTATATCTCTCCATCTATTTGTATCATCTCTAATTGCTTTCATCAGTGTCTTATAATTTTCTGCATACAAGTCTTTTGTCTCCTTAGGTAGGTTTATTCCTAGATATTTTATTCTTTTTGTTGCAATGGTAAATGGCAGTGCTTTCTTGATTTCACTTTCATATATTTCATCCTTAGTGTATAGGAATGCCAGCGATTTCTGTGCATTAATTTTGTATCCTGCTACTTTACCAAATTCAATGATTAGTTCTAGCAGTTTTCTGGTAACGTCTTTAGGATTCTCTATGTATAGTATCATGTCATCTGCAAACAGTGACAGCTTTACTTCTTCTTTTCCCATTTGGATTCCTTTTATTTCCTTTTGTTCTCTGATTGCTGTGGCTAAAACTTCCAAAACTATGTTGAATAAGAGTGGTGAGAGTGGGCAACCTTGTCTTGTTCCTGATCTTAGTGGAAATGCTTTCAGTTTTTCACCATTGAGGACGATGTTGGCTCTGGGTTTGTCATATATGGCCTTTATTATGTTGAGGAAAGTTCCCTCTATGCCTACTTTCTGCAGGTTTTTTATCATAAATGGGTGTTGAATTTTGTCAAAAGCTTTCTCGGCATCTATTGAAATGAACATATGGTTTTTCTCCTTAATTTATTAATACGTTTTATCATTGATTGCTTTGCGTATACTGAAGAATCCTCGCATTCCTGGAATAAACCCCACTTGATCATGGTGTATGATCCTTTTAATGTGCTGTTGGGTTCTGTTTGCTAGTATTTTGTTGAGGATTTTTGCATTTATGTTCATCAGTGATATTGGCCTGTAGTTTTCTTTCTTTGTGACATCCTTGTCTGGTTTTGGTATCAGGGTGATGGTGGCCTCGTAGAATGAGTTTGGGAGTGTTCCTCCCTCTGCTATATTTTGGAAGAGTTTGAGAAGGATAGGTGTTAGCTCTTCTCTAAATGTCTGATAGAATTCGCCTGTGAAGCCATCTGGTCCTGGGCTTTTGTTTGTTGGAAGATTTTTAATCACAGTTTCAATCTCAGTGTTTGTGATTGATCTGTTCATATTTTCTATTTCTTCCTGATTCAGTCCTGGCAGGTTGTACATTCCTAAGAATTTGTCCATTTCTTCCAGGTGGTCCATTTTATTGGCATGGAGTTTCTTGTAGTAATCTCTTATGATCTTTTGTATTTCTGCAGTGTCAGTTGTTACTTCTCCTTTTTCATTTCTAATTCTATTGATTTGAGTCTTCTCCCTTTTTTTCTTGATGAGTCTGGCTAATGGTTTATCAATTATGTTTATCTTCCCAAAGAACCAGCTTTTAGTTTTATTGATCTTTGCTATCATATCCTTCATTTCTTTTTCATTTATTTCTGATCTGATTTTTATGATTTCTTTCCTTCTGCTAACTTTGGGGTTTTTTTGTTCTTCTTTCTCTAATTGCTTTAGGTGCAAGGTTAGGGTGTTTATTCGAGATGTTTCCTGTTTCTTAAGGTAGGATTGTATTGCTATAAAATTCCACCTTAGAACTGCTTTTGCTGCATCCCATAGAATTTGGGTTGTCATGTCTCCATTGTCATTTGTTTCTAGGTATATTTTTATTTCCTCTTTGATTTCTTCAGTGATCACTTCGTTATTAAGTAGTGTATTGTTTAGCCTCCATGTGTTTGTTTTTTAAACAGATCTTTTCCTGTAAGTTGATATCTAGTCTCATAGTGTTGTGGTCGGAAAAGATACTTGATACAATTTAGATTTTCTTAAATTTACCAAGGCTTGATTTGTGACCCAAGATACATCTATCCTGGAGAATATTCCATGAGCACTTGAGAAAAATGTGTATTCTGTTGTTTTTGGATGGAATGTCCTATAAATATCAATTAAGTCCATCTTGTTTAATGTATCATTTAAAGCTTTTGTTTCCTTATTTGTTTTCATTTTGGATGATCTGTCCATTGGTGAAAGTAGGGTGTTAAAGTCCCCTACTATGAATGTGTTACTGTTGATTTCCCCTTTTATGGCTGTTAGTATTTGCCTTATGTATTGAGGTGCTCCTATGTTGGGTGCATAAATATTTACAATTGTTATATCTTCTTCTTGGATCAATCCCTTGATCATTATGTAGTGTCCTTCTTTGTCTCTTCTAATAGTCTTTATTTTAAAGTCTATTTTGTCTGATATGAGAATCACTATTCCAGCTTTCTTTTGGTTTCCCTTTGCATGAAATATCTTTTTCCATTCCCTTACTTTCAGTCTGTATGTGTCTCTAGGTCTGAATTGGTCTCTTGTAGACAGCATATATATGGGTCTTGTTTTTGTATCCATTCAGCCAATCTGTGTCTTTTGGTGGGAGTATTTAGTCCATACACATTTAAGGTAATTATTGATATGTATATTCCTATTCCCATTTTCTTAATTGTTTTGGGTTTCTTATTGTAGGTCTTTTCCTTCTCTTGTGTGTCTTGTCTACAGAAGTTCCTTTAGCAGTTGTTGTAGAGCTGGTTTCGTAGTGCTGAACTTTCTGAACTTTTGCTTGTCTGTAAAGGTTTTAATTTCTCTATCAAATCTGAATGAGATCCTTGCTGGGTAGAGTAATCTTGGTTGCAGGTTTTTCTCCTTCATCACTTTAAATATGTCCTGCCAGTCCCTTCTGGCTTGCAGAGTTTCTGCTGACAGATCAGCTGTTAACCTTATGGGGATTCCCTTGTGTGTTATTTGTTGTTTTTCCCTTGCTGCTTTTAATATGTTTTCCTTGTATTTAATTTTTGACAGTTTCATTAATATGTGTCTTGGCGTATTTCTCCTTGGATTTATCCTGTATGGGACTCTCTGTGCTTCCTGGACTTGATTGACTATTTCCTTTCCCATAATAGGGAAGTTTTCAACTATAATCTCTTCAAATATTTTCTCAGTCCCTTTCTTTTTCTCTTCTTCTTCTGGAACCCCTATAATTCGAATGTTGGTGCGTTTAATGTTGTCCCAGAGGTCTCTGAGACTGCCCTCAGTTCTTTTCATTCTTTTTCCTTTACTCTGCTCTGCAGTAGTTATTTCCACTATTTTATCTTCCAGGACACTTATCCGTTCTTCTGCCTCAGTTATTCTGCTATTGATCCCTCCTAGAGTATTTTTCATTTCACTTATTGTGTTGTTCATCATTGTTTGTTTCATCTTTATTTCTTCTAGGTCCTTGTTAAATGCTTCTTGCATTTTGTCCATTCTACTTCCAAGATTTTGGATCATCTTTACTATCATTATTCTGAATTCTTTTTCAGGTAGACTGCCTATTTCCTCTTCATTTGTTAGGTCTGGTGGGTTTTTATCTTTTTCCTTCATCTGTTGTGTGTTTTTCTGTCTTCTCATTTTGCTTATCTTACTGTGTTTGGGGTTTCCTTTTTGCAGGCTGCAGGTTCGTAGTTCCCATTGTTTTTGGTGTCTGTCCCCAGTGGCTAAGGTTGGTTCAGTGGATTGTGAAGGCTTCCTGGTGGAGGGGACTAGTGCCTGTGTTCTGGTGGAGGAAAGGCTGGATCTTGTCTTTCTGGTGGGCAGGTCCATGTCTGGTGGTGTGTTTTGGGGTGTCTGTGGACTTATTATGATTTTAGGTAGTTTCTCCGCTAATGGGTGCAGTTGTGTTCCTACCTTGCTAGTTGTTTGGCATAGGATGTTCAGCACTGTAGCTTGCTGGTCGTTGAGTTAAGCTGGGTGCTGGTGTTGAGATGGAGATTTCTGGGAGATTTTCGCCATTTGATATTATGTGTAGCTGGGAGGTCTCTTGTGGACTAGTGTCCTGAAGTTGGCTCTCCCACCTCAGAGGCACAACACTGACTCCTGGCTGCAGCACCAAGAGCCTTTCATCCACACGGCTCCTTAATTTGGGATGATTCGTTGTCTATTCATGTATTCCACAGATGCAGGGTACATGAAATTTATTGTGGAGCTTTAATCCGCTGCTTCTGAGGCTGCTGGGATTGATTTCCCTTTCTCTTTTTTGTTCTCACAGCTCACAGGGGCTCAGCTTTTGATTTGGCCCTGCCTCTGCATGTAGATTGCTGGAGGGCGTCTGTTCTTCGCTCAGACAGGACGGGGTTAAAGGAGCAGCTGATTCGGGGGCTCTGGCTCACTCAGGCCAGGGGGAGGGCAGGGTACGGAGGGCAGGGTGGGCCTGCGGCGGCAGAGGCCAGCGTGACGTTGCACCAGCCTGAGGCCCGCTATGCTTTCTCCCTGGGAAGTTGTCCCTGGATCCCGGGACCCTGGCAGTGGCGGGCTGCACAGGCTCTCCGGAAGGGGGGTGTGGATAGTGACCTCTATTCGCACACAGGCTTCTTGGTGGTGGCAGCAGCAGCCTTAGCGTCTCATGCCCGTCTCTGGGGTCCGCGCTTTTAGCCGCGGCTCGCACCCGTCTCTGGAGCTCCTTTAAGCAGCACTCTTAATCCTCTCTCCTCACGTACCAGGAAGAAAAGAGGAAAGAAAAAGCCTCTTGCCTCTTCGGCAGGTCCAGACTTTTCCCCGTACTCCCTTCCGGCCAGCCATGGCGCACTAATCTCCTGCAGGCTGTGTTCACGCCACCAACCCCAGTCCTCTCCCTGCGCTCCAATGGAAGCCCAAGCCTCAACTCCCAGCCCCGCCCGCCCCGGCGGGTGAGCAGACAAGCCTCTCGGGCTGCTGAGTTCCGGTCGGCACTGATCCTCTGTGCGGGAATTTCCCCGCTTTGCCCTCCGCACCCCTGTTGCTGTGCTCTCCTCCGCAGCTCCAAAGGTTTCTCCCTCCGCCACCTGCAGTCTCCGCCCGCGAAGGGGCTTCCTGGTGTTTGGAAACCTTTCCTCCTTCATGGCTCCATCCCACTGGTGCAAGTCCCGTCTCTATCCTTTTGTCTCTGTTTATTCTTTTTTCTTTTGCGCTACCCAGGTACGTGGGGGGTTTCTTGCCTTTTGGGAGGTCTGAAGTCTTCTGCCAGTGTTCGGTAGGTGTTCTGTAGGAGCTCTTCTACGCGTAGATGCACTTCTGGTGTATCCGTGGGGAGGAAGGTGATCTCCACGTCCTCCTCTGCCATCTTTCCCTACTTCTATTATTTACCCAAGAGTTATATCCTAAATATTTAAAGTTGGTGTGTCTCAGGCACCAACCAATCAGAATAGAAGTAAACTCAATTCCAGTGGATACAGACTGAATAATTCTTATGCCTATACCAGTGCATGACAGCTGAGTGTGAGTCCCAAGTCCAACCCAAAATGCTCTGAATTATTACAGTTACACTTTTTCCTCCATCTCTTTTGGGAAAATTAATCCTGGTGAGTTCTCTTTTATTTTTCCCTAATCCATAACTATTTATCTGTAGTTTTAGTACTGCACCTTAAGCAACACTTTACAACGGTCTGTATCTATAAGATGCTAATCACAATTATTTGCCAACTAATTAGATGACCTAGATGAAATAGACAAGTGCCTAGACAGACACAAAATATCAAAACTGACTCAAAAATAAATAGAAAATCAGAATAAGCACATAAAAAGTAAGTTAATTAGTAATATTAAAAATAATTCCCAGGAAAGCCGAACCTCAGATGGCCTCACTAGTGAACTCTACCAAATGTTTAAGAATTAACACCAATCCTTCACAAATTCTTACAAATAATAAAAAAAGGAGGGAACACTTCCCAATGCATTGGATAATATCATATCCTTTGACTTTGCTCATGGTGGCTTTACCAGGCAGTAATCTCATATATTTATGAAACTAAATTTAACCAGTACTTGTTATGGCCTAAGAGCTTTGTAACATACCTAAAAGGGCCATTCACACTCTGAAATTATTAAAATATAAATGGATAGTGTGGAAGAGACTGCTCTGATGTCCAATAAACTCTGTTTTGTTTTACTTTCATAGTGAAAGAATTGAAGTCTCAGACTATACCAGTTGTAAACTTCAAACCACAAAATTATGTGAGGCTGACACCTACAGTTTCAATTTCTCACCAAGAGCCCAGCAAGAAAAGGAAAAATGCTTTGTGTTCTCCCTATTCCAATGGGCAGTTATTTTCTAATCTACAGATGGGTGCCACTCTTCAAGTATCCAATTTAAGGCAAACATGTAAGTTCTGAGACCCACCTCTCACAAGGACAAGACTTATCCTCTTCCACCTCACAGATGCTAAAATCCAAGCCCTCACATCAAGACTGACAGCCCAGCTCAGCCAGCCATCAACTCACATGCTTTCTGCTCTCATTTTTATTTCTAGCTTACTTTCCAAAGCCTGGGATTTTCTTTTCTTTTCTCAGCTATACATTTAGAATAATGTGTGTTAGATGTTACTCCACATTTCTGAGTGTGCAGAATTTTAGGTCATTTACTTTGCCACATTTCCTGAACCAGAAAACCATTCTTCAATTTTTTTAAGGGTTTCACTGCCAGTCACTATAGGAAAGCAGACAGAGATTACTAAAAAAGATGGGAAACCACAAAACTTCTGGAAGTCTTACAAAATTGTTAATGCTACAAACTGCAAAACAGCAGCTTCTGACAGTTTTTTTTTAAAAAATTGGGCTCAGAAGCTAAAGTGTCCACTGCTCTTTTTTCCTAAGGAAGAAGGTCATGAAAGCTTCCTAACTACTGACTCTTCCACTTTTTACAAGTCAGGTCAACTCTTTTCCTCCATAATGGCCCCTCTGTAGCATAGAAATTTTATTCCATGAGTATGAACCATGGAAAGCCCTCTGGTTTACAATGGGTAATTACCACTCCAGGAATCTCTTGACAGCCAAATCCCATATTAAGAAAAACTCAATTTCCAAATAGGAGAGATGACTTCCTGGTGCAATTTTAGAGTTCCTTCTCTAAGGTAGAACTCTGTGGAATTCAAGAAAGTTGTAGGGGAATCAAAGACACAATGTCTAATAGGATTTTGTGTAATATGTGGAACCTACTTATACTAAAAATTTAATTATTATTTATTTGAAATTCAAAATTAACTGGGTGTCCTATATTTTTATTTGCTAAATGTGGCAGCCCTACTCTACAGCAGTGCAGGGATCTTTTTCTGTGGCTCGTGGTCCTGTGAGTTTCTGGGGTAACTTCGGAGAAAACAAAGACTGGTTTGGATAATGGAATCCTACCAGACAATTAAACTCCTAGTACCTGCAACTTCACAGGAGCTCAGACATGACTATATTCCAATGGATATCTTCACTAAAGATTACAAGAAAGGAAGACAAAACTGTTTACCAGTACCTTTCACAATTTCCCCCAGATTCAAGTCGTAAGTACACACCACTGAGGGTAAAAAGTGATGGAGTGGGGTGGATGGAGTGAGTATATCAGGTTATCACAGCAGGTTTCTTTTAATCCAAAGACTGTTTTCCGAGAAGATCCATTCCTACATTTTCCTTGTGAACTTTCAGCATCTCCTACCACTGATCAAATGCACTGAAGGATTTAGACCCTGCTAAATCCTTTGGTCCTTGGATCCCTTCTCCCTGACTGACATCAGTAGAGCAGCCAGATGCCCAGAATTATGAAATCCTGCCTATTGCCTGGGGAAATGGTGAAACATTCTGAGGCAAAAGCAGTTTCTGACTTTATCAAGTGACTCTAGTTATGAAAGTCTGGCTATTAAATCTATTTCAAAGCGGGTAGAAGGTAATAATGTTAGTTTAAACTCTGGGGAAGCCAACTACAGCCACGATATCATGTGCCCATCTGCTGATTTCAAAGCAATTTAAGCATTTCCTATCACTCAGCTTTCATCTCTAGACTCCAATTCAAAGTAGGCCTCCCATTTCTCATTACAGCCCCCCTAATAATCCTAGCCTTAAAATGTTTATAAATCAGTAGGAATTAATCAGAATGTTCTTCCTTAAAACAATATTAAACCAATAGAGGAGTCAATATATGCGTAGCCCATGGGCCAAATCCTGCACAGACATGTTGAGAGGTATGGAATGGAGAGACAGAGCTTAATTTCATTTCCACTGTGTGTCTTTAGATGAAGCAGGTACTCTCTGGAAACTCAGAGAGTCTACCTCTCCCAATTGTCTTATATTGATCCATCCCATAGTTTATGGTTCTTGTCTGCCCTGGAAGAGAGTTCATCCAATGTGTTCAAGGAACATCCCATGTGCCAATCAGGTGTTTTCAAATGCAGTTTTAAGGCTTCCTATCACTATTCATTTTTCTCTAGACGCCAAATCATAGAAATCATAGAAACAATATAAAGCTATGTATTTGTATGAATTTCATATAAATTTCTCATTTCCTGGGTCTTTTCTTTCTGTTGGCTGGACACAGCTTCTCACATACCTGTATTCCTTTGCACGCAATTTTCACCTCTTCTACAATGATTTCCTCCAATTCTATTCGCATCCTAGCCTCCCTGCCATGTTCTACTCATTTTCAAGTCACAGCTCAAACATTGCTTCACCGTGGAATGCTTCCTGCTGCCCCAGGGCAGCCTTAAATGCTTCCTCCACTAAAACTTATACATCCATTCATGTCAGCCTTTCTTACTACAGTATTTGTTTGTATTTAAATTCCTAGAGATTAGAGACACTGTGGTCTATATCTAGTTCTCCTGTACCTAGCACAGTAGCTGCCCCATTGTAGGTTTTAAATATTTGTTCAGTGAATTAATGAATACATGAAGGAATGTAATTTAGTTGAATCGTAGTGTGCCTGAGACTAAAGTCACAACCTCAACATTCATATGAACAAATAAGTTTCATTTTCCTTAATAGCAGCATCTTCACCCTTAACCAGTCTAATGCCCTAATCACTTTTATAAGACAAGTCGAATTTCATATGGAATGACTCTATGTCATTCCTTCACCACTACCCAGAGAAGGCACTGCTACTAGGGACTGATGGTGGCATTATCTCTGAGTTTAAATGACAACATATTTTCTTGATGTTGAAACATCCATTACCCTAGGTTTGCTATGGCTGTCTAAACATTTACCCTCAATTGCTGGTGTGTGCTCACCCATTTCTTATTGCATTCTATGGCACAGAAGGAAAAGAATGTCACTTTTTACAAATCTTTCTCCTTTCTGGAGGTGAGAAGTTTGTCTTTGTCACAGATGTAAGATGGTGTGAAATCAAAATGAGACTTTTCAGATTTCCATCCTGTGAGTCAAATAACTTTTCCACACTATTTTACCTTAGAGAACTCAATCTCAAACTTTCTACAGAAAAGGGATTTTTTCCATAATAGCCATTGATTCGAAGTTTGGTGGCCTGACCCAAAAGTCACCCTGCCAAAGTGAAGTCAAGTTGTATTAGTCTGTAGCCTTCAATGACTGGAATTGTGGTCTGTGGACCAAGAGTAACAGTATCTCCTCGGACCATACAGAAATGCAGAATGTAGGGTCCCGGCCCAGAACTAATCAATCAGATCCGCGCTTTAACAAAACCCCCTGGTTGTTCAAATACATATTAAATTTTGGAAAACACTGTTCTGGAATCTCCATTCTAAAGCACAGGCTTCCTCCTTGACTTCTGATACGTGTTCATTAGGTGCAAATCTGAATACTTGCCATGTTCCTTCCCTCCAGCTAATGGGTCAGAATTGATTTTTTTATAGTATGTATCCATTAGGAAGCTTTTATCTGCAAGTAAACCCAAACATGGACATGCACAGGTGTACACACATGCACAAGTTCAAAGTAACTTAAGAGGAGTCATTATCTCATGTAACAGAAGGTCCTGAGATGAGAAGGTTGCAGGGTTAGTCAATTAGGCATCCTAGTGAGCTCATCAAGTTCCCAGTGGTCCTTCTATCTTTCCCCTCAGCCACCCTTCACATGGTCTACTCATATTAATTTCCTTTCTTATCCCAAGATGGTTGCCACAGTTCCAAGCATCACATGCAGAAACAAAAATATCAGCAGCAGAAAATAATTTTTCTTCATGATCACCTATTTTTGAGTCTGAAGAAAACATTTTTTTTTCAGAATCCCCTCCACAGACATCCCCTTGTATCACGTCAGCCAGAATTATATCACATGACCTTGTCTGAGCCAATCACTGGTAAGGAGTACAGATCCTCCTTGGTTGGCTTAGACCAATCATTATTCATTTCTTGTGGTTCATCCTTTTTTATATAAATTTTATTTTATTTATTATTTTTGGCTACATTGGGTCTTCCCTGCTGAGCCTGGGCTTTCTCTAGTTGTGGTGAGCTGTAGCTACTCTTCGTTGCGGTGTGTGGGCTTCTCATTGCGGAGCACAGGCTCTAGGCATGCGAGCTCAATAGTTGTGGCACATGGGCTCAGTAGTTGTGGCTCTTGGGCTCTAGAGCGCAGGCTCAGTAGTTATGGCGCACGGGCTTTGTTGCTCCATGACATGTGGGATCTTACTGGACCAGGGCTCAAACCTGTGTTCCCTGCAGTGGCAGGCGGATTTTTAATCACTGCGCCACCAGGGAAGCCGTTTTGTGGTTCATTCTAAGGTTTGCTCTCCTAAAGCACATAAAGAGTGAAAATTGTGCAAAAGAGTGTTTGCTTAGCAACGGAGAAGGTGGGCAAGAAGTGGGGGGTGATTTGAGGTGGAGGTAGTAATGGGACTTCTAAAGCAAAAAAGAATATTCCTAAATATAAGCCATATAAACAAAAGGAAATTTATCTTTTTTGACTAAGGACATTGCTTACAAGAGACATGTGATAGAAATCAACATTGGATCTTAGTCCCCAAGTAACTACCAGAGTCTCCCTGAGCCCTCCCTCTTATCTGTGCCTGCCTTGCAGTGGTCAAGGACCTCCACCCTCTATGTGGAGCACAGCCAGGAAATGGACTCAGGAGCTGGTGCTCTGCTGCTGTGCTACCACATGGCACTCTTGGGCCTAAAGCAGCATACCCAGCAGGTCGTTTACATCAGACTCCAGCTATTCAGTCAAACTGCTACACCTGTCACTCCTGTCACACCTGTCACTGGGGATGTCATAGGCTTGACTCCCTCAGCAAAACAAGTCTGTAGCTGATGGCTATAGTAGTGACATTGGTTGATGTTTCCAGTGAACATGGTAGATAATAGGGAACTAAAAGGAGGGGAGAGGAATATATATATCAATCAAAGGGCAAGAGAGTCAAGGACAGTGATACTCAAACATTAGTTAGTGTGCTTTATTACCATCTGCCTCAGAGGTTTGACATGAGAAGCAAAATGGTTAGTAAGTATCCCAGGTGATTGCAGTACAAGTGGTCTTTTACATCATTCTTGAGGAGCACTGATCTGGAGGAAGAAACTATTCCTTTTCTTTATCCTTTGGTATAATATTGTCCCAATATCTTTTTGGATTAAGAACAAGGATCATTTCCCTCTTACCACATACCCCCCTTACTAGGGCAACTTGTATGTTTGGATCCAGGCATTCACACAAGAAATGCAAAGGGGGGTGGAGTCCCACAAACACTAAGTCTTTGAAACAGGCTTTGCCAGCTGCCACAGTAGCACAGAGGAGTGAAAAGAGCACTGGGGTTCTGGTCCCACTTCTGCCACTAGGAGCCACATTGGTCATATCACAGCTTCTCTAGGTCTCAGTTTTCTCATCTATAAAATGGAAATAATAATACCTACCTTGTCTTACACACTGTTTGAAGACAGAGATGTATATACATATGGAACTTGTAGTAAACTGCGTGATACAATAAAAACGTATTCCTTTCCAGCGTTGATTTATAGAATTATTTTCCCATGATATTGAATCATTTTTTTACATCTTTATTGGAGTATAATTGTTTTACAATGATGTGTTAGTTTCTGATTTATAACAAAGTGAATCAGTTATACATATATATATGTTCCCATATCTCTTCCCTCTTGCGTCTCCCTCCTTATCCCTCCCATCCAGGTGGTCACAAAGCACAGAACTGATCTCCCTGTGCTATGCAATTGCTTCCAACTAGCTATCTTTTTTACGTTTGGTAGTGTATATATGTCCATGCCACTCTCTCACTTTGTCACAGCTTACCCTTCCCTCTCGCATATCCTCAAGTCCATTCTCTAGTAGGTCTGTGTCTTTATTCCCGTCTTACTCCTAGTTTCTTCAGGACATTTTTTTTTCTTAGATTCCATATATATGTGTTAGCATATGGTATTTGTCTTTCTCTTTCTGACTTACATCACTCTGTATGACAGACGCTAGGTCCATCCACCTCATTACATATAACTCAATTTCATTTCGTTTTATGGATGAGTAATATTCCATTGTATATATGTGCCACATCTTCTTTATCCATTCATCCTATGATGGACACTTAGGTTGTTTCCATCTCCTGGCTATTGTAAATAGAGCTGCAATGAACATTTTGGTACATGACTCTTTTTAAATTATGATTTTCTCAAGGTATATGCCCAGTAGTGGGATTGCTGGGTCATATGGTAGTTCTATTTGTAGTTTTTGAAGGAACCTCCATACTGTTCTCCATAGTGGCTGTACCAATTCACATTACTACCAGCAGTGCAACAGTGTTCCCTTTTCTCCACACCCTCTCCAGCATTTGTTGTTTCTAGATTTTTTGATGATGGCAATTCTGACCGGTGTGAGATGATATCTCATTGTAGTTTTGATTTGCATTTCTCTAATTATTAATGATGTTGAGCATTATTTCATGTGTTTCTTCGCAATCTGTACATATTCTTTGGAGAAATGTCTATATAGGTCTTCTGCCCATTTTTGGATTTGGTTGTTTGTTTTTTTGTTATTGAATTGCATGAGCTGCTTGTAAATTTTGGATATTAATCCTTTGTCAGTTGCTTCATTTGCAAATATTTTCTCCCATTCTGAGGGTTGTCTTTTGGTCTTGTTTATGGTTTCCTTTGCTGTGCAAAAGCTTTGAAGTTTCATTAGGTCCCATTTGTTTATTTTTGTTTTTAATTCCATTTCTCTAGTAGGTGGGTCAAAAAGGATCTTGCTGTGATTTATGTCATAGAGCGTTCTGCCTATGTTTTCCTCTAAGAGTTTGATAGTTTCTGGCCTTACATTTAGGTCTTTAATCCATTTTGAGCTTATTTTTGTGTATGGTGTTAGGAAGTGTTCTAATCTCATACTTTTACATGTACCTGTCCACTTTTTCCAGCACAGCTTATTGAAGAGGCTGTCCTTTCTCCACTGTACATTCCTGCTGCTTTTATCAAAGATAAGGTGACCATATGTGCGTGGGTTTATCTCTGGGCTTTCTATCCTGTTCCATTGATCCATCTTTCTGTTTTTGTGCCAGTACCAGACTGTCTTGATTACTGGAGCTTTGTAGTATAGTGTGAAGTCAGGAAGCCTGATTCCTCCAGCTCAATTTTTCGTTCTCAGGATTGCTTTGGCTATTTGGGGTCTTTAGTGTTTCCATACAAATTGTGAAATTTTTTGTTCTAATTCTGTGAAAAATGCCAGTGGTAGTTTTATAGGGATTGCATTGAATCTGTAGATTACTTTGGGTAGTAGAGTCATTTTCACAATGTTGATTCCTCCAATCCAAGAACATGGTATTTCTCTCCATCTATTTGTATCATACTTAATTTCTTTCATCAGTGTCTTATAATTTTTGGCATACAGATCTTTTGTCTCCTTAGGTAGGTTTATTCCTAGATATTTTATTCCTTTTGTTGCAATAGTAAAGGGGAGTGTTTTCTTGATTTCACTTTCAGATTTTTCATCATTAGTGTATAGGAATGCCAGAGATTTCTGTGCATTAATTTTGTATCCTGCTACTTTACTAAATTCATTGATTAGCTCTAGCAGTTTTCTGGTAACGTCTTTAGGATTCTCTATGTATAGTATCATGTCATCTGCAAACAGTGACAGCTTTACTTCTTCTTTTCCGATTTGGATTCCTTTTATTTCCTTTTCTTCTCTGATTGCTGTGGCTAAAACTTCCAACACTATGTTGAATAAGAGTGGTGAGAGTGGGCAACCTTGTCTTGTTCCTGATCTTAGTGGAAATGCTTTCAGTTTTTCACCATTGAGGATGATGTTGGCTATGGGCTTCTCATATATGTCCTTTATTATGTTGACGAAAGTTTCCTCTATGCCTACTTTCTGCAGGTTTTTTTATCATAAATGGGTGTTGAATTTTGTCAAAAGCTTTCTCTGCATCTATTGTGATGATCATATGGTTTTTCTCCTTCAATTTGTTAGTATGGTTTATCACATTGATAGATTTGTGTATATTGAAGAATCCTTGCATTCCTGGAATAAACCCCACTTGATCATGGTGTATGATCCTTTTAATGTGCTGTTGGGTTCTGTTTGCTAGTATTTTGTTGAGGATTTTTCATCTATGTTCATCAGTGATATTGGCCTGTAGTTTTCTTTCTTTGTGACATCCTTGACTGGTTTTGGTATCAAGGTGATGGTGGCCTCATAGAAGGAATTTGGGAGTGTTCCTCCCTCTGCTATATTTTGGAAGAGTTTGAGAAGGATAGGTGTTAGCTCTTCTCTAAATGGTTGATAAAATTCGCCTGTGAAGCCATCTGGTCCTGGGCTTTTGTTTGTTGGAAGATTTTTAATCACAGTTTCAATTTCAGTGCTTGTATTTGGTCTGTTTATATTTTCTATTTCTTCCTGATTCAGTCTTGGCAGGTTGTACATTCCTAAGAATTTGTCCATTTCTTCCAGGTGGTCCATTTTATTGGCATAGAGTTGCTTGTAGTAATCTCTCATGATCTCTTTTATTTCTGCAGTGTCAGTTGTTACTTCTCCTTTTTCATTTCTAATTCTATTGATTTGAGTCTTCTCCCTTTTTTTCTTGATGAGTCTGGCTAATGGGTTATCTATTTTGTTTATCTTCTCAAAGAACCAACTTTTAGTTTTATTGATCTTTGCTATTGTTTCCTTAATTTCTTTTTCATTTATTTCTGATCTGACTTTTATGATTTCTTTCCTTCGGCTAACTTTGGGGTTTTTTTGTTCTTCTTTCTCTAATAAACAACCTAACCTTGCTTTAGGTGCAAGGTTAGGTTGTTTATTCTAGATGTTTCCTGCTTCTTAAGGTGGGCTTGTATTGCTATAAACTTCCCTTTTAGAACTGCTTTTGCTGCATTCCATAGGTTTTGGGTCATTGTGTCTCCATTGTCATTTGTTTCTAGGTATTTTTTGATTTCCTCTTTGATTTCTTCAGTGATCACTTCGTTTTTAAGTCATGTATTGTTTAGCTTCCATGTGTTTGTATTTTTTACAGATCTTTTCCTGTAATTGATATCTAGTCTTATAGCGTTGTGGTCGGAAAAGATACTTTACACAACTTCAGTTTTCTTAAATTTACCAAGGCTTCATTTGTGACCCAAGATATAATCTATCTTGGAGAATGTTCCATGAGCACTTGAGAAAAATCTGTATTCTGTTGTTTTTCGATGGAGTGTCCTATAAATATCAATTAAGTCCATCTTGTTTAATGTATCATTTAAAGCTTGTGTTTCCTTTTTTATTTTCATTTTGGATGATCTGTCCATTGGTGAAAGTTGGGTGTTAAAGTCCCCTACTATGAATGTGTTTGTTGATTTCCCCTTTTATGGCTGTTAGTATTTGCCTTATATATTGAGGTGCTCCTATGTTGGGTGCGTAAATATATACAATTGTTATATCTTCTTCTTGGATCGATCCCTTGATCGTTGTGTAGTGTCCTTCTTTGTCTTTTCTAATACTCTTTATTTTAAAGTCTATTTTGTCTGATATGTGAATCGCTACTCCAGCTTTCTTTTACTTTCCATTTGCATGGAATATCTTTTTCCATCCCCTCACTTTGAGTCTGTATGTGTCTCTAGGTCTGAAGTGAGTCTCTTGTAGACAGCATATATATGGGGCTTGTTTTTGTATCCATTCAGCCAGTCTGTGTCTTTTGGTGGGAGCTTTAATCCATTTACATTTAAGGTAATTATCAATATGTATGTTCCTATTCCCATTTTCTTAATTGTTTTGGGTTTGTTATTGTAGGTCTTTTCCTTCTCCTGTGTTTCTTGCCTAGAGAAGTTCCTTTAGCATTTGTTGTAAAGCTGGTTTGGTGGTGCTGAACTCTCTCAGCTTTTGCTTGTCTGTAAAGGTTTTAATTTCTCCATCAAATCTGAATGAGATCCTTGCTTGGTAGAATAATCTTGGTTGCAGGTATTCTCTTTCATCACTTTAAATATGTCCTGCCAGTCCATTCTGGCTTGCAGAGTTTCTGCTGAAAGATCAGCTGTTAACCTTATGGGGATTCCCTTGTGTGTTATATGTTGTTATTCCCTTGTTGATTTTAATGTTTTCTTTGTATTTAATTTTTGACAGTTTCATTAATATGTGTCTTGGCATGTTTCTCCTTGAATTTATCCTGTGTGGGACTCTTCTGGGCTTCCTGGACTTGATTAACTATTTCCTTTCCCATATTAGGGAAGTTTTCAACTATAATCTCTTCAAATATTTTCTCAGTTCCTTTCTTTTCCTCTTCTTCTTCTGGAACCCCCAAAATTCAAATGTTGGTGCGTTTAATGTTCTCCCAGAGGTCTCTGAGACTGTCCTCAGTTCTTTTCATTCTTTTTTCTTTATTCTGCTCTGCAGTAGTTATTTCCACTATTTTATCTTCCAGGTCACTTATCCGGTCCTCTGTCTGTTATTCTGCTATTGATCCCTTCTAGAGTGTTTTAATATCATTTATTGTGTTGTTCATTGTTGTTTGTTTCCTCTTTAGTTCTTCTAGTTCCTTGTTAAATGTTTCTTGCATTTTCTCTATTCTATTTCCAAGATTTTGGATCATCTTTACTATCATTATTCTGAATTCTTTTTCAGATAGACTGCCTATTTCCCCTTCATTTGTTAGGTCTGGTGGGTTTTTATCTTTTTCCTTCATTTGTTGTGTGTTTTTCTGTCTTCTCATTTTGCTTATCTTACTGTGTTTGGGGTTTCCTGTTTGCAGGCTGCAGGTTCATAGTTCCCGTTGTTTTTGGTATCTGTCCCCAGTGACTAAATTTGGTTCAGTGGGTTGTGTAGGCTTCCTGGTGGAGGGTACTAGTGCCTGTGTTCTGGTGGATGAGGCTGGATCTTGTCTTTCTGGTGGGCAGGTCCATGTCTGGTAGTGTGTTTTGGGGTGTCTGTGGACTGATTATGATTTTAGGCAGCCTCTCTGCTAATGGGTGGGGTTGTGTTCCTGTCTTGCTAGTTGTTTGGCATAGGGTGTCCAGCACTGTAGCTTGCTGGTCGTTGAGTGAAGCTGGGTGCTGGTGCTGATATGGAGATCTCTGGGAGATTTTTGCCATTTGATATTATGTGGAGCTGGGAGGTCTCTTGTGGACCAGTGTCCTGAAGTTGGCTCTCCCACCTCAGAGGCACAGTATTGACTCCTTGCTGCAGCACCAAGAGCCTTTCATCACACAGCTCAGAATAAATGGGAGAAAAAGTCGAAAGAAAGCAAGAAAGCAAGAAAGAAAGAAGGAAGGAAAGAAAGAAGGAAAGAAAAAGAAAGAAAGAAAGAATATAAAGTACAATAAAATAAAGTAAGATAAAATAAAAGGTATTAAAATAAAAAATAATTATTAAGAAAAAAGTTTTTTTAAGTAAGAAAAAAAAAACGGACAGTTAGAACCCTATGACAGATGGTGAAAGCAAAGCTATATAGACAAAATCTCACACAGAAGCATACACACACAAAAAGAGGAAAAGGGGAAAAAATAATAAATCTTGCTCTCAAAGTCCACCTCCTTGATTTGCGATGATTCTTTGTTCAGGTATTCCACAGATGCAGGGCACATCAACTTGATTGTGGAGATTTAATTCGCTGCTTCTGAGGTTTCTGGGAGAGATTTCTCTTTCTCTTCTTTGTTTGCACACCTCCCGGGGCTCAGCTTTGGATTTGGCCCCGCCTCTGCATGTAGGTCGCCGGAGGGCGTCTGTTCTTCACTCTGACAGGACGGGGTTAAAAGAGCAGCTGATTCGGAGGCTCTGGGTCACTCAGGCCGGGGGGAGGGAGGGGCACGATGTAGGGCGAGCCTGAGTTAGTAGAGGCTGGCGGGACTTTGCACCAGCCTGAGGCACACCGTGCGTTCTCCCGGGGCAGTTGTCCCTGGATCCTGGGACCGTTGTCCCTGGATCCCGGGACCCTGGCAGTGGCAGGCTGCACAGGCTCCCGGGAGGGGAGGTGTGGATATGACCTGTGCTCGCACACAGGCTTCTTGGTGGCAGCGGCAGCAGCAGCAGCAGCTTTAGCTCTCATGCCCGTCTCTGGGGTCCGTGCTGTTAGCTGCGGCTCAGCCCGTCTCTGGAGCTCCTTGAAACAGCACTCTTAATCCCCTCTCCTCGAGTACCAGGAAACAAAGAGGGAAGAAAAGTCTCTTGCCTCTTCGGCAGTTCCAGACTTTTTCCCAGACTCCCTCCCAGCTAGCCGTGGTGCACTAGCCCCCTGCAGGCTGTGTTCACGCCGCCAACCCCAGTCCTCTCCCTGCGCTCCGACCAAAGCCCGAGCCTCAGCTCCCAGCCCTGCCCGCCCCAGCGGGTGAGCAGACAAGCCTCTCGGGCTGGTGAGTGCAGATCGGCTCTGGTCCTCTGTGCGGGAATCTCTCCGCTTTGTCCTCCACACCCTTGTTGCTGCACTCTCCTCTGTGGCTCCAACGCTTCCCCCTCCGCCACCTGCAGTCTCCACCTGTGAAGGGGCTTCCTAGTGTGTGGAAACCTTTCCTCCCTCACAGCTCCCTCCCATTGGTGCTTGTCCCGTCCCTATTCTTTTGTCTCTGTTTATTCTTTTTTCTTTTGCCCTACTCAGGTACGTGGGGAGTTTCTTGCCATTTGGGAGGTCTGAGGTCTTCTGCTAGTGTTCAGTAGGTGTTCTGTAGGAGTTGTTCCACATGTAGATGTATTTCTTGTGTATCTGTGGGGAAGAAGGTGATCTCCGTGTCTTACTCTTCTGCCATCTTCCCAACCAAAAACTGAAGCATTTTTAAATTTTATATATTTGCTGTGTGCAACATCTTGAACTTGGTAATTTTACAAGGGCTGACCATTCTCTTCCACTGGACTGCTATCCACATGGCATCAAGCAGGGCTTTATCTTCACTAACTCACTCATGGGCTATATGAGACCAAAAATTGTGGCATTAACTGGCAATGTCTCCTCTGAAGTCTTTGGTTTGCACTTTGAAAGGCTTGAAAATGTGTTTTTAATCAGTGTGACCAAGGAAACACCAAAAACAAGAGCCATTTCCATTTCTACCTTATTAACTCCCCCCCCCCAAACAAACACAAAAAATACTGCCAGTAATACTGTTTTAAGAGTTTCAAGATGACAGTCAACTGAGACATGAACAAAATTATTTCCATAAAGAATGAAGATTGAGGCATCAAGAACAATCATAGAAGAGGCAATAACTTTTTACTGAATCAAAAATTGACTCAATGAGAAATATATCACTTGCTCCAACTTATGAATAATCATTCTATTCTCTTTGACATACCAGTACATTTAGTAAAATTGTTTCCTTTCATACCAATACACTTAGTAAAATTATTTTTTCTTCTTATTTGTGATTTGCACTACGGATTCCAACTGGGACAGAAATAAATGGGATACGTGTACCAGGACCTCCCCGTGATCCCAGGCCAACTCATGTAGTCCTGTCAATGAAGGCAATTATAATTCTAATGAATATGATTGATGCTCACTTACAAGGAAACTGAGTTCAGAAAAGATTTTTGCCTTTTTGTTTAAATGTACAGACCAACTGGCTCCCAAATGAGTCTCATACAAATGTCCCCCATCTTATTTTCAAAAGAAATAATAATAGTACCAGGAGCTATCAAATAAAAGCTCTTTCTCAGGCATGGAGTAATTTGAAGGAATTACAGTGTCCAAGGGCCACATACCTGTTTTTGCACAAAAACACAGGCAGGCACAATAAACCAATATGTAACACCTGTCCAGGCTAGAGGCAGCAGGATTTACTTATCAGACAATAATGTTCACAAATCCCAGCACTTCCCAGATCTTCATTTTTCTAGGCACAGAAACCTCAAGGACTAACTTTTATGACCTGGATTCCAGTAGACTGAATAATGGCCAAAGATATAGGTCTTAATTCCTAGAACATATTAAAATTACCTTATAAGGAAAAAGGATCTTTGCAAAAGTGATTAAATTAAGGCATCTTGACATGACAAGATTATCCTGACTCGTCCAGGTGAGCCCTAAATGCAATCACAAGTGTCCTTTTTAAGAGGGAGGCAGAGGGAGATTTGATACACAGAAAAGAGATGTGAAGACAGAGGCAGAGACCGGAGTAGTGCAGCTTAAGTGAAAGAATTCTGACAGCCACTAAATGCTGGAAGAGACAGATTCTCTCCTAGGGCCTCTGGAGGGAGCGAACCCCAGCCAGCACCTTGATTTCAGACCAGTGAAACTAAAGTTGAACTTCCGACCTCTAGAACTGTGAGAGAGTAAAATTCTGTTGTTTTAAAGCACGCAGTTTGTGGTGATATGTTACAGCGGCCACAGAAAACTAATATACGGACCCAAATCGTCTTTCTTTTCCTGCTTCTCTTTAAGGCCCCAGAAGCCAGCAAAAGTGAATTCCCTGTTCCTGTTTTACACCTCCATGCTATGTGTCCATGCTTTCTTGACTAGAACATCCCGCCTCATTTCTCTAAAATAAACCCTATTCAGTCCTCAAGGAATAATTCAAAGGTCACATTCTCCACATTTTTGACTTGAATTTCAATGTACCAATGAAGGGTTGTTGGCTTTTTTTTTTCTCATAATAAATAGATTTACCCAACAATCAGGAGCAAAGACAGTTTCTATGCTATTTCTTACAAAATCAGCCTTTACTTACATGCACACTATATCCACTATCTACCTCTGCCCAGTTCCTAAGAAATTTCCAGTTAGTCTGGTTCACTTCCACCATGGGCAGGAAGAGCCTGTCCTGTCAGAAGCCCACCCTCACACAAATTGACCAAGTCCTCTCCAGCCTCTGTTTCTTGCAGTCTGGGGAGGGTCTGAACTGTTAGACAGTGACCCCTGTGATGGGTCATTCAGAGGTCCATGCTCCGGTGTGGCTTGGTGACAAGTCATGTTCACACCTCTTTCTGATATTGTGATGGATGGTCCTTCTTCCCCATCCACTTTGAGGACCTCCCATTCCTTCCACTCCACATTGAGAAACACTTTCCATGCCTTCTCCCCTCTTCTTCCAACACTGGTCCTAATCTATAGTTGGGGAGAAAACACCCATGCCTCACACTGAGACCAGTAGCTTTTTTTATTCTATGTCTTGATTTTTTTAATACCATTTTTAAAATTAACCTTTCATTATATAAGCAAACCATGTACATGATAAGCAAGAAATTTAAACAGAATGGTATAAAATGAAACATAAAATTGTCCTTTTCATCTCTCCCAACTTCTCCCTCTAAGAGAGTTGACAGTATTTCTTCAATCTTCCAAATATTTTCTATAACTATATTACCATGTATGGTATATACATTGTAAAGGGTTCTTCTTTCATATTTTATTTTATCTTTTATTATGAAATACAGCACATGAATAAGGAGTATAAGGAAATATGTATGTACAGTTTAAAGAATACTCATACCTATAAACTCACCAACCAGTCAAGAGAACATCAACATATACCTCAGGAGTTCCTATATATTCCTCCCAAATTGCATTTGTCTTCCAGTCTCTCAAAGGTATCCTGATTTTTATGGAAAATATTTCTTTGGTAGTCATTAGATTTGTCCATAATTATTCCAGCTCTCTCCTTCAGGCCACTTGGTAGAACTGTGCTTGCCTACACATTTAAAGTCGGTTTGGCCATGTCAAATTTTGGGCAAATGAAATGTGATCAGAAGTGACTGGATAGATGCTTTAAAAGTCAGTGTAAGCTGTGCTACATTCTCTTTTTCCATCTGTATCTGGCAATGTTCTGGATGATGGTTTTCCATCAGCCTGGATCCTCAAATGAAGACAGCAGCAATGTGAAAATAGAAATAAAACTGTTATTTCAAGCACTGAAGCGTGGGTTGTTGATGACCGACCACAGCAGAACACAGGTTTCCTGACCCAGTCCCTGTGCTTCTCACCATAGTTTTGTCACCATGATTACAACATGAAATAAAATATAGGGACTTCCTTAGTGGTCCAGTGGTTAAGACTTCACCTTCCAATGCAGGGGGTGTGGGTTCAATCCCCAGATCAGGGAGCTAAGATCTCACATGCTTCATGGCCAAAATACCACAACATAAATGAGAAGTAGTATTGTAACAAATTCAATAAAGACTTTAAATGTGGTCCACATAAAAAAAAAAAGCCTTAAAGAAATAAAAAAAAAAATTTAATAAAATATACTTGCAAATGGATGCCCGTGAGCTTAGTTGCTGTAGTCAGGAGAGGTTTGAAAATGGGAAAGAGGAAAGAGCTATGGAGGTCAGGGAGAAACTGGCAAGAAGTTTCAAATCAGGTTTCTCTTTTTTTTTAATTAACTTAGTTTTTATTGAAGTATAGTTGATTTACAATGTGTTAGTTTCAGGTGTACAGCAAAGTGATTCAGTTATACATACATATATATTTTTTTCAGATTCATTTCCCTTATAGGTTATTACAAGACATTGAGTACAGTTCCCTGTGCTATACAGTAGGTCCTTGTTGGTTATCTATATTATATATAGTACTGTGTATATGTTAATCCCAAACTCCTAATTCTGACTGGAGAGTGATCTTTGCTTCTTTCTCAGGCTAAGGAGACTCTCAAATCCCTCTTATATCTCTGGCAGAAAACATCATAAGAAAGACACTTTCAGGGAGCTTTGAATTTTAAGGTCAATACAGAGTAATCTCTTTAGCATTTTAGCCTTATTAGAGCCAGGGAAATTTGGTTGAGAAAGTATTTGTAATGGAAGAAGAATATAGGAATAATGGTGAGGCTGATGACAATGTGGAAACAGTAATTTTCATTTATTGAGTTCTTATTAAATGCTGGACACTTAGCTCTTCACATTTCCTAGGATGATTCACTTAATCCTTCCAAGACATTCTTAGAGGCTCAGACCCCTAATCTCTTTACCTATAACTTCTCACTTAACCTCATTAGATCTTTGTTTTCCCATCTGAGAAATGGGGGAAAGTAATTTTTACTTCTAAAATTGTTGCAAGGATTGTGTGAGATGATGGACAGAAAGCTCTCGGCACCGTGTCTGTTATGCAGCGAGCATTCGATATAAGTGGTATTCCCTTTGTAACTTTTACAGGAAAATGTCCTTAGCCCTGTGTCCAAGGGCTTCCATGCCCTGCCCCACCCCATGTGCAGGTATGTTTGTCACCCTTCCTGGAATCCTTTGTCACACCAGGTGGCTTCCCCAGCTGTCCCCAGTTGTTACTGGTACAGTGTGTGTCTTTCCCTCTAGTCTCAGCCCCTTAGGCTCCAAAGAGGACAGAGGACATTCCCTAGAAGAATCATGGGAGGTTTTGTTGACTCCCTGAGATTTGTCACACCACGTGGATAGGAGATACCCTAATCTGTGCCTGAGGGAAGCCCCCAGCTTCTTTTATAAGTCCTGGTGTTCTAATATCTTCTCCAGCAGTCCCCCACTTTCCCTGCCCTCAATTCTTTGGTGACTAACATCACAAAGCAGAAGAAGGAACAGTTTCAGATGTATTTCTGTTTTAGTCAGTGTTGTCAAGAAAAGAAGACCAACAAGATATATCTTTTTGTTGTTGTTGTTGTAGTATAATTGCTTTACAATATTGTGTTAGTTTCTGCTGTACAACAAAGTGAATCAGCTATATGTACACATGTATCCCCTCCCTCTTGGACCTCTCTCCCACCCACTCCCATCCCACCCATCTAGATCATCACAGAGTACTGAGCTGAGCTCCCTGTGCTATATAGCAGGTTCCCACTAGCTAGCTATTTTACACATGGTAGTGTATTTATGCCAAACCTAATCTCCCAATTCATCCTACCCTCTCCTTCTCCCGCTGGGTCCACATGTCTGTTCTCTACGTCTGCATTTCTATTCCTGTATCTTGAGGGAGAGAAACAGAGAGAGAGAGAGAGAGAGAGAGGGAGGGAGAATATATGAATATACTCTGTCTCTCAATATATATGTAATATGTATATTTGTTTATTTATTTTAAGGAATTGGTTCACATGATTAGGGAGGCTGACAAGTCCCAAGATCTTCAGGGTGAGTCAGCAAGCTAGAGACCCAGGAGATCCAATGGTGTAGTTCTTGTCCATACGCCAGCAGGCTCAGGAACCCGGAAAAGCCACCTTGAGTCTAAAGGCAGGAAAAAACTAATGTCTCAGTTCAAATGCAGCCAGGCAGGAGGAGTTCTCTCTTACTTGGGGGAAGTCAACCATTTTGTTCTATTCAGGCTTTCAGCTTGGATTGGATGAGACCCACCCACAGGAGGGAGGGCAACCTGCTTTACTCAATCTACCCATTAAAATGTCATTCTCACCCCCAAAATCCTCACAGCAACACCCAGAATAATGTTTAACCACATATCTGACACCCTGTAGCCCAGTCAATCTGACACATAAAATTAACCATCACAATTTCTCTTCTTGTCTCTTTTGAAGCCCTCATCCTGCCAGCAAAACTTCATTTTGCTTAAAGGTCCCAAGTTATTTAAATTTCACCCATTAATGGGGGTGAGATTTTATCTAAGGATAGAGAGGGAGATGGCGTAAGGAAGGAATGGCAGAGTAATGAAAAGTAATTGTTATAACTAAAAGTAATTGTCATAATTTTGTTAAACCTAACAATTGGCAAGAAGTTAACAAGAAGGCCATCATGCAAATGCATGGCTATTGTATTCCACTAGAAGTAAGGAGATCAGAGCAGAGAATGGGTCCATTTCTACTAGTCAGTTCCTTGAAGGTCTGTTCATTATACTCCCTTATCAGTAACACCTGGTCTCCACTGCATCTCTATGATCTTAATTTGTTAATTTTTCTCAACCTACTCCAAACAGCCTCTATTCAAGGTGACCCTGACCTCTAATTTATGCTGCTTGCATCTCTGTCACCCCACTATTAGCATCCTTCAACGTACAGCTCAAATCCTATCTTCTCCTGGATGCTTCCTGTGACTCTTCCAGTCTTCATCATCTTCTCTTCACTCTGCTTTCTTTTCCTCTAGACTTTTCTGTACACTGACTGCTGTCCTTTGGGCAGTTAAATCTGTATGAACTCGTCCTATTTAGTGGTTGTTTTTCCCCATTGTCTCCTCATTGGCATAGCAGACAACCTCAAGATGAAGCTTTGTTTATTCTGTGTCTCCTTTAACACCCACAGGAGTTCTGAGAATAAAGAGTTGCTCAGTCAGTACCTACCAATTGTATAGGTGACTCGAAAATCGAAGTCAGACCCCATCCCTTCTCTGGTGAAAACCCTAATGAATTTTCACCTTACTCACCGTAAAAGCCAAAGTCCTGCAGCAGTTGACAAGGGGCAGCTTGATCTACTCCCTTGTCCCCTCTGTCTCCCACAATTTCTCCCCTTGTTCACTGGAGTATCACCTAGAAAACCTGTGACTCTCCCCTGCCAGGAAGACCCCTCAGGTGTTGGGGTTCCCACATACCGTAAGGGCAAATTTAAATAAAATAAGATGCTTAATTTCTCTGCTGAAAATAGGGAAGAGAGCTCATTTTTCTTAGAGCATTTAGTTTAGAAAACTTGTAATTTTCAAATTCTTTCTCTGCCTCCTTGAAACATATGTAAATCTTTTTAAAAGCTAAATAGGCCTCTTGTCAGCATTATGACCCAGGAATGTCTTTCTTAAGTGCCCCATCTCCAAACTTCTGTGAGAGGGTGGGAGCCTAACTTTGGCTGGCACCTCACTCAGAAACTACCTCCTGTCATGAAGATGTGAGAAGTTGATTTTTTTCCTTTGAATAAAGCCAATTAGCTAACACAGATGACTAATTAACAGGTTCAGTTACCAGGTGAATCTAGGATGATCTATGTGGGACCAGTGGTGATGTCAGGAGGAGTAGAGGAGTAATTATTGTTTATCTTGAGACCGTGCATGGGATGGGTGGTATCTGCTTGGCTATATGAAATGGCTCTATAAAACGATGTCTTTCCATCTTTGCAATCTCTTCACAGATCATCAGTGATACATACACACCCCATTCTGGTTTAATGCTTATTCAATAGTAAAATTGTTTTATTTCTCTTCTACCTTTGTGGAGAGGTTTTCTGGGTTGGGAGAGATTTAGCTTTTAATTATATTTCTCCAACAGTACCTGGATATGTCCATATGTCCCCCATGCTATAGACTTCTACCTTGAGAAGGGGAAGATGAGGACTTGTGTCTTCAACGTTCCCCTCCACCCTTTCCTTTGATATTTCATTGCACCAAATAGTAGGTTTTCCTTATACTATATCCTCTTGCTCCTAGGCTGCACTAATCTCCACAGATCAGACTTAATGAAAGAAATAACGTTCTCTGAGTCTATGAGTCTACCAAGCATTTTTTTTTTTTTTTTTACTATGGGAAACTCTTTAGTTTGGATTCTCACCAAAGCAGATGCTTAGACAAGGATTTGGGTGCAAGTAGTTTACTTGGGAGGGGCTGGGAACACTGGCAGAGGAGTGGGGGACTGAGAATGGGAAAGGGAGATGGCCAATAAAGGGTGAATTATTAAGACAGTTGTTGTAGTGGGTGATGGGAGCTTAATCTCACATGGAAACTCGAGGAACTGTGTAAAACACACACATCAAAATGATATCACTGAGAGGCCAAGAAGTTGGGGCATTTCTTCACTCCCAAGAGTCAGTAATTAAAATCTGCTGGAAGATGGGGGTGGGGGGGCATTTTCAACTGGTCTCTCTTGTGAGCAAAGCTGCTTTCAGTGGTTCAACGAAAAGCTGGCAGTTATATCAATTCTAACTGTGGGAGGACTGCCCACAGTGGAGGTCTGGGCACTAAAGGCAGGGGATGGGCAGCCTCTGCAACAGGAACCCGAGGCAGCATGTGGAGTTGGCACCAGGATGCATGGGAGAACTTGGACCCCAGCCTCTGGGAGTATGGTGGGCACACAGCTTTCAGCTGTAACCCCTCTAGGACCGGCTCAGAGGTGGAGACACACCCAAGGTCATGCTCACATCCAATAATTGATCAATATAGGAGTATAAAGGCCAGGCCACCTCAACCCTACTTGGCACAATGCTAGAGGGTCAATCTAACTGCAGAGACTGCTCAACTCTGCTTCCTGCTGCTCCCACCCTCAGAGCCATCCCATGGACTCTTCTTAATAAACATTATAACCTTCAAACCTCTTTCCTGAGTCTGCATCCCAGACAGCTCAACCTACTTTAATGTGGAAGCAGGGATTCCCAAGAATGAAAGCACATTGACTCAATATCCTAAGATTATTATCCCTACTAAGCAACTATAAAGAATTTACAAATCCCAGTTTCTCCAGAATAAGCCATAGCGGGTCTTCATAAGAGCAATTGTAACGGGGAAGAGCAAAATCCAACTCCATGTTGAATCTGTTTCTTTTACTTTAACCTTTGCTTTTCATTGCTTTTGTTATTGTAATCATTAAAAGGATGCTGTCTATAGCTGTAAGCATACATAATGGCCTGCCTCACAGAACACTGACCCTCTGCCCGAATGTTAAACTAAAGTGCCTTTGTTCAGCTCACAAGGAGGCATTCTGCCCACCTGTGAACAGCTGCAGAAAAGAAGAAATTAACACACCCCATCCCTTGATGCTGGCCAAGCCAGGAGATATTTTGCAAGACTAATGGCCTTTTTTACTTTACTTCCTCACCTCCTCCACCTCTCTGTTCTGTAAAAGAAACTGGCATCCAGACCCCAATAAGATGGTACTCTGGGACCCTAGTCCACCGTCTTCTTGGACACCCAGCTTTCCAAATAAAGTCACTATTCCTTGCCTCAACACTTCCTCTCCCAATTTATTGGCCTGTCATGCGGTGAGCAGAGCGAGCTTGGACTTGGTAGCACAATGATAATTTTTAATAAATGATTATCTCTATTTCCTCAGAGAAAATTCTCTTCCAGTTTGGGTTGTCTTCTTTGTGCCCAGCAAGCCTCTTGCATTGAGATCTCTCTTTCTTGCTTCAAGGACCTCATTAAGGCAGTTCTAGTCAACCACTCAATCTTTATCAACTTATTTCTAAGGAAATATTTATTGCTCGGCAGTATCTGCCAAAAGCTTGCTGTCTCCTTAGGGAAGTGTTGGCCCCAGACTGCAGCTCTGGGTCTCACTAATTTCTGTTCTTCTTTTACCAGCTGCATTTGTTTTTCCTGCTGTGATTGGAGTTCTGTTTGCTGTGGAAATAAGAGGGGTGTTTGAATTCCTTTCAGGGGGAAAGAAATACTTCCTCCTTGGTGTCTAGGCTGAAGACACACCTCCCCACTGTAGAACATCAGGGCATGTTCTGTGTGACACTGTGAGTCAACCCCCTGGCAGAAGCAGCTCAGGGGTAATTTTTCAGGCATGATTCACACAAATTATTGAAATATACTAGTGTTAATAAATATGTTTTAGAATAAAATTCAATATCCACTCATGATAGAAACTCTCAACAAACTGGGTATAGATGGAATGTTTCCTATTATAATAAAGGGCATATATATGGCAAGCCCACAGCTAACATCATACTTAATGGCAAAAAGCTGAAACTTTTTTCTCTAAGATCAGGAACAAGACAAGGATATCAACTCTCACCACTTTTATTTAATGAAGTATTGGCAGTCCTAGTCAGAGAAACTAGGCAAGAAAAAGAAATAAAAGTGATCCACATCAGAAAGAAAGAAGTAAAGCTCTCTCTATTTGCAGATGACATGATGTTATATATAGAAAATCCTAAAGAGTCCACCCAAAAGCTGTTAGAACTAACAACAAATTCAGTAAAGTTGCAGGATACAAAATCAGTATACAAATACTGGTAGTGTTTCTATACACTAATAACCAACTATCAGAAAGAGAAATTAAGAAAGCAATCCCACTTACAGTTGCATCAAAAAGAACAAAATATGTAGGAATAACTTTAACCAAGGTGGTGAAAGACCTGCACATTGGACATTATAAGACATTGATGAAAACATTGAGGATGGCATAAATAAATGGAAAGATATTCCATTCTCATAGATTGGAAGGATTAACATTGTTAAAATGTCCATACTGCCCAAAGCAATTTATAGATTCAATGCAATTCTTTTAAGATTCCAATGGCATTTTTCTCACAAATAGAATGAGCAAGTCAAAACTTTGTATGGAACCATGGAAGACCCTAAATAGCCAAGGCAAACTTGAGAAAGAACAAAGCTGGAAGTATCACACTCCCTGGTTTCAAATCATATTACTAAGCTACAGTAATCAAAACAGTATTGTATTGGCATAAAAACAGACACATAGATCATTCAAACAAAAGAGAGAGCCCACAAATAAACCCGTACATATATTATCAATTAATTTATGACAAAGAATCCAATAATACACAATGGGGGAAAGGAATATACAGTCTCTTCAATAAATGGTGTTGGGAAAACTGGACAGCCACAGGTGAAAGAATGAAACTGGACCCCTATCTTATACCATAAACAAAAATTAACTCAAAATGGAAATCAAAATGGATAAAGACTTGAACAAGTTTATGTTCAAACTTCTAGAAACAGTAAAGCTTCTAGAAGAAAACATAGGCAGTAAGCACCTTGATGATTTTTTGGATTTGACACCAAAAGCAAAGTCAACAAAAGCAAAAATAAACAAGTGGGATTACATCAAACTAAAAACTGCACAGCAAAGGAAATCATCAATAAAGTGAAAAGGCAGCTTATGGAATGGGAGAATATATTTTTAAATCATATATCTGAAGAGTTAATATCCACAATATATAAAAAACTCATACAACCAAATACCAAACAAATAACCTGATGCAAAAATGAGCAGAGGATCTGAATAGACATTTTTCCAAAGAAGACATACAAATGGACAACAGGAAAAGGTGTGCAACATCACTAATCATCAGGGAAATGCAAATCAAAACCACTATGAGATATCATCTCACACCTGTTACAATAGGTATTATCAAAAAGGCAAGAAATAACAAGTTTTGGTGACGATGTGGAGATAAGGCAACCCTGTTCACTGTGGATGGGAATGTAAACTGGGGCAGCCACTATGGAAAACAGTATGGAGGTTCCTCAGAAATTAAAAATAGTACTACCATATGATCTAGCCATTCCACTTCTGGGTATTTATCTGAAAGAAATGAAAACACTAAATGAAAAACATACCTGTACCCCCTGCTCATTGCAGCATTATTTACAACAGCCAAGACTTGTAAGCAACTTAAGTGCACATAGATAGATGAATGGATAATGAAATTGTCAGATATATATCAGGATATTGTTCAGCCATAAAATACATAAGAAAACCCTGCCATTTGCCACAATATGGATGAAACTTGAGGGTAATATGCTAAGTGAAATAAGTCAGCAGAGAAAGACAAATACTGTACAATCTCAATTATATAAGGGATCTGAAAAAAAAACAAACCCTCATAGGTACAGAAACCAGATTGGTTATTACCAGAGGCAGGGGGTGGTAGTTAGTGAAATATGTGAAGGTAGTTAAAAGGTACAAACGTCCAACTGTAAAATAAATAAGTTTTGGGGATGTAATATACAACATGGTGACTATAGTTAATAATACTGTAGTGTATATTTGAAAGTTGCTAAGAGAGTAGATTTTTTTATATATAAATTTATTTATTTTATTTATTTATTTTTGGCTATGTTGGGTCTTTGTTGCTGTGCACAGGCTTTCTCTAGTTGCAGCGAGCGGGGGCTACTCTTCGTTGTGGTGTGGGGGCTTCTCATTGTGGTGCCTTCTCTTGTTGCAGAGCACGGCTCTAGGTGCGTGGGCTTCAGTAGTTGTGGCACGCAGACTCAGTAGTTGTGGCTCGTGGGCTCTAGAGCACAGGGTCAGTAGTTGTGGCACATGGGCTTAGTTGCTCCACAGCATGTGGGATCTTCCCAGACTAGGGCTCGAACCCGTGTCCCCTGCATTGGCAGGCAGATTCTTAGACACTTCACCACCAGGGAATTCCAAGAGAGTAGATCTTAAAAGTTCTCATTGCAGGAAAAAATATTTGTAGCTACATGTGGTGATGGATGTTAACTAGATTTGTGGTGATCATTTCACAACATATACAAATATCAAATTATTAAGTTGTACAAGTGAAACTAATATAATGTTATATGTCACATATTTCAATTTAAAAAAAAAATTTATAGTCCAGTGGGACTTGTGAATGCAAGCCCCGTTAGCTATCAGAGCTAGGTGATTTGCAGGCCTGTCCCTCAGGTGGAAGCCATAGTAGGTGGGGTGCTAGATGTGTGGACAAGCTCCTTCCAGGGAGATACTGATGGCTTGGTTTTATTGTTGGAATGAGCCAGAGGGAGAAGATGGGAAAGTGTTCACTGGTTCTTCCAGGCTCCAGGGGAGGATTGCAGTCAGCACCTGGATGTATGCTCATTAGAAAACTGGATCCTTAGGCAGCAGGTTGTAAAGTATGCGGTCAAACTCCTTTCAGGGAAAGGCTGGGAGATGGGTGTTTCTGTCTGCTCCCTCTGTGCTGAGTCCCGGGGAAATTGCTGCATTAAGTGCTCATGCTCGCTTTAAGAACAGCTTCTTTGTTTTCTATAGTCAAGTTCATGAACATAAGCACCATTGTCTTTCAGAGCTTGGTTTTTGGGGTGTCCACCCTGCAAGTGGGAACCTTAAAAGTTGGGGTGCTAGATGTTCAGTCCAAACCACTCTGAAAATGAATCTGGCCTCTGTACTGTGACACTGAATTAAACCTCAGAGACAGAGTTTTGGTTGAAGTAGAAAAAAAAATAGCTTTATTGCTTTGCCAGGCAAAGGGGGCCAGAGCGGGCTAATGCCCTCAAAACTGTGTGTTCCCCCTTGGAGAGGGTAGTGAGAAGTTTTATAGTAATGGGTCAAGAGAGCGTGATCAGTTCATGGACATTCTTCTGGCTGGTTGGTTGTGAGGTAAGTAGGAATCAGCATCATCAACCTTCTGGTTCCAACAAGTCTGGGGTCTCTGTGCTTGTGGGCAGCATACCATTAACTTCTCCCACCTTGTGGGGATTTCAGTATCTGCAAAACAGCTCTAAGATACTGTTAAGTATGTCCCTTGGTGGGGAGCCAAGACCCTGCCCCAAGGCTGCACTATTGTTTCTTTTTTTTCTTTTTTCCTTGCAGTACGCGGGCCTTCCACTGCCGTGGCCTCTCCTATCGCGGAGCACAGGCTCCGGACGCACAGGCTCAGTGGCCATGGCCCAGCCGCTCCGCAGCATGTAGGATCCTCCCGGACTGGGGCACGAGCCCGTGTCCCCCACATAGGCAGGCGGACTCCCAACCACTGCGCCACCAGGGAAGCCCTATTGTTTCTTTTGACTGTTCCTCCCTTGTCTCTGGATCCCCTCCTTTCCCTACCTACCTTCTCGGTTTCACAACTCCATTCTTGTGGGCCACTGAGAGGAGGTTTCTTTCTTCATTGGACAGTGGCTCATTCAGCTCTGCCATGGCCATGTTGTCATAGCGCTCTGCCAGCCTGGCTTTCTGCACTAGTTGCTCGTGGTCCACCATTTTCATGGGCTGGGTTGGGCCGGGCCAGAAGACCCGGGCAGACTAAAGGGCTCGGAGGGCAGCTGCAGTGCAGCTGGAGTCCCTGTGCCAGTGGGCCCAACCCATGAAGCAAGTGGCTGAGGGGATGGTGGCAGCATAGAGGCCCAAACTAATTTTTTTATGAGAGAAAAAAAGAAGACTAAATGGCAAAGTTTGTTCCCTTACATGTTATTTGCACATTATTTTCCAATTTCTGGGCCTCCTTCATCTTTCTGATCTCTAAGGAAACTATATATTATTTATAGAAATATGAAGTTATAAAATAAAAAATTAAAATAAATAATTAGATATGACTCTTTCTTTCTAAAAATGAAGCTCACTAATATCCTCATGATAAGGGGTTGGAATCACCCTACTTAACCATTTACATCAAAACTAATTTAAAAAATACCAGCAATAGAAATATATCATATAATATTAATAATGGTTTCAGATAGAATCTTATAATATAAAAACTGGTTTAACACTCTAATTTTACAGATAATGAAACCAAGACTTAGAGAATAGTGTTCCAAACAGTTCCATGAGTGGCAAAGCCCAGGCTAGAACCTAGAACCTAGAACCTAGAACCTTTCATCTCCATCTCTCACTTTCCATTGTACCACACTCTTTGTTACATTTTTATAGATGTGGTATGAACATGGGTAAAAGCAAGAGGTATTTCATTTTCATAATGGAAGAATGACAATTCTCCTTTGCTTTCTCTGTTGGTGAGCTTCCTAATTTTGACTTCTGATCTGTATGCTGAATGGCATTTCCTTTCCTCTTCGCTGGAATTCAAAGGGCTAAAATTAGCAAGTGAAAACTTGAAGCAACATCCACTTATTCTCAATGAGATTACAGTCAAGATGCTTGTTGCATTGATTAAAAGATGTAACTCTAAGAGGAAAGAGCAAAAATAAGTCCAAAAGTTCTAGAGTGGAAAACTGAGAGACTCCAGAACAAGATGATACTTGTGCCATAAACCCCATCTGCAGCACAGTGCCATACAATCTGGAGAGAACCCCTAACTCCCAGTTTCTCCCTGAAGAGTTGATACTCTTGTATCAACTGTGGGCCTCCTGGGCACAAAAGTCTTTCTGTGTCCCCTATTTCTTTGATTACAAGAAATAGGCTTCATTCAGCCCTCCATGACCTACACTGAGTTCCAATGGGCAGGTTCAAACAAGTTGCTAATTAGGGAAGGGAGGGGGATCCAGAGACAAGGGAGGAACAGTCAAAAGAAACAGTAGTGCAGTCTTGGGGCAGGGTCTTGGCTCTGCATCAAGGGACACACATCACAATATCTTAGAGCTGTTTTGCAGATACTGAAACCCCCACCAGGTGGGAGAAGTTAATGGTATGCTGCCCACAAGCACAGAGATCCCAAACTGGTTGGAACCAGAAGGTTGATGATGCTGATTCCTACTTACCTCACAACCAACCAGTCAGAAGAATGTCCAAGAGATGATCACGCCCTCTTTAAACCATGATTATAAAACTCCTCACTATGTCCTTCAGGCCAGGACACACAGTTTTGAGGGCATTAGCCCACTGTGGCCCCCTTTGGCAAAGTAATAAAGATATTCTTCTCTACTTCACTCAAAACTCGGTCTCCAAGATTTAATTTGGTGTCGGGGTACAAAGACCAGATTCTGCTTCAGTTGAGGCACACCATTCTTCCTGGACGGTCATTATTAGCACTAAGCAGAAGACGTCTGTAAATGGTAATGAGAAAAAGATAGAGATTGTCCATGCTTACCGGGAAAAAAAGGAGGAGTTGGAGGTGGTATGTCAGGATGTGCTGAGCCTGCTGGATAACTACCTGATCAAGAATTTCAGTGAGACCTAGTGTGAGAGCAAAGTGTTTTACCTGAAGATGAAAGGGGACTATTACTGCTACCTGGCCGAATTCACCACTGGAGAGAATAGGGCGACCATTGTGGAGTCATCTGAGAAAGCCTATAGCAATGCCCATGAGATCAGCAAGGAGAACATGCAGCCCACTCACCCCATTAAATTAGGCTTGGCCCTTAACTACTCCATTTTCTACTATGAAATCCAGAGTGCCCCAGAGCAAGCCTGCCACTTGGCCAAGACTTCTCTCGATAACACCATCACCGAGCTCTAGACGCTCTCAACAGGACTCCTACGGGGACTCCACACTCATCATGCAGCCCCTCTGCAACCTCCTGCTCTAGACAAGTGATCAGCAAGACCATGACGGGGGAGAAGCAACAATTAAGGCCCCCAGGTGGACTGTCAGGGCACGCTGATGTTACTACTGCAGTCTTTATTTTTTACCATGAGTTGAGTGTTGGGTGGGGGAGGGTAAGGGAGGGATGACCTTCCTAGGGAAAAACCCATGACCTGTGCTGTCTTTGATCGCCTCTTTGACATTTTTGCTAAAATTCCACTAGTGGAAAGTCAGGCTAGCTGTGCTTGTATTGGAATAGCAGCCTCACATTAGCATATGGGCTTGTTACGTAGCTTAATGCAAGTGGAGCTGTCTTTAACTTATTGCTAGAGAACAGGGTTTTAAGATGAAAAGAATACTTAAATGGAATGGCCCTTATTCAATAAGTCTTGTGGTTCCAGTAAGGATTTTGGGTACTTTCTATCTCATCTGTTTTAGCTGTGCATTTTTTTTAGGGTATACTCTACCACAGGGGTCCACAGCATTTTTGATACCAGAGACTGGTTTTGTGGAAGACAATTTTTCCACTGATGGGGGGTAGGGAAGGATGATGGTTCAGGTGGTAATGTGAGCAATGGGGAGCGGCAGATGAAGCTTTGCTCACTTACCTGTCACTCACCCCCTGCTGGGCGGCCTGGTTCCTAACAGGACCGGTACCAGTCCACAGACCAGGGCCTGGGAACCCCTGCTCTACCAGACATGGAATAGTTTAAAACCCAAGCTGATAGACCTTGAACATGATGTATATTTATCCTTGTGGTTTAGGCCTTGCCAGTTTTCACAAGTTTCTACTCAGTTGACAATATTGACACTGAATTGCCATTTATAGTATTTCTACATTATAGCCATATGTAACATCAAGCCACTGATTGTGTATTTTTCTTTATTTTGGCTTTTACATCCTCCTTATTCAGCCTTATCCAGGTTGGTTTTACTGTTACCTGTCTCCTAGGCCAGAAGACTTGCCTGAGGAGAATCAAAGCTACTTTTTAAAGGTTTTGGTTAATAGGTGCTTGGCAGATGGCTGTGGAATTTTTGTGCTTCTTTCTTCTTAACTTAAATCCACCACAAAAATTGTTAATCACTTTAATAGAAACATTAAACACCACAAAAATAGAGAAAATTCAGGTCTGTATCTCATTTCTTGTGTTGATATTTCCACGGAAATCCTGATTTTTAAGCTGCCACAGCTCCTTCCTCTGGGATTACACTGCTGTTTCAATCCTCACTTGAGTCTTCCCCACTGTACCTTATGCTGACGGAACTGACTAGGGTGGATTGAAAAGCTATTGGATTGTAGAAGTTGGCGGTCATTTTGAGAGAGTTCATGGTGCAGTGTGTGAAAATTCAGGTGCTAGGAGCTTACTGGTAGAAAAATCCTATAGGAAGAGTTCATAAACATTCTGTCCAATTTCAGAGCCTTGTAAGTGTGTCAGTTTTTCCTCCCTGAAAACACTCCTTCCCCAAATAATTGTTGTAGGAAAATAAACTAAAATCATTATCAGATAATAAATACTTAACTCCTATTTGACCAAAACTTTTACTATGTACTTTTTTTCTTCTTAATGAAAGCGTAGAAGCTGGAGACTGATTTCTCTTATGCCATCTGTGCATGTTTTAGAATTGTAGGAAACCACAATGCTATTTCCACAAGTTTGTTTCAGTGAGCCTTAGGTCCTTCCTTCTCATTTTGGATAAGTCTTTCTAAACACATGACCTATTGCATATGCGTTCAGCCTTTTTTATTAAGATCAGTAACAGCGTGAACTCCCGAGATAGGGAGCGACACCAGATTCGTTTGTCTCTGTTTTATTTAGGCAAGGAAAGGAATGAGTAATGATTGAGGAAAACCTGACAGCTGTTTTTGCTAAAACCAAAATGGAGCTTCCAATTGTGAAATGCACACGCTGACCAGGATCCAGGTGACAGTGAAATAGAAGAGTGTGACGATGTTCTGTCACATGGCACAGTTTACCCAGCATGACTTTCCTTAGAAGGTCCTGTGCATATGCTAGAAAGTCCCAACCAACCAAACCTACCAGAAGAACTAGCAGAAGAGAGTTTTACAGCTTCTGTGCCCTAACAGGAGTCTTAAGTCAATACCACAGATGGGAACAGATTTGGGGGGTAGGTGGGGCTTTCCTTAATTTATCTTCATGTCCAGTGAGCAATGTTGTGTCCTTCCTTGTAGCATTTGGAAATGATTTACTTGAATTACAAAACCCATTTTTCTTTTAAATTTCAGCTTCAGCTGTGGTTGCTTTTTAGAATAATGCAAGGTAAAACCATATCTGAGGGACTTCCCTGGTGGCGCAGTGGTTGAGAGTCCGCCTGCCGATGCAGGGGACACGGGTTCGTGCCCCGGTCTGGGAAGATCGCACATGCCGCGGAGCGGCTGGGCCCGTGAGCCATGGCTGCTGAGCCTGCGCGTCCAGAGCCTGTGCTCCGCAATGGGAGAGGCCACAACAGTGAGAGGTCTGCATACCGCAAAAAAAAAAAAAAAAAAAAAAATCTGAGGGCTAAAAATGAAGAGGGAATGGGAGGAGACGATATTTAAACAGTTTGAATGGTTTCTTTTCTTTTCTTTATTTTTAAAGAAATGCGCTTGTCTATGATGATGTCTCTCCGGTGAAAGGATTACTCCTCCATTACTCTCTTGATCCAATATTGTGCATGTTGTATGTCTATACAGTGGCTTGAAATTTATTAACTTATACTGTACATGTTTTGTATTCCTATGACAAAAAAATTGTCTTCAAAATTTTTAAAGTTTTCTTTATTTAATTTTTCCTCTTGAGGGTAAAGTTTGCTCTTCCAAATAGTGATTGTAACAAATTGATCTATTTTGGAAGTTGCTACAGTGACATACAGTTATATATTTTGTTTTTAAAGGGGAGAGGGAGTAAAAGAAACACCAGTGTTAGCTTAATCTTAATGTCTGGTGTTTGTCATGGTGAAATTATAACTATTACAGTGCAGGAGAACAATGAATATGTTCTCTGAGGCTTTGTGCTTTTTGTCAAGTTATGCAGTGAACTATTTCTAAGGTCTATTCAGTGATTATTTTTCTAAATCCATGTTTCTCTAAGAAATTATTTCACACATGAACCATTCTTAGCAGTTTTCCTCAGTGGTGGAATATCATGAATGTGAGTCATTATGTAACTGCCCTACATTGAGCAAATAAACTTACAGATCTGAAAAAAAGAAATTTTTAATTAATAAATAAATTTGGTTCTATGGTACTTTGAATTATGTTTTGTTGAATTTATCTGTAAGTGTTAAATTCTTCTATTATCTTGGATAACAAAGATGAAGGGGATAAATTCATGGGATTGGGAAGGGCAGCTCTTATTTACAGTTGTATCTTTAGCTCCAAGCGTAGTACCTGGGATACATTAGATGGGCATTAACTATTTGCAAAATGAAAAAATAAGTAAACTTCAGAGATGCTGGGAAGGGGATTTAATGAAAGAACAAATTCCAGATGATGACATTGGATGTTGTGATGTCTGATTATAGATCTTTAAATATAAAGGTCAAAGAAGGCTTTGAAGATAGCATAATCACCCTGTAGAATCCAAACTGCACAGAAATCAAATGAAAACATCTTTAATTAGTATCAGAAATTATCCTCAAGTATTACACAATTAAAATGGATGAGAGGTTTTTTTTTCATGCAATTTAATCTACCCAGTGAGACTGGTGCACGTCTATGTGGTTTGCCCAACCCATCACTGAGGGTATATAAAAGTCCCAAGGAAGCTGGTGATAGTCATACTTAGGAAACTTGCCCTTGATATACAAACTACTCTACAGTTCCTAACACCATGAGTTACTATGGCAACTACTACAGAGGTCTGGGCTAGGGATATGGCTATGGCTGTGACTAGAGAAGTGGCAGCTTCTGCAGACTGAGCTATGGCTGAGGCCATGGAGGCTACAGATACAGCTGTTGCCACCCATCAGGCTAAGGAAGATATGGATTATCTAGCGTCTACTGCAAGAGTGAACTCATTCTTCTAACCACAGGAATCATCATATCATCCTGATTTAGTTCTACATTCATGTGCTTTTGTCCCCATACATCAGTGTGTAGCTGCTTTCTTGATAAAACCAGTAGAGGATGACATGTGAGCTCTTCAAAATCAGGACTCATTTCCGGCAGCAAACACCAGAAGCAGGAACAGCAGCAAAGGGAATGACCTGGAATCTCACCTTTCAAGCTGTTCAGCCCTCTCTTTCCTTTTAATATACCAAGATGTTACGAACTCCCATATTTCAATAAACTAATTTCAATAGCAGAGCAAACATATAGTTTCGTTTCCATTCATTTATTTTACAGAACTAGATCTAGGTTCTCTGGGGACAGGTGACTACGATTGCTTATTCATCATTGTATGCTCTGTGCTCATGACAATACCTAGTATATATAAGGCAGTCAAATATTGTTTGCAGATTAAGAAACTTGTTCATGGTTTTCTATAATATAGAGCTTTTTTTTTTTTTTTTTTTGCGGTACGCGGGCCTCTCACTGTTGTGGCCTCTCCCGTTGCAGAGCACAGGCTCCAGATGCGCAGGCTCGGCGGCCATGGCTCACGGGCCCAGCCGCTTCGCGGCATGTGGTATCTTCCTGGACCGGGGCCCGAACTCGTGTCCCCTGCATCGGCAGGCGGACTCTCAACTACTGCACCACTAGGGAAGCCCTAGAGCCATTTTTAATTTTCCCAATAATTATCTGGAACCTCATCCTAATTTTGGAATCATGACGTCTGTTCACTGACTCTATTTCTTCCCCCCCACACCCACACATTACCGTTGAACATCTCTCCCCCAGGTATAATTTCTGTTTGTCCCAGGAGCTTAAAAATACCTCAACAGTTCCATAGTTGAGTAGCACTCTATATGTTCCCCTTACGGAGTCAGGCAGAATACCTTGCAATTTGTCAAAAAGTATAAGTTAAAAATTGTTTGCTGTCAAAGCAAGACATAGGGTAGGAAAAGATATTTGCAAAATATATCACTGACAAACTTGTGCTCCTGGGCACCACTGGAAACAACCCAAATGTTTGTCAACAGTAAAATAGAAAAATAAATTGTCGTATATTCTTACAAAAGAATACTACATGGCAATGACAATCACCAATCTAGAGTAACATCTAGAGCTTGCTGCATGTTCTGGAGCTACAAGCAACGATCTGGATAAATCTCACAACCACAGTGTTAAGTGAGGGAACCCAGGCATAATAGGATAGAATATGAGCCTATTTATTTACATTCCTAGATAGAAAAACCTAGAACACAGGGTTAGCAGTCAGAATAGTGGTTACCTTTGAGGAAGTGGTATCTGGGAGAGGACCTGAGTGGGGTCTTCTAAGGTGCTGGAAATATTGCATTTTTTTAACCCATGGGTTTTTCAAATGCTCTCATTGTGATAAATCATTGAGCTGACATAGTTTTGTGTATTTTTCTGCATGTCTGTTATATTCCAATTGAAAATAGTTAAAAATTGATAACACTGTACGATTTAAAACGAGTCAGCTAAGAACAGACAGTTCAAATTATTTACCAGACTCTTTTTTGAGTACCTACTCTGTATCCTTACAGGCTAGGATATATGGGAGTTTCAAATGACATTGCTTTTAGTGTTAAGACACTCAAAATCTAGCCATCTCTAGTAGAGGCATATGTGGGAGAGGGAGGCATGAGAAGGAGGTGATGAGTTCCTGCTCTAAAATCTAGGAGAGAATTAGGGAAGTTTTTCCTCATTACCTATGCTCCAACTTTAGGGTATCGACACATGTTTGGTATCTTTACTTTAATCACAGAACTAATCATACATGAAGGAATAAGACAAAAATTTAAACAGTAACTACAGAGAAAATGAAGTGAAGCACCTGAATTAAACCTTCTTGCCTATTGGTTTCTCTTTTTAGTTTGTATTGCAAGTACATTCTGCTCGATGAATACTGATTTTATTTGCATGCATTAATGTTCTGCTGGTGATATAAGTAGGGGATGGGTATTATTAGCTGAGAAAAAAATGTACAAAAAAATTCTACAGGGAATTCCCTGGAGGTCCAGTGGTTAGGATTCCACGCTTCCACTGCAGAGGACCTGGGTTCCATCCCTAGTCAGGGAATTAGGATACTACAAGTCACATGGCATGGGCAAAAAAAAAAAAAAAGTAAAAAATTCTAGAAAGAACATTAATAGAACTTCAATGGGAATTTTGATGCCTAAAAGTTGTTCTAGAATGATTTTTAAAATTATATAGTAGGCTAAATTATCCTTGATATTGTCTGAGAAAAGCTGTTATACTGTTGTGGAAGATACAACTATATTGAAGAAAATGGTGTCCGCCATTCTTTGAATTAACTTTAAGAGTAATTTATTCACTCTATTAAAGAGGTTTGGAAAAGTAAAGCTATAAAGTTAATGTTCTTTGTGTTACTGAAAGCTATTTTAGTTAGGTATTAGTAATTTTCAAATAAAGCCTTTAGTGTTTCCATAGTGTGCCTGACGGATTTGGAATAGCAGTTCAGAGCTTTAACAAACTTGATGTGGATATCAAGCCTTCCGCATCCTATTGAATATGTCTGAAAAATGTATATGGAAAAACAATGACTTGGTAACCAAGAGTTATTCATGGGGACTGTTCAACATGAAGGTCACCACAAATCTTGCCAGGCAGTTTCTTTTTTTTCTTTTTTTCTTTTTTTTTTTTAACATCTTTATTGGAGTATAATTGCTTTACAATGGTGTGTTAGTTTCTGCTTTATAACAAAGTGAATCAGTTCTACATATACATATGTTCCCATATCTCTTCCCTCTTGCATCTCCCTCCCTCCAACCCTCCCTATCCCACCCCTCTAGGTGGTCACAAAGCACCGAGCTGATCTCCCTGTGATATGATGCTGCTTCCCACTAGCTATCTGTTTTACGTTTGGTAGTGTATATATGTCCATGCCACTCTCTCGCTTTGTCACAGCTTACCCTTCCCTCTCCCCATATCTGCAAGTCCATTCTCTAGTAGGTCTGTGACTTTATTCCTGTCTTACCCCTAGGTTCTTCATGACAATTTTTTCTTCTTAAATTCCATATATATGTGTTAGCATATGGTATTTGTGTTTCTCTTTCTGACTTACATCACTCTGTATGACAGACTCTAGGTCCACCCACCTCATTACAAATAGCTCAATTTCATTTCTTTTTATGGCTGAGTAATATTCCATTGTATATATGTGCCACATCTTCTTTATCCATTTTTCCTATGATGGACACTTAGGTTGTTTCCATCTCCTGGCTATTGTAAATAGAGCTGCAATGAACATTTTGGTACATGACTCTTTTTGAATGATGGTTTTCTCAGGGTATATGCCCAGTAGTGGGATTGCTGGGTCATATGGTAGTTCTATTTGTAGTTTTTTAAGGAACCTCCATACTGTTCTCCATAGTGGCTGTATCAATTCACATTACCACCAGCAGTGCAAGAGTGTTCCCTTTTCTCCACACCCTCTCCAGCATTTATTGTTTCTAGATTTTTTGATGATGGCCATTCTGACTGGTGTGAGATGATATCTCATTGTAGTTTTGATTTGCATTTCTCTAATGATTAATGATGTTGAGCATTGTTCATGTGTTTGTTGGATATCTGTATATCTTCTTCGGAGAAATGTCTACTTAGCTTTTCTGCCCATTTTTGGATTGGGTAGTTTGTTTTTTTGTTATTGAGCTGCATGAGCTGCTTGTAAATTTTGGAGATTAATCCTTTGTCAGTTGCTTCATTTGCAAATATTTTCTCCCATTCTGAGGGTTGTCTTTTGGTCTCGTTTATGGTTTCCTTTGCTGTGCAAAAGCTTTGAAGTTTCATTAGGTCCCATTTGTTTATTTTTGTTTTTATGTCCATTTCTCTAGCAGGTGGGTCAAAAAGGATCTTGCTGTGATTTATGTCATAGACTGTTCTGCCTATATTTTCCTCTAAGAGTTTGATAGTTTCTGGCCTTACATTTAGGTCTTTAATCCATTTTGAGCTTATTTTTGTGTATGGTGTTAGGGAGTGTTCTAATCTCATACTTTTACATGTACCTGTCCAGTTTTCCCAGCACCACTTATTGAAGAGGCTGTCCTTTCTCCACTGTACATTCCTGCCTCCTTTATCAAAGATAAGGTGATAATATATGCGTGGGTTTATTTCTGGGCTTTCTATCCTGTTCCATTGATCTATCTTTCTGTTTTTGTGCCAGTACCATGCTGTCTTGATTACTGTAGCTTTGTAGTATAGTCTGAAGTCAGGAAGCCTGATTCCTCCGGCTCCATTTTTCGTTCTCAAGATTGCTTTGGATATTCAGGGTCTTTTGTGTTTCCATACAAATTGTGAAATATTTTGTTCTACTTCTGTGAAAAATGTCAGTGGTAGTTTGATAGGGATTGCATTGAATCTGTAGATTGCTTTGTGTAGTAGAGTCATTTTCACAATGTTGATTCTTCCAAATTAATAACATGGTATATCTCTCCATCTGTTTGTATCATCTTTAATTTCTTTCATCAGTGTCTTATAATTTTCTGCATACAGGTCTTTTGTCTCCTTAGGTAGGTTTATTCCCAGATATTTTATTCTTTTTTGTTGCAGTGGTAAATGGGAGTGTTTTCTTGATTTCAGTTTTGGAGTTTTCATCACTAGTGTATAGGAATGCCAGAGATTTCTGTGCATTAATTTTGTATCCTGCTACTTTACTGAATTCATTGGTTAGCTCTAGTAGTTTTCTGGTGGCATCTTTAGGATTCTCCATGTATAGTATCATGTCATCTGCAAATAATGACAGCTTTACTTCTTTTCTGATTTGGATTCCTTTTATTCCTTTTCTTCTCTGAATGCTGTGGCTAAAACTTCCAAAACTATGCTGATTAAGAGTGGTGAGGGTGGGTAACCTTGTCTTGTTCCTGATCTTAGTGGAAATGCTTTCATTTTTTCACCATTGAGGATGATGTTGGCTATGGGTTTGTCATATATGGCCTTTATTATGTTGAGGAAATTTCGCCCTATGCTTACTTTCTGCAGGGTTTTTATCATAAATGGTGTTGAATTTTTTCAAGATTTTTCTCTGCATCTATTGAGATGATCATATGGTTTTTCTCCTTCAATTTGTTAATATGGTGTATCATGTTGATTGATTTGCATATATTGAAGAATCCTTGCATTCCTGGAATAACCCCCACTTGATTATGGTGTATGATCCTTTTAATGTGCTGTTAGATTCTGTGTGCTAGTATTTTGTTGAGGATTTTTGCATCTATGTCCATCAGTGATATTGGCCTGTAGTTTTCTTTCTTTGTGACATCCTTGACTGGTTTTGGTATCAGGGTGATGGTGGTCTCGTAGAATGAGTTTGGGAGTGTTCCTCCCTCTGCTATATTTTGGAAGAGTTTGAGAAGGATAGGTGTTAGCTCTTCTCTAAATGTTTAATAGAATTCGCCGGTGAAGCCATCTGGTCCTTGGCTTTTGTTTGTTGGAAGATTTTTAATGACAGTTTCAATTTCAGTGCTTGTGATTGGTCTGTTCATATTTTCAATTTCTTCCTGATTCAGTCTTGGCAGGTTGTGCATTTCTAAGAATTTGTCCATTTCTTCCACGTTGTCCATTTTATTGGCATAGAGTTGCTTGTAGTAATCTCTCATGATCTTTTGTATTTCTGTAGTGTCAGTTGTTACTTCTCCTTCTTCATTTCTAATTCTATTGATTTGAGTCTTCTCCCTTTTTTTCTTGATGAGTCTGGCTAATGGTTTATCAATTTTGTTTATCTTCTCAAAGAACCAGCTTTTAGTTTTATTGATCTTTGCTATTGTTTCCTTCATTTCTTTTTCATTTATTTCTGATCTGATCTTTATGATTTCTTTCCTTCTGCTAACTTTGGGGTTTTTTGTTCTTGTTTCTCTAATTGCTTTAGGTGCAAGGTTAGGTTGTTTATTTTAGATGTTTCTTGTTTCTTAAGGTAGGCTTGTCTTGTTATAAAATTCCCTCTTGGAACTGCTTTTGCTGCATCCCATAGGTTTTGGGTCGTCGTGTCTCCATTTTCATTTGTTTATAGATATTTTTTTATTTCCTCTTTGATTTCTTCAGTGATCACTTCGTTATTAAGTAGTATATTGTTTAGCCTCCATGTGTTTGTATTTTTTACGGAACTTTTCCTGTAATTGATATCTAGTCTCATACCATTGTGGTCAGAAACGATACTTGATACAACTTCAATTTTCTTAAATTTACCGAGGCTTGATTTATGACCTAAGATATGATCTATCCTGGAGAATGTTCCATGAGCATTTGAGAAAAATGTGTATTCTGTTGTTTTTGGATGGAATGTCCTATAAATATCAATTATGTCCATAGTGTTTAATGTATCATTTAAAGCATGTGTTTCCTTATCTATTTTCATTTTGGATGATCTGTCCATTGGTGAAAGTGGGGTGTTAAAGTGCCCTCTTATGACTGTGTTACTGTCGATTTCCCCTTTTATGGCTGTTAGTATTTGCCTTATGTATTGAAGTGCTCCTATGTTGGGTAAATAAATATTTAAATTGTTATATCATCTTCTTGGATCGATCCCTTGATCATTATGTAGTGTCCTTCTTTGTCTCTTCTAATAGTCTTTATTTTAAAGTCTATTTTGTCTGATATGAGAATTGCTACTCCTGCTTTCTTTTACTTTCCATTTGCATGGAATATCTTTTTCCATCCCCTTACTTTCAGTCTGTATGTGTCTCTAGGTCTGAAGTGGGTCTCTTGTAGACAGCATATATATGGGTCTTGTTTTTATATCCATTCATCCAGTCTGTGTCTTTTGGTGGGAGCATTTAATCCATTTACATTTAAGGTAATTATTGATATGTATATTCCTATTCCCATTTTCTTAATTGTTTTGGGTTCATTATTGTACATCTTTTCCTTCTCTTTTGTTTCTTGCCTCAAGAAGGTTCTTTAGCATTTGTTGTAAAGCTTTTGGTGGTTTGGTGGTGCTGAACTCTCTCAGCTTTTGCTTGTCTGTAGAGGTTTTAATTTCTTCATCAAATCTGAATGAGATCCTTGCTTGCTACAGTAATCTTGGTTGCAGGTTTTCCTCCTTTATCACTTAAAATATGTCCTGCCAGTCCCTTCTGGCTTGCAGAGTTTTTGCTGAAAAATCAGCTATTAACCTTATGGGGATTCCCTTGTGTGTTATTTATTGTTTTTCCCTTGCTGCTTTTAATATGTTTTATTTGTATTTAATTTTTGACAGTTTGATTAATATATGTTTTGGCATGTTTCTCCTTGGATTTATCCTGTATGGGACTCTCTGTGCTTCCTGGACTTGATTACCTATTTCCTTTCCCATATTAGGGAAATTTTCAACTATAATCTCTTCAAATATTTTCTCAGTCCGTTTCTTTTTCTCTTCTTCTTCTGGAACCCCTATAATTCAAATGTTGGTGTGTTTAATATTTTCTAAGAGGTCTCTGAGACTGTCCTCATTTCTTTTCTTTCTTTTTTCTTTATTCTGCTCTGCAGTAGTTATTTCCACTATTTTATCTTCCATGTCACTTTTCCCTTCCTCTGCCTAGTTATTCTGCTACTGATCCCATCTAGAGTATTTTTAATTTCATTTATTGTGTTGTTCATCATTGCTTGTTTCCTCTTTAGTTCTTCTAGGTCCTTGTTAAATGTTTCTTGCAGTTTGTCTATTCTACTTCCAAGATCTTGGATCATCTTTACTATCATTATTCTGAATTCTTTTTCAGGTAGACTGCCTATTTCCTCTTCATTTGTTAGGTCTGGTGGGTTTTTATCTTGCTCCTTCATCTGTTGTGTGTTTTTCTGTCTTCTCATTTTGCTTCTCTTACTGTGTTTCAGGTCTGCTTTTTGCAGGCTGCACGTTCGTAGTTCCCATTGTTTTTGGTGTCTGTCCCCACTAGCTAAGGTTGGTTCAGTGGATTGTGAAGGCTTCCTGGTGGAGGAGACTAGTGCCTGTGTTCTGGTGGAGGAGAGGCTGGATCTTGTCTTTCTGGTGGGCAGGTCCATGTCTGGTGGTGTGTTTTGGGGTGTCTGTGGACTTATTATGATTTTAGGTAGTCTCTCTGCTAATGGGTGGGGCTGTGTTCATGTCTTGCTAGTTGTTTGGTGTAGGATGTCCAGCACTGTAGCTTGCTAGTCGTTGAGTGAAGCTGGGTGCTAGTGTTGAGATGGAGATATCTGGGAGATTTTTTGCTGTTTGATATTATGTGGAGCTGGGAGGTCTCTTGTGGACCAGTGTCCTGAAGTTGGCTCTCCCACCTCAGAGGCACGGCACTGACTCCTGGCTGCAGCACCAAGAGCCTTTCATCCACACGGCTCAGAATAAAAGGGAGAAAACGTAGAAAGGAAGAAACGAAAAAAGGAAGAAAGAAAGAAAGAAAGGGAGAGAGAGAGAAAGAAAGAAAGGAAGGAAGGAAGGAAGAAGGAAGGAAGGAAGGAAGAAAGGAGGAAAGGAGGGAGGGAGGGAGGAAAGAAGAAAGGAAGGAAGGAGGGAAGAAGGAAGGAAGGAAGAAGGGAGGGAGGGAGGGAGGAAGGAAGGAGGGAAGGAAGGAAAGAAAGAAAGAAAAGATAAAATAAAGTAAGATAAAATAAAATAAAGTTATTAAAATAAAAAATAATTACTAAGAAAAAAATTTTTTTAAGAATTAAAAAAACAAAAACGGATGGATAGGGCTTCCCTGGTAATGCAGTGGTTGAGAGTCTGCCTGCCGATGCAGGGGACACCGGTTCGTGCCCCGGTCCGGGAGGATCCCATATGCCGCTGAGCGGCTGGGCCCGTGAGCCGTTGTCGCTGAGCCTGCGTGTCCAGAGCCTGTGCCGGAGCCTGTGCTCTGCAATGGGAGAGGCTACAACAGTGAGAGGCCCGCGTACCACACACACACAAAAAAAAAAACCGTACGGATAGAACCCTAGGACAAATGTTGTAAGCAAAGCTATACAGACAAAATCTCACACAGAAGCATACACATACACCCTCACAAAAAGAGGAAAAGGGGAAAAAATCATAAATCTTGCTCTCAAAGTCCACCTCCTCAATTTGGGATGATTCATTGTCTATTCAGGTATTCCACAGATGCAGAGTACATCAAGTTGATTGTGGAGCTTTAATCCACTACTTCTGAGGCTGCTGGGAGAGATTTCCCTTTCTCTTCTTTGTTCGCACAGCTCCTGGGGCTCAGCTTTGGATTTGGCCCCGCCTCTGCGTGTAGGTCGCCGGAGGGCGTCTGTTCTTCGCTCAGACAGGACAGGGTTAAACGAGCCCTTGATTCAGGGGCTCTGGCTCACTCAGGCCAGGGGGAGAGAGAGGCACGGAGTGCAGGGCGAGCCTGCGGCGGCAGAGGCCGGCGTGCCTTCTCCCAGGGAAGTTTTCCCTGGATCCCGGGACCCTGGCAGTGACGGGCTGCACAGGCTCCCCGGAAGGGGTGTGTGGATATGACCTGAGTTCGCACGCAAGCTTCTTTGGTGGCAGCAGCAGCAGCCTTAGCGTCTCATGCCCGTCTCTGGGGTCTGTGCTGTTAGCCGTGGCTCACGCCGTCTCTGGATTTCCTTTAAGCAGCGCTCTTAATCCCCTCTCCTCGCTCGCCAGGAAACAAAGAGGGAAGAAAAAGTCTCTTGCCTCTTCGGCAGGTCCAGACTTTTCCCCGGACTCCCTCCCGGTTAGCTGTGGTGCACTAACCCCCTTCAGGCTGTGTTCACGCCGCCAACCCCAATCCTCTCCCTGCGCTCAGACCGAAGCCCGAGCCTCAGCTCCCAGCCCCGCCCGCCCTGGCGGCTGAGCAGACAAGCCTCTGGGGCTGGTGAGTGCCGGTCGGCACAGATCCTCCGTGCGGGAATCTCCCCACTTTGCCCTCCGCACCCCTGTGGCTGCACTCTCCTCCATGGCCCTGAAGCTTCCCCCCTCCGCCACCTGCAGTCTTCGCCCGCGAAGGAGCTTCCTAGTGTCCTGAAACCTTTCCTCCTTCACGGCTCCCTCCCACTGGTGCAGGTCCCGTCCCTATTCTTTTGTCTCTGTTTATTTTATTTTTCTTTTGCCCTACCCAGGTACGTGGGGAGTTTCTTGCCTTTTGGGAGATCTGAGGTCTTCTGCCAGCATTCAGTAGGTGTTCTGTAGGAGTTGTTCCGCACGTAGATGTATTTCTGGTATATCTGTGGGGAGGAAAGTGATCTCCGCGTCTTACTCTTCCGCCATCTTCCCAGGCAGTTTCTTTTATGACCTCACTGCTGACTAATATCTTCTACTTGACAGAAGAAATATACCACACATAAGCCTCTCCCTAAATTCAGCTTTCCCTGAATGTTTGCTGACATTTATCTCACATAAGATGGATTAAACTTTCAAGGCTTGGAAAAAAACTGTGCATTCATTTCCAACTTACCAGCTAAATAGTGTGCCAATCTCATGTCATACTGTCAAGGAAGGCTTCAAAGATCATTCTGATGCCCCAGGAAGGGGTAGCATTCCATGCCATCACCCAAGGTGCTAAGCCTGAGGCTTTAAAACCACCCTTACATGCTCAAATTGAAACTGGCATTAATCATCTCGGCTATAATAAGTTTCAGGCCACCTGTTAGGAATAATTTTTCAGCATTGCTTGCGAATTTGGAAGGTGCTTAGAAGTAGTAAAAAAAGAAAAAAGGAAACTATGTGTTTTGCAAATGCCCCTGATTTATTGGTTATTTTCTTATCTATTATAACTAGACTATAAATGATAAATACCTATAAATAAAGATGTATGCTTTTGCTAGGTCCTCTATAATGTCTAATTTGTGGTAAGACCATTGAATCCCAGTTGACTTCAGATCAAGGACTATTTGTATTTATGACTTGAAATAATGTTTCTGTATTAGGATAGCTAGACTATGCTGCTGTAACAAATACACCCTCAATTCTCAGTGGCTTAATCCAGTAAGGTTTATTTATGAGTTTTGTCTCAGTCTTATACAAGTCAGGCAGCTCTCCTTGGGGCTCTTCGGCAATTGCTTAGGGATCTGAGCCTATTCCATCCTGTATCTTATTGTTCTAGTCATGCTGAAGGGAGAGGAGAGAACATGGAGAAGTCAAACCTTCTCTTCACTGCTTGGGATGGGATGTAACACATTAGTTCTGTTCACTTTCCCATTGGTGAGAGTTCAGTCACATGTCTCTATGTGTCCAGGAGTGGGTGACTCAGTAGTCTCTGCTCTGGCCACTTTCCTCAACCAGAGCTGGATTGTTTTGCACATCTAAGGGGGCCCTTTGCTCCATTTTGAAACTAATTTGTTGGTTTAACCAAATGTAAATGTGATGGAGAAACCTTGGGTTCTGTCATCCAAAGCTTGGCCCAGCTTTGTTGCACTTACTTCTTTAATGTGCATTTCTTATATGTCCTTATTCGTTGATCCAAGTCAATTTGGGTCAGTTCATTGACCCAAGTCAATGAAACACAAACAAACAAACATTGGCAAAATGGAGCCAAATATAGCTTTATGGTATGTGTTGGAGATGACTTTCAATGTTAGCTACCATTCATTCAGTTAGTCATTCATCCTTTTGAATAATATTGAACACTGACATGTTCTTGACACCATGCAAAGCATATGGGAAGTGGTTATTAGAACTCCCTGCCCCTAAGTAGATGGCAATCTAAAGAAAGTAAAGCTTAGGGAGATTTAGCAACTTATCTCATTTTAAACACAGATCCAGTCAAATTACAGAGCTGGAATTTGAAACCAAGTCAGCTTCACCAAAACCCATGTTCCTAAATGTTATGCCTTAATTCCTCTGTGACAGGCAGAATTTCTGCAATGGCCTACAGAAAAATATTCTTCCCTGAATCCGTGGAAGCTGGCAATTTGAGGAAATATCACTCCTGTGATTGTGTTATGTTGTGACACAGTTAACCCTTATTTGGGTGGGCTCGACTAATCACATGACTCCTTGATAGCAGAGAGTTTCTAGACAGGTAGCAGAAAAGGAATTCTGAGATTCAATGCGTGAGGGAAATTCAATACAGTTTCTGGCTTTGAAGATGAAAGGGGCCCCATGTGAAGCAACCTGGGCACCCTCTAAGGAGCAGATAGCAGCTCTTAGCTAACGGCCAGAAAGGAAACAGGCACCTCAGACCTATAACCACAACCTGATTGAGCTTGGAATTAGTTTCATATCCTGAGCCTCCAGATAACAGCTCAGCCAGGCTGACTTTGGTCTTGTGAAATCCTAGGTAAAGAACCCAGTCAAGCTCACTAAATTTCTGACCTACAGAATTGTGAGATAATAAAATGTGTTGTTTAAGCTGCTAAATATAGAGTAACTTGTTTTACAGTAATAGAAAACTAATGTATTCCCTCAGATTTAAAAAAAAATCCATCATTCTACCTTCTTTGGGTAATTTGATCAATCAATTGTGAATCGAAACATGTCGTAGATGAACAGATGAAGATGTGGTATATGCGTCTTCTGTATATATTCAGTATATATAAAACAGAATAATACTTAGCCATAAAAAAGAAGGAAATAGTGCCATTTGTAGCAACATGGATGGACCTAGAGATTATCATACTAAGTAAAGCAAGTCAGACAGAGAAAGACAAATATCATATGATATTACTTATGTGAGGATTCTAAAAAATAATAATACAAAGAAACTTGTTTACAAAACAGAAATAGACTCACATAGAAAACAAACTTATGGTTACCAAAGGGTAAAGGTGCAGGAGGGAGGGATAACTTAGGAGTTTGTGATTAACAGATGCACACTACTATATATGAAATAGATAAACAACAAGGACCTACTGTATAGCACAGGGAACTATATTGAATATCTTGTAATAACCTATAATGGAAAAGAATCTGAAAAAGATTATATATATATATATATATATATATATATATATATATATATATATATATATAAAACTGAATCATTTTGCTGTACACCTGAAACTAACACAACATTGTAAATCACCTATACTTCAATACAAAAAAAAAAAGATTAAAATGGAAAAAAGAAAAAATGAGCTGTCCTATCTTCTACCGAAATTTCTCCGTAGTTTTTCTAAAATTACCATGAGAAAATTTCATGGAGGCCAATTCTACCTGCACTTCAGATACATACTTTGAATGGCTCTTAATATTCAGTGAGGTGCTTTCATACATATTTCTCTTTGGGGAACCAGGAATGGCAGATGTCTCTGAGCCCTTTGCCAGCGAGGAAACAGAAGTCCAGAGGTTAGGAGACTTGCATAATGCCACATAGAAAACTAGTAATAGATTTGGATTGTTTAAACGTGTTTTTATTTACTTAAAAATAATCTTCTTTCCTTTAGGAAGCATGATTCCTAAATCTTACTCTTTGGGGCAAAATTACCTCTAAAGATGGAGCTAATGTCTGACGCAGTTCTGACATTTACATAGGGAAATGTTTTACAGTTTGTTTTTCTACTCTCATTTTTAGACATATTTCATTATCATAGCCTCTTGGGTTTTGCCAACAAAATGTCTTTTAGGGACCTCAGTTATATGCTTTTGATTTGTTTAAACCATGCCATTTCCATTTCAGTAGTGATCTAACTGATGGGCATTTGCTAGAACCTCACACCCATTGTTTTATAAATAGACATTGAAAATCATTTTGGTGTAGAAAAAGAAAACAACTAAGTTTAGGTAACTAAAGAAAACTCAAACTGGGGACTTCCCTGGTTACGCAGTGGTTAGGAATCTGCCTGCCAATGCAGGGTACATGGGTTCGAGCCCTGGTCCGGGAAGATCTCATGTGCTGCAGAGCAACTAAGCCTGTGAGCCACAACTACTGAGCCTGCGTGCCACAGCTACTGAAGCCCGTGTGCCTGGAGCCCATGCTCCACAAGAGAAGCCACCATCATGAGAAGCCCACGCACCACATCGAAGAGTGGCCCCCACTCGCCACAACTAGAGAAAGCTCACGAGCAGCAACAAATACCCAAAGCGCCAAAACTACATAAATAAATCAGTAAATAAATAAATACATTTATTTATTTTTTAAAAAAAGAAATCTCAAACTGAAATCTTTGACCCTGAGCCCCAAAGAGCACAGTATAAATGCTGGGCAAACTATTTTTGTCCTCTGCTTTATAAATGAGTTCTTTTCTTTTTCTGTTGACTATTGTCTGGCACAGCTGCTGTTTTCAGAGCATAAAAAAGATGGGAATCATGAAAACAAGGAAATAAAACCTTGCCTAAGACACCTTGGCCTGTAAATCATGGCTGGTCTCCTCTGTAAAATGTGTATAACCACTAAGTCATTTATGAATGAAGGAGCATAGGTTAGTGGTGGCATCAATAAAAGCAGTTAAAACAGATGAATTCTATTTCTGGTTCCAAAATGATGATAAAATGACTTGAGAGAAGTCACTGTAACTTCTTTCAGAGTCTCTACCTGTGAGATGAGAAGAAAATAAGAAAATTCTTTTTTTGGAAGATGATATAAAGACCTGCTTAACCTCTCTCATCCTGGCAGCCTTCTGATTCTCACAGCTGGATTCTCTTAAGCATCTCCTTTACATTCAACCCCACATACTAGCTCAATAATATATGCTTTTTCTTGGTGGGGTAACCCAGGACAATAATTCAATGTGGCTCAGTTTTAATGCTACATCACTTAGAGTTCTGAGCCCTAATTGGGTTCTGGCTTAATTCTTAGGGATCCAACCCTTTCTTATAACTGCATTCTAGTAACTGGATCCCCAGCCCTTTTTCCTACATCTGAGCCTCTCTCCTGGGTTTCTGTCTTCTGTACCACCACTTCCAAGGCTGAGGTTCTGCAGCTGACTCTTTTGATTGTCCTGGCATATTTCAGCCAGAATATACACGTTTCAGCTATCTGTCCCACCAACACTTGTGAACTAATTCTTAAAGATTATTCTTTAAAAATAAAGAAGAATGAAATAATGCCATTTGCAGCAACATGGATGGACCTAGAGATTGCCATATTAAGTGAAGTCAGACAGAGAAAGACAAATATCATATGATATCACTTATATGTGGAGTCTAAAAACATGATACAAATGAACTTATTTACAAATTAGAAACAGACTCACAGACTGCGAAAAAAACTTATGGTGGAAAGGTGGCGGGGCGGGTAAAGTGGAAAGGTGGGAGGGATAAATTAGGAGGCTGGGATTAACATACACACACTACTATATATAAAATAGATAATCAACAAGGACCTACTGTACAGTACAGGGAACTCTACTCAATATATTCTGTAATAACCGATATGGGAAAAGAATCTGAAAAAGAATGGATATATGTATAACTGAATCACTTTGCTGTATACCTGAAACTAACACAACATTGTAAATCAAATATACTCTAATATAAAATGAAAATTAAATTTAAAACATTTCTCTTAAATATTGAGATAAAAATACTTGTAAAATATACACAAAATATAAAGACTAATAACACAAGACTATTGAAGTATTCTACCCAGTTACCACCACCAAATATAATTACTGTTATCTTTGAAGTCCCTGTCCCATCCCCTCTCACTCAGCTCAAAGGAAACCACTCTGCTGAAATTTATGTTTATCATTCTTTCTCACTCTCTCTCTCTCTTTTTAGTTTTCCTAGATGGTAATTTCCTAAATAATATATTTTCCAGTGTTGTGTGTTTTGAACTTAATATTGACAAAAATAGAGTGTATGTCTTACGCTACTTGTTTTTTAGTTCAACATTATGTTCCTGAGATTTATCCATGTTTTTACTTATCTGTGTAATTCATTACTCTTCACAAGAATACAGTGTTTTATTGCATGCCTATCATGCAGTTTATGTATCCCTCCTATGGTTGATGGACACTTGAATTGTTCCTCTTTTTCCTTCCATTACAAAAAAGTGCTGTGATGGCTATACAATTGTCTTCTAGAAGTACTTGCTGGGTGATGCAATTTTCAAAGATATTTGCCTTAATTTATAATCTCATGAGAAGAGTAACTCCACATCCTTGCCAACTTTAGATTTTGCCAGTATTCTTAACTTTTGCCAGTCTGGTAGTGGTAATATAGTATCTCATTGTGGTTGAAATTTTCATTTTCTTGATGACTAACAAGGCTGAGAATCTTGCTTATATTTGTTTGGACATTTGGATTTACTCTCTCTGAAGATCTGTGCAAATCTTTTTTTTTCAGTTTTCTATCCATCATTTGCATTTTTTCTTATGGTTCATAGAGGTTCTTTATATACTCTAGATACTATTCCTTTGTTAATAATTCATATGGCAAACATGCTCTACCAGTCTGTGGCTTGTATTTTTACTTTCTTTTTCATATCTTTTTGTGAATAAAAGTTCTCACTTTTACTTTAGCTAATTTACCCATATCTTCTTTTATTATTTACAGTTTTTGCTTAAGAAATTTTTCCTTATCCCTAATGTCACAAAGATGTCATCCTATGTTATGCCTAAAAATGTATAGTTTTGTCCTTCATATTTAAATCTTTAGTAAACCTAGAATCGGTTTTTATGCATGAGGTAAAGTAGGGTTTTGATTTCATTTTTTTCCACACCAATAACAATTGCTCCAGTCATGTGTATTAAAAGTCTATCCTTGGGGATTTCCCTGATTGTCCAGTAGTTAGGACTTTGTGCCTCCACTGCAGGGGGCATGGGTTCCATCTCAGGTTGGGGAACTAAGATCCCACATGTGCAGGCAAAAAAAAAATAATAAGTCTATCTTTTCCCCACTAACTTGCAATGCTTACTCTGACATAAATCACATTTCAAGTGTGTTTTGAATTCTTTGTTTCATTCATCTATTTACCTTTCCTGATGATAATATGATAGTGTCATATTTATCAAAGCCTTATAAGAATTCTTGATATCTATAAGTAAGCTTCAATAACTTTCTGTCCTTTTAGAATGTTTTGGTTATTCCTGTCCCAACGATCTTTCATATGTATTTTGAAAACATTTTTGACAAGTTACATATACACATACACACAAATTCATTGCAACTTTAATTGATAATGCATTTAATCTATAATGCAATTAATCTATAGATCAATTTGCAGTGATCTGACTTGTTTTGCTATTGCTTCTCCCAATTCACGAACATAGTATATTTTGTATCTCTTCATTTAATTAGAACTTCTTTTAATAATCAACATGTCTATAAAGGTCTTACACATATTCTGTTAAATTTATTCCTAAGAACACCCACATACACACACACACACACACACACACACACACACACACACACATTTGCTATGATTAATTATTTGAATATCCTCTTTTGAGAAGACTTATCAGATCTAATTTTTCTATCTCCTCTCCTCTTTAATTGGGTAGTATTTCTTTTTTCTCATTGACTAATAGAAATTTTTTTTTATTTTTTATTAAATCATGGGTATAAGTTTTTGTCAGCTACATATGTTGTAAATATCTTTGTCCTCTAATGGCTTACTATTTCATTCTTTTTATTTCTAAATGAACCATATTTTATATGTATATGAAATTGTTATTCGTGAGTGAGTTGACCTGTAGTTTTTTATACAAGATTATGCTAAAATTACTTGGGAAGTATCTCTTCTTTTCTTAGAAAAACTTTTTAACTGATTCAATTTTTAAAAATGTTAATAGCACAGTAATTGTTTTTTATTCCTGCTTTAGGCAATTTTGTAAATTATATTTTTCAAGGATCTGCCCATGTCATCTAAATTTTCACATTCATAAAATTTTTATTATCTTTTTCCTATTACCATTTCTCTCTATTGTGTATTTGTTCACTCTCATTTTATGTTCTTATCTTTATATTTTCATCCTTTAATGTTCTCTGGATGCTTAGATAAGTTTTCAGCCCTTTTACTTTTCTATTATAATCACATTACACTACAAATTTCACCATAAACACTACCTTGCCTTTCTTTCACAAGGTTTATGGGATGTGTACTATTTTTGTTATTATTCTAATTCTAAATATTTTACCATTTCCCTTATGATTTCTTCTTTTACCTATGAGTTGTTAAATTTGTGCTTTTAAAGTTCTGAACATATGTGGATTTTCACTTATATTTTTGTTATTATAAGTAATAATTACAAAATTGCTTTGTAGTTAAAAAATGATCTATATAATACCAATTCTTTGACACTTTATAGGACTTACATTAACTGTACTAAGAGGTCCATTTTTATAAGTATTTTTCATATACTTGAAAAAGTTGTGTATTCTGAGGACACAGTGTACTAGATAATGTGGATTAGACACTGTTTTGTGTATTGTTCAAATCTATATCCTTACCAATTTATTTTGTGTTTGATCTATTCTTGGGAAAAGTATGTTAAAATATTGTACTATAATTGCACGTATTTCCTATATTTCTGTCCATTTTTGCTTTAAATGTTTTAAAGCTATGTTACTTAGTGTCTTTTTGCATCTAGGAGAGTTGAGTTAATACATTTGGGTAGACTAGAGTTAATTTTCAGCGAGAAATCTTCAGCTCTGCCAAAGATCTTTCCACTGTCTAGGAATTTATATCAATATGCACTTTAGGTGCACAAATAAAAGAAAGCATTAGATGAGTGGAATGTGTAAATAACACCAGCAGGGTTTGTGCAAATTATTAGTTTTGGGGGGTTTTTGTTGGTGATGGGAAACTTGAATTTGTACTCCTCTTGTTGGAGTTATAAATAGGTTTAATATTACTTCTTTTCATATGTGGTGCATTAATTTGTTCATAACTTTCTGGGTCTTTTTATCCCTTGAGAAGAAAAACATGATGCTGGGGGCCATGAGTCAGTGATGGGAGGAAGATGAGGGAGGGGGCCACAGAAAAGGACCCAATTGGTTAATTGGGTTAATGGTTAATTGGTTAATTGGTAATTGGTTAATGTCTTATTAGTCTGGAGAGTCCTGTCAGCATCTTTCTTCCCCTTTGTAGCTTCTTGGCTCCTTAAGAACCTGGCAGGAAAGAGATGGGCTTTTAGAAAGTTTCACTTTCAAGGGAAATACTGCTGTCCCACTTTCAACTGCCACACAAGAACTCATTAAATAACATTATACAGAGTGTGGATGTGAATAACATTAAACGTTGGACACCTAGACCAGCATTTTTGAAATCTTAGTCAAGTGGCACCATTTTATAAAATCCAGGTTACCTTCAATCCTAAACATATTCAGAATATGATAGCAATTACCCATCATTTTTAGAGATATGCAAGAACAATACATTTTTGAACTGAGAGAGCCTAGTTTCTTTTGAAGTGCTTTATCAGAAATGAAAATGATGAAGTGTGCTGAGAATATGCAAATACATTCAAGTGCACACAATTAAAACCCTGAGATATATTTGATGATAAATCACTTCACTGTGGTTGCAAGTATTTGCAATAGGAATTCAAATTGATAATTATGAATATGTGATTCTTAGAATAGCTAACAGTTTTCCATTTTTATCTGCTCTTTGAAATAAAAAGAGAAATATAATACCTTAAAACCACTCTCTAACAGGCAGATTGCATTTCAAATATATGAGAACTTTTTCTTCTCTCTGGCTGTCGTGTGTCAAAGTACCTAGAGAAAACCACAAGTAGAAAAAAAAAAAGCTGGTCCTATCCCCATCTCCCACTCCCAACTTCAGAATAAATTTCCAAAGCTCGTTCCAGTTCCCAAATTACCTCCAATACAGGCCTTAAAGAATGAGGGCAGATGCCCAATACGTCCCTTATAATGCAAATGTGTTGTACTGGAATTTAAGCCACCTTCTAACCCATCCCTTCCCTGAGCAAGCCCTGAACTGATGGAACAAACTTATGATGGGAACATGTGTGAGGATGTGTTAGAGGAGGACTATTGTGATTTCTTTTTTTTTAATTAATTTTTATTGGAGTATAGTTGATTTACAATGTGTATTAATTTCAGGTATACAGCAAAGTGAATCAGTTATACATATACATATATCCACCTTTTTTTTAAATTCTTTTCCTATATAGGTGATTACAGAGTATTTAGAGTTCCCTGTGCTATACAGACTATTGTGATTTTTTATTTAGACATTCATCATCAGCTGGGCCAGTTCTTCTCTGCTTTTTGAGCTGTTTCACCTTGGAGGGATGAGTCAAGCTGAGCAGAAAATCTTCCAATTCAGAAATCACGTGGATCGCAAATGTGATGATTCTGGGGAGGTACAGGAGGGCTAGCTCAGATGTTAGGATCATTGGGAACTTGCTGTAGGGCTGGTTTGGTGTAGGGAAATCAATTCATTTCCTCCTGGCAGAGGATCTACCCTTAAAAGGAGACTGTTCTACAATTCTCATCCTCATCTTTCATCTGCCTGGTCCCAGTTTATCTTAATTTTCAAATGTGCTTATTTTAAAATGTAGGTTTTATTATTACTCAGGTATGACAAGGTCAACAGATCAGGAGACAATTACCATTGACAAGACAGTTTGTTGCTCGAAGTTTCCTAAAGGAGGGGGTCACTAAGGGTTAAAGGGGAAGTACCAGGGTTGGTCAGGGGGCAGAAGAAGCAAGAGGAAAACATGGGCAAGAGCCTTTATTGTGTCTTCTGCATGAAGGAACGGGTGAGGCAGTGTTAGCAGGCTTAGGATTGGCTAGTTTGAATAATTTCAGTGGGCTTTGGCCATACAGGCTGTCCTGGTACCTGGCCCTGGTGTGATTAGGCCAGGGGAAGAGTGGTCCCAGAATGTAAGAGTCTGATAAAAGAGGTAGTTAGGGGGTAGGAGATGGGTCAGTTGGTTTGCCTACGAAAGGCATGCTTGTAGGGTGAGTCTTTTACTACCTTTAGGAACTGGCTAGCCGTGGGAGAGGCAGTCCCTCCAGGGCCAGCAAGACCCCAAGATGTCAAAGCATCAGATTCATATATTTAACACAGTGCTGTAATAAACAGGTGCCCCCTTCCTGCAGGTACTTCTCAAGGCTTCACACAATGCTCTAGGAGTGACTGGACTCCAGGTTGTCCCATGACCTGGATGAGAGAGCCTGTATGGACTGCCAGAACATCATGTCAAAGGTAGGACTCACCTTCTTTCCTCCTACACCTTCCCAGGTGGTGGGTTCTGCTGTGGACTTTGCTTAAAGACATCACTTAACCTCTCTGAGTTTCATCTGTGAAATACAGACAAGAGCAGTCTTATCTATGGAAAATGAATTAGAAAACAAACATGAAAAGGGATTGAAAAGCACAATATACAGTACTGTCCAAGTATGATTCACAATTACTTAGTAGAGAAAAGAAGGGATGCCTTGAAAGAAGCGTAAACTAAGATGGAAACAACACGCTACCAACAATGAAATAAAATCCGTCCTTTTTAGTCTGATTTACAGCTTACATGGTAAGCATGAGCTCCATTTGGCAGTCTTAAACTGAGAGTTTGGGCTCTGAGTTGAGGTAAGTCAGAGAATCTGGAAGTCCTGTAACTCACTGTGAGGTGTTGGCCAAGTCTGTTGCAGTTCTTTATCGAATTATCACAGCGTGGTATCTGTGTGTTCTTGCCTATTTCTTTTGAAGTAAGATTTGGGAAATTTCTCTTTAGGCCACTAAGCATTTCAGGTTTCCTCAGAACAGTTAGCTCTCCACAAAACTGTTTTGCTTTATGTCTGGTACAACATCTTAGCGAGATGTTGATTATACTGTTTGCCAATCCAGTTAAGTAGAATTTTTTCTCTTGACTGTCCAGGGATTCTACCTGTAAGCTTTGTTTATTTCCTTACATGCCTGGTATATAACTAGTTAGGAGCTGCCCAGTGTCCCAGATTTTAAGATAGAAAGTGGTGAGACTTTCTATAAGATTACTGCAGTTCTCAAGAAGCATATCTAATCAAGGTGTAGAGAGATTATTACATTTGTGTTTTGAGGACCTCAGCAAGCAGACACAGTTGGAATATACCGTCAACAGGGAAGAAGAAGAGATGTGTGGGTTTATAAAGCAGGATTAAAAATAGAGTTACCCGAATAAAAGGCAGGAAGCTGGGAATTTACATGTTCAAATACCAGCTCTGTTGAGGATGTGCCTGTTGTTTCCATTTATAATTTGAAATGTAGAATGAGCCATCTCATTGTATAAGAAGACCACATGTACCAGCCAGCTGATGACACTGAAACCCTCAGAAGCTTCAGATTTCTCTAGAAATGCAAGAAAATGCTCTTTAATGAAGATAGTAAAATAATTATGATTGACAACAAAAATTTGAAAAATACATTATGAAATTTAATCTCTGGAAGCATGTCTCCCAGTGGAAAGTGTAATTCTCGGTAAACAGGAAAACTGAAAATATAAAAACCAGGGATGAAACTTACCTTGCCCAAGGAGGAGAAAAACTATTTGCAAATGAAGATTAAAAACCTCATGTCCTTTTCCTGGAAATACTCCCGAGTCCCCACACAGTGTATCTTTGGCTGTGTGGGGTTCTTGACCCTCGCACCACTCTTTTAAAATTGCTCACTTCCCAGTGTTTGCCCTGCCTGTCCTTCGAAAGTTCTTAGTCCTGGTTTTCATAAGACTTTGGAAACCCTGAATTAAGCAAATATTTGATAGGGGTAGTTTCAGGCCTCTTGAGAGATTTGGGATCCTACTTGTTTTTAGAGAGCCTATGGAGGCTCATATAGTTCAGGTCCTGGGGTGGATGCTGGCACAGAGTGGGTACCACTGGGTTTAATATCAGATCTAGCCCTCAGCAGAGTCAGGACATGTGGGCTCTCAAGTGATATTCATTATGACCTCCAAGGGCTTTAGCAGACCTGAAATTCCAGACTTTCTTCTTCCACAACCCCTCGTGGTCTCGTTCCTGCTAGACAGGCCCCTCATCCTCTTTGGAACACGTGCTCCTGCAGTTTCTCACCATTGTCAGAGTTCTGGGCTCCACTCTGCCTCCTCTGCTTCTCTACCCAACCGGACCCCATGGCCTAGATTGCACAGGTTCCTCATCGGCACTGGTCACATCCATATCTGGATAGAAACCCTTTCTCATGCCATTCCCAGGTGCCAAGAACTGACAGAGGAAGTCGAGAAACTGCTGAAGGATTGCAGATGAGTTCAAGTTATCTGGATGCCTGGCTTCTTCTGCTGCTCAGCAACCCTCTGAATCAGCTGTCAATCCTCAGCTCTCTTCGTCCCCCAGAAAACTCTCCACTCTCATCTTGTTCAGATGATCAAGTCTATCCAACAGGAACCCCTCTCATTTTTAAAGTTCTCTTAGTGTTGGGATGATATTTTTGAGATATTAACAACCTATTTCAACTTTTTTTTCCTTCCACCATTTCTTCCTTTTTCTTTCCATGCATAGAAGCAATGAATTAGCTCCAGGTTCATTGTATCAGAGGGATAGGACAGGGTGGGTTTTAGTGGCTTTGGTTTCAAAGAATCTGGGCTCTTAGGAGAAGGAGGAGAACCAAGTATCAACACAATGTTTGGATGAAACACAGAAGAAGAAGGATTCTTGTCCCCACCCCACCCCAATCCTTCCCCAAACTAGAAGATTCTTCTGGAATGTTGGTGAGAACAGAGACTCTGTGAGTCCTGGAGAGAGGAAACCCACTGCCTCTTGCCCAACAGAATTGCAGAGAGAAAATGGAGTCACAGTGTCTAAGCATATGAGTCTTTAGTGTTGCAGAGATTACTGTACTCCTGGCAGAGCACAAAGACAGCAGCAGGACACCCCTGCCACTGGCATGATATGGAAACAGCAGGAAGCGCCACCAAACCTGAAGGCAGCATGTGCAGAAACAAGCATGTCTCAGTAGAAACCTACATGAACAAAAATCAGCTGCGCTTTCCACCTCCCCAGCCATGTGTTACTACCCTGGAACCTTGATGGAACTCTGGGAATGGAAGAGGGGGTGGACAGCAAAATCAACTGGGATAAAGTCTCCACCAATTCAGTGGGATGAGGGCATATAATACAAATTAGGCTGAGTTATAGAAAAAGAAAATTTGTATTTATTGCTCAGTCAAGTTAAAGCCTGAAATTCAAACCCACCTATCTATGTCCTCAACCATCTTCTTTCTTTCACGTTAACAAAAAGAGGTGTTCTATTGCCTTTTATTCCTTCTTCACTCCAAGTATACCATGCTGCCATTCTCAAGTACTGTTTTAATACTATCCAACATTTACCAAGCCATTGCTACAACACATCTCGTCTTGTGTTAGGTAATTTTAAGTCTCAAGGAATGGGTGTCTAATTCAGAATACCTAAGACAAGAAGGTGGATGGGCTGACTCATGGAATCCAAGGAAATCTGGATAAACCACCAGAGAGGCATTAACATAGCTGTGCCTCAGAAATAATTGGAACTAGGGTCTAGTTGCCCTTAGGATTATTTCTCTCCATTTCTCAAATCTACTTTTCTCTGAAAACTGGAGTCATTATCTTTTTTCGCAGACTGGCTTATTCCAGCAGAGGAGAAATATGACTGCTGACAGTGCCAAGTTTTTCATTTTAAAATTCTCCAATGGGGAGAAGACTGACTCATGCTTTCTCTCTGATTTCACACTGAAAAATCCATACATTCCTCATGTCAGCTCTAAGTTTTGCCGTGGGGGTAGAAATAGTTTCCAGAAAGGGCAGGGGATGGAGTGAAACAGACAAAACAATGGATGTCTATGACACATCTATAAGGTAGATTGGCTGTCATTTCAGTGGCCTATAAGCTTGCACATTCAGTCACAGAAAGTAAATACTCACAAAGGAATAGGAGTGTATTATCCTTACTGCTTCCACTTCTTACCATTTACTCTCCTCAACCTCTTACAGTCCAGCACCCCTAAAGAAATTCTTTTACAGGTTGTTGTGAATGACCTCATCATTCTCAAGTTCAACTACCTTTTTTTCTTTTCTTAGTAACCATCCTCCTTTTTTTTTTTTTTTTTTACAATAGTTGACTCTGTTAATGGCCTTATTTTGCCAAAACCTTTTTTCTTAGCTCAGATCCATGTGCTGGTTTTTTACCTGGTTCTCTTCCTATCTCCTAGATATGCCTTCTGTGTCCTTTGCTGATTTTTCCTTTCTCCTTTTGCTCCTTAATTATAGGCAATCATCACGTTTCTGACCTCAATCCTCTTTTTCCTACTCTCTCTCCTATAGTGGTTTTAAGCCTTAAGTAGCTTTTTATTTTCCACAGCATAAAACCAAAAGCACTAAAAGCTGCAAAAAGCTACTGTGAAGTTAACATCCCACAATAATAATGTGATGAATGATAATAAGAACAGCAAGAGTTGTCAATTACTGAGCACCGACCACTGCTCTAAGCACTTTCCTTGAATTAAGCCATGTGATCTTCATCGTATGAGATGAATGCTTTTTCTATTATTCTCCTTTTGACAGAATAATAAGGAATAAAAAGGAAAAGGGAATGTGCAGAGGTTAAAGACTTATCCAGCATCAAATAATGAGAGAGGCATTGTTCAAACTTGGGCAGTCTCCCAAACATGCCTAAGGCTTCCTGTTTTCTTGCTTCTACTCCTGGAGTTTGACCCCCATACCCTACTCCATCATTGAACATTTTACCCCTTTTTCAAGAAGAAGTTCCCAGATTTCCCCTTCCCAGTGCCTTGCTGAATGGATTCTTTCCCTCTGTTGTACTCCCATGGAGTCATATTTGTGCCTTGCTTATAAATTTATGATTCTATTTTCTACTTGGTTATTTAAAAATATGTCATCTTGTTCAATAGACTGTAGACACCTACAGGTTTCTGTGTCCCCCCACCATAGACCCTCTCAGTTCTTTGTTCCATCATGGATGCTCAATCAATGTTTATTAATTGAATAGATGAGCCATTTGTCAAACAATAAATGCTCATTGAGAACCTTTTGTAAGACTCTATAGACCAGAGCTGCTTAAAGTGTGGCCTGCTGACTGGTACTCTTCCTGAAACCATTTGTTATGATAAGAAAGGAGGTTGTACCAGCGGGTGAATCAACGCATAGCTTCTTCATTAAGAAAGTCCTGCTAAGAAAAAAATCTGGGTTGAACTAAATAGTGTGCTTAGTGACATAGTTGATTTACCACGTGGCTGAAATACATTTTGGTGCCAGTTCCTGACCTCATCAGGGATCAGTAACAAATAGTTTGAGGACCTGTATTTTGAGTAGCGGTGCTATAGGGAATGTAAAGCAGGTATGAATTCTGCTCCTGGGAACTCACATTCTAGTTGAAGAGATGTAACGTGATATTTTAAAACAAGAACAGCAACAAGACGATAAGCATGCAGTTCAGTAGAAAGAATAAAAATATTAAAGTGCCTCCAAAGTTTTAGTCCAACTCTCCAATTTTTGCAGATTAAAAAACAAAGGCTAAGACAGGTCATTATAAGTGAGTCTTAATAATGCAAAATGCTTCCATGGGAACAGAAAAATTAGAAATACAGTTTAAAATATGACCAGATGTTAACCATGATATGAACATTCACAACACTTATAGGTGGGCATGGGTACCACAAGAAATTTTTTCTGATCTTTAAATTAAATCTGTACATTTAATAAAATCCAAAAGTTTGCATGATGAAACGTGACAATTAGGAAAAAAAGTTATTTAAAAGTGTATTTTTGCAGTCTCTACATAATTGCTTTCTTAAAAATTCTAATTTATTTCTTCCTATAAAAAATTGTAAATACTTAAGAATGCACTTTCTGAGTAGCTATATTTTCTTTGAAGGGCTTTTAAATGTAGATGATGTACAGCAAGATTTTCAAACTTGTTTTGTTGATCACAAATACAATTTTAGGTCATCTGACAATCACCATTTTCGGGGGGAGGGTTATCAACAAGAGTAGACTCACGGAACCAGACATTGTGCCAAAAGTAGAACTGATTACAGATATTGGGTTGAATGTGCCAGAGTTCTGGAACAATCACTTCCTAGAGACATGTGAGTTAAATCAGCAGATTGCTATGGAAATAGAAAAAGAAATGAACACATCCTTAGGAACAGAATATGAGGTCTGACAGTACACATTTATGCTGTCACAGGGAAAGGAAAAAAAAATCTCGACTCCAAGACAAAGTCAATACTTTTGTGATTCATGTGCTTCCTGACAAAATATTTGATCTGCTTGGGCACACACGAGAGAAGGTACAGCTGGCAAGGGATAGAGATAGATTCTAGCACAGAAATATTACAACACATTCTTACAAAAGTGTTATGAAAACCATCTGACTTACAATTCTGTCCTCTACTAGCTCCATCCCTGTCCCTGAACTAAGGGAACACACACTAGAACTCACACATCAAAATGAAATCCCAAGGAAACCTAAGCAAAATGTAAACAGAAAAAAAACCTGAAAAAATAGCAAGTTCAGTGTCACAGTGAGAAAATGTTGGGTTATTTGTCCAAAAGTTATTGCTTTGTTAAATTGTACTTTGAAATATTCATTAAAAAAATTTTTTTGGTCCTTTAAATATTCTTTGGAAGAAATCTATTTAAAGATAAACAGAGCAGATGAAAAAGAGGGGGATAAAGATGGAGAGATTTACAAGCTTGTTTGTCACCGTGATCTTTGTTGTCCCCTCCAAATTCATACATTGAATCCCTAACCTCCAATGGGATGGTATTTGGAGATGGGGCCTCTAAGGAGGCAATTAATTTTAATGAGATCAGTGGGTGGGGCCCTTATCCTTATAAAAGGAGAGAAAGACACCTGGGATGTACTCACACAGAGGAAAGGCCAGGTGAGGACACAGCAAGAAAGCAGCCACCTACATGCAGAGGAGAGAGGCCTCATGAGAAAGCAAATCTGCTGACACCTTGATCTTGGGCTTCCAGCCTCCAGAACAGTAAGAAAAGAAATTTCTGTTGTTTAAGCCACCCAGTCTGTGGCACATTGCGATAGTAATCCTAGCAGACTAAGACAAATCTAGAACTGTCTACTCAAAGTGTGTTCTGTGGACCAGGGCCAGGCTATGAAGTGTTTGTTAGCAGACCATGATAAGTACTGAAATTGAGAATAAGATTAAGAAACTTTTTTTTTTTTGCGTTACGCGGACCTCTCTCCGCCTCGGCCCCTCCCGTCGCGGAGCACAGGCTCCGGACGCTCAGGCCCAGCGGCCATGGCTCACAGGCCCAGCCGCCCCGCGGCATGCGGGATCCTCCCAGACCGGGGCACGAGCTCGTGTCCCCTGCAGTGGCAGGCGGACTCCCAACCACTGCACCACCAGGGAAGCCCCAAGATTAAGAAACTTAAAAAAAAAATTTGATAATTTGCTTTATGACTCTAGAATCTAATAATACAATATTAAGACTAGTATTCTGTATACTTTTTTAAATTTCACTTTCCTAACAATTCATTTTTACTGTATTTTACAAAATTATCACTCTGTGATGGATTAGAAAAATAAGCTGATCCTTCACCTTAGGCTCCGATTTAGAAGGAAACTAGTTCCCTCACTTTCCCTTTGTTTTGAATCTGACACAGATGATGAAATTCTGTGGTCTCTGAACTGCTGTAAGTCCCAGAAATGAAACTGAGGTTGACTGGCATCTTCCCCACTCAGATTTTCATTTAGCAACGGCCCAGAATTTGATGATCATGTATGCTGTATTAAACTGTCTGTTCCCTATGTTCAAAGGGTACCGTGTGTGAATAAGATGCTGATTGGTTTTCTTTGAGGCCAGGTATTTTGAGGCTTCTCTTTGCCTCAAAGTAACAACCAGCTGAACTCAATGGAAGGATTCATTGCGGGATTATTTCAAGCCACAAGGAGAGGGAAGCTCTAACAGGGATTGGTTTCAGCTGCATATATCAAACAACCCAAATAACAGTGACTTATATAAGACAGGTGTTATTATTCTCTCTAATAACAAAAGTCTTGATAAGTAGCCCATCACTGATGGAGCAGTTCAAGGATGTTAAGATCAATATCTGTAATTTGGGGGTTTTCTCTTACTGTCAGTTGTAATATGACTATTGCAGCTCCAGCCATTACAGCTGCTTTTCAAGTAGGAAGAAAGAGGTAAGCACAAGGGGCAAACATGCTGTTTGCCAACTGATTCGACTCCCGTTTTAAGGTGCTTACTGGAAGCTCCATGTAAGAACTTCTACTTGTCACTGGCAAGGACAGTTGTCATGTGGCTATTTCCATCCATAATAGATGCTGGGAAATCTGTTTTCCCAGAGGGATTCTGTTTTTGTTTGGTTTTAGCTAGGCTCATTGTTTGTAAAGAGAACAGAGCTCAGAAGGCAGCCAGCACTCTCTGCCATAGATTAAAACAAATAACATGAGTGCATTTTCCAATTCAAGAAATGAGCAGCTTGACTGAGTTGCTAAAGAGAAATTTTCCTTTCCTGGTTACCATTAGATAGGGCGACTTTGATCAAGAAGGGAGAGTCAAGATGTCTCTTCATAGAAACCAGGCTACAGCAGGAAAAGAGTGTTCTGGAAATTCCATACTTTGATATAACAGTTTTTGCCATGATGTGCCTAGGTGTGGTTTTCTTCGTGTTTGTTTTGCATGTGGTGTATAGAACTTCTTGAGTCTGTGGCTTAGTGTCTTTCACCAGTGCTAGGAAATTCTCACTTATAACCTCTTCAAATATTTCTGCTATTCATTCTCTCTTCCCTTTCCTTCTGGGACCCTATTTATACATGTTTTAGGTTTTTTTTACCTTGTTCCACAGAGCTGTTCCACTCTTAAGTATTTTCTCTTTTTTCTTTTTTTTCTTCTCTCATGCTTCAGTACGGCTATTTTTCTACTGAGCAATATCTTTCAGTTCATCAATCTTTTCTGCTACTTATCTAGTCTGGTGTTGACTCTATTTCTTTAGTTATTAATTTCAGTGACTGAATTATTTTATTTCTAAAATTTCTATTTTTTCCTTAATAAATTTCAGTTCTCTGATGAAATTCTCCATCTTGCCATCTATATTCTTGAACATATCAATCACATTTATTTTAAAGGCATAATGAACTTTGAGTGTGTTTCTACTGTCTATTTTATCTTTTTTTTTTACAATCACTTGGTTCTATTTCTTGGCATGCCTGGAATTCTTTGATTGTTAGATATTACATATAAAAAATTATAGCGGCTTTGGATAATCTTTCTTCAGAGAGATCTACCCTTTTTCTGGTAGGCAGGTATAGTGGAAACAAATCATCCTGATCCAGATCAGTCAGTCCTAACCCAGGTTGGATCTAACTCTGGATACCCTTACTCCCAGGGTGTAGACTTTCAGGGGTCATGCAGCCTTGAACTCTGTATTTTGTCTTTATAGCACTTTGAAACAGACAAAGCCCTGTTTAGCTTTTTGGACTCTTAGCTCCCAGTTTATGTTTGGCTCTTTAGCTTTCTTTTCCATGCAACTGAGAAATTGGCAACCACCTGTAGGAGAAATGTGGAAGAGACTATTATCACATCAGTGCATTTCCTTTCTCTCTAGATCTTGACCCCTCAAGTCTTGGCTTCCTTGCTTGACCCTTCATGATGTAAACAGCTTCTTTAAACAAAATTCAGCTTTTGTCATTTACCCCAGGGGAAGTTTTTTTAATGTAAGCTGGGCCATCATAGTCAGAAGTTGAAATTTCACCATTTCATTGAGCTTTTCTTGCGGTGAATACTCATCTGTCCTCAGAGTAACTCAACTGCAGAGAACACAAGTTAAAGCAACTGAGAGTACATAGAAGTCCCTCTCACCAGGCTTGAGATGGAGAAGGCAGCACCCTCATAATCCTCTCCTCTTGGTGGGGCAGGGTAGTCAACTGAAGCATGGCAGCAGCTCTTGACAAAGAAAACTGTCTTCTAAATGGCCACCCTTTTTAAACTTTTCTCTTCTTGAAATTGGTGAGTCTTGGAACAGGTCTTCAATTGTCATTGTAAATTTCCTTTGTGGAGGTTTGAGTCTCACAATCATGAGAATTTTTTGGTGGTGCCCAAATCAATACTGAGATAGGAGAAGCCCCAATTTAATGACCTGTTGCACTTAATATGAAAATATTCACATCTGTCTGGCACTAAAGTAAAAAATGAGGATTAAAACATTTTTAAAAAATTATTTTCCCTTTTGAAGTACATGAACCCATGTTTCTAGCACCTCAAATTCAGCCTGCTCTTTTGAGAATGATAGTTCACTAACGTTATGGATTAAATAGGTTTTTTTTGGACCTGCCAAGATTCTGAATTTCCTTCATACTATTTTTACTATGGGAAAATGCTTCATAACACAGCCAATTTATAAATATGATCCAAAACATAGTCCATGTGATAGGTGTGGATTACCTTTGTTAAACCTGTTATTCAGAAAGTTAAAGATTTGGGAAAAGGGAATTGGACCCCTTTGGAGAAAATTGTGCATTTTCTGAAGTCATTTTCCTTATAACCACTCAAATAAGGCATTTGAGAGCACTGTGCCTTCCTTTAGTTGCAGCTATATAAGTGACATAAAAAGAAAAGTACATTTAAAAAACCTATTTCATACAAACTTCTGGAGCTCACACAAAGAAATAGAAAGTATGTTCTGGTAGTATGATGGTTAATTGTATGTGTCAACTTGACTGGCCACAGGGTATCCAGATGAAACATTATTTCTGGGCATGTCTGTGAAGGTGTTTCCAGATGAAATCAGCATTTGAATCAGTGGACTCAGGAAAACAAATGGCCCTTCCTAACGTGGGTGGGCATTACATAATCAACTGAGGGCCTGAATAGAACAAAAGGTGAAGGAAAGAGGGATTTGCCCCTTTCTTTCCTGTCTCACTGCTTGAACTAGGACATCTCATCTCATCGTCTCCTGCCCTCAGATGAGGACTTATACCATAGACTCCCTTGGTTCTCAGGTCTTCAGATTTGGCTTCCCTGGGTCTCCAGCTTGCAATTGGCAGATGTGGGATTTCTCAGCCTTCATAATCACGTGAGCCAATTCCTCATAATAAATCCTTTATCTGTCCATCTATCTACCTATCTCTCTATCTCTCATCTAACTTTATATATAAAGTTATATGTTCATATATATCTATACAAAGGAGCACACTGCTTTTGTTTCTCTGGAGAACCCTGACTAATCCAGGTAGTAGTAAAGGAAAACCAGTTTTAGAGCTGCGAGGGCCAATGTCTTTGAGCTTAACCTCATAAACAATCATATCTGAAATCCAGAAGTCATCTAGGAAGTGTCAGAGTTCCTAGGACCTCTTGGTTCTGATGCGACTGTGTAGATGAGTCTTTGAACTGTACTCACTTTTTAAAGGTTATTTATGCTGATGCTATTTGTTTGAGCCTACTGGGAGATATTATTGTAGCCATGTCAGTCTGATGGAAGATCATTTAGCCACATGCCCTGAATATGATAGGACAGAGGTAAATGAGAACAGATTATATATATATTAATATAATGTTCGCTAGGGCTTCTGTACCAGAGAAATTTGTTGTCTCACAGTACTGGAGGCTAGAAGTCTGAGATCTAGGTATTATCAATTTGGAAGTCTGTGAAGGAGACTCTGTTCCAGGCCTCACTTCCAGGTTCCGGTGGTCTTCTGGCAATCTGTGGTGTTCCTTGGTGTGTCAATGCATCACCTGATCTCTGCCTTCATCTTCTCATGGACTTCTCCCTGTCTGCATGTCTGTGTCCTAATTCCCCTCTTTTCTAGGAACACCAGTCATATTGGATTAGGGGCCCACTCTACACCAGTATGACCTCATCCTGACTAATTACATCAGCAATGACCCTATATCAAATCAGGACATGATCTGAGGTACTGGGGGCTAGGACATTAGTATATGAATTTGGGGGAGGGGGCACATAATTCAACCCATAACATTTCTTCTAACTTGAGATTTTCAGACACTCTGCCCCAACCTCCTGTACCTCATCAAGGAGAGTTAAGAATCTTTGATACAGCACTTTGCTTAATTAGCTATTATAATTCATTCAAGGAGTGAGAAGTTAGTTCATAGTCTTTTCTGGTAATAGGAGGGTTAATCTATTATACAGTAAACCTGTCTTGAAGGCCACAGTTTTTTGGAACAGGGGACCTGCTGTTGGAACCCTTTATCAGGTGTGCACGATTGAGTTGATTGATCTCTTTAGAAACTAGCATTTTACAACCATTCATTTTCAATCTGGTAATCAGGCTGATTAAACTTTGACAAGCATAAAGAAGAGAAAAAAATGAAATAATAACTCTTCTGCTAAATTTTAACTGGAGAAGAAAGCTGACAGCCCGAAGAGGGAGACATGATGGGTATTTAAAAAATAAAATTAAAAAACACAGTGGGCCTCTGGAGGGTACTTGTTATAATAATTTGTGATAAGACTTTGAATATAATCATTGCCAATTTTTTTTCAGCTTGATTAACGTGAGTAAAGTGCCTTAAAGTGTTACATGAGGTGTTGATTTTGACTATCGGGGTTTGTTGTTGGTGTTTGTTTGTTTTAGTTTCAGCACCTCACCTCTAAGTTTAGATGACGTTCTTATCACTTGACTCTTCTCCAGTGGATCTCAACTGGGGACACTTTTGCCCCCAGGGGATATTTGGGAATATCTGGAGACATTTTGATTGTCACAACTTGGGCAGAGAATGCTACTGGCATCCAGTGGGTGGAAGCCAGGGGTGCTGCTAAATCTCCTACCATGCACAGCACAACCACCTCACAACCAGGAATTATCCACCTTAACATGTCAATAACGCTCAGGTTAAGATCATTAATTTTTCCCACATGCATCTAGACTGGGGAGCCTTCATTCTGCTATTTAACTGTTCTAGCTATAACCCAGATATCACCCAAGATTCACTCTGTTCTTGGAGAGAAGATAACAGTATATTGGGGTCAAGCCAAAACTCAGGAAGGTGCAATGTCCCCATCAAGATTTTTGCAAACGTCTGGGAGCTCATGTTCTCAAGGTCACTCAGGCTTGGTCTTCTTCGCCTAGGAAATTGACGTATTTTAATCCCATCTTCTGTCCTACTGTTATTCCCTCTCTGCTCACCTTCAAACCAGATTTGGAACTTGACCTCCCTGCCTTTTTATGTTCACAAAAACCTTCCCAAATAAGGCATCAGTGTAACAGACTTTGCTGAACTTTTCTTTTTTGGGGGGGAGGGGTGGGTATATTTTGTGTGAGCGTATTATTTTTCATAGTCACAAAAAAACAGAGGACATTAAAATTTCTTTAGTCATCCCTACACGTTGCTTGACCATCTTCTTTCTTTCCTACAACTCTCTTCTGCAGTTTTACAGGCCCTCAACCCTCAGGCTCCCCAGTGAAGGCAATTCCTCTGTGCTTGAATGTACATAGTTATTTAGAATTCCAGCTCCAGCTCGGCTCCAAACCTACCTTTGCATAATTTGGGATACATTACTGAGCTCCACTCTACAGTGGACCATCCCCTCTAGCTCCTGCTTTAATGCACACAAACATCAGGTGAAGGTGTTAATGTTCTGATTTCCTCCTTTCTTGCTCCTCAAACCAGTCCTTAGAGGAGAATATGGAGAATTATGTTCCCACTCAAGTGATGGAGCCCCACTCCTCCAGACTCCTCTTAGAAATTAGACTTGACTTTCCTGCCCTTCCTCTGTGTCTCCCTTGTTTACAAAACTATTTGATCCTGGGCATGTCACTCAATTTAGAATCACAGAAAGTAGAGCCTGAAGAAACCCTGGAACACATCTATTTTAAGTCTTTCATTTTAGGACTAAGAGAATTGTTCAGGATTAACCCAAGGTTAATTAATGGTATTTGGTACCTAAATCCAGGCACCTGTTTTCTGGCCCTCTCATCACAATTGACAGGGGAGGAAAAGACCCAAATCCTAGTTCTCAAGGAAATCACTTTATTGAGCCTCAATTTCCTTGTTAAAAAATAGGAAGGGGTTAAATGACATGGTCTCCAAGGTTCTTTTCAACACAAGCAATCACGTAACTATCAAATGTTGGTTGGAGACTCTGAATACCCCCCAGTTAATAAAACAGCAAAAACACTTTTCCAACCCTGTTGAAAAAGATTCACTTTTTCACCCATAGGACATTTTTAAAGAGACATAATGGGTAAAAGCACAGACACTAAACCTAGAATGGGTGAGAATCCAGTCTCAACCTCTTACTAGATAAACTGTTTGACCTCTACTGCGCCACTTAACCTCTCTGTGCCCTGTTCCATCACCTTTAAAAAGGGGGATTATGGGCTTCCCTGGTGGCACAGTGGTTGAGAATCTGCCTGCCAATGCAGGGGACACAGGTTCGAGCCCTGGTCTGGGAAGATCCCACATGCCGCGGAGCAACTAGGCCTGTGAGCCACAACGACTGAGCCTGCGCGTCTGGAGCCTGTGCTCCGCAACGAGAGAGGCCGCGATAGTGAGAGGCCCGCGCACCGCGATGAAGAGTGGCCCCCTCTTGCTACAACTGGAGAAAGCCCGCACACAGAAACGAAGACCCAACACAGCCAAAAATAAATAAAATACTGAATACATAACTACTTTAAAAGAAAACAAAGGGGGGGATTATAATCATAACACCTAAAATAGTTTTGGGGAGTAATTGAGTTCGTAAAAGCACTTAAAACAGTAAACGGCATATTGTAAGTACCACGTTAAGTGCTAACGTCTATTATTTCTGACACGTGCAATTAGTAGGCTATGGATCATGAAATAAAATAATTAGGTTCAAATAGGAAGATTTCAGGGATACACTCTTCATTTATATCCACTTTTTTTCTTGCATTTTAAGAACCAAAGAGTAACTGAGTCAACTCAGAATCTCACAGTATTACTTTTGGACTCTTAGGAGAAACTTTTAATCATACTTGCATTTGGATAACAAATTATTCATGTCATGAAAACGAATCAGTTACTGAGGGTGGGCTGAGAACATCAAGATTGTGCCGTGTAAGCACTCTGGCTTGTGCTGCTGGGTGAGATTCTTTGTAATGTGTTACAATTTATATTTCCTGCAAAAATTCAGAGGAAAACCAAATGCTTGAAAACGGCTTGATAGCATTGGGTGAGGTTCTTTGTAATGTGTTAGCAATTTATATTTCCTGCAAAAATTCAGAGGAAAGCCAAATGCTTGAAAACTGGGCTTGATAGCATTGGGTTTTTTTAATGTAATTTTTCTAATCCTTGCAGTCAGAAGGGATGTGTTTTGCCCTGTGAACCTCACCTGTATTTAAATTATTTTTAATTAGCCTCACATTATTTTCCTGGAAGGTCTTAATCTAGAAAATTCCTCTCTCTCTCTCTTTATCTCATTCGGGAGCATCCAGTCAGAGCTACTGACCCAACCTTAGGCAAGAGTTTATCCCAAAGTCATTTCGTCTTAGAGCATTTGCCAAATGAGATGCAAAGGCGTTAACAGCTTGGGGATGGTTCTGGAACAGAAGTCCCCCTTCAAGGACCCTGCCTGATCCAACTCCCAGTGACTGTTTTCATCAGATGCGATGATGGAGGTGCCCGTGTCTCCCCCTCTTCCCTCTGCCTCTTGGACATAAAATCTGGGAGGGGCAGCTGTGGGGAGGGGAGCGCTTACCATTAGCAGCCTCAGCCTCTGCCAGCAAGTCTAGGGGTGAGCGAGGAGGCACTGCGAATAACAGGTGCAGAGTCACCAGGCAGGCAAGAAAGAAAGGTTTCAGGTCTTATTGGGGGCTCTTGTTGACAGTGAAGGACAGCCAAGTCACAAGGTGTCACCTGTTATGCTGAGACAATTTATACATAAATCAGTCTCCGTTAGGAGTGAATATCTGGTGGGAAAATGTGCCAGGCCGTGGAGTCTGCTCAGTGCTGTGCCCAGTGTGAATCTGTGGCTTGAAAAGAAAAATCAAAGCAGGCAGAGAAACGTCAGAGCAAGAACAAGGTGGCTCAGAGGGAGGTCAGGGCTTCCTAAATCTTCTGAAGACTCCTCTTTCAAATGTTCTTTGGTGTGTTATTTTATTTGGGGGGAGGGGATTTTCTTTATTTTAATTTTTATTGTGGTGAAAAAAACATAAAATTATTTTTTCAATCCAAGACCTCTTCTGAGATTCAGAGGCACATATCCAACTGTATACTAGGTAACATGGATGCCACAAAAATGCCTTTTTTTTTTAATTTATTTTATTTATTTATTTATTTATTATCTTTGGCTGCATTGGGTATTTGTTGCTGCGCATGGGGTTTCTGTAGTTGTGGCAAGCGGGAGCTACTCTTCGTTGCGGTGCACAGGCTTCTCATTGTGGTGACTTCTGTTGTGGAGCACGGGCTCTAGGTGCGTAGGCTTCATTAGTTGTGGCATGCGGGCTCAGTAGTTGTGGCTCACGGGCTCTAGAGCACAGGCTCAGTAGTTGTGGCACATGGGCTTAGTTGCTCCGCGGCATGTGGGATCTTCCTGGACCAGGGCTCGAACCCTTGTCTCCTGCATTGGCAGGTGGATTCTTAACCACTATGCCACCAGGGAAGCCCCAGAAGTGCCTTTTTTTTAAATTTTTATTTTACATTGGAGTAGATTTACAATGTTGTGTTGGTTTCAGGTGTACAGCAAACTGATTTAGTTAGACATATATCTATTTTATTCAGATTTTTCCATATAGGTTATTACACAATATTGAGTAGAGTTCCCTGTGGTATATAGTAGGTCCATGTTGATTATTTTCTATAAAGTAGTGTGTATATGTTAATCCCAACTTCCTAATTTATCCCTCCCCTGCCACCTTTCCCATTGGGTACCATAAGTTTGTTTGCTAAGTCTGTGAGTCTCTTTCTGTTTTGTAAATAAGTTCATTTGAATAATTTTTTCGATTCCATATATAAGTGCTAACACATGATATTTTATCTTTTACTTCATTTAGTATGATAATCTAAAGTCCATTCATGTTGCTGCAAAATGCATTATTTCATTCTTTTTTATGGCTGAGTAATATTCTATTGTATATTTGTACACATCTTCTCTATCCATTCCTCTGTGGATGGACATTTAAGTTACTTCCATGTCTTGGCTATTGTAAATAGTGCTGCAATGAACTTCAGGGTGCATGTATCTTTTGGAAGTATGATTTCCTCTGGATAAATGCACAGGAGTGGGATTGCTGGATCATAAGGTAGCTCTATTTTTAGTTTCATAAGGAACCTCAATACTGTTTTCCAAAGTGGTTGTACCAATTTACATTCCCACCAACAGTGTAGGAGGGTTCCCTTTTCTCCACACCCTCTCCAGCATTTACTGTTTGTAGATATTTTGTTGATAGCCATTCTGACCAGTGTGAAGTGATACCTCATTGTAGTTTTGATTTGCATTTCTCTGATAATTGGCAATGTTGAGCATCTTTTCATGTGTCTTTTGGCCATCTGTATGTCTTCTTTGGAGAAATGTCTATTTAGATCTTCTGTCCATATTTTGATTGGGTTGTTTGTTTGGTTTTTTTTGATATTGAGCTTCATGAGATGTTTGAATATTTTGGAGATTAATCCCTTATTGGTCACGTTGTTTGCAAATATTTTCTCTCATTCTGTGGGTTCTATTTACATTTTATTTTTGGTTTCCTTTGCTGTGCAAAAGCTTTTAAGTTTAATTAAGTCCTATTTGTTTATTTTTGTTTTTATTTTCATTACTCTAGGAGGTGAATCCAAAAAGATATTGCTGTGATTTATGTCAAAAAGTGTTGTGCCTATGTTTTCCTCTAAGACTTTTATAGTATCCATTCTTACGTTTAGGTCTTTTATCCATTTTGTGTTTATTTTTGTGTATGGTGTTAGAGAATGTTCTAATTTCATTCTTTTACATGAGACTGTCCAGTTTTCCCAGCACCACTTATTGAAGAGACTGTCTTTTCTCCTTTGTATAGTCTTGCCTCCTTGGTCATAGATTAATTGACCATAGGTGTGTGGGTTTATTTCTGGGCTTCCTATCCTGTTCCACTGATTTATATTCCTGTTTTTGTGCCACTGCCATCCTGTTTTGATTACTGTAGCTTTATTGTATAGTCTGAAGTCAGGGAGCCTGATTTCCTCCAGCTCCATTTTTCTTTCTCAAGATTGCTTTGGCTATTCGGGGTCTTTTGTGTTTCCATGCAAACGTTAAGATTTTTCGTTCTAGATCTGTAAAAAAAAATGGCATTGGTAATTTGATAGGGGTTGCATTGACTCAATAGATTACCTTGGTTAGTATAGTCATTTTGACAATATTGATTCTTGAAATCCAAGAACATGATATATCTTTCCATTTGTTTGTTTTGTCTTTGATTTATTTCATCAGTGTCTTATAGTCTTTGGAGTACAGGTCTTTTGCCTCCTTAGGTATGTTTATTCTTAGATATTTCATTCTTTTCATGCAATACTAGATGGGATTGTTTCCTTAATTTATCTCTCTGATCTTTTGTTTTTAGTGTGTAGAAATGCAACAGATTTCTGTGTATTAATTTTGTATCCTGCAACTTTACCGAATTCATTGAAGAGCTCTAGTAGTTTTCTGGTAGCATCTTTAGGGTTTTTCTAAGTATAGTATTATGTCATCTGTAAACAGTGACAGTTTTACTTCTTCATTTCCAATCTGGATTCCTTTTATTTCTTTCTCTTCTCTAGTTGCATGGCTAGGACTTCCAAAACTATGTTGACTGAAAGTGGCAAGAGTGGACATCCTTGTCTTGTTGCTGATCTTAGAGGAAATGCTTTCAGCTTTTCACCATTAAGTATTATGTTAGCTGTGAGTTTGTCATATATAGCCTTTATTATGTTGAGGTATGTTCCCTCAATGCCCCATTTCTGGAGAGTTTTTATCATAAATCGGTGTTGAATTTTGTCAAAAGTTTTCTGCATCTACTGAGATGATCATGTGGTTTTTATTCTTCAGTTTGTTAATGTGGTGTATCACACTGGTTGATTTGTGGATATTGAAGAATCCTTGCATTCCTGCGATAAATCCCACTTGATCATGGTGTATAATCCTTTCAATGTATTGTTGGATTCAGTTGGCTAGTATTTTGTTAAGGATTTTTGTAACTATGTTCATCAGTGATACTGGCCTGTGATTTTCTTTTCTTGTGATATATTTGTCTGGATTTGGTATCAGAGTGCTGGTGGTCTCATAGAATGAGTTTGGGAGTGTTCCTTACTCTGCAATTTTTTGAAATAGTTTCAGGATAGGTGTTAACTCTTCTCTAAGTGTTTGCTAGAATTCACTTGTGAAGCCATCTGGTCCTGGGCTTTTGTTTGTTGGAAGTTTTTTTAATCACAGTTTCAATTTCAGTACTTGTGATTAGTCTATTCATATTTTCTGTTTCTTCCTGGTTCAGTTTTGGGAGATTGTACCTTTCTAAGAATCTGTCCATTTCTTCTAGCTTGTCCATTTTATTGGCATATAACTGCTTATAGTACTCTTTTATGATCCTTTATATTTCTGTGGTGTCAGTTGTAACTTCTTTTTCATTTGTAATTTTATTCATTTGAGCCCTGCTTTTTTCTTGATGAGTCTAGCTAAAGGTTTATCAATTTTGTTTATGTTTTCAAAGAACCAGCTTTTAGTTTCGTTGATCTTTTCTACTGTTTTCTTTATCTCTATTTCATTTATTTCTGCTCTGATCTTTATGATTTCTTCCCTTCTGCTAACTTTGGATTTTGTTTGTTTTCTCTAGTTGCCTTAGGTGTAAAGTTGAGTTGTTTATTTGGGATTATTCTTGTTTCCTGAAGTAAGATGATATTGTTATAAACTTCCCTCTTAGAACTGCTTTTGCTGCATCCCATAGGTTTTGGGTCATCATGTTTTCATTTTCTTTTGTCTCTAGATGTTGTTTGACCTCCTCTTTTATTTCTTTGGTGATCCATTTGTTGTTGAGTAGCATATTGTTTAGCCTCCACGTGTTTCTGTTTTTTACAGTTTTTTCCTTGAAGTTGATTTTTAATCTTATAGCATTGTGGTCAGAAAAGATGCTTGCTATGATTTTAATTTTCTTAAGTTTACTGAGGCTTGCTTTATGGCCCATTATATGTTCTATCTTAGAGAATGTTCTATGTGTATTTGAAAAGAATGCATATTCTGCTGCTTTCAGTTGAGATGCTCTATAAACATCAGTTAAGTCCATCTGGTCTAATGTGTCATTTAAGTCCTGTGTTTCCTTATTGATTTTCTGTCTGGATGAACTGTCCATTGAGGTAAGTAGGGTGTTAAAGTCACCCACTATTATTGTGTTACTGTCAGTTTCTCCTTTTATAACTGTTAATATTTGATTTATATATTGAGGTGCTCCTATTTTGGGTGCATATATGTTTACAATTGTTACGTCTTCTTCTTGGATTGATCCCTTGATTGTTATGTAGTATCCTTCTTTGTCTCTTGTAACAGTGTTTATTTTAAAGTCTATTTTGTCTGATGTGAGTATTGCTACTCCAGCTTTCTTTTGATTTCCATTTGCGTGGAATACCATTTACCAGCCCCTCACTTTCAGTCTGTATGTATCCCTAGATCTGAAGTGGGTCTCTTGTAGACAGATATATATGGGTGTTGTTTTTGTATCCATTCAGCCAGTCTGTCTTTTGGTTGGAGCATTTAATCCATTTACATTTAAGGTAATTACCAGTATGTATATTCTTATTGCCATTTTGTTCATTGATTTTGATTTGTTTTTATAGGTCTTTTTTCTTCCCTTCCTCTTTTGTTTTATTCTCTTGTGATTTGATAACTAACTTTAGTGTTGTGTTTGGATTCCTTTTTCTTTTTTGTGTGTGTATCTATTGTAGATTTTTGGTTTGCAGTTCCCATAACATTTTGATATATCAGTCTATATATAAGCAAGATTGTTTTAAGTTGCTGGTCTCTTAATTTCAAATGCATTTCCAATATCCTGCATTTGTACTCTCTTCTTCTCATTTTTGGTTTTGATATCATATTTGTGTGTGGATGGTTTCCTACATTTGCTGTATGTTTGCCTTTACTGGTAAGCTTTCCCGTTGGTAATTTTCTTTTTTTTTTTCTTCTTTTTTTTTTTTTTTGCGGTACGCGGGCCTCTCACTGCTGTGGCCTCTCCCGTTGTGGTGCACAGGCTCCGGACGCGCAGGCTCAGCGGCCATGGCTCACGGGCCCAGCCACTCCGTGGCATGTGGGATCTTCCCGGACCGGGACACGAACCCGCGTCCCCTGCATCAGCAGGCGGACTCTCAACCACTGTGCTACCAGGGAAGCCCCCGTTGGTAATTTTCTTATTTCTAGTTGTGGCCTATGCTTTTCCACCTAGAGAAATTTCTTTAGCATTTGTTGTAATGCTGGTTGGGTGGTGCTGAATTCTGTTAGCTTTCGTTTGTCTTTAAAGCTTTTGACTTCTCCATTGAATCCAAATGAGAGCCTTGCTGGCTAAAGTATTCTTGGTTGTAGGTTCTTCCCTTTCATCACTTTAAATATATCTTGACACTCCCTTCTGGCCTGCAGAGTTTCTGCTGAAATATCAGCTGATAACCTTATGGGGATTCCCTTGTATGTCATTTGTTGCTTTTCCCTTGATGCTTTTAATATTTTTTCTTTGTCTTTAGTGTTTTTTTCAGTTTGATTAATATGTGTCTCAGCATATACCTCCTTGGGTTCATCCTGTATGGTACTCTCTGTACTTCCTGCACTTGAGTGTTTCCTTTCTCAAGTTAGGGAAGTTTTCAGCTATAATATCTTCAAATATTTTCTCAGGTCCTTTCTCTTCCTCTTCTTCTGGGACCCTTATAATGTGAATGTTAGTACATTTAATGTTGTCTCAGAGGTCTCTGAGACTGTCCTCATTTCTTTTCATTCCTTTTTCTTTATTCTGTGGCAGGATTTCCATCATTCTGTCCTCCAGCTCACTTATCCATTCTTCTGCCTCATTTATTCCTTCTTGTGTTTTTTTCATTTCAGTTATTGTATTGTTCAACTCTGTTTGTCTTTTATATCTTCTAGCTCTTTGTTAAATATTTCTTGTATCTTCTTGGTCTGTGTCTCCATTCTTTTTCCAAGATCTTGGATTACCTTTACTATCATTACTCTGAATTCTTTTTTAGGTAGATTTCCTATCTCCACTTCACTTTGTTGTTCTTCTGGGGTTTTATCTTGTTCCTTCCTCTGGAACATACCCCTCTACCATTTCATTTTTTCTAACTTTCTGTTTGTGTTCCCACAGGCTGACGGACTCTAGTTCCTCTTGCTTCTGGTGTCTGCTCCCTAGTGGGTGAGGCTGATCTAAGAGGTTTATGCAGGCTGCCTGGTGGGAGGGACTTGTGCCTGCCCACTGGTGAGTGGAGCTGGGTCTTGTCCCTTTGGTAGGCAGGACCATGTCAGGGGGTGTGTCTAGAGGCAGCAGTGGGCTCAGGAAGACTTTAAGCAGCCCGTCTGCTGATAGGTGGGGTGTGTTCCTGCCCTGTTGGCTGTTTGGCCTGAGGCCTCCCAGCACTGGAGCTTATGTACTGTTGGTTGGGGCCAGGTCTTGGCATCAAAATGGCGGCCTCCAGGACAGCTCAAGCCAATGAGTACTCCCCAGTTCCTCCATCATCAGTGTCCTTGTCCCTGTAGTGAGCCACCACTGCCCTCCACTTTCCCAGGAGACCCTCCAAAATCAGCAGGTAGATCTGGCCCAGGCTCCTATGCAATCACTGCTTTTTCCCCTGGTGTGCACAACACCTTATGTGTACCCTCCAAGAGTGGAGTTTCTGTTTCCCACAGTCCTGTGGAGCTCCTGCAATCAAGCCCCACTGGCCTTCAAAGCCAAATGCTCTGGGGGCTCCTCCTGATGCCAGGACCCCAGAGTGGGGAGCCTGACGTGGGGCTCAGAACTCTCACTCCATCTCGTTGTGGCTTCTTCTTTGTCTTTGGGAGTAGAATATCTTTTTTTTTTGTAGGTTCCAGTCTTTTTCATCGATGGTTGTTCAGCCATTAGTTGTGACTTTTTTCTTTTTGTGAGAGGAGGTGAGCTCAGGTCCTTCTACTTCTACTCTGCCATCTTGTCTTTGGTCTGAGATCCTCCTTTGGTGTTTAAATTCATGTTCCACTCCTTTCCTTACCTCACCAGTCTCATAGGATGGCACTGTTCCCCTCCATTTGAGTCCCTGCCAAATCGGTCTTTAAAATTTTCCCAAATATTTAATTTTCTTTCTAGCTACAGAAGCCTTCTGCAGACAGTGGGTTTTCTCTTTATTTTGATCTCTATTAGCCTTCCTTAAGCCAAAATCCCAGGGAACTTCAATTGTGCTTGAGATCAGGAGCACTCTGCATCCATCAACTTCCACACTCAGAGGTCTGGAGCTGGTATGTTAATTTGTAGAGTTTGTTTCTTTCTTAGGCCAATGGCTTCATCTTGCTGTTATATCAGTGCTCAGTCTCTTCCATAGTGACTTAGTGGCTTCACATCTCAGGCCCTTTCCCCTCAATGCTGACCTCCTTTCTACCTTGGACCCTGAATTTGATCCTAGACCCTTTTTTGCAATGGCATGAGGAGGTCATTGTGATTCTGTAGAAACAATTGTTAAGTCCCAAAAGGTAAGCCTCTGGTCTAGAGTGAGCCTCCAAGGACACTCTTGGAAATAAATTGCTTTTCTAAACTTAGATTCCATGGGAGTTTCCAAGGCTTTTCTGGGGAGGGTGGTCTCACGAAGAGGCATCAGGAATCAGACTCAATGTAAGGGAGAGCCATGAAACACAATGAAAAACACAGGGGCTGTGGGAAATGAAATCCTGAGGCAAAAGAAAAGGAAGCCAAGTAGGGCAGGAATTTGATTTGAATACTTTCAGGAAGTCCCTGGAAGAATGAACTTGAAGGAGCCCAGGCATTTCTGGAGCTTTTGATACTCCAGCAGATATGCAGACAGAATTTGTGGTCTACTCCCTGGGTCCTTGGCTGATGGACATGATGATAATAGATTCCCCCACTTCTGAAGAATATGGCAGTCAACTGTCCTTGACTCGACCCCTGCCTCCCAGACAACTTGCTATTCTCCAGTACCTCCATCTCCACAGAGCCTCCTAGGTGGTCAGTCACTGCTCTGAGGGCACGTGCCATGCTCAGCTGCCCCTTGCACCGTGCCTGGCATGAAGTAGGTACCATTTGCTTGTTAAATAAAAACAAAGTTCTTTCTAATTTCCCATGAAAGTTGAGGTCTAAATCAGCTAACTTAATAACAAGGCAATTCACTTTAAAATTAACATTTACGGGCTTCCCTGGTGGTGCACTGGTTGAGAGTCTGCCTGCCGATGCAGGGGACACGGGTTCATGCCCCAGTCCGGGAAGATCCCACATGCCGCGGAGCAGCTGGGCCCATGAGCCATGGCCACTGAGCCTGCTTGTACCGAGCCTGTGCACCGCAACAGAAGAGGTCACAACAGTGAGAGGCCCGTGTACCGCAAAAAGTAAATAAATAAATAAATAATAAAATTAACATTTACTTTGAAACCCTATAATTTTTTTAAAGGTCAGGGCTGATAGAATAGATTTAAAACCTACTGAATGCCTGATACTGTGTAAAGTGCTTTACACACATTATTTGGTTTAATCTTGAATTTAATATCTAGGAATTATCTGCAACATTTTATAAATCAAAACACAAGAATAGAAGTGACATACCCAAGTAAGTCAGAGAGTTCAATTTCCAGCCTAGTTCTGTTAACTCCAAAGACTGGGCTTCACCATTTCCTCACAGTGTTGTAAAATGAAGAGTTTTCAGTATATGATTTATTAAATCCCAGATTAGATTTTTCTCTGTGATTGAGCAGATCCTAATTTCTAATTCTTATAAGAGCTGGTTTTAAGCATAAGAAGCTTAATATGTGTGTACCATATATTTAAAAACACTAATACATCTACTGAAATTCATGACTAAAATCACAAAGCTAGGGTGCTTTCTAAATAGAGTTCTTGTTCCCTCTCTGTTTTTTGTTTGTTTGTTTTAATTTTTCTCTAAGCCAAGTTAAAAGTAGAGTAAAGGGGAGGAACTTAGTGGTAGACCATTCCACTGAGAAGAGTGATTTGTCTTCGTTAGTATTCCAATTTTTAGTATGCAAATTATATGCACTTTTACTTTCTCTTATTTATACCAGTGGCAAATTATAATTCACTTCCACTGAGGGAATGCCACTGAAAATGAAAAAAAAGCCTAATCTTTAAAATTATCCAGACTTCCTTTGATTTGGGTGAGAATGTAGGGGCCTGCCTGAATGCACGTGGTCAGTTAAAGGACTTTTCAAAGTTTTTTCTAGTGTAGGAGCCATTTAATTATTCTGTTTTCCTGATTCTCCCTCCTATTTTAATATTTCTAAAAGCAGGAAGCACTTTAGTATTGAAACAGATATTTAAAGTTTTGATATCTCTTTATTTTACCCCATTTTGGGGGTTGCATCTCAAAGTTGATGGTATCTCTGAATTGAGTGAATCTAGGAATGTTTTGGGGGAAGTTCAGGAGCTGTTCTGATTCCCTTTAACTCTTCCCCCTCCACCTCAAGGAATGTGGGACTGACTGGAGTCCAGGTTGTCCTGATAATATTTCCTTCCAAAGGTTCTCCTAGTTGGGTAATGTCACAATCCTCTAGCATCCGTTAGTTCCTTATCTATAACATATCACGATTACCTGCTGTTCCTTATGTTTAGGGATATTCTTCCTTTGTTTAATATGTAAGATCTATGTAATTTGGAATGTTTCTGATCTAAGCAGAAAGAATCCAAATGCCAAGATGTAGAGGTGAGCAGCACATGGTCTCCTGGAGCTGTCAAAGATGAGTTAGGAGGTGCCAAGTGCAAACATCTCCAAATTAGTGCCAGCCTGACCCCCCCTGTGGTCATGGAGGTTAAATCAGGAGGCTGTGATGGAATAAAGATTTTTTCTTTCTCTCCTCTTTCTGATGTGAGCCTGGCTCAGGTGGTTCACTTTAGAGCTATGCTAAGTCTGGTCATCCCCAGTTCCCTGAGAGGGACTTTGTGACAACCACATACTCTCCCCATTTGTATGAACAAGATTGATCTTCTCTTCCTTGTATGACTGCAGAACCCTAAAGGGCCAAGGGGTCTGGGTAAGGTCTTCATGATGCTTGCATGTGATGGGTTTATTTCTCCTTTATGTTTTCTTCCTGACTGCTCTGTCTTCCAAGTGTCCTTTTTGAATTTTCCTTCATGGTGCCCACCCAACTGAGCTGCTATGTACGCAATAATGTCTACCTCTTACCATATCTAGTGGGATACACTGTGGTCAGCATTTCTAACTGCCAAGAATTTAAACAATGCCATTTATAATACAACTATACACAGATTAACAGAATGTTGAAGGCGACATGCTACTCCCACATTCTATGCATAAAGAAGACAAGAAGTTTCTGGAGAGCTCATTCAAGGGGAGAGTTATAGAAGGGGGTTTTATGGAAGTAGTTGGTTCTTGATGTAGTAGAGAGCCTTAGGGAGGGAGGTAGTGCCCCTCCCAGCATGCCAAGTGAGCACTAGGGCTCCAAGGTAACCTCTCAGAGTCTGAGTTTGACCCCCAGAAGGGAAGCTGCCTCGCTGGCTGGAGGCTGGCTGAGCTGAGGGTATCCACAGGTCCATCCTAGTGCAGTGAGGGGTGGTGAGATCCTTCCTGAGAGAAACTGACCATGTTCCCTGGAGTTTGCACATATACAGGAATGTACTAGCTTATCCCTCTTGTCTTTGTAACTGCACAGGGAGAAGGCTGATAGGAGCAGTCTGTGATGTCTGGAAGACTAGAGAAGGCAGCTAGGGAGAGCTACACTCACCTTTTTGTGTGATACAATGTGAGCATTTCTATGGGGAAAATGAAGTCATGGGTGGTAACCTGGCAAAAATTGTCCCAAAGATACAAGACCCAAGACGATTTTGGTGGTCAGGGAATTCCAGCAGTAGCAGTTGTGCAGATGGACCACCAGGGCAGGAGTGGGGACTGGGGCTGGGGCAAAAAGTCATCAGGGGGGCAGATCACCCCCAAGGCAGGGCTCCCCATGAGCTTTGGAAAACCCTTCTTGCACCCCAAGAAAGAGCCATCACGTGGCCCTCTGCCCAAGGGGAAACCCAGCAGCACTTTGGATGAGAGACTTCTCTTTTTCTCTGATCCTATTCCCACCTGCTGGAATCTGGAGGTTCAGGAAGCAGGATGCAGAGGGAAGAGGAGTGTGGACACTGCACAGCCCCACTCAAGGGCCAGGCTTGTGCTGTGAAATGGACCTGAGGCTGAAGCTTACATTAAATTAGTAAGTTGGGTCAGCTGGGATCATTTTATAAGGAGGCTCTTCTAACTACTGAAACCGACCGAAAATCTCCATTATCTGTCTGAGACACCGTCAAGAAGTGAAAAAAGAGCTCGAAAGAGGCAGGTTGGAAGTGACTGGAGAAAAAATAAAGCCTGTTCCTGATTGAATCTCAGCAAAGTTAGCTGTTCAAAAAGTTGGTTACTCAGCTTAGGTCACAGATGAAAACATTCGGGATGAGCTGCCAACATGCATTGCATTGTTCTCCTGGGCTGCCTCCACTCTTCAGGATTTGAGGGGCTGTGTTTTAATTCAAGGGTGCCTCTCCTTTGCTGGTACGATGTTATTAATCTTTCTTAGGATGAAGAATAGAATTGTAAAATAATGATAAGGAATTATTATAAAATAAAGATTATAATAAATTATAATAACAGCAACTAATATTTGACAATATCAGAAGGAGACACATTTGATTGTCCACAGTGGGGTGGAGATGGGGACAGATTCTACTGGCATCTAGTGAGTAGAGGCCAGGGATGCTGTTTAACATCCTACAATGCACAGGAGAGTTGCTTCAACAAAATGTCAATGGTACTAAGGCTCAGAAACCCTGAATTAGACCCTCATCCCATTATCACAGGAATGTAACAATATACATATCTTAAAATAACCTTTTTTTTTAAAATTTTAGAATAGTTTTAGATTAATAGAAAAGTTGCAAATACAGCGCAGGGAGTTCCCATACACCCAGTATCTATATCTTAGAATGGTAACATTTGCACAACTAATGAACCAATATTGATACTTAGTTATTAACGAATGTCCATACTTTATTTAGATTTCCTTAGTTTTTGCTAATGACCCATTTCTCTTCCAGCATCCCATGTTACATTCGGTTGTCATGTCTCCTTAGGCCCTTTAGACTATGGCAAATTTTCAAGCTTTTCTTGGTTTGGAGGCCGTTGACAACTTTGAGGAGTACTGGTCAGGTATTTTGTAGACTGTCTTTTAGTTCAGGTCCGTCTGATGCTTTTTCACAGCTAGACTGGGGTTATGGGCTTTTGGAAGGAAGAACACAGAGATCAAACGTCATTCTCATCATAGCATATGAGAGGTACATGTTATTAACATGACTTGTCACTGTAGATGTTAATCTTTATCCTTCAGCTGAGCTAGCATTTGTCAGTAAAGTTAGTCTCTCTCCACCCCTTCCTGTACTGTACTCTTTGGACAGAATTCACTATGTGAAGCTCACATTTAAGGAAAGGGGAATTGTGCTCCATCTCCTTTCAGGGGGAGTATCTACATATATTATTTAGAATTTTAAGCACTGGAGATTTGTCTATTCCCTCCCATTGATTTATGTACGTATTCAATCATGTGTTTATATCAGTGTAGCAGATTGAACAGCGGCCCCCCAAAAGATATGTCCACATCCTAGCCCTTGCAGCCTGTGAGTGTGACCTTATTTGGGAAATGGGTCTTTGCAAATGTAATTAAATAAGGATCTTGAGATGAGATCATCCTGAATCATCTAGGTGGGTCCTAAATCCAAGGACATGTGTTCTTTTTCTTTCTTTTTCTTTTCCTTATATAAGGAAATGATCAATAGATAGTCTTTTTTTTGTTGTTGGGGTAAAGTTATTTTACAATTTTGTGTTAGTTTCTACTGTACAGCAGAGTGAAGTAGAGTTCCCTATGCTATACTGCAGCTTCTTACTAGTTATCTATTCATACATATTAGTGTATATATGTCAATCCCAATCTCCCAATTCATCCCTAATCATTTTTAATTTTTTTACATTTTTCAAAATTGTATATGATTTTTTTGAATTTTATTTTTTATAGAGAAGGTTCTTATTAGTTATCTATTTTATACATATTAATGGATATATGTCAATCCCAATCTCCCAATTCATCCTACCAGACAAGTGTTCTTATAATAGAAAGAAGACAGAGGAGAAGGCCATGCGAAGATGAAGGCAGAGATTGGAGTGATGTAGCCACAAGTAAAGCACTGTGTGGAGCTACCAAGAGCTAAAGAGGCAAAGAATAGATTCTCCCATAGATCCCATCACAGAGCATTGCCCTGCTGACACCTTGATTCCAGACTTCTGGCCTTTAGAACTTTAGAAATTCCTGTTGTTTTAAGCCACCTAGTTTGTCATGGCAGCCATAGGAAACTGATGCAATCAGTATGCGATATGGATACTTATGCTTTTCATATATGGACTTTTGTATATGCAGTAAGTCCCCTACATACTAATGAGTCCCGTTCTGAGAGCACGTCTGTAAGTCCAATTTGTTCATAAGTCCAGCAAAGTTAGCCTAGGTACCCAACTAACTCAATTGGCTATGCAGTAAGTCCCCTACATATGAACCTTCAAGTTGCAAACTTTCAAAGATGCAAATGTGCCCCTGTAATGCCAGCTGCTGTACTGTACTACTGTACTTTTCAAGGTAGAGTACTGTAAGATTTAAAATGTTTTCTTTATTTTTTTGTTTGTTTTTTATGTATTCTTTGTGTGAAAAGTATTATAAACCTATTACAGTACAGTACTATATAGCCGATTGTGTTAGTTGAACTTATGAACGCACTCTCGGAACAGAACTTGTTCGTATGTAGGGGACTTACTGTATAGTACTGTACTGTAATAGGTTTATAATACTTTTCACACAAATAATACATAAAAAACAAACACAAAAAATAAAACATTTTTAATCTTACAGTACAGTACTTTGAGAAGTACAGTAGTAGAGTATAACAGCTGGCATACAGGGGAACGTTCGCATCTTTGAAAGTTTGCAGCTTGAAGGTTCTTATGTAGGTGACTTACTGTAATCCATATACAATTTTTATATATGAGCTTATTCGTATAATCCAGTACTACGTTATTTATTTTATTGCTCAAATTTTTCCAGCTGTGGTCATTGGGAACTCTTTCAGTCGGCAGCAGCAGTTTTTCCCAGGCATCCCTACCTCCCTGGTGTATGTTGCCAGTCCTTTGAGTACCCTCTCCAAGGTCCAGGGCCTGACCCTGCATGGCAGAGCCCGAGTCAGTTCTGCCTGGAACCTGGCCGTCTCCAAATCCTAAACCGGAAAGTGACCTTTAATGTTTTATTTCTGTCTAATTATTCTAGCACCCATCAGTACACCCAGGAATGTTAGCACTGCTTTCCAGAAGGCCTGCCACAGAGAAAAGAATTAAGCAAGAATGCTGGCACTGTGCAGGTTTTTCTATGCCCCCATCCCCAATTTTTCACACGTTTTAGCCATATCCTTGCATAGCATTAATGAGAGGAGACAGAAGCAAAAACATGCTGCCAGACAGCTTCAGAGTTGGCCTCCTTCACCGATATATTTTCATGAGAAGGCAAAGGTAAAGACAAGTTTTCTGTTGGCAAATTCGAAATTCCAGGGACTCTAGGTCAGGCATACATCTGATTAAGCAGGGCGTCTTTAGATAGCTGAAATGAAAGCCAATATCCTAGCTTCCCAGAGGAATTTCCTAGAAGAGTTGAGGCTTACAATCACAGCTGTTCTTCAGATGTAATATGAAGAAACAAAAACTTCTTTGTAATTTTAGACTTTCTCCTTCTGTCAGCCAGAGAGGACTGATATCCAGTTGCTACATATCTTGTAGAATTATTGTCTTTCTCTCCTTCACAGCAGATCAATTTGTTCTGAGAACTGCTAGTGATGTAAAGAGTGGAGATGATTGAAAAATAATAAGAAGGCTCAGTCTCTGATCCCCCCAAAACATGCACCCCCTTCAGAATTTCCCGTGTTCATAAATGCTCCTGATTTATTAGCCTAGAAGCTGGGTTGTCACCTTTGGTCACTTAATTTTTTCCCTTCTCCCTCT